>NC_045730.1:21430657-22118157 GCF_009834535.1 Camelus ferus
AGTGATGACTTCCTTCTGCAGTTTACTGTTAGTGTGTTTATCAAATGTCAACCAACCAAGCAAATCTATGAATCAGTCATGTGAGTGGGGAAAAAATGGGTCAAGCCAGTTGCCTGGCTTTATAGTTTAAAGGATTGGTTAAATGACCTAATTTTTGCTGGCCAGTAGGTTGGTGTGATGTCTTGTAGCTAGAGTCCAAATTAGTTTTGGGGGCAGGGTAGACAAAAGATGGAAAAGACTCGCTGACTAGCTTCTTTGCTTTTTCAATGTTTAGTATTGTTTTACTTGCTTTTCTCTTTGTTGAGGACCATGTGATTCCCTCAAGCTGAGGAGGAAGGAGGCACTTCCCAACGCCCTCCCACAGTCTCACCCACAAGAGAACAGATTAAAAAGGAAATAGCTCCATGGATTCTCTTTTTACTTGCAGTATGATCAAGGAATGCCTACTGGACTTCCTCACGGGAGATTCAGTGTTGGTTTACATACAGTTGCAATTCAAGGAAGTAGACAAATCCTAGTCTGTTCAGGTCTTAACACTGTGCCATGTGGCACAGTTTGGCCCCGCTGGTGACCCTGTCCTGAGCATCCTGTGTGACCCTGCTAGGTGCCTAGTTGCATGATGGGTGGGGATCCTCCTGGGGAAAGTCTCAGCCTCAGTAGAGCAGGTGTTGAGGTTGGTGGAAGAACACTGTTAAGGATGCTGTAACATCCGTCCCTCTAATTTCATTCACTCCATTCCCCCAGGGCTCGAACAGTGGTCCTAGGAAGAGAGAGCTGCAGTAAAGACCTGGATGACACGGAGACGAGCGGGGTCCCTCAGAGCCCCGTAGCCCACGCCGGCAGAGCGGCCGGCACGAGGGCACAGCGCCGGTGTGGGTGGAGGGCGCGCTCGCCCTGCCGGCTTGCTGCTGGGACGTGGAGCGGCACCTTTGCCATCGCGCCGCGGCGGCGGTGCTTCCGGGGAGACGCGTCCCCCGGCCACTGCGAGCTCCGGCAGCATCTCAGAAGTACCACGGTGGCACTGGTGCCTGTGAGCGCCGGCGGGGGGGGGGGGGGGGGGGAGCAGCCCACTGACGCGGCTCTTGCGCCTGCAGCAGCTGGAGGCGTCTCGGCAACAGCCAGAGAGCCTCCAGAGCCCGGGAGGGCGCGGGGACTTGAGGGCACAGGCCGCTCTGCAGCTGTGCGGTCAGAGGAGAGTAGATGGAGAAATACCACTTTGTCACAAGGAGAGAGACCCTGTTGTTTCTCCTAGGCTGGGGTGGTGTCACCAAACACGGGCTGTGTTTTCAAAAGCTCAGACTTAATCGCTCGGAAAGGCTGTAGGTTCTTGTATCCTGACCTGTTGGTTGGATTTTTTGAAAATCCAAAGAGAAACTCTTTTGGTGCAGAGTTGCTGTCAAAGCCGTGTTATCTTGTCACCCAGGGTGTCAGTTGAGCTGGGCTTGGAGAAGCACGTTTGTAGCTCCCCATCATGTATGGTCTCGTGGAGTTTCAGGCAGCAACCCTCTGCACCCAGTGCAAGCCGCGTTCCTGTCATAATGTGAGAATGAGAATCATATGCTCTTGCCTTCCTGAGGGGGAGAGAAATATTCTCTAATGTTTTCCAGAGATGACACTGTTTTCCATTATCTGTGCATTTTGTGTCTGTCCTCCAGCTCAGGACTTTGGCTTTGCATCCCAGGGGTCTCCAGAGGCTGCAGGGGGCCCCAGCATTCTCCTCTGCCATGAGTTCGGCAAGTGCCCAGCCATTTCCCTGGAGAAACAAGTCTAAATTCCCTTCCGTCTTTCCACCTCGCCCTCTGCCACCTCATTTACTCTTTGACAAGCGTGCTATCTCTATCTTGAAAACTTGTCCCCAGAAATAAAAACTGACATCGAAGTAACGGACATGGCCAAGGCATCTTAAGCATTTTCTTTGCCATAATTTACTGTTTAGAGATCAACTTGGTTCTTGAAGGGATTTTGCAAAATATATTCTCATAATACATTTCAAGACAGAAGGGGGCCATATGGTCCATGCAAAGCCATCCACCTGTCTGTCTAATGTTTGTCCCACGGAATCCTTTTCTTCCTTGTCTGACTCTTCTTGCATGTTTCCCCGTTGCCTTTGGTGGATGACTGCCCCTTAATTATTCTCTGCATAAAGAAGGGGGGTACTTTTTTTCTTCTTCCCAAAGGCTGAGGAGGAACAGGCTGACCATGACGAACGTGAATCTTACAATAGCAGGTGGGCAGCTCATTGGGGAGGGAAAGCAACCTCACACCGATTTGCAGGCGTGTTCAGGTTCCGTGAGGAACTGCCATGTAGAAGGTAAGTTGGGGGCGGGCTCAGCAGAGCTGAGCAACAGACACGTCTAAATCTGTCTGTGGCATTTGTGACATATGTTCTTCGCCTGGGGGTGTAAGCGAAGGAGAAGGGTTGTTCCTGGAGGTAAATTGGGAGATGGAGGACATTTTTCAAAGGGAGGTAGAAGCACATGCGGCTGCGGGTCTTTGGGAGAGTCGGGTGTTCTCCCCATGCTGAACGGGTTGGGGTGCGGGGCGTGGCTGAGCGCGGGTACTGGTGCCTGAGGCTGCCTTTCTCTCTCCTAAGCCGAGGGACGACCTGTGCCCGAGAGCTTGATGGCAGAGCCTGCATTTTAAGCTCTAGGAGCTGATGCAAGACCTATGACCGTGGCTTGTATCTAACAGGCTCTCAGCAAACAGGAGGTTTGATGGAAACATGGAAGGCATGAGCCTCCAAGGCCACCCTGAAGGATGCGTCCAGACTGAAACCTTCGAGAGACCCAGTGATCCAACCCAGCACTGGCTCGTGAATGAGGCATGCTCCTGCCGTAGCAGTAAACAAGCCCTGTGGTGACCATCCAACCATCACGCTGCGGCCGTTCCGATGGTGCCCCAGGAGGGAACTCAGGCTGTGGAAGAATAGGTCACTGGCCCTAGAGAGCTAGGTGCACATCCGAGGAATGATGTCAGTGAACCCAGAACTTGCGCCTTCCCATACACAGAAAAGTACTAAATTCCTTAGCTTGAGATAGTTGGTTCTCTTTAATTAACAGTACTCTTTTGATGTTCCAACTACCTTGTCTTTGTGGCAAACTCGCCTATGTATTCTGACCCCTCCTTTACCTCTTTGGAGCCGTCCCGCAAAGCACTGTGGGAGGCTGTCTCCCGGGCTCGAGGTCCTCAGAAAGTTCACTGAATAAAACATAATCCTCAACTTTTCAGTTGTGCATTTTTTTTTTTCAGTCTACAGGCTGCCAGGATGAAGGGCAAATAATGTGTTTACCTGTTGAATCCCTTCTCTCATGTGTCTCTTCCCTTCTAACTCTCGACCCTCCCACTCCAATCTGAATCCTGGATATTTAAGGGCTCTCACCCAAAATGAAACTGCATAATTAACTCACATTCTTGAGTAAAACCAGGAACCAGGAACAGTTTTACTGGATTCTTGGCCAAAGGCTGTGTCCTGTGTGGAAGAGCCTACAAAATCAGCCCAAGGACCTGGGATTGTGGACCCAGGAAGGGACTCTTTGGATGGGATGTCTACTCGAATGCAGCATGTGCTGGAAGCCTACAGCTTTGGGGGCCATATTGTCAGAAACATGCCCGGGCCATGTTTTATATCCAGAGATGTGTCCCTGAGGGTGGAGAGTCTGTAGCTGGCCAGACCCTAAAAACAACTGTTGTGTTTGGCTGGTGACACAGCCCTGAATTCTGCCACACAGTGTCAGGGGCTCTGACCATGTCATAGCCGAGAGGGGACACAGTAGCTTCCAGAAAAGGTTCTCTTTTGTGAGGCAGGGAGGTGGTCACTAAGACCTACAGAATGCGTGTGGATTCAGGAAACTGACTGTCAGGGGAGTATTTAAGGCATATGGGGAAGCATTTGGAAGGATCACAATTTCCATACTGGCTCCCCAAGTCCCAAAGAAAAAATTCAGGAGAGGTCTCTTTACCATTTGTGAATTGTGAAATAAACACATCTCGGGGGCGGGCGGTGGGGGGCGGTGCGTGGGAGTGTGTGCGTATTAATATTCCAGGGGTGTGGGCAATACTGACGCCAATGATTTTCTAAGTATTTTCCATTTCTCCCCGACCGACTCATCTGAAATCAGTGTGCATCCTTCAAGGCAGCCAGATTCCTTTTGAAAGGAAACATTTCTTCCTGTTACCTTTCAAATCGGCTCTCCCGGGCTTAGCCAAGCGCTATATTTGAGTGTGGAAAGGAAAGGAAAAGGAAGCTTGCCTCTCAGAGAGGGGGAGACAAGGCCAGGAGAGTAACTGCAGCCACATTAGGGGGGAGATGTGCCTGGTGACTTGGCTGGGCTTCTGCGTCCTCACCATTTACCAGCAATTTACTAACTGCCTCCGCTGAACTCCATCTTCCTCTGCTCGCATTGTTCTCCGTGAGTGAAACAAGCCAGCGTGGCACTGTTGTCTGTGTCAAGAACGGTCACAAAATGGCTTTTTCTCCTCCTGCAGCAGACTGCCTGCAGAACATAAAAGAGCGTGGTGGTGATGCACCCAAGCAAATTGCCCTCCCAAGCTCATTTAAATAATGTTCCCCCCTCATATATGCAAAATGCAGATGAATATTTACAGCATCCAGGAATAGGTACCACAGGAAGAAAAAAACGAGCGACACACGACCGACATCCCCCAACCCTGCAAGCGTAGTCATTCTCAAAATGCTCCCCAAACAAATCGTTCTGAGTGCTGTTGCCGGGCAACTGTCCCCGGGCTGTGTTCTGCCCAGCGCAGCGCGGGGACAGCCGCCGTCCTTTCTGCTCAGAGCGGGTGTAGTCGTCGCCACAGCAGAGACGGAGAGTGCGATGTGAGGGGGTGAGGGTCAGGGTCAGAGGTGCAGGTGGCCGTGACCCCGAAATCAATTTGAAGCACTATTTGTGACACTTCCCTGTGTTCCATCGCTCGCTGTGAGTCTTGCAATGAACCACCTAATCAGACTTTGGGGATCTGGGGACCTTGGGGCTCCCGTGGTGTCCGGTCAATTTCCACCCACCAAGGTGCTGCCCCTGACGAGGCAGAACATGACCTTGGCTTTGGACGGTCTCAAAGCTGTGAAGGTGTGGGCAGACAGGGAGGCTGACCTGGCTGGGCTCCCCAGGCCCTGCTGGAGCACGCCCGGGGCTTCAGCTGGACCCCCCAGCCCAGGGCAAGCCATTCACACAACGGCAACTCCCTTAGAGAGAGTCCGCCCTGTGCGCTGGGCATCTCCCCTGAGGCCTTTCCTAAGTGTTCATTCACCTTTCTAACAGGTGTGCCTGTAAAGAAGAAAAAGAGGCAAAGGCAAGGGTCACAGAAAATAGCGTGCCACCGTACACATGACACTAACCACCGGTCTTAGTGGTTCCGGAGGAAGTCCCTACGTGTGGGCCATGTGTGCTCAGGTCCAACCAGGCCCGGCCCCGAGGCCTGGCGTGGCTCCAAACATCACTGGACTTTTCACTGTATTTCTAGACTTTTTTTTAGGTGGTAAGATAGGTCTGAGCAATACGTGACAATTTATCATTGAGATTTTACTCCTTTGTTAGTTATTAATTTCTGATATAATTAAGGAGTTTTATTCAATAGAACTTACAATTGTTTTGGGAAGCAATTAATTCATAATTGTTTCATCTGTGACTGATCTGAGCAAAATATTGACAATGCGTCTGAGAACTAGTGCATGAAATTCCCCCCATACCTCTTTGATTGAGCCTCCTCTGCTCAAAGCTCCTTAAGGGGTCCCCCATTCCTGAGAACAATATTTAAACCCCGACTTCAGCTTCTCTCCAGCACAGCCTGGACTTACCTCGCTGAGCCTGGTCTCCCACCACTCCCCTTGGTGGAAGCTGGGCGCCACCACACCGAAGGTGCGGGAGACAGGGCAAGCCGGCGTAGCAAGGCGTGGGGCCTTTGAGTCCGGGTCCTGGCTCCCTCCCAGCTAGCTGTGTGCTTCGCAAGTGCCTTAGCTTCCCCTGGCCTTTGTTTCCTTACGTGTGCACTGCAGGTGTGAGGCCACATGGTTTCTAAGGCCCCGTCCACTCGAGTGGGCCCTGCCCCCCGGAGTGACCCACACCTTCACTGCAGGTGTCACTTTCTCTTGTCCTTCATGGCCTTACTCCTTCCTTGTTTTCTTTCCTTGAATGTTTCTTTTTTGTCTGTTTCTCACAGAATACTTCCTCTATTCCACCCTTCAATCTTGAAGGTAACTGTCCTCAGCAAGTCCCTCCTTCGGTTGCCTGAATGAGCTCAAGGCCAACCAGGACTTCCTTTAATGCCCCAAACCCACCTCTGCAATCTCCATCTCCAGCCCAGAAGGTCTGCTGGGCTTCAGTTACACGTCTCCAATTCCACCAGCTTCTCCACTGGGGAGACTCAGACCCCCCTCCCAACATTTCCAAACTCAAACTCATCATCTTCCTCCTCAAACCAGTTCCTCCTTGACTTTGTACACAATATTCAAATTTGAAGACCTCATTGTTTCCTTCTCTAAGTCTTTTCTGATGATCTAACCTGGAGAAGCAAATCTGCTTTCAGAAATAACTTATGATACATTATTTATTTCCTAATTAACGCTCCCTGTGTTCTTCTCTCTTTCTCCCCATGTAAGCTATTAGAAGTATTTATTTTGTGTTGCTCACAACTGATACAGGAAAATGGGACATGAGAGGATGGCCAAGTCCCAGGTCCCAAGCGAGTCTCTGGGATGCGCCCCATCAAGTGAGGGTCCTTGGCTTCATGCAGGAAGGAATTCCAGAGCCAGCCATAGTAGAGTGAAGGGAGATTTAATCAGAGAGATAACACACTCCATGGAAAGAGTGCAGGCTGTCTTAGAAGCCAGGAAAGAGAGACCATGCGGTGTGGGGTGGTTAGTTTTTATGGGCTCAGTAGCTTCATATGCTAACAAGTGGGAAGATTATTCCAATTACTTCGGGGAAAGGGTGAGGATTCCCTGGAGTGGGGCCCCACCCACTTTTTGACCTTTTATGGTCAGCCTCGGCACTGTCATGGCGCCTGTGGGCATGCCAGTTAGCATGCTCCAGTTACACTGAGTGTGCAATGAGGTCCAATGTGTGTTCAGTCTTCTGCCATCTTGGTGGTAGTTGCTCTGTCATTCTTTTAATGGTTGTGCCCTGCCCCCTTCTCTCTTGTCTTGCAATGATTTGCCGAACACTGGCCTTCAGAAAGCTTTTTTCTCTGTATTGATTATTACTGATTTTACTTATTTTATTAATATGGAAAGAAAGAAAGCAAGATGTCATAATGACATTATAGCAAATGTTGTCATGAAAGGCAGTTATAGTAAAGAAATGCTAGTCTTACAAATGGACTTATTTACAAAACAGAAACAGACTCAGACATAGAAAACAGACTTACAGTTACCAGGGAGTAAAGAGTGGGGGAGTAATAAATTAGGAGTTTGGGATTAGCAGATACAAACTACTATATATAAAAGAGATAAACGACAAGGTCCTACTGTACAGCACAGGGATCTATATTCAGCAACTTGTGATAACCTATAATGAAAAAGAATATATATGTGTGTATCTATGACTGAAGCACTATGCTACACACCAGAAACTAACACAACATTGTAAATAAATTAAAAAAAAAAAAAAACCTCAAAAAAAAACCCAAGAAATTCTAGTCTTGTTTGTGCTTCCACAGTATGTCCACTGTAATTAACCTTGCAAGAGGAACTCAGACAAATTTTGGTTCTCCAAGCAACAATAGTGAAACACAGGCTCCAAACGCCGTGGGATGGTTTTGGAAAGCTGATGGGGGGATGTGTTCTTAAGATGAACTGGTTGCTTAAGAGCTTTTACCCTTCATGATTCTGCTTCGGATGCCTAATATTTTCTGCAGAGGCTCAGGCAAAAATTATTGCAACATTTCTGTGGTCAGTGGAAAAGCCTGGTGTGAAACTTGAAACTGGGAATAAATGAATCTTTTTCAAAAATAAGATTGGGTTGGGGTAAATATCCTGCAGTGCCCTGGGAATTTCATAGTCTGTACCTAACCAGCTCCTGGGAGACCTTCAGAGCTACCTGCCAGGTTGCAAATACCAAGAGGATGGACTTTCTGGGGAATAGTTCTGTGTTTCACTTGTGCCCTGACAAAAAGAAAAAGTAAAAAGTCGTGCAAATGAAAAGTTGTTAATCAAGTTCCTCTAGGCCAGGACAGAACCGAGACTAGAATTTAGGATATACTGTCTATTTAGAATTTAAGTTTATAGAATAAAATCTCAGTCTTTGAATGAAAATTATGATTATAGAAGCCCATTGAAAGGCAAATAGCTGCTCATCGTTTTAAGAATTAGCTATTCCTTTTTTTAATTAAAAAGAAATTTTTTTAGCCATTTCTTGAAATGCTTTTAGCATGGTGAGCAATATTCTATACCAGCCTTAAGTTTTCAGTGAATAAGACCCAATTGGTCCAATACATTCAGCCATCACTCTCAAAAGTACCTCTTGGTCTCCAATTCCTCAGGCTAAGAAAGTTTACTAGCAGGGTTCAAAGACATATTGCGAGACTTCATCGAACGGAAGATGCCATAGGAACAGACTTAGCAAAGGACGCATACTGCATTCTGACTTCCTGGACTTGTGAAACGTACTAACTCAGCTCATGAAAACTGGAACTTGGAACTAAGTTTCTTTTTTTTTAAACACATTGTTCTGAGGCAGAGAGCCTCAGCCAGGCTAGGACCCGAGCAGGGGCCATACAGCTTAATTGGGAACACCTGTAGAAATGGAATATGACTTTACGAAGCCTCAGACCAAAGAAAAAATATACACCCTTAAATTTCACCTAAGGTTCTGGCCAGCCTCCTCCCTCACTGTTACCTTCTCTTGAATGTTGGCATGGATTCTATGTTTCCTCTGGCTACGGAGCTCTGCTCCTCACTCCCAATTGACTCTATGCTGTATTTTCCACTTCACTTACCCTACTCCTTCCCTGGCGTTGCTGTTTTTACTCTATTGTACTATGAAAGTGTTTCTTCCTATATCCAACTTTGCATATTTATTTTCTTTCCAGTTTCAGCCCACTTAGCTCTGGCTACACCGATTTTTAGAGACGTCCATCTGCGAAGCATTTTAAGTTTCCTTTGGTTGCATATAATAGAAACCACCTCTGAGTGGCTCAAGCAAGAGAAAGAACTCATCGGCAGGGTAGTGGAGTATCTCATAGGCTGAGAAGACGTCCCAAGTATAGTAAGTTCTTAGTATAGCTAGATCTCAGTCGTACTTTTCCAGTATCTGCTTTGTGTAGGAGACTTTAGAAAAAAAATACAGATGTTTCTTTCCCGGGCGGAGTGTTGAGCTCTTCCACGGGGAAATGGACTGTGTCCTTGGTCTTGTCCTACTCAGCAGGTGCGCTTCCAGTAGGGTCTGACTGGCTAAGTCAGCGAACGTGATGCCAGCTCATGAATGGTGACTTTCCCTTGGCTAATGTTTCATCTGTAAATCTAACACTTAAGAGATACCCACCATACACTAAGATATATGCACGCCATTGAGCATTTAAAGATAAATTGGACATGACCATTGTGGTCAAGACAGAGAATCGAGTAGATTTTCTGCATGATGAATATTTAGGAAGGTATTTAATTAACGAATACTTTAAACAAATCATTATTAGGCCTATTAAGGGGTTCTCAGAAGCTGGGCAGTTTCTACTTGGGTTAGATGCCACCTCAGGCATGCATTTAGGGAACTGCCAAAAAGTGTAAGATTCTGGTTAACTATCTTCTCCAGCTTCTGCTCTAAACATAGTGTTTCTGCTTTCATCCACTAAGCCTGCCATTTGGAGCTAAAAAGTACATATAAAAATTTTTTTTCTTTTGTTTCTAACTATCCAAGATATGGTTGGGAGACCACGTGCAAATTCCTCTGCTTCATTATCTGCATTTCACATTGTACTACTTGGTGTGATCTCGCAGTCATTATGCTGCTCTGGTGTTATGTATATGAATGCTTTTCTACGACTCAGAGATCTGACTGAGTTGACATGAAAACTGTCAGAGTAGAAAGAGACTCTGGAGTGTGCCAGACTTAGGCTCCCAGCCTGGTCTCATCGCTTGCTGGCTGTCTGACCTTGGCCGTGTTCCTCTCTGATCCTTGCTTTCTTCATCAGCAGAGGTGGGTAATACCTACTCGGTACACTTGTGGGAAATGAAATAATTTGTGAGAAAGGGCCTGTGTGCCTTCTCAAGAGAAAACTCAACGTGCATTTCTTGACCTCCCGCAAGGTGAAACCATGAGCCTTCTTCCCTGGACCAAGTTCCTACCGCAGGGGCTTCTTCCGTGCCCCGTCGCCGCCACCGACCTGCAGCCCTGGAGGGGTGGGCAGGGGGCCGTCTACCACTTCCAAGACAGCCCTGCTTGATTCCTGAGGGTGATGGACACCGGCGTCAAACTCTGAGCATCTCAGACAAAAGGCTAAAACTGCAGAACAGTGTCCCTGCAGCTGTTGGCACAGCTTTGGGCGTTCTTCAGAGGCTTACCATACACGTTGTTTCAATGTGCAGACGGAGGTGCTAATGTGAGGAGCCACCACAGGTTCATCAACTGATGGCTCCTCTAGGGTTTTTGTTTCCTTAAACAAGTGGCTGAATGAACAAATTTGGCCTTGGGATGCCATTCAGCTCAAAGTTGGTGGCAATCGCAGACAGGCTTTAATAAATGAAAGAGATATTTTGGCAGAACCCACTGACGCAAATACAGATGAAGGTCCTTGCCAGCATCAGAGAGTGCATTAGGTCCTCTACTTTAATTGCTTCTTATGAATGGATGGGATGCAGGAAATGGAATTTTAATTTGGCATCTAAGCTACACTATTGAAGGAGAAGGTCTTTGTGACCTTATGGATTTGAGCAAAAAACTCTGTAGGGCACAGCTGAAACTGGCATGAAAGTTACATCCCATGGCTGACATTGCTGCCATTTGATGCTTGCTGTCAAGGGCTAGGAAAGAAAGACACAAATCCCTGGTGGATTTTTCTGTGCGGGCATCTGTGACAGATAACGCCGGGTCTAGCTGGAACCGTGCGGTGTTCAGAAACAGCAGACACACACCCTGTTTGGGCTCTGTCCCTCATTGTGAGCTCTAGGGCTGGTGGTTGCGTCAACTATTCTCCCATCTCTTCCTTGATGATCAGACATGGACTATGTGTTCTGTAGTCATCCTAAAATACTCTCTGTCAAGCCCTGGGGGCTGCCAGGATGAATGAAGAAAGCCCTGGAATGGCATCGGCATTTCATTCTCAGAAAAGCAGGGGGAGGCGTGAAGCCATGGCTGGGGTGGAGGCCGGGGTAGCTCCCTCACTTCTGCCCCATTATCCTCTCCCACTGCCATGTTTGCTGCCAGGCCCTCAGCTATGACCTTTGATGATAGAGCTTCCTCTTCATTTCCACTCTGGGTGCTCATGGCTTATTCTGTGCATGCCCTCTGTTCATCATTCCTTTGGAACCACAGCTGTGGTGCCTCCGCTCACATAATTCTCAGACCATCTTGTCGACCCAAAGATAAGCAGCTTGATTTGAGTCTCAAGCCATCTAATCGTCTCTGTTTGCATCCCTAATTTCCCAAAATGAGTTCACACTTCACAGTCTATAAATAGATGTTTGATATGTATCTGACATATCGTATGCCTGAAAACCCTGATACATATACACACAGCACATGAGAAGCCACATGGTGCAATGAAAAAAGCATGAGACAAAAACAGAAAGAAAAAGACAAAAGACAAAGGACTTTGCTTCTAACAATGTGGTCTTGAGTCAATAAATAAGGTATCCTCTTTGAAACTCTCATTTCTCATCATGAAAATTCATACAGAAGATATAAAGATCAAATGAGATGATCTATGGAAAGTATTTGAAAACTATTAAACTTGTGTAAATGGGAGGCAGTAGTTCCTGCTTTAACCTGAGACATGTGTGGTCCAGAAATGGAAGACATGGTACCTGCCTTTATGGGATTTACAACCTGCATGGGAAGCACTTGTATCCATGCATAAGATAATGAGTCACACAAGTCATTATAAATTGATGCGTACAATGTAAACAGATGGCATACTGCAAGATAACAGTTCAACACAGCTGACGTCTTACAAACATCGAGTTACTACACAAGCATCATGTTGTTATTAACGAGAAGCATCGTCAGCATCTTGACCTCTTCCCGCCAGGAGGTTAGTTTACGGATTATCTCTGTCCTTCCTCACGCCCCAGCTTAAGTTCAAGAGAAGGCTACACATGGATCTGCCGTTGCCTCGGTGCCTTTAGTGTCTTGTTCACCACTGTATCCCAATGCCTAAAACAACGTCTCAGTAAATGTCTTTGAATACACAGAAGAATCAGTTAATCAATCCACGAGAAAAGAAGCAGTTTTTCATCCGGATCTATGCATGTAGTTTGTAATTCTGGAGAAAAGAGAATAAAAACAGTGCAAAAAAAAAAAAAAAAGAGAATAAAAACTGGCACCGCTCACGCAATCTGATCACATGGAGACATGTCAGATGGAGGACGGCAAGTGTGTGGTTGGTAGGAAGCCTGGAAAAGCCACCCAGGTGACTCTGCTAACCGTACATCCACTGAGAACCACTGGTCTGACACCCTGAGGGCGCTCTCTCCCTAACGTGGGACACCGCCCCAGGGAGGCCCTTCTTGGACAGTCTCCTGCCTCCAGACACTCCTAATTCCTTTCAGCTGCCTAGAACTTCCTGCAATCAACCCACTTCTTTACTGTTAGCGTGTGCCTTTAGGTCTGATTGGATAATCAATTCTTTGACCTTGGATATTGTTCTGAGAGTGGCCGGAGGTCCGTAAAGCAAGCTCTTCACCCACTGACATTTACCTCTTGCTGGTGATGATCAGTTTTCTGTGCATTTCAGCTACTGAACTCAGCTTCAGCGTGAGAGTTAACCCCTCAGGCCAGAGCATATGGTTGTCATTGGGAAGCTGTGCTGACAGAATAGCTTGGTCCTTCTGAGTGTTTGTTCCATTTTTCTGTAATTGCCGACCACCCATTATCTGTAAAGGGCAATCATTTTTCTTCTGTCCTTCTTAGTGTCGAAGGAACCAAAGCTGCTCTCCCTTCCTTGTTGCAAATAGTTTGAGAAAAAGCAAAGAGGTAAAGCATAAAGAATATCCCATTGTCCTACATCTACCCCCCCTGCTCCCCACACTGGACTGCTTTCAAATATTTCTGCAAAAAAAAAAAAAGGCTTTTTTTTTTTTTAAACGAAGAGGTTGCACATGGAACCCAAACAAATCACAATCTTCAAGGATAAGGCATTGTAAAATGGCTGGCATCTCTAAATAAGAACAGATATAGTTGGAAATTAAAACAATCTTTTATTTTAAATGGAAATACCAGCAGATGTCCCAAGAAACATATGAAACTCACCGAAGACAAATAAAGAGCACTTTGAGGGTGCGGAGAAGGGCAGGGGGACCATCCACCCCGGACCGTGGTTGGGGGAAGACGGGCCAGGGGTTCAGCAAGGAGTTTGCTGAGCCTGGACTGTGTCCTGATGAAACAGTATTATGGTTAAGGTGGTTCTTGACTCAGTAAGTTAAACATTTCTTGTCAGGCCCTTTCAGGGTACTATCCACAATTATATTTATTTCACAATAGATTGATCCCAGACATCTTTCCGGACGTGCTCACTATCGGATTTGCACATTGTTTTATGTTCCCTCATGGAATCTCAGAATGAAACAAGATAGACCAGCAGTGAAACTGGGAAATGGACATGTTGTCCACAGGCATTTTCCACCCCAGAGGTCTCCCAACCCTTGTGCTAGCTTGTTAATTTATTGCTGTCACCTGTCTGTCAAAAGAACAGTGACATGATTTGACAGCCATATATTTTCCTACAGCCATATTTTTATACATTTCCCTGATTCCCAAAAATGCGACCAATGTTCTTCTGGTAGAGAAATTTTTTTCTCCCTGAAAATGGCAGCAGTATAGTAAATGTTCTCCTGGCCATGTGCTACGGGGAATAATTCAATCACGAGACAGCGCGGAGGCAACGCCACGTCATCTTTCCTTAAGTGGTATTTATCCATCCCAAATAGTTTATTGGGGGCTGTGACAGGATTGAAATGCTTTTTATAGACACAAGGATTGTTTCTAAGGATGAAAGAGCCCCGAAACCCAGGCTGACACTCAACTTTGCGGTACTGTGAATACGTGGAAAAACAGGATTTTACACAGTGACACCGCCAATAAACGGTCTGAAAGGCAGGCTTGTAATGAAAGCGTTCCATTTGGAACAGCCCAGATTGTGGACTAAAACGGTTTCCATGTGGCAGAGTCTATTTGTGAATGAAGTGCCTTTCAATGAGGAGAAATCAATTTTAACAGCTCATTTATTGATGAAACCAAGTCTAGCCTCAGCAGTTAGAGAGCTTTCTTGGAACACGGGCTGGAGGATTCATCCGTCGCACCTTAATGGATGGAAGAAGAGCTGCTCATAAAAAATGTTTATGTCTCCTTTGCTACTGGAGCTTGGATGAGCTAATATTTGCTAATTAGTTAACAGGGGATTTGGGTAACTAGAACGCCTACTAACGTTTCCCACGTCTATTGGATTCCATGGAGTTAAGATTATTCAAATATGCCTAAAAATGAACACTCTAATGGCCGAATTGCGGATTCATTTAATGTCTTAATTCCACTCTGCTGCCTAGCTGCTGCCCTTCGCCCTGGCTGTTTATTTACTACCCCGACACTGCCTGCTGCTTCTCCATCTCCAAGTCCCTGTGACGGTGGCCCTGGAGGTGTGCGGTACACATGGGACGCGGTGGCCGGGTACCCGCCCCTCCTTCCTGGGGCCAGGTGCCTACGCCCCATCCTTCTCAGTTGAAGTCCTTTTCATCCCCTGGCTTCAGATTTAAAAATCTTTTTTAAATAGAAGTATAGTTCATTTATGATGTATTAGTTTCTGGTGTACAGTATGTGTTTCTGTAATACACATATATCTATTCTTTCTCCTATTTTTTCCATTATAGGTTATTACAAGATATTGAATATGCTTCCCTGTGCTCTACAGTAGGTCCTTATTGTTTATCTATTTCATATATAATATTTTGTTTCTTATTTTATTTTTTAGTTGAAGTATAGTTGATTTACAATGTTGTGTTAGTTTTAGGTGCATAGCATAATGGTTCAGTTATACATATATATTCTTTTTCATCATAGGTTATTACAAGATATTGAATATAGATACCTGGGTTATATTGTAAGTCCGTGGTGTTTATACATTTTATATATAGTAGGGTGTATCTGTTAATCCCAAACCCCTAATTTATCCCTCCCCCACTTTCCCTTTCCACTTTGGTAACCATAAATTTGTTTTCTATGTCTTTGATTCTGTTTCTGTTTTGTGAATAAATTCATTTGTATCATTTTTTTGATTCCGCATATAAGTGATGTCAGATGATATTTGTCTTTGACTTACTTCACTTAATATGATAATCTCTAGGTCCATCCATGTTACTACAAATTTTATTATTTTATTCTTTTTTATGGCTAAGTAGTATTCCATTGTATATATACCATATCTTCTTTATCCAGTTATCTATTTTTTTTTAACATTTTTTATTGATTTGTAATCATTTTACAATGTTGTGTCAAATTCCAGTGTTCAGCACAATTTTTCAGTTATTCATGGACATATACACACTCATTGTCACATTTTTTTCTCTGTGAGTTATCATAACATTTTGTGTATATTTCCCTGTGCTATACAGTGTAGTCTATTCTACAATTTTGAAATCCCAGTCTATCCCTTCCCACCCCTTTATCCAGTTATCTATTGATGGACATTTAGGTTGCTTCCATATTTTGGCTATTGTAAATAATGCTGCAATGAACATTGGGGTGCATGGATCTTTTCGAATTAGAGTTTTCTCCAGCTATGTGCCCAGGAGTGGGATTCAGCATTTTTGTGAAGTCCATCCTAATAAATTTATGTGCACCTCCTCTCCTGTATCTGGCTACCTCAGTCCCTGCTGTGGCACAGACAGTTCTGTTAGTCATGTACATGTGACTGTTGAGAGTCACAAGCTGATCGGAAGGACCGTGGCGTCAGAACCCCTTCACTTCCCATTCTCCTCCTTCCTCCTTCACTTCCCATTTTCCTTCTAGTTCTTCTTCCTGGTTTTTTTTTCCCACTGTACTTTCAGGTATTTATTCCAGAGAAATAACAATTTGTGTTCACACAAAAATTGTATACAAATGTCATAGCAGCTTTATTCATAATAACCCCAAACTGGAAACAACCCAGATGTCCTTAAATGGGTGAATGGGGAAACAAACTTTGGTATATCTATACCATGGAATACTACTCGGCAATGTCCAAACGGGGCTATGGAGCTGGACAATACGCAAGCCCAGGGGGAGTTCAAGCATATATGCTTGCATACATGTACTCATACATAGAAAAAGGGATAGAGGTGAGTACCAATCACAGAGCCCTGGACCACTGCCCTTGGCGATTAGAGACCTGAGGGAGAGGGAGAAGTCATCAAAGGAGGATAAAAAACAGTGGGTCAGGTGATAAATTGAGTTTGGACCCAAGACTGCCTCCTCCTGCATGATTCATTAGGACCCTAAACCTGTCCCTCGTGTTTGCCCCAATGCAACCGCATCGAGTTAACAGGTCACATGAACAAGTGACAGAAACCATGTGCACGGGCTCCCTGCTCTGTGACCGGAGGACCCAGTCGTCTTCCCTGGATGTCCCCTCTTCACCCACATGGTATGGCAAGAGCAATCCCACATCATTAGATGCTTGAAAAGTGCACAGGTAAGGTGATTTTCATTACCTCCCCATTTCATGTTCTCCTGTGGCTTGTTGAAGGGCCTTGGAGACTAACAATATATTATTATTACAACAGTGGAACCAAGAGTGGCTTCAGTTTTACCTGCTGTTTCAGATGCATTTTCTGGACTGAAGTAAATGATTGCATTTCTGCAATGTCATAACTCAGTATGGTATTGAGCTAAAGAATATTTTTCTCTTGGTCTCATTTGACAGAGAACACCAGAATTCATTTGCTTTCATCTGGTAGAGCTTACACTGCGTCCTCACAAATTTGCCTCAGATTGCTCTGACTCTGGGCCACATATGGTCCAGAAACATATTGATCCCAACCCACACAGTATCATGCTGGTCCATTAAATGTATAGTGTTTTGGTGCCGATGCCTAGAAAACTGAAGAGAGTAGTTCTAGATGCATTAGTAAGACATGTGCAAACCAAGAGAAATCCTTGGAAAACACAGGGCACTACCATGTTGGTGACATTATGGGGACTGCTGGCTCACAGGTGCTCCTGACAAAATGTACCTCGGGCTTCATATCACTAAGAAGAGACCTCTTTGGGCTTGAGAGGTAATAAACACAATATTTGCATGTACTGCTCTGATCCATTTACAAGATGAATTGAAAGACTTGGATGGAAACTTAGAACAAAAGTTTGATCTCTTATTAATGCAAGCTGGAGACACTGGGGACGTGTAGTCTAACTATTCAGTCCTTGTGGCTCAGTGTGAGCCCAGAATCCTGGCACTGTAAGTGTCTTGGAAGCTAGGAATACCACACAAAACACTGGCAACACCCAGTGGGAAATGATTACAATTTTGGAGCAAAACCATGAGTTCTTTAGAAAATATTCTCCTTTTGAAAAAAAGCTTTTTTATACTGAGCTTTGGTATCACAAACACCCGGGCACCGTGGAATTCATGTTACCCATGATGAAGGAAGGATTATCTGATTCCTGTTGCTAGAAAATCAGGCATCCCCCAGTGAGCTTCCATCATGTGGAAATGGAGCCGGTGGGGCGGGGACCCAGCAGGCTGCGAGGACACAGCCGATCACATGGCACCAGGATGACAGCTCCCTTCCTCGGCCCTGCCCTCTCTCACCTGCCTTATAACTTCATCCGAGGTCCCTGTGAAAAGATGGCTCCCAAGGAATCATTTTAAGCCTGGTTTCCAGATGGCTCTGCTAAGTGTGAGTGTGCTTGTCCCACTGGAAAGGGACGGCTGTGTTATTACAGCTGCATTTATCACAGGTGGTCCTGAAGCGAGTAGAGAAAGGACATTTTTCCTGCACAAATAACTGAATAGAATATCTCATCGCCACACTGTCAGAAAGGAGAGAGAAGCCGAGATCAGAATCTATACCAACGTACACACAGGGGTTGGTTAATGATGTCACGCTATAGTCGGAAACGTGGAAGGGAAAATGTTGGCAGACTCGTGATGGTGGTCAGGGGTTGAAATGAAGCCAGTGGACTTGAAATAGGCCCGTGGCAGAGGAGATGAAGTAAAGAGGATGGATGCAGGATTTGACCATCTGTTACCTATTGATGGATTGAGAGAAAGCACAGTCTAAAATAACTTGTGTAGTTCCAGTTGGGGTGATTTGGAGGATGGAGGAGATATTAAGCGATGGGAATACAGAGTGAATTATGGATCTGGTGGAAGGTAAACTTCATTTGGCTATGTCGAGTCTGAAGATAAATGGTGTATCTAGCTTCACATGCCAAGCTTGCTTTTGAAAATTTGGAACGAAAGCTCAGAATGGAAGTCCACTGTGGTGATGCAGTTTTAAAGTGATATTGGAGTTAAAGAGAGAAGAATGTCAACACTTAACAACAAACAGGAAATGAGGAAGCAGATAAAGAGAATGAACAGATTTGCTCCAACTAACATGGCAAAGTAGAAACACGTGTCATCGATGTTCCGGGTCCTGCTGTTGACCTTCTTTCCCATCATTCTTCCTCATTTTTTCCTTTTCTTGTTTCCATTACAGCTCTCTTATCTTTTCTATGGGGAGAAAAGCAACTCAACCTTACCAACTTGAACTTACAACTTTGATTAATGTAGTTTCCTACTCAGAAACCATTCATGGATCATGACTGTCCTTACAGCAGAGTCTGACTCTTTCTGGAGCATTCAGAGTTTCCCCTGTTATGGCTCCCCCCTCACCTTACACCCTAGGACAGTCACACACCTCATGCTCCATGCTGACTCTCCGGTTTTGGGGTCTTTGCTCCAGCTGCTCCCTGAGCCTGGCATTCCATTCTCTTCCATGTTCAACCATTGGGGTCCCCACATGTCAAGGTTTCAATGCCCTCCCAGCTTTCTCCCACTCAGAATCCTCTTGCCTGATTGACACTTACAGAATCCTCTCTGCACTTCCTTTTCTTTTTTTAAATACTTTTTTTTTTTTAAGTGGAGGTCCTGGGGCCTGGGGATTAAACCCAGGATCTTGCGCATGCTAAGCACGTGCTCTACCACTGAGCCATCCACCAGCCCCTCCCCGCACTTTCGTCATGGCATTTGCCTCGGTGTTCTCTGCTTTTACACGCCTTGGTCCCTCCACAGACTGTAACTCTAAAGGACTGAAACTTAACACTTTGTGCCTTATACTGGCTTTCTTGAGACTCTGAGCCCAGCAGTGATTAGATGGATGCTTTGAAATGAGAGAGAAGAGAGAAAAATAATTGAAGCAAGCCCCACTCTGGTTCTGTGTGTTCCCTTCTTAGCCTGACTGATCTGATTTGATGACGGGACTATTACTGAACTCTCATAAACAGGTGGAAAGGTCCCCGGTGTTGCCTCATTCTCTCAGCCGATTACTTTCAGAAAAAGAAAGAAAGAAACCCACAAAATGTATGAGTCTGGACTGGAGGGGACTTCATTATTTTTAATGTCTCAGTAAAAGATCTTTTTTTCTCTCTGCATTTACCAGACTAATCCCAATAATGTCTTTAAACAATTAATTCTAGTTTCAAAAGCATTCTACTCTGCAGTTTGTCCAGAATTAAGTGACCATTAGGAGGCATTAGCTTAGAAATGAGTGCCCTAATTACTTCTGAAAGTTAGCAATAAAAGACACAAAAACAGTCTAAATTTCAGAGACATCAGCACCCTTGCAGTCCGGGTTGCTTTCTGTCTACCTTTCTGTCTCCCTACTGAGCGAAATGTCAGGCAGAGGACAGCGCTTGTGTGTTTCGACAACTGCCAGTTTAACTTTGTGTTAGGCAAACGGTTCCTAATCTTGCCCCAGTTCTGGAAAATAAAGCGTACGGAAAGACATGAAAATGTGGACCACATACTCTAGAGGGAGTTTCGGGAGCACCGTGAAACGTGGTGGTATAGATGGGTCCAAACATGGTGGTGTAGATGGGTCCAGATGTCCAGCTGTGCAGCCGCGGGGTCGTCACGGCGTAAAAGGAGGCTCATAGGCACAGTATATCTCTGTGGTGAGCGTGCTTGTCTCAGCAGCAATGTTGTGTCAACGTGCTGACTTGTGTTCAGACTTCACAGCTGTTTGTGCAGACCTGGTGGCTATTCCGTTCCTAAGTCTGGATGTAGCAGAGGTCCTAAGTTTCTAGCACATTCTCTTTTCAAGGCGGGGGTGGTTTTTGCCATCAACCCCGCTCTGGGGAGACGTTCTGTACCGCATGGCTGATGGGTCGGATTTCTCTTGGCGGAGTAGTTCCACGCATCCTACGTGTGACCCGTTAGCACACGTTGGATGGGGGTGTTGGCAGAGCTCACAGCCTTAATGTCTATTTTATAGGCAATTCCTTACAGCTTCCACGTCTGCCCGTGGAAACACAGGTGTTCTCAGAAAGAGTTCTTGCACTGGGGCTGAGGGGGTGGGGAGCAGTGTGGAAGCTTCTTGTATTTACTGCTTCCCCCTTCCCCTCCGCTGGGGTGGAAGGTTTTAGTTGTTGTGACCCTTAGGGGACCACCGGGGGATGATGGATGCTTTAGAGGGTAGGGTGTCTCTTGGGCTCACTTAGATTGCTTTGCAAAGATTTTGAGGTTTAAGAACAGAAAGAAGCAAACTGGTGATTTTTACCCCCTAGCTTTTGCTCCAAACCGCAGCAGCCACCATTTCTCAAGTGAACCTGGCTTTTCCGCGACTCCTCACCGATAAGGGGCCAGTGAGGCCCTCCTTGAATGAACTCACTGGCCGGTCCAGTCTGGGATGTTTTCTCACCTCGCCGAGTGGCCAGTGGGAAGTTGAGACAAGGAGGCAGCCTAGCCAGGTGGGGCCCCCGCCCCACACTCCCGCCTGGGGGCCCCGGCTGCGCTGCTCCCTTGCCGTGCGATGTTAGGCTCCCTGCCTGTAAACCCGTCTCACGGTCTCACGTGAAGATTCAATGAGATCACGTGTCTGGAGGACAGAGCACAGCACTGAGCACAGAGTCACTGATGTTGGCCGTTAACACGGTACGGACCACAGCCACAAGGCAGTGTTGTGGTCCAGTATTTGCTCACAGCTTCACACAGGACAGAAGACCACCCGGAGGAGGAGGCAGGGAGAAACGGCATCGCTGTTTCCACAGCGCTGTTTGGTCAGGGGTCTGGGCTTTCATCGAATGAAAGCTTATTAACTTGAGAGCATCACTGTAGGCAGAAGCGAGGCACTGTACCTGCCGGCCTAATGAAGGCTTTGATGTGGTCTGTCCAGGTTGCATAGGTGCCCTACCTTTAATCATGGGATGCCAATGACAGACAGTAACTCATGGGCTCTCTTTCATCTCAAAGGATTCTTACAGCACGATTTTAGAAGTAAATATGCAGGCATATTATTTTGGCCTTTCCACCAGATTAGAAGCAGGTGAAAGGATGCTATTCTGTGGCCTTTGCCATGAGAAGATGAGCTGCTCAGAGAAAAGAAATATGTATTCTTCTTCAAAAATGTATGTATTTCTCTGAACCCCAGGGGTTTATTAGAGAGCTCAGGGCTGGGAAACGTAAAAGTTCTGGAAACCGCAGGCATCGCACCCTGGAAACTGGTTCCCACTCCTTCCAGAGAAGTCATCAAGTGTAGGAAGGTTATGAAATGCATCAGGCATCAATCACATAGCCCTACAGGGCCAGGGTGGGAGTCTGCTCCTTGCCTTATGTGTCATTGAAAGAAATTCTCAAGACCTACATTATTCCATTTATTTGATGGTTATAAATAATCAAATACCATTTGCAACTCTGTGGTTTGTAATGCGTTCAGACTGACTTAGAACACGATGGGAAAGAGCAGGCTTGGTTTGGACTTGGGGTTTGCTAAGCCCCGGGTTCCCCGGGGAATTCCTTCTCATTCTGGAGGGTACAGTTCTGTTGCAGGGGCGGCTCTGGAAGCCCAGAGATGGGCTTCCTCTGTCCAGGCACATTCCAGGGGCACCACTGTGGGATGCTCTGCAGAGCTGCAGGCTGGAGGAAGAGTGATCACGATTTCAGAAATGGAAATCTTTTGAGTCATCTTGGCTGGAGATTTCTTTCCATCTCCAAATCCTTCAAGGCAAAAAAGAAAGAGAGGGTGAGAATTCCACGCTGAAGATTGTTGCTGTGAATTGGGAGTGACAACAATATGGTCCAGGTCTGTTTTTCACAGTTCGGTTCACACTTATTTCAGGGCTGGGGGGAAAATGTGTTCTGGAAATAAATCTGAACTCATTCAGAGATTGCAAGCAGGAGAGCTTAATGGAGATTTTTTTTTTTCCCTTTTGCAATTGTGAGCTTCATTCAGGGTCCAGCCTCCCTGCCTGCTGCCTAAGATCCTCTCGCAAGCCAGTGATGGACACATTCTCTCTGGCTTTTCCCAAGACCAGCTTCCAAGCATCTTCCCATCTGCCCCGTTGGCTGGAGTACCGGATTCTAATTAAGTCATTGCACACTCCGGCTGTCTCCTTTGGTGACAGAGCCGTGCCCAGGGAGATTTCCAGTTGATGACACAGTATTTTGCCGAAGCCCATCCCTGGCACCGGGCTGCTCTGCTTCTGGCTCTCGGCCCCTACAGTGAGCTCATGGGCTTTGTTCAGATGGTGATCACGTGAACAGGTGACAGAGCCAAGGGAACTGTCACCCTCGTTAAAGCGTCACTGCAGTTTAAGGGTCCCGACCCCTGAATTCTGCCAGGGTGTGGGCACAGCAGCTAACTCCTTGGCAGGTGCTAAGCACCCCGGGCAGAGTCAAAAGGCCAAGGTCAGAGCAGCTGCTCTGACTCTGCAGACTGTGAGAAGGGAGAAGACAGCCTTGGGTGGTGGGTCCTTTATCTGGCTACAACCCTTGGATTGGCGATGCCCTCAGGACCTGGTGTGTCAGTTAGGCACTGCGGGTGCCCTGTCCTAGGAGATGCGGGGCCAGGAATGACCTCCTCAAAACCATCTCTATTAACACCTGTGGGATTCACCTTTGCCCGTCCCAGGGAGGCAACGCTATGTCACCTTCAGAATTCCTCCTTTCGGCTGTTTCTCATCCCTTTCTGCAGTCTGTGCCCTGAAATCCAGTGACACAAGCATTTCTGAGTGCGTGGCCAAACAGTTCCCACCCTGCACCTGTCCACGCAGCACCTCAGACTGGGACCCTGTGTGAAGGTGCACTGATGCTCCAGGCTGCCTCGCTGCAGGTCTGAGAAGCACCAGGAGTGGTGGGCTCTAAGCCCCCATGCAGCCTCTTTCGCTAAACTTTCCCACAGAGACTCAAAGCCAACCATCAGGTGTGGCTTGGGGGCTGACAGCACCCTGTCCTGGTTTCTGGTAGTCCGTCCAAATCGAAGAAGCAACAAGGACAGTAACCAAAGGCATGGCTCCTTCCTGCAGACTGGCTGATGCTCATGGGTACTGGCTGGCCACCGGTCCTCCTGATCTAGAAGCAGCCAAAACAGAATCGCCGGGTCTCGGCTAGACCCCGTGTTACAGACAATGGCCGCTGTACAGGGTGGAGGTTGCCCAGATGCTGACAAAGACTCTCCCAGCCCTCTCCTTTGTCCGAGTGTCTGCTATAAATTGAATTGGGTCCCTGCAGGATTCATATCTGAAGCCCTAACCCCTAATGTGACTGTCTTCAGAGATGGAGCCTTTGAGGAGACAATGAAGGCTATTTGGGGCTGTGAGGGTGGGGCCTGACCTGATCGGATCACTCTGTGAGTCTCCCATCACTGGGACCAGGGATGACCCTTTAAACATCCTTGAAGGCCTGATGATCTTACCTACAGACTCCTGGAAGTGACACCTCAGCGTGATTTCCCCAGCATCGCAGGACCACTGATCCTCTCGCCTCAGTCTCCCTAAGTCCTCTGCAGACAGGGTGCTTCCTGCCCACACATGCCTGACAGCAGGGGGACACCCCCGGGAGTACATTTTCAAACGAGCTTTTACGAACACTGCCAGAGTTGCTGAGAAGCACCTTCCAGGGTCGCCCGGCCTCTTCTCCGTCTTCAGAAGGAAACTGCCCAGGTGTGCCGTGTTCTCCCTCCAATAATCCAGGTCCTTCGGGGCTAACCTGCTATCCTGCTAATGTGTGCATCATATTACTTCACTTTTTGAGGCTAGTTGCTACTACAACCTGCTAATTCAATGGTTGGAATCGGAGAATCCAGAGCCCGACTACCCGGGTTTGAATCCGACTCTGATGCTTACTGGCTGTGTGAGCTTGAGCAAGTTTACATAGGGACGCCCGACTTTTCCTCACCTGTGAAGTGGGGATTGAAGTAGCACTTCTTAGGATTTGTGTAATGACTACATAGTCTAACACGTAAGCGCTCAGAGCAGGGCGTGGTGTGTGGCAGGTGCTACGTGCTGGCTACTGTTCCCAGCATCAGTGTTATCTAGCCAGTAGTTACCACAGAGTTGAATCTTGCTCAATGTATGTAGAACATTTCCTTGTAAAACGAATTCTCCTCAATCTGTTAGTCAACAACACACATTGGGATTATTTTCAAGCTTACAGGGTCTTGTTCTTGGTCCTTCCGGTTTTAATTTTGTTACCTTCTTTCTTGGCTACATTTCAATTTATACAATTTTTAAATGACTCTCTTTCTATTCTTTCCTCCAATATTATTTCCAAAATACCAAGTCAGTGAGATTTATTCCCGTGACAACCCCTCTCCACCTTGCCCTCCCCGCGCAGCTCACCTCGTCTGCCAAGACTCATCCCTGATGAATTCTGGGAAGCCTTCCTGGATCCCCTGGTGCAGAGGTGAAGCCCTGCTACGCTCTTCCCCACAGCCACACACTACGCTGGTCGCCCGATCGTTGGCTGGTTTCTTCATCTCACCCCGACTACGTTCTGAGCATCTCGTGGTCAAGACTTGGTCCAGCCCATCTTGGTATCACCTGTGTCCAGCTGAGAACACGCTAAGGGCATGCCAGTCACTTTTTGACTTGAATTGGAGTAAACTGAATTGAAAAAAAGAATAGGAAGAAACACCTGCAGCAATTTCTGATGCAAACAGGTTTGTCGTAAGCGTTGTCTCTTGGTCGGGATCCTGGGAGCCCAGGAAATGAACCAAACATCCACTCCCCTGCAGGTGAGGGCTGAGAGGTAGACACTGAGCAGAGAAAGAAAAACGGGGAGGCTGGGGCAGCAGGTGCAGAGGGTGCCGGAGCCCCAAACAATCCTATGCCCGTCACTCTCTCTTTTTCTGTCCTCATTCAGACCATCAAAACATTTTCTCAAATTAACGGCTACTCATTAAAGCTTAATTATGTTCATTTCATCCTCTTTTTAACTTAAGAATTTAGAGACAGGTCTATGGGGCACTGAAATTGCAGCATCTCCTAAGGACTGCAAGTCCTTGACACATGGTGAGACCAGGACATTTATTATTCTTTTGCATAGGGTTTCCTCCATCCCCATTTGGGAAATTACCTTCTGCTTCTGATATGTCTCCCCAGCTTCCTTTGTGAACTCAAGGGCAAAGCTTTGACTCAGTAACTTTAGCAAGGTCCACCTCCCCTGCCGGTGAGTGAGTCTCTTTCTGCTTTCTTTTGGGAACTCCCAAACACCTGTGGTCACCTGTGGCCTTCCAGGAACTGTCTCAGGGATGTCATTTGGGTTTACCTTGGAAGGAGAGATGTACCTCGAGTCCGGAAATGTGGTTCCCCAGGGATCCTGTAGGTCAAATCCTCCCCCAGTGTTTATTCCAGTGGACAAACAGACTCTCATGCCTCCATTGCCCTTGTAAGAGGGAAATGGGCCATTCTTTGTGGGGAAGGACGAGCACCCAGTGACTGGGAAACTCGAGTGAGATTCATTCATTTGCACTCCACCCCACATGGCAACTGACCATGCTCCCTTCCGCAGCTCCTGTAAGCTGGATAAACCGAGGTATCTGACGGTGACTGTTTTTCTAATTGATAGGTTTTAAGAAAACTATCCGTTCCCTTTGGCTGGGTCACCACAGCTGAACTCAGAAAGTATAATTAGAAGAGGATATTTACACAGAAACATTTGCATTGGTGCCCGATAAAGAATGCTATAGCTGATAGGAGGTGGAAGAGGCCACAGGTCATGATGTCTTTGCGTTCGCTGCGTGGGACGTAGTTTATCTCCGGGGCCTATGCACAGAGGCAGCTGGCTGGCAGGGATGCAGCTAAGGAGGTCTGTGGGATGCCCAGGAACCCTGTGTCCCTCAGCAGTTTTACATCTTTAGGAAAGCTACATCCACACACTTCAGTTTCTTTAACGTTTTGCATAAGAGTCTTTACCAGTTTCCTTTGGTGAATTGGATCCCGGATAGCAGGGAAAAAAATAAAAGAGAGAAAGACACAGGGGTGACAAATGGCTGTCATGTGATTTAGCTCCCAAGCATGAAATTGGGGCTCGGGCCAGAGGAGTGAGTTTTCTTTGGGTCCAGGCCAGCAAAACGAAACCCCAAGAAGCCAGTCTTTGGATATGTCATTATTGAACAAGCCAAAGGAAACGGATGACATGATGCTGACTAAATGAGATGAATTCTGGTCTGTAATTTATGGGAACAGCAACTGACAGTTAAAATACTGATTAGTATCAGTATCAAACTGTCCAGTCACATGGACAGTGAGACCAGAGACGTGATGCACACAGGCCTCGGGCAGGAATCAGGAGTCGGGTCTCGACACCCCAGCGGTGATCATTAATTGCGCCGTGTTTTGATTTAGTGTTTGTGTGAATGTATTCTCTTATGTCTGAGAATATGAAAGTAACACCTGGTGTGCTCTGTGCAAATGCTTCTCTGCTTCAGGAGGAAAGCCAGAGGGGACACACAGCTGAACTCGAAGCATCATTGTGAACAGGCTCCAGGGAATCAACTCTGCAGATTTCCACGCATCAAACAAAGTCAGAGAAAATACACAAACACAGGAGCCTCCCTGCAGGCAAGACGTACCTTTAAGGAAATACTATTCTCAGAAGTTGGTTTGGGGGCAGTTTGTAAACCAAGCTAGGTTTTTGCAGCACAGTTTTGTTTGCACAGAGATGCCCTTATGTTACCGAGTCCACACTGGTTCTGCTCACCGCCCGACAGGCGATAAATCAGGAGACGAGGTGTTGGGGCAAGAAAGGACAACTTTACTCAGAAAGCCAGCAGAACGAGAAGATGGGGGACTAATATCCCAGAGAACCATCTTCCCCAAGTCAGAATTCAGGCTCCTTTTATACTAAAAGGGGAGGGGTGTGGTTGGTTATTGCAAACTTCCTGGTGTTGTAATCCTTTGTTCTTGCAGCTGCCCACGTGGGTCAGGTCATGGTGTCTCTCAAACAAGACAAATGTTATTTTCTATTCTGCAGCTTTCTATTCTTAAACGAATGGAAAAGTGTTCTCCCCTTCAAGGTCAGAGCCTTGAGACTGGGCTCTCCTGTCTACTTCAGGCTCTAGGCAACATTCTTTTACAAAAGTTGCAGAACCAGCATGACTGAGCCCAGGACACAGAGCCCAGGGTTAGAGCCAAAGGAACAGATCCAGTGTGGGGTCAGGTTGGTTCTTCCCTTTTAACTTACACACACTCACAGGCACACACATGATTCGCAAGCAGAGGCAATGAGCCAATTACAAAAATGCCCACGTCCAGAGGTTTAATTCTGCCGATATGTCAAGACTGTCAAGAGGTGGACGTGCCTTCTAGAATTAAACCTGCCAGCACAGGGCACACTGTCGACTTCACACTCCTTAAAGCAATGGCTTCAGCTCCCAGTGCCTCTGAGCTCAGCGCGCCTTCCTCCTGTGTCGTTGAGAGCTGGCCACTCGCATGCTCAGCCCGTTACATAAGGAGCCTCCGAGAAGGACAGGCAGGCCGGCAGGCAGCTCTCACCCCGGGAGACATAAGAACAGCGTCTTCGCAGTGAGGAAAGCTGCTGGATTATTTTAAACGTATGATATTTCCTAGATATGCACAAATCTAATAAAGGAAGATAAGTTGACTTTTTGGATTTTCTTGTATAAAAATATCCAAAATCCATTTCATCCTTTTATTCCATTTTTAAGTTGAAATCTTAGCATCTCAGTTTCATTCAGGTCTAGCTGGCCGCCGCCCCTGTGAACTCCATCACCGGTGAGAAGATGACTGATCACGTCGGAGCACTTGCACGGCTCTGCTCATCCCACACGCCTGCTGGCAATTCTGGCGGACATTTCTAAGGCGTGCTATGAGTAAGGGAGAATTTACCATTTTTCCTTCTGACATCTAGAGGGGCAAATGGTTCCTATTTGCCCTAGTCCCAAGGTGAGGAGGTCCCACTCACAATCTCTTTTCACCTGGGAGGGAAAGGTGAGAGATGCAGTCCGTGAATTCACTGGACACAGAAAATGCATTTTTGGTTCAACGAGAGTGCTGAGCATTCGGCTGGAGCTCTCAGGTGCAGCAGGAAAATGCAGTGGTCTGTTGAGCTCATGTTCTGGCTGATTAATACACTGCTAAATGCTCTCTGGAGCGGTGCCAGGAGAAATATAAACAGCAAAAGAACTTACTCTATAAGTATCTGTCTTTTTGCCAAATCGTACAAGGAAAATGTGTTTAAGGAAGAAAAAAATGAGAAGAGGATGTATTTTTATTACATGTATGCTCATCAGACCCCAGTGCTGTAAAACCCATTAAAAACAACATGAGGTATTTAAAATCAGCAGCAATCACCTTGGTTGGTTACTGATTTACAAGATTAAACACATTCTGAACCAAAGATGAAGGTGCATTAATAAACACCGATTCCTGAAAGAATCCTCGGTGACTGCTCGCCGATCTGTTCAGAGACGGGGGCTCAGCATCTCAAGGGAAGATGTCAGCGCGTAAGCGAGGAGGCGGTGTTGAGGCTCCACAGTGACCTGGGAAGTTGGGCGGGTTGTGCAACAGTCACTGTGTGGACCCCGAAAGACGATCAGTGTTTGTTTTAAAGTCTCTGGCATGCCTTGGTCCAGGAGCAGGGCAAGTTTTCAAGCTAAATATGCATTAGGAGGGCCTTCCCGGGGTGAGCGGAGCGCCCCCTTCCCTCCCCACCTGCTGGGTTTGGTGACCCAGCTCCTGGGGCTCAGGGAAGCCCCCCGTCCACGTGGAGGACACTCGCTGTCATCCCACGGCCAGCGTGTTCTCTGTGCCACGCTCCACCCTGCGCATTTACAGGTGCGCATGACTTTCATCTTCCTAATGATCTCGACGACATCCTCTCGTAGGATCTGCCCCTTTGGAGAGAGGCAGAAACTGAGGCTAGAGAGGCCCAGGAACTTGTGGAAGACGCTCTGGCAGCCAGTCACGGTGGAGATGGGACGCGCAGCCAGGTGGTCGGCTTTCAACACCAGACCCTGCTTCCTGAGAGCGGGGGAAGTTGCCTGGTGCTCTTTGAACACATTGAGGTCCTGTTCTTTGGGGAGCGCAATCTGACCTTATCTCCTGCTGTTGTCCTCTCCCCAAATGAATCATTTTGGAGTTTGAAAAACCTCAAATCAGTAGAATATCTTTAATTGATACTGGAAGGAAACAGCATGGCAGCTGCATGATAAATCCACACAAAAATAGGAAGAGCAAGGTGCCCAGTTGTGGTCAGGATTGAGGGCTTGATGCCCGAGTGCCTCCACGTTTCCGTGTGTGAAGCCCCCAGGGCCAGCCAGTGTCCATGTGCTCCACTGGAGGGTGTGACTGGGGGGACGGACAAAGGTGGGGGAAACCGTGAGAATCACTTTCTAAAGCCAGGCGCTCTGTCTCTGGGGCAGCCCCTCCGTTAACCCTCCTGGGTGCTGCGCCCCAGTGGCTCGGGTGTTCCCTCCAGGTGCCACCGGTCCCCGTTACAACCCCTTTCACTCAAGCTTTGGGTCCGGCCCCTTTGCACCGGGACTCGCCTTCAGCACCTGCATCAGACTGGCGCTTCCCTCTTCTGGATGGTTCCCCCGGCCCTGGGGCATAGCTCTCTCCTGGATGCCACCTCTGGCTCAACTTGATGACTACCCACTGACCCCCAGGCCCTGAGACCCCGGCCTGGCGGCTGCTGCTCTGGGAGGGAAGTTGGGAAAATGCACACCAAGGTCAGGTTTCATTTTCTTTTCGTGAATCAAGACACCGGCGTTCAACAGCAGGAAGAAACTTCTGGAAGCCGTCCTGGAACTGTAGACGAAAGCCTGGGGCGTCGGTCCCAAGCTCTGCCCCAGTGTTCGCTGGCCTCTGCCCTGCCCTCGGTTGCTCCCGGGCGCCCCCTGTTGTGGGGCGCTTTCTTGGTTTTCCCCCACCTCTGGTCTCACCTTTCTCACTCGTTCCACCAGGTGTCTGCGCGCATCAGCGACACGGGAGAGCGACCGCATCGTCCCTCAGGGACCCTGCCCAAACCTCTATCCGATACTAATGTCCAGCCCAAACGGAAGACGTTTTCCAGAACTGAGGGATCGGTAGAAATAGTCTGTTACATAAACAGATTACATTTTAAGTTTTGGTTTAGAGTAAGTTCAGCCAAATGTGTCCAAAATACACTGGAGTGTGAGGACCCACCTGGTGTAGCTGCTGTGAGAAGGTGAGCCCCCGGTGTCCTACATGGAGGGACCTGGGGAGCACGGGGAGGGGACGATCAGCAGGGGGTAAGTGCTTCTAGACTTAGTGGATGATGCCAGAGGGGGGGATCTGGGGTCAGCTGGGTGAGAGGACCAGCTGGTGGTGACCTGGCCGGCAGGAAGCAAGACCAGCAGACCAGCTGTTTCCTCTTGCTTCGAAGTCCGAGCTCCCTCTGTGCCTCCCACTCAGGTGGGAGATCCACTCATGCTCCTCTTCTCCCTTGGCATGTTGGAGGGTTGGGAATTCTCACATGAGACAAAAGAAAACGTCATGGAAAGACTTCCTTGACCGTGTGCCTCAGCGGGGAAACCGGGACACTCATGCTGGTCCCTCGGAAGAAGAAGGGTTGTTCATTTCAGTTTGGCTGGCCGGCCGGCCTGCCCGGGGGAGCCCCCTGTCGCGTGCACTCGGCCTCCCTCCACAGAAAGCAGAGGGAAGGTGGGGGAACGTCCCTCTCCCTGCCCCAAGGTCAAGCTTTGAGTCTGTGTCTGGCCTTGTTCTCTTCAAGTAGGGTTCCCTGCCTGGGATGCTGAAATAAAGCTCGTGTCACATGGTTAAGGTGGATGGATGGGGCCCTCATGGCAGTGGGGGGGTGGCCCGAGGCAGCGGCATCTTCCTGGACGGACTGCTTCTGCCAGGAGGCACTTCTGGTGTGTCCTGGTGAGGTGGGAAGCCCCATAAAAAGACCGGAGAGATCCCCAGGCAGGGCCACTTCTCTCTGGCCAGCACCATCTGGTTCCCTGGCCCAGAGGCTCTATCTCACTTTTTGCCTCTGAAACTGCTTATTTCTAAGAAAGTGGAACTTACCCCTAAAATTCTATTGGTTCCTTGAGCTAACTCCTGATCGGTCCATTTGTAGTACTTCATTTGCATGGAGCTCACTCCTGATTGGTTATTTCTCTCCCTCCTGATTTGGTCCATTTCTACAAAGTTGTTCCTCATTAGTCAACTTTTGTAATACCTTATTTGCATATGATGCTGCAAAGTGTCAACTGGCAGCCTATAAAAGCCTGTGTAAACCTATAGACAGGGTCCAGAGCTTGGAGTATTATCTCCTTTGGGGCTGCTGGTGTAATGAACCTGTCCGAGTGCTGCTTGGTCTCTCCCCTGGATCCAGGTTGCTGTCACAACTGAGCTGTAACACACTTTTCTACAACAGTGGTCATGGCCTTCTGGAGCTGCCTGAGTCCCTGGCCTCCAAGCCTTTCCAGCCGCCTCTACTCCAGGAGCCTCCAGACCCTTCCAGTGAATCCACTCGTGGCTTTTTTTCTTAAGAGTCACTCTTTCTGTTGTCAAACCAAGTGTCAGCTGTGCTGGGGGCAGTGCTACATCCTCCAGGTCCCCAAAGACGAGAGGCAGCCCAGGAGGGACACTCACTCCTCGACCCTCGGGGTTTGGAGTTCCAGGAGGCAGAGTTTGGGTTTAGCTAAAGTCCTGGGTTTTGAAGTACGGTATTGTTTTGTAGACGCCACCCAGCTGTTTAAACTTGATTTTGTCCAAATTAAAAAATTACATCAAAATGGAAAATGTTTGCTTGTGACGGTCACAAGTGACAAAATGAAACTTCAAATTCATAAAAATCACCTGATAACAGAATTTGAATAAAAAGTCAAAGTACCTATGACAAGGCTTTGGGGACCCCAATCCTCCTGGTTTTGCCTGAATTTCAGTGTCCTGGCGTTGCCTTAGGTCCCTTTTTGCCCTCAGTTTAAGAAATGACTCTTCTTACTTTTCTGTAAGTTAATGCCTGTCAAGAAAATGTGACTTGATAGGTTATTTGTCTATTGACTATCCAGATCTCTCCTCAGAGTTTGAAAGTCTTTCATGAGTCCCAAAATGTTCATGCTAAACCAGCCATGAAGGAAGGAGCACGCTAAGAAAGGAACATTCACACATACATCACATATGCACATGCACACACGGATATACACGCTTACATGCACATATGGGCAAATATAATACGTACACATGAAAAAAAGTCCTTTTCATTTGCATGCTTCTTTGGATGAGTTTTAATGGAACTCTACATTGGAAGCCAGTTGCTACCATTTCTGCATTCAGCAAATGAAATATCTTAAATGTTTAAAAAACCCCTGATGGAAGTCTGGCTTGTGAAATTTTAAGGAGTAGCTGTCTTCTTCTAGAACTCACCAGACTGGAAATGAAAAAACTGGGTCCCAGACCAGGCTCTCTGAAACATCTTTGCTTAATGGCTTCGTAGAACTCGGCTCATTTCCCTACCCGGGAAGTGAAGGGTTGGGGTCTTTAATGAACTTTCTGGCTCGAAAAATTGTGAGTCTGTCATTCAGAAAAGTATACTGGATGTAAGTTCTCCTGCCTCTGCTGTTCGTGCACCTGACTGGTTCTTTCTTGGACGTCAGAGGAGCTGTGCACACTAATGAGACTTTCCCTGCCACCCACTCCCCACGCACCTGCTGCTGGGGGCATGTGGGAGGGCAGGGGGCTGTGGGTGGGCATTCTGGGTGGTGGATGATGCCATCAGGGTCTGGGCCGGGGAACCCAAAGTCCATGCCTCCCACGCCATTGAAGTATTTCTGCCATGAGGTCATCCAGTCACCACTTAAAATGTTAACATTCCATACATGTGCAAGGAAAATCGCAAACACTAAAAGCTGAAACAAAGTGCATCATTCAGGGTACCAACAAGGGACAGATGGCTCACTCAAATTAGGAAATTTCAAAGGTTGGTTCACAAAGGGACTCTTTATGAAAATGTAGGGGAGCACAAAGGAATATTGCAGTAACCTGGGGTTAACAGCAGCAGAGAAGCCACCATGACGAGGGCTGAGGGGACAAGGGGAGGGAGTGGTGTCTGGAGTTCTTAAGCCACTTACAGAGAGATCTTCCAGAGAGGGACAGGGACATTTGCTTGAGCAATGCGAATAAGCCCGGGCAGTATCTCAGGAGGGGGGCCAAGGGCAGTAAATACCCTGATTGCCTCTGCTCCCTCCCTGCCTTCCGTCAACGCTGGAGTCCGGGAGTCTAGTGATGGAATCCATATCCATCAACCTTCGGAGGCAGGAAGGAGGGTGGAGAAGACGGAGAGTGGGTCTGGAGGATCAAAGGGAAGACATTCAGCACACAGAGAAAACAAATAAACACACCCTCGGGACAGAATGGCTTCAGACTCTTTCATGAGGCAACTATAACCTTAAATCACTAGCTACACAAAAACAATCCCATATTTGTTTTAGTCTTTTGTTATGTGAACTTGGGAAGCAGTCCCTGAGAACTGGGGTGGTGGGGGGAGCTGACCCTGTGAGCATCCAACAATGACATCGACGCCTACAGGATGAGTGTGGAGACAAGGAAACAGGGACCGGATGACTTCCTGGTCGCTGGACCAGACGATGACCAGTGAGCACGTGTCTCTCTAGGAAGCAGCATTCTGGGTAGCATCAGTGTGGGGGCAGGGGGGCATCTTGGAGGCAAGACTTTGGTGATGTTTGTTCCATCCCCAAGTGGGTAAGAGTGCTCAGGCAGGAGGAAGGACCCAGTCGAGGATCCCTGGCTTGGATCCTCAGCCGTCTGCAGAGAGGGACACACCTGAGGTCACCTTCTGCGCCCTTGAGCCCCTTTGTCTAGAGTGTGTGACCTTCGTTTTGAGTAGCTCTCGTCTTGCTCTGGCGTTACCTGAGGTGTGGGTACAAAGTGAGAATGCTCTGAGGTACCTCGTCAGCCTCAGATGATGGTTGTGTTTCTCAGGACACATGAGGAAATGAGCATTCAGCTCATTCTGCCTGTGTTTTTCAGCCCCGCCAGCCTGGTTGTGGTCAGTCCACCCCACTGGATGCCCATCAGACTTTGAGTCTGCAGAGCGGAGGATCAGCGTGCAGACCTGGACCCCCCTGAGGCTCTGGCAGAGCCAGGCCGCCGTCTCCCTTGAACCTTGGGGAACATCCAGCTGCTTCTGTTCCCGAGTCCAAACTCGTACTGTTCCCTGCATGACAGGCCAATAAACTGAGAGGTGAGTTGTTGAGTTGTTGAGTTGTTGGGGCAAAAAATAGCAAATTTATTCAGAAAGTCAGCTCACTGAGAAGACTAGTGTCCCAAAGAACCATCTTCCCCAAGTAAGAATTCAAGCTCTTTTTATACTAAAAGGGGAAGGGGTGTGGTTGGTTGTTGCAAACGTGTCAGTGTAGGAATCCTTTGTTCTTGCAGGTGTCCACGTAGGTTGGCCTGGTCGCGATATCCCTGTAAACCTCCAACAGGACAAATGTTATTCTCTGTTCTGCAACTTTTATCTCTATACGAATGGAATGGGAAGTGTTCTCCCCTTCAAGGTCAGAGCCTTAGAATGGGCTCTCCTGTATATTCCAGGCTCTGGGTGACGTTCTTACTTTGTAGCAAAAGCAACGGAATACAAAGGTTAAAGTGGAAGAAAGAGATCCAACATGGAGCCAGGTTTGTTCGCCCTCTTTTCACTTCCTGTCTCACATCACCTCCGTAAGTGGCCTCTCCTTCACTCTTCGCAACAGCCCTCTGACGACAACTGCGTTGTCCTTTTTCAGTGGAGACAAGGCACATGTCCTAGAAGAGAAGCAGGTGGACGAAGGTTGCACAGCCAGTGAGCGGCAGGATAAACATTTGTCACTGCTCGCAATGACTTAAATGAATTAAGAAATGAGCATGTACTGGGCAGTTTTTTCTAGGTGTTTTATAAGCATTCACTCAGCTGTTTCTCAGACAGCTCTGTGACCGAGATTAGTATTATCCTGTTTAGCATGTGAGGAGCTAAGCCAGAGAATTAAGCAGCTTGCCCGAGGTCACTCGGTGACTGAGGTGAGCTCTCTACCCCAGGCAGCCCGAGTCCCCAGGCCAGGCTCTTCAGCATTTCTGCGCGGTGCCCCAAGGGGCCAGGCCGAGGGGGAAGGCCGCTGGGGGGGGGGGGCGGGCAAGTCAATTGAGGTCAAGGCAACTGTTAAGGGCTTAATGCGCTCAGATGTTAACGGCAGATCTTAACTCCTCCTCTACTTTCTAACTCTCTGAGTCAAATGCTGCTTCCCTTGCCTTTCAGATTATCTGAGAATCTAAGTCCGGCCCTTGTTACCCATTTGAATGAACACAACAAGGCGGTTCATAAGGTTAAGTTACTAAAAACAAAACCTTGGTGTTTGGCTTTGTTTGGTTTGGGGGTCCCGAACGTCTGTTTGCAGTGTTTATGGAACCAGGAAGTGCTCATGTAACAGGAATGCGAGGGCAGAGAAACCTGATACCGAAGAGAGCAGGACGGGCTGGGCGCTGCAGAGAAACGCGGGGCTGCAACGTTCCTGCTTGGCTCTCCCCCCAGTCTGAATAAAGTGCCAGCTTGTCAGGGGCTTCTCTCAACGATGGAACCAGCAACGCGTTTACCTTTCACCTGGGTCGTGGCTGGGCCGGGCGCCAGGGCCTCTGGCTTCTGCTGAGGTCATGGGCTCTGTTTCCCTGTCTTTCTTTCTGAAGGAACTCCTCTACAGGGCGCCGTGTTGTCCCATTTTGAGAACGAAGAACTCGCTTTTACGTGAGTCAGGCTGTAAGATGTTGAAGAATAGAATATTTCTTAGTCATGGAAGCAACCTAACTGTCCATCAGTAGATGACTGGATAAAGAAGTTGGAATATTAGCCATAAAAAGAAATGAAATAATGCCATTTGCCACAACATGGATGGACCTGGAGGTTGTCGCACTAAGTGAAGTAAGTCAGGCAGAGAAAGACAGATATCATGTGATACCACTTCTACGTGGAATCTAAAAGAAAATGATACAAATGATCTTATTTACAAACTGGAAATAGTCTCACAAACAGAGAAATCAAACTGTGGTTACCAAGAGGGGAAAGGTTGGGGGGAGGGATAAATTAGGAGTTTGGGATTAGAAGATACACACTACTGTATATAAAATAGATAAACAACAAGGCCCTACTGTACAGCACAGGGAACTATATTCAGTATTCCATAATAACTATAATGAAAAAGAATGAGAAAGATTATATACATATGTACGTGTATAACTGAGTCACTTTGCTGTACACCTGACACTAACACAACACTGTAAATCAACTACACTTCAATAAAAAGAAATAAATTTTAAGAATAAGTCTTCAATAGCATCCTTGTGTGGCGTCATCTACCACATTAGCCACTGGCCACATATGACTGTTGAAACGTAAACTGATTAAAATTAAATACAACAAGAATTCAGTTCATCGGCTGGACCAGCCGCCTTTGTAATGCCCAGTGGCTCCTGTGGCTGAAGATGGCCAGAGCTGCTGCGATGGACAGGACCACACAGGACTTTTCCATTGTCATAGAAGGCGCAGCTGGAGAGCCCTGCCTAGACCCTGACTTTCAACTGGGACAAGTGTTAAGAGGGGGGTGAGAGGAGTTTCCCTGGACGGGTCCCCTTTCCTGGACTCGTGACTCGAATGGCAAGGTGTCTGCCCATCTCAGGGAGCAAGGTAGACTACAGATGTTGGACTTGGGAAGCCAGAATATGGATATCCCCTGGGCTATCCGTCCCTCCATCCTCAGCCTCTGCTTTAGGACTGGTTGTAGAGCCTTTATCAGTCACACAACAGGAGCCAAGGAAAGGGCTTTGGTCTGAGCTGTGATCTGAACATCTAATGGTGACGGTGGTGGTGGCAGCAGCATACTTGGCAGCACATTCATCGCAGTCACAGTGGTGAAGGGGACCCCCGGGGGGCAATGACACTTGGTGGAGGGGGGAGGGGTGGGGTAGCCTGGGTCTATCTGCCCTTTCCCTTACCTGGAAACCCCCTTCCCAGTCAGACCAGGAGATTCTGGATTTCATTCCTTTATTGGGATGTGTGATCTGCTTGTAGGAGGCCACACCTCTGGCATCTCTGAAGCTCTCTGCCCCTGTGAAGTCAGACAGGGAGGTTCCTACAGAGCAGTGATTCTCTCCGCTTTGAGCGTCCACTGGTATGTATCTTTTTGAGTTAATTCTTATTTTGTGGTTGGCTTTATTCCTTTGATAACTATGTAAGTTTAAAAAGCTAAAGCTCTAAATGTTCTTAGAAATAATGAACAGTACATATATGTAAATTAAAAAATATATGTGTAATTAAAAAAAATAGCTATCAAGCCATGAAAGACGTGGAAGAAACTTAAAAGACATATTACTAAATGAAAGAAGCCAGTCTGAAAAGGCTACAAACTGCATGATTCCAACCAAATGACATTGTGGAAAAGGCACAACTACAGAAACAATAAAAAGACCGTGGTTTCCAGGGGTTTGGGGAGAGGGAGGCAGGGAGGGGTGAATGGATGGAGCACAAGGGATTTTAGGGCGATGAAATTATTCTGTTTGATACTCTAGTGGTGGCTACATGTCGTTATGCTTTTGTCAAAACCCATAGAATGTACAACAGCAAGAGTGAACCCTAACATAAACTATGGACTTTGGTTGCTAATAATGTGCCCATGTGGGTTCATCGATTGTACCAAATATGCCACGCTGATGAGGGATGTTGAGGGTAGGGGAGTATGTATGTGTGGGTGGGGAGAGCTGTGTGCAAACTCTGTATTTTCTGCTCAGTTCTGTTGTGAACCTGAAGCTGTTCTAAAGGAATAAAGTCTATTAAAAAAAAAAAAAGAGTCATCTGGCATCTTTTGAAGGCCCCCGGTGCTCAGGCTGCACCTGGCTAAGCACAGACCTCTGGTGGATCCAGCCGAGGTGGAGAAATCAGGCTTGCTAAGGAGAATCCTTTTTGTTCACAGAGCAGCACGACCTAAACACATATTCCACCACCTTTCCTCCTTCCCTTGGTTTGACAATAGTAGGAAGGCCTTAAATTACATTAAGACAATCTATCTTGATAGCAGTGCAGTGAAGTAGGAAGAACTCTGAACCAGGAGCCGGGACATCGGAGCTTAGTCTAAGCTTGTCACTGAAGAGTGATTTTGTCCGGTACCAAGCTTCACCTGTGGGCGCTGTGACCTGGAGGTAACAGACCTGAGGGGTCTAACTGCTTTCATGTTGCACACTTGGTACCAAAGACGACGGTCCTGAGCGCTCTGTTCCATGGTGTGGAGATGATGGACCTTCAACGACACAGCTGTAGACCCACTAAGCACCTGGGGGTAAGGCACCCTTTCCTCCTCTGCTGCCACCAGGTGTCCAGGGCAAAGCCCCTTTGTGTGCTGCTGGCACTTTCTGGTACTGGACGGCTGGCTCTGGGCTCTGTTCTTCCCCAGGGAAGGGATGAGTCCATTTCACACATGGCATGAGCAGTCTTGTCATAGGGCAGTTAGAGGCAGTGCTTCTCGGGGATAGCCAGTCAACCTCCTCTCTGTCACTGCTGCCCTGTCCGAGTGGCTGGTTGGCATATGGGACAAAGCTTGGGACTAGGACCAAGGATGCTGTGCATCTGTTGGACTTGGGCACGATGCACACGGGCTCCCAATATGTGCCGGTCCTCATCGACCTGGCAGGTAGAGCTGAGCCCACCAGTGACAAGTGGCAGAGGCCGCAGCTGCCTCAGGAAAGACCCAGGGGACCAAGACCCTCGCCTTCTTCTGCCGCATGACCTTGGGCATGGAAGAGTAACTTTATACTTCAGTGTTCTTATCTTTAAAGTAAGCTGCTGGGGTCTATGTGATGCTAAGATCCTTTCCAAGTCTGAAACTGTGTGAAAGAACGTTTTCTTTGGAAAGCAGTCCTGGTTATTACTCATTGCCCTCTTCTTTCCAAGGGGCTTGACAATAGATTTTGTGATTATTTCCTCTCATTTTCCCTAACTTCCCACGCAGAGAAGTCAGAAGTCCAAGCTTTTTCAGGGTCATTTCTTTCTCTGTTTAGAAGAGGAATCTGAATTGTTCCATCCCTGCTTTGGTCATATCGTTTACCCTTCAAAAACTCTTTAAAATGAGAGCTGATGATCCTGAAATTACTCTGGGCATGTGCTCCAGTGTTTGTAGTTTCAAGTTGTCAGGGCCTGGGGGGGATTTTAACTGCTTCTCTTTTTTTTTTGCCTCATTTTCCTTTCTTTTGTCCCCAGGTTTCCCTGCATATAGACTGAAACAGAATAGAGGGACTTTTTAGAAATTCACCAGCCATTTCCCCCATCCTTTAACCCAGAGGTTCTCCATGTGTGGCCGGTCCCCTGAACAGGCGCATTGGCATTACCTGGGAAGTGGTCAGAATTGCAAATGATGAGATGGTCCTGACCACAGAATAACCAGTCTGCATCCCAACCAGCCTTAAGGCGATTCTGCTGTGTGCTAAATTTGAGAACCTGAGAACTACTGCTCTAATAAAAGACAACATTTTCTCTTACCCTTCTCATTCTTAACATAGTTCCCTATTTCCTTCTATAATATATTAAAAGACTATGAGATGATTTCTCTAAATCTTTTGAAAATGGAGTTCTATTTTCTTCATTGGCTTTTCTTATTCTGGCCCTAAAAGACCTATTAATTTCTCTTCATCTTTATTGAATGCCTTAGTTTTCTTTTTATCTGGATTTTGCAAAGAATAAGTTTATCACCTGTCATGAATTAAATGAAATGCAATCACACTGGTGGCTGATAAATATTTTTAAAAAGCTCTAGATTCTTGCTACTCCAAGCTGGTTGGTTCTGCAAAATCTCTTGTCTCCACCCCCAGCTCCACTGAATCAGATCGTATATTCCAACAAGATCTCCAGGTAATTAGTCTAGAAATTCAAGTTTGGGATGCACTGGAAATGGAATACTGTTACTTAAAAATTTTGGCCAAGTGGTCAAATTTTATCTCCAAGGTAACACAGTTGGCCCTTCAGATCTGTGGGTTCTGAACCCAGGGATTCAACCAACCATGGACTGAAAATACTCAGAAAAAAATATTCTAGAAATTTCAAAAGAGCAAAACTTGAATTTGCCACATGCTGGCAACTATTTACATTGCCATTTATGTTGTATTAGGTGTTATAAGCATCTAGAGGTGATTTACAGTGTCCTGGCATGTGTACATTGGTTATATGGAAATACTAGGCCCTTTTATATAAAGAATTTGAGCACCCCTGGATTTTGGTATCCATGATGGTCCTGGAACCAACCCCTTGGCATGCTGAGGGACGTCTATATACCATTATATTTGGTAACGTGAGCTTTATGATGATGGCAAAGAAGGAAAAGTGTATTTTATCTGAAATGAATGTATGTCATAAATAGTAATCAGTAAAAAGGGGTTTTTAAAAATTCTTCTATATAGAATTGTACTAACCTAAGGATGGACCCACAGAGAAGAACACATAGGTGTAGGGAAGGGAAAGGTAATTAGAAAGAATGTGCCGAAGAACATAGACCACTCAGCCAAGAAGACAGCAGAGATAAAGTCACTGCAGAGAGATTACAAAGTAGCTGTAGGGGTGGACCTGCCCACGGACGTGTGAGGCAGCGACAACGTCAGCCCCGCAGTGTGCTGGGGAGGGCCTGGACGCGGGCACTGCGCGTCGCCAAGCCCTGCCCGGCCTTATCTCATGTGGTGCCCACTGAGGTGGCCCTGCCACTATCCCTGATTTATGGGGGAGGAACCTCAGGACTAGGGGTTAAACTAAATCTGAACTTTCATTCCAGAGAGTTTTAATTGCTGTTTTAGTTATGGTAACATTGGCAGCAGTAGCAGGTAACATCTCAAGTCTCAGTGGCTTATGGAAAATTCATTCTTCTGTCTTGTTCATAAAAGGTATTGCAGATTAATGGGAGGCCCTCTGTCTGACGCGGCCTCTGTGACCCGACTTCCTTCATTCCTGTAGCTCGGCCACATTCCACGTTTGGCTTCCAGGACCCGCCTGCAGCTGCATTACACCAGCGGAGGAGGAAGGAAACGCCTGGGGCTTGGGTGAGGGGGAGTTCTTCCTGGGTCAGACTAGGATGGCGTGAATGGTTTCCATTCACACTCCATTGGCTTGAATTTCAAGGAAGGCTGGGGAGTGGGTCAGTCCTTGGAAGACGCAGAAGCAGGTTTGGTGGGCAGGTCTCCACTGAGCTGCCTGCCTGGGTGCACGCAAGGAACTTCTCCTTGACAACTTCCATTTCTTCACCAGGAAAGGGGGGGAACTATACCTGCCCCATCAGGAGGGTGTTACGGTTGAATTCCCTAGCCAGTGGGGCTACTGAAACTTTGATTTCCCTAGCTGATAATTCCCTGGCTCAGAGGATCCAGCCTCTCGAAGACTTGTTCTGAGTGTATGGACGATGAAGTGAAGACAGAGACATTGGAATTAAGGGAAAAGTATCATCCAGGAATCCAGAGGAGCAAGGAACCGGACCCGTTCAGCAGTTAGGCATAAACACTGGATTTCAGGGAAGCAGATTTCATAGACTTCAGAGAATATATGGTACAGCTTCCTGGTTACAGACTATTAATGTGAACGTGGTTCATTAAGGAGGGAAGGATGTAAGAGAAAAGTGTGCTCTGACCACACAGGCATTCGTGATTACCCTGAGGAAGGAAAGGAGGGATTCAGGGTCCAGAGGCAGCCTTGCTGCTGTTTACGGTGACCTATGAGAAATATGGGATACCCTCCACGAAATTATCCAAGAGCATCCTGCATCAGGAAAAGCTGAAAACAAAGGCAACAGAAAGAACTTTTCCTTCCATTCAGAGCAAAAACAGAAAGAAACCAAGCTCTGATTGGAGCATGTGGTGTGCAGTTCCCAGCGGTCAGAGGGAACAGCACCTCCCAGCTCCCTTTGCCGCCACGTTCAAGACCTAGGAAGGATGGAAAGCTCGGTGGGCAAGGAGATCATCCACCATTAAAATGGGTCCAGATCCCTAGGCTTTGGTGAATTTCATTCCACAGTTTATGAGAATTTACAGGACAGTGGAGATGGGAAAACACCCTGATTTTTAAAAAACAGAGAAAAGGAGGTAATGGCCACCCCAGTTTGGTTGGCTGGGTGGAGACTCACAGCCACTCCTGGAATTGATGATTTACCTGAAAGCTTGTGAACGCTTTGAGGATGGGTGGAGTATCTGAAGAACAGCATGCCTTCGCCACATCGGACCCAGCTCGTTTCCCCCTGGAGTGGGGAACGTGCCACAGTCTTCACATACATTGGTTTCAGCGAAGAATTTAGCACAGTGCTTGGCACAGAGCAGGCGCTCAGTTAATCCTTGCTGAATTGACGCATGCACAAGACTGTTAGGAAGAAGGTAGATACACAAAGCTTTAGATAACGAAGTTGGGTGGGATTGTGTTGTTTGGACAATGGATCTAGATTTGCACGGCGGAAGGTCTTTATCAGCATTTCTGTCTTAGCTCTGTGTGGGCCTGGACTTGGCCTTGGAATGGGCATGAAATAAATACAGAGACGATAAATATGTCAAATTGAGGAAGGATGTGCCCAATTTAAGGAAGCGGTAACTGCACAGTTCCCTTAAGAGGTTAACTCAGCTGCAGGCTTGTATCAAAATCCGGAAACCACAAGAAGAGGAAGACAAACTTATGGTTACCAAGGGGGAAAGGGGGTGGGAAGGGACAAATTGAGAGGTTAAGATTTAGAGATACTAACTACTGTATATAAAATAGGTAAATAACAAGTTTCTTCTGTACAGCACAGGGAACTATATTCAATATCTTGCAGTAACCTATAATGAAAGAACATGAAAAGAAATATATGTATGTACATGTATGACTGAAACATGATGCTGGACACCAGAAATTGACACGACATTGTCAACTGACTACACTTCAATAATTAAAAAATGGTTTAAAAAAAAGAGGAACATTAGCAAATTAGAAAGTGTCCAAGTAGGCAGCGGTGAGGATGAGAAGATGGAAATCAGGCCACGGAAGAAATGGTAAGAGGGACGAGGGTCACTTAGTCCGGATGGCGAAGGCTGGAGCACATACCAGCTACTCGCCGTGCTCTAGAGACGGTGCAGGGCAGAGCCATGACTGACACGCCAGCTCTTGGAGGGATTCCAGTCTTATTTCAATACGCCGAGAACGTATTCATCCAAAGAATAAGTCGTCGCCCCAAAGCAGTGCTCTCCTACTGTTCTGAGTGGCCGTTTTTCAGTGATGTTTAATAGATGATTCCAGCAGTGGACGAGAAATGGAACTGAATAACCCTCATATTTCTCAACCCCAAAGCCAGGATAGCCCTGGATCCCTCTCTCACTCTTTGTTCTCCTCTCTGGTGAAGAGCTGAGGTGCTCAGGGTGCAGCAGCTGGTTGTACGGGGAAGCCAGGGCTGCCGGCTCACAGCTCTGCCTGCCTTGGCGGCTGTGCACATATGTGTCACTTCCATCATGCGTGCCGCCTCCAGGGGAGAGACACCTCTGACAGCTGGCCAAGGAAGAGCCCTGATGTCAACTGTCAGAGCACCCAGGAGTCTGTGCTTGTGAGGAGGGGGAATGAGATTTCACTGCAGCAGTAAGAGCGCAGACAATATGTTCAAAATCAAACCAACCTTAAGAAGTCCTTTAAATTTGTAGGATGCTGAGGGCTCTCCCGGGCCAGCCAGTATCGTTATCATTAAGGTGATAGTTACACTTAACAGCACATTATGAGCGTAGCGGTAAATGTTGTAGCCTTTGTGTTTGCTTTGAATGTCCCGATATCTCCTACTTTTCTAGTCATTTCTCTTTAACCACAATAAATAACCTTCCTAATTCATCACTGCCTCCTACTGCTAAGGTTTCTTTTTGGGAGGATCAAAATCAGGAAAGTGGGGGATTCGGGAACTCTGAATGCGTGCTTCTGAAACAAAACGTCAGCACAGATTTCTTGTATTTCTCCAGCAGAACCCCAACACTGAGCCTGAAGCTGCTGCAAATAAGATAGCGATGTGAGGTTCTTACTCACGCCGTGTGTTGGGGTCCAGCTCAGCAAAACATCAAAATGCAGCGGGGAGAAATTTCAGGATCATTGCACGGCACTCTACCTGGGATTAGCAGCAGCTTGACTCGCCTTCTTTGCAGGTTTTTCTTTTGTACTTTCCACTCTAATATTTGCCTCAGGCCCCTGACCATACCACGGGATCCTGGAGGGTAGGGTTGAATTTTCAGTCCTCCTTCCCTCCGTTATCTGCCTGGCGCAGAGCCTGGCTCATAGGCACTTAATAAGCATTTGTTGATTGAATGGACAAAAGAGGGGATAAGTGACACTTTATTCACACAAGTTGAACTAGAAATGATCTCCAAAAGAATCCAGGAGACTCAGCGCTTAAATGACAGTTTTTGGTCCTTTAATCTTCTCTAGGCCGTCCCTACCAAGTACGTTTTACGTTGCGATACTGACCGCGTCTCTCAGCCCTTTGTTCCGGCCTTGGGTGGAGTGGACGACTTGGGATGACTTGGTGTGAAATTCTTCTCTACGTTGACTTAATGTCGCTCTGTGGGGTCCCCCTCAGGGTGTTCACGGCTCCCTCCTTGGGGCTGTATACACGGATGCTCATCCCATGCAACTTTACTTGCCTCCGTAAAGTTGAAGACAGTTATTATGAAACCCACAAACTTTCCTTTCCTGAGTAAAGCCTCCTGCTTCCCCGTGTCTTCCCCCTGAGGGATGCTCTCCGAGCCCCTCCACACCATGCTGTATGCTTCAGTTGGTTCTGAAGAGAAATGTCCACAACGAACTCCCAGAACGCCCAGACTCCAGAGGGCAGAGGCAGGCCATCCACGACCCGCTCCAAACCCTGATTCCGGAGACTTGCTTCCTTTCAGTCTGGCTCAGACCACTTCATTTCTCAAGGCCGCCTCCTTGGGCTCTTGGGCTCTGTGAAGCCTACTTTCAACATATAAACCTTTTATGGTGTTGCCGGCAGTTAGGTCATACCATGATGTTTGGGTGACTTATTTTTTAGCACAGATGGAACATTTTATATTCATCTCTGTTACATTTCATCTTGTGAGATTTGGTTTATCCTATCAGTCTGACAAGAATTTATTGAGCCGTTTCCATAATCCCACCTCTTTCTGTCCTAAACCTTGTGTGAACTGCAGAGCAAATAAAGCCACCAATGTGTTTTCATCTAAGTCTACGTCTCTCATCCAGGGAGTGAGCGTGGCTTTTGAGTGTCCTTTCCCGTTTCAGATCTGGCTGGACTATATGAAGCCATCTTTATTTCAATTATGGCCTCGCCTTTCTTGTCCTCTGTTATTTCGTACGTCCCATTTATCTGTAGACATTGTGACCCGGAACAATCACCGTTTTATTGCTGCTTGCCGATGATGGCTCAGGAATTTGGACAGGGCCCAGCAGGGTGGCTTGTCTCTGCGCTGTGATGTTTAGGGCCTCAGCTGGGAAGAGGCGAATGGCCGCTGGTGGCTCAAAAAGCCAGGGGCCAAAATCATCTGGAGGCTTCCTCACTCGCACACCAGGCACAAGGGCTCAGCTGGCGCTGTCCCCTGATCCCTGACAGGCGGCAGCTCCACGGAGCTCAGGCTTCTCACAGCGTGGGGCTGGGTGCACGAAGAGGCGTCCAGGGAAAGGATGGAGAGGGTGCTCCGCAGGGCCGGAGAGGGAGCTGCATTGTCTTCGCTGACCCACCCTCAGAAGCCACAAAGCACCCTTCACTCCATTGGTCGAAGCCGGGACAAGCCTGCCTAGAGTTCAGGGAAGAGATCGCACGCCCCGCCTCTCAATACAATAGTGTCAAATAAGTTGAGGCCATTTTTTTTTTTTTTAAATGTCTGGCCAGCATCTGGCTGACAGCTTTCCAACCCTATCAAAGCTTAGGAGAATACATTTTTGGTAAGGCTTTCTTCCGAGAGGGGAAGCAAGACTGAGCACAGAGAAGAGCTATGGATTTGTAATGCTCAGCTCATAAGGAGTTTCTGTCTGTCCCAGTGTGGCAGCTTTGGGGGCAGATCTAAAGCTCGGCAGAGTACCTAAAAGCCCTGTATTCGGGAGGTTGAGTGTGTTATAGTGACACGTGACAGGCCAGGCCTTAATGAACCATGCACTTGCTCTCTGGGCTTCGTTGATGCCTTCTTCATGAGTGGTCTGGTGCTCAGGCTTGAGCTTGGCCACGGGGCTGAGCTGCTGGGGAAGCCGGAAGCTCCAGCCATGGAGCCCGGCGGGTGGAGCTGCCCAGCTCTGTCCCAGGAGAGCTGAGGGCTCCTGGCACCAGGCTCTCTCTGAAACGTTCCCAACTCTTAGGATTTATTCTGTGGGAAGGAAGACACTGAGAGCAACAGGTGTTTTTGCCACTTTAGGGGTAGCTCTTAAGGCAACTAGGAAAGGAAAATACAAGGGGAAAAGATTAAGAATTACGGGGAAGGTTTCCAAATGATTCTTCTAGGAAACAGTAGCATTGGGACAGTAACGTGATAAAGACACTGGAAAATCTTTAAAACTAAATTTTGACCTACAGTCAAAGCCAGATTTCTTTTTTTTTTTTTTTTTTAAGTAATCACATAATATTACCATTCAGGAGCCGTGTTCTCAAAGGAGCCTGTGGATATCGGTGACGGTGAGACGGTTTTAAAAGAGGTCCGAGTAGCGATGGAGTGTGCTTGTCGGCACAGGGAACAGACAGCATCCTCTTAAACTGACCTCTTCTCTGAGATCAAACAAGGATCAGGATGGACCGTGGGCTGGCCGCTCGACTGGCCAGACCTCGGAGACGTGCCTGATGAAATGTCTGGATGCAAAAGTTACTGTCGTTCCCGCCCAGAGTCTGTTACGTTTCACTCCTTGGTGCCACCTAGTCGCTTCTAGACAAACATTCCCCTTGGAGCATATGCTTGAGGGGGAAAGCGTCTGCTCCTTGGAATTCTGTGATGAAAGTGCAGTTTTGGGTTCCAGGCCCTCCCTTTGAGAGATTCAAGCTTCAGCAGACCATTTTAATTAAAGTTCTCTAGACAGGAGGCAGGAAAGCAAGATTGACTGGGATGAATGCAACCTGCATGGAGCAGTGCAAACAAGCCCATGTGGAGAGGGAGATCTCTACCACATGGTTTTGGAAAGCAAATCAATATGTAGTCCACAAACAAAGCGCGGGCTGCCCGAAGAGGACGTTAAAAGTAGTGCGTCAAACGGCGTGCACCACAGGTTTATTCGAAAAAAAAAAAAATCTTCATGGCTTTACAAATTCACTTTAAACAAGAGATGTGTTTTTTTCTTTTTCCCTCTGAAGGACATGCTGATTATTGTCCTGTGGTTTTCAATTAATAAGTTCACAGTTAACAGTTTTTAAGTACACTGCCTCATGTAAATTTCCATATTGCAGTGGCTAATTTATTTGTTTATTGTAGTAGAGCCAGCACCACATGAATCTGCTTTTGAAATCAATTCCAAGTAAAGCAGATGAGTTTTGCAGGGCAGACAATGTGTCATGAAGCCCCTCCAACCTGAAGCCCTGTGCCACTGCATTGAGGGTGGGTCTCACGCCGCCCCAGCGAGCCGAGGGGAACAGAACTCGGCGTTAATACACCCCCAGGAGACAGGGAGGATTGAGACCTGTTTCTCTGTGATTCACTGCGATCTTTTATTTATGATGACACAGTCTTTTTTTCTTTGAGAGCTCATAATGTATTCACAAACACACAAACACAAGGATCATTAAGTTACAAGCTGGGTTTATTTACCGTTTGCAGCTCACTCAGATGGGGTGGCTCTCCTGAACTGCATTTGAATTTTAAGATTATACACCAGCATTTCCACTTCTCCCGCACCCAATCCCAGACCCAGGCATGCACAGGGAATTTCACTCTGACATCAGGAAGCCGACTGTCCACAGAATGCGTGAGGATTAAGGAGAGATCCTTTTCAAAGACCAGATGCTGAAAAAGTTTCCTATAGAATTAAAAGGAAATGACTTAGGGGAAAGTGTATGGAGATAAAGTGAGGGATGGGCTATGAAGAGGGAAAGCAAATGGAGAGAAGACACAGAAAGGAATATTTAAAGTTCTGACACTATTCTTTCAAAAAAGAAAAAAGAAAAAACCACCTCACAATGATGATCTGTCTGTCCCTTTGAAATGAATAAATGTTTGAGCATTTCAATCAGTGAAGTGCACAGACCTTGAAGAAAAAGTGACACAAAATCATTGAGAGATAAAATTGAGTAAAACGGCCCCAGTTAATTTGAAAATTTCAATCCGCTCTCGAAATTGCTGGCAACCCAAAGACACCTCACAGCCATGCAAATTGGAATCTTCTTTTCCTGTGAGTTCATGCGGATGGTGTAATTGCATATTTGAATGTATATGCTGGGGTTTATACTGGCCTTGGGTCTGTTGATCTTGGACACTTTTCTTAGGTAAGTTATTAATGTTAACATTTTTTCCCAATGCAATACGAGCTACCATAAGCATTTTAGCCCTAAATCAGCTAGACCCCTTCGTATTTAGTGGTCCATAGATGTACTGAGGACAGCTCACTTTTGTTCTTCCCCAGAGCTGTCACTTAAAGCAGCCCCTACCTTGCACATGGTCGCCCCATCTGTCTCCCTTTAAGTCTGCCTTTGTTCTGCAGCAGGAAAAAATTGGGTGACATGGAGATGAAAAGTAGGGAAACCACCATAGACTGAAAAATATTTGAATAATGCCCTTACAAGTGGTTTAATTTGAGATCCCCCCCAAAATAAAATTCCGATATAAATAAGCTAAGCACGAGTGGATCTCGTTTCAAGACAGGGATTAGTTTTTCCAGCAAGTGGGACACTGTCCCTGTCATTCCCAACCCAGCCCTTGGGTCTGTGATGCAGTAGTTAATGCCTCTCAGAAAATGAGCCCTGGGGTGGTGGTCATCCTTCTCCCAGGCCCCAGGGCTCTAGGACACAAAGTTCGCATCGTGGTTTGCATATTAGGGCACTGCCTTCTGTCTTCCAGGCAGAGAACATCTAATCTGCAATAGGACTTCGTATTTCTTCAATTAAAACACATCAGAGCCCACACGAAATCCACCATGGCATGTGCTAGTTGCCTCTAGCCAAGTCCCAGCTGTCTGCATGAAAAAAGACGGCTGACTAGAACACTTGGGTTCAGCAGACCGATATCGCCAAGGCCTCTGGGAGGCAGAAGGAACGCCGGTCAGATTCTCTGCCTTTTGTGCTCAAGAAATGGAAATTCACTGAGCACGTGGGTTGTGGTCATTCTCGATTCCCCCGGTACAGGTCACAATCTGACACGGGAATCATGAGGCAGCGGCCCCTCTGTGCTGACCTGCGCAGGAAGGCGCTTAGCTGGGCTCACGGGGCTTTGCTCGTTGCGGTCAGTGCCCACTTTTCACTGTTACCTGCTCATCTTACGTAAGCCGAGACCCAGCTGCCTACGGGCAGAGTGCTGGCAGGGAGAAGTCCACCTGGATCACATTAAACTCACCATCTAGGACCGCCAACTCCGTGTCTGTTAAGAGACTCACAGGTCTGTTCTCAGCAAACATTTGTGATGTGAAATTACAAGTTCTTTTTTCTGACGTTAGTTAATAGATTACTTAACCGTCTGGAGGAGATTCTGAGCCTAGGTCTGGGGTACCTTCATGGGGTACACTTTTCAATGCCATCACTTACTCTTCAATGAGTGGCTGGATTATCGCCGACCCTGTTCAGGGAGAGATGGGTGGAGTGGACTGTGCACTTCCCAGGGACTCAAACGGGATGTCCAGGTAGACAGAAGAGGGTCCTCGTACGACTACACAAGGTTGTTTTTAATTCAAAGCAACCTGTGGGAATCCTTGGCTCTTTGGGTAACTGTAGAATAAAGGAGTGGTTTCTGGTACATACTGCATGAGTTAATGGGAATAAATGAGTTAATGGGAATAAATTAATGTTTTCTTGTAGACAGAAAGGGCTCAGAGTCTTCCGGGCTTCAGGGTGCGGATTGGGCACCCTTTGGCTGTTGAGGTCATGGAGATTGTGACAGAGACTCTAGGAGAAAAAGGATCCACGATATAACCAATGGGGTGGTTTGAGAAGTCTAGAAAGAGTGGAAATCAGACGGGCCTCTTCTCGGAGAACATGGCAGCCAGGGTCATGGGTGGGTCTGGCCTGGATGGTCTCAAAACAGCTCTCCCTTCCAGGAGTCCAGGATTCCAAAATAGTCAACAAAATGGGGATTGAAAAGAAAAACCTAATGAAAAGAGTTATGCAAAAGTGTGAGGGTTAAATTTGATGGCTGTAAAGTGTGTGGCATAGTGCCTGTCACATAATGCGTGTGACGATGGCTATTGCTGGATTACCATTATTAAGCTATAACGATTACATTATTGTTGATATAGCATTACACTATGTGTATAATAGAATATAGAATCTTATTACTTTACAATAATACTTTTACAAAGAGAAAGAATAATAGGTGTGGGGGTCCTGGGGGCATTTCTGACTCAAGGGATGGTCTTTAAGAATGACAGTCACGAGAAAGGCTCCCTAGCGCCCCTCCGGCTAGAAGCACCTGTCCAGTCCTTGCTTCTTCCCACCATGCTGAGGACTTGCTCTCAGGGCTCTCCAGTGGCCTCGAGGGGAGAATGGGCCAAACGGGGCTTCTGGACACGTCGTCCGAGAGCCTCAGGGAGCCTGACTCACACTGCCTATGGCAATATGCCTGGCCCGCAGACACTTCCAGGTTGTTTGGAGGCTCCAGTGTGGGAAAGGAGTCTCCTTCCCTTCCCACAGTGTCTAGAACTCTTTTCTTTCCCAGCTGTGCCTAACGTTATGGCTCCTGCAATACCAACCACGGAGAGACATCAGCTGGCCGCAGCCACCTGTCCTCGGCTTTCCTTTCTCAACTGCGAGGGGGTAGAGAAAAGCCTGCAGGTGGGCCCTGTAGCCACACTCAGTATCTAAACTGAAAAGGGAGACATCCTCCCCCAAATAAAGACAATGCTCTTGAATGACAGGTGACGCTTTTCTAGTGCTGAGAACAAAGGGACCACAGTATGTACGCTTTGCTAGATCAGTCAACCAAAGCTTGCTCAAAGCCCATGACGTAAATTCACAGAAGAATCTAGGGCACTGAGAATGGAGTTGGCATTGGGGCTGGATGGTAGGAGGGGGCATGTAAGAGGGGGTACAAATACCTAATAGTCATAATTCCTGCCCCCAGGAAAATTTCCACCTAGGTGTCCTAAGTATTTACAGTGCCCCCTGAAAACGCCACAAAATTGTACTATCCTAACTAATCCTGCAATGTCAGGTGCTAAATCGGCATCTTCTTTCGGACTTGCTTGAGCTTTAAAGTCCCCATGTTCCAATTTAAATGCACCTCGTGCTGTCATTGGCTACTCCCCTAAAATGGAATCACTTGTCTTTTCATCACTAGGCTGAAAGCCCCCCGGATCTGTCATTCCTCTTTCTCCCTTCTCCTCAGGGCAGGCAGCTGCTAGTCAGGCAGGCTGTTCATCTGCAGGGTCTGCTAGGTTTCAGTATCCCTTTTCTATTTCCAGTTCCGTTATTCTAGTTCCTGTGCTTATTACTTTTTTATAAAATTACTTATTTCTTTATTTTTTTGCGGGGGGAGGTAATTAGGTTTGCTGATTTATTTGTTTAGAGGAGGTGCTGAGGATGGAACCCAGGACCCTGTGGATGCTAAGCACGCGCTCTACCACTTGAGCTATAACCCCCTCTTGACCTTACTGCTTTTATTGCAAACTGTCCTCGCCCTCTTCCTCTGTTTGTTCCAATCCTACCTCCTCCAAGTGCTGGTAAATCTGTCTAAGGACTTGATCTAAATATGCTCAGAAGGGAGACGTCAACCTGCTAAGACTGGGTAGTCAGTCTACTGGTACAAAGACAAGCTATCAATGTGACGACTGCAGATCAGCTCACCATTGCTTCCCCCCCACCCTGGATGAATTCATGCAAGTAAGTTTCCAAACTCTCAATGTTTGAAATAAATGGTGACCACACTGGGGTGCAGTAACCATCGGTGCCTCAGCCCAGGGCATCAGCCTCGATAGTGTCATTTCAGATAATAAGCATTTTGATCGCAGCACTAAAAATGGAAACATTTGCCAAAGACTATGGTCTGGGGACCCAAAAAGAATTAATTCCACACTCTGTTTATGCTCTTTACAAACTTTAGGCTTGGGGCAAGTCATTTCGCCTTGCTGAGCTGGAGCAATTATTTCTGTGGTTTTTGTTTGTTTTAATCTGTAAAAGAGGAATATTCATGCTTAATGATTTGTATATATATATACATATATACAAATACATATATTTTGATGTGGTAGAGGACCTAGTACATAATAGCTGCTTTAATAATAATTATCCTTATAAATATTATTGTTGCTACTGCGATTGTTGCCAAAGAATAGCGTCTTGTCTCACGCAGGAAAGAATTCAAGAGCGAGTCATAGCAGGTGAATGTAAAGTGAAAGTAGGTTTATTCGGGGAGATACATAGTCCACAGACAGAGTGCAGGCTGTCTCAGAAGGCTGGAGAGGGGGCCGCGAGGTGTGGAGGGGTTAGTTTTCATGGGTTGGGTGATTTCATATGCTAAGAAGTGGGAGGATTATTCCAACTGTTTTGGGGAAGGGGCGGGGATTTCCAGGAATTGGGCCCCGCCCACCTTTGGCCTTTTGTGGTCAGCCTGGGTACTTTCATGGCACCCATGGGTGTGTCATCTAGCAGCCGATGTAGTACAGTGAGTGTACGATGAGGCTCAAGGTCTACTGAATGTTGACTCTTCTGCCATCTTGGATCTAGTTGGTTCTAACTAGTTTATGTCCCATCCTGTTTTTATCAATGGCTGTGTCATTCTTTTAATGGTTGTGCCCTGCCTTCTTCCCTCCTGTCTCAGGATCTCCTTGCTGTTTGTGTCTTTAATCCTGAAACTTTAATATTAACTGGGCCTCTCCCCAAATATTATTCTTCCCATGTCAGTTTTAAACATCAATTTCCTTTTTCTCCTCTGCTCCAAAAACAAGTGGAGTTGCTGCAAAAATCTCACTCCAAGTAAGTGAGAAGGCGGCTGTCAGTCACTGACCTCGGAGTCACCTTTGGCATTTTCTCACTGGAGCAAAGAAAGGGAAACGCTGAGCCCTTTCTGCAGGACATGCTTGGACTTGCTCCTCTGTCACCTCTTTCTTCCTACTAACAATCACCCTTTTCCCCTCGAGAGAAACAGTTTTCACCAAGTGCTTGAAAATGCGTTAGGATAAAAGAAGCTTTAGCTCCTTTCTCTTGAGCAAAGGGTACCAGCACCGATGGAAATCCAAGTCAGTACAAAAGCAATAGGAGAGCATTCCTTTCTCCAAGGGGGAAGCTGTTTTGCATCCCAGTGGGAGCATCTCCTGATGAGCTCCAGGAGATGCACTCAACAGGCAGGAGAGAGCTGAGAAGCAGGAGAGAGGATATTAAACCACAGAGGAGCAGCTTTCCTGCAGGAGAAGCAGCTAGGCTAGCGGGGAATGGAGAGCTAAGGCCAAGGCTCTAACTCCTGATCTCTCTGGGCTGGAGGAGCCTGGGGGCTGGGAGCCAGGCCCAAGCAGTGGGAGATACACCTTCAATCAGGAGGGACCTTCAATTGACTCTTCACTTCCTTCTGGGCAATTAGGACGTGTCCTTGATTTGGCTTCCTCTCAGTCCACTGATGTCAGCGCTGCCCTGTCTTCTGTCCAAACTCTGTTCCTGTCCTGCCTTCCCACTGACTCACTATAATTTAAGAGCATGTGGGGGTGGAGAGAGGGCTGGGCCAGGAAGCAGGATCCAGCACTCTGTTTTCTGCTTCACAGCTGACCTTCTGTGGGACCTTGGGCCCAGGGCTTAGCCCCAAATTGTCCTTGTCTCTTCATTTGCTGCAACAGAGTCACAGCTAGTAACTCACCCAGCCAGGAGGGTCTCTGTGAAAACCGAAGGGGAGGATGCATGCAGAGGTGTAGCATGGTGTGCAGAGAGGAGGCATTTTCATGATATCCTTTCACTGAAACGCCTTCCTTTCCCCTCAGATGGGACCAATAATACAGACAAACTTCGGGGTGTGCACTTCAACTAATGAACACATGATTCACTCCTTAATGAAAAAAATAGGAAATGTGTCCGGTAATCAGATCCAGGCAAGCCCAGCTGCTGGCCTGGTGGCTGCTGTTTAGAAAACAATAGCTTGAATCTGGACACTGCAGACGTCTTGAATAAATGTCTCCTTAGTTGTTTGAGACACTGAGAACCTTAGGCAGAGGAAGAAGCCTGGGAACCAGTGTTTGAGGGGAGAGGATGGTCTGGGTTTCTGAAGGCACATCTATATTCAGCATCTTGTTCTCACGGCCAAATTATAGACACCCAGAGCTCATGCTGAGAAGTGTGAGCTGAAACCAGTGGGACCCTAACGTCATCCCACACTGGCCAGCCAATAGGAAGGGAGGATGAGCCGGGAGCCAGAGATGAGCATCTCTGGGCCTGAATCATAGAGTTTCTCCAAGGGGCAGGAGAGGTTAGAAAAGCCCAACAACAACAACAACAGATAAATAAAAAACAAAGGAAAGATGAGCCCGACAAAAGCGCTGACTCTATAGATCACTTTGGCGAGTATAGAGATTTTAACAATATAAATTCTACATTCCATGAACATGGAATCATTTCCATTTCTTTGTGTCTTCCTCAGTTACTTTTATCAATTGTTTGCAGTTTTCAATATACTGGTCTTTCACTTCCTACGTTAAGTCTATTTCTAAGTATTTTATTGTTTCTGATGCTATTGTAAATGGAATTGCTTTATTTCTATTTCAACTAGTTCATTGTTACTGTATAGAAATGCAACTAATTTTTGTTCACTGATTTTGTATCTTGCAGCTTTACATTTGTTTATTGTTCTAACACTTTTTTGGTGGAGTCTTAAGGGTATTCTGTATATGAGATCACATCTTCTGCAAACAGACAGTTTTACCTCTTTCTGATCTGCATACCTTTTATCTCTTTTTCTCGCCTAATTGCACTGGCTATGACACCTACTACTGGGTTGGATAAATATAGTGAGAGTGAACACCCTTGACTGTTCCTGATCTTATAGGAAACACTTTCACCATAGAGTATGATGTTAACTTTGGGTTTGTCATATGTGACCTTTAATATGCTGAGGAACATCCCTTCCATGCAGAATTGTTGAGAATTTTTTAATAAGAAAGGATGCTGAATTTTGTCAAATGCTTTTTCTGTATCTATTGATACGATCGTATGATTTTTATTCTTAATTCTGTTAATGAGGTGTATCACACTTACTGATTTGCATACATTGAACTATCCTTGCATCCAACAGATAAATCCAACTTGATCATGGTATATGGTCCTTTTAATGGAAAGAAGTGTCTTTTCAACAAATTCCACCTGTACTTGCATAATGTAATGATAACATGATAAACAATCAAACTTAAAAGTGGGAACAGACACTTCAACAAATAAGATAATTGAATGTCTACCAAATGTGTGAAAGATACTCAACATTGCTAGTCACCAGTAAATGAAAATTAAAACACAGCGAGACACCACTATACACCCACTAAAAATGCTAAAATTAAACTGACAGTGCCAAGTGTCAACAAGGATGTGGAGCAAACGTGGAGCTCATATACTGATAGTGGAGATGCATCTAAAATGGTCTGACCACTTTGAAAAACAGTTGAACACTTTCTTACAAAACTACAAATAAACTTACCAATCACTCAGCAGTTGTATCCCTAGGTTATTATCCAAGAGAAATAGAGCAAAGACTTGGACACAAATGTTCATGATGGCTTTATTCCTTTTTCCTGATTTATTATTTTATTTTATTGAGTTATAGTCAGTTTACAATGTTGTGTCAAGACACCAGCACCCCAGTGTTCACAGCAGCTCTATATACAGTAGTCAAGTCATGGAACCAGCCTAAATGTCCGTTAACAGATGACTGGATAAAGAAGTTGTGGTATATTTACAGAATGGAATGCTATTCAGCCATAAGAAATGACAACATAATGCCATTTGCAGCAACATGGATGTCCCTGGAGAATGGCTTTATTCTTAATAGACAAAAACTAACTGACTCAAATGCTCATCGGTTGTGAACTGATAAACAATGTGTGGTGCTTCCCTACAAAGGTTACTACTCAGCTTTCAAAGGGAACAAACTACTGCAACCAAAAAAGATAAGGATGAACCTCAGAAACATTGTGCTGAATGAAAGAAGACACACAGAAACAGCATGTGCTATATGATTCAATTCACATGACATTCTCGATAAGGCAGACTAGGCTACGGTGGCAGAAGTCACGTCAGTGGTTGCCTGCCGTGGGAAGAAGGGGGTGTGCTAGAATTGACTGCAGAAGAAGAGCAGGGGCCATGTGGGGATCTGAAAATATTCTATATCTTAACTGGGGTCTTGGATACATGAATGCATACATTTGTCCAAAGTTACTGAACCCACTTTAAATGGGTAAATTTTGTTGTATGTATGTCCATTTTGTTGTAAAGCAACCTCAGTAATGTTGCTTTATAAACAAACCCTTCAGCTGTATTTATTTTCCAAGCATTTTATTGGTCCCTTCATTCTACTACCCTGTGATTTAGGTAGGTTTATATCAAAGAGTCGGGAGCACCCTCCTACCCACCCGAGAAGCTTTCAGTTGATACCCCATTAGTTGCCAGCATCCCATGGAACCAGGCATTGCTGTTTGCACCACCCACGATTGCAGAACTCTTTTGCATACATTCCGTACCTGACTGAAGGAACCTCTCCTGCTTGGATTCATGTCAGAGTCCTTTTGTTTAGGATCCTGTGAACATTAAAAATGGCTCCATTTTCTTTAAATACAGTCTGGTTGGCTTGAGAACAATAGTTTGATCATTTCTCTGAGGTTAAGTGAACCAGTATTTACTAAGTCCCTCTGTCCAGTATTCTGGGCTGTCTGCAGCTCCGAGAGCTGGGAGCCATCACCCCTGAACTTGCAAAGATGGTCCTCTGTAGGGGAGACTAAGTTCTAATCCAATGGCAACCAGAAAAAGGTACTTAGGGAACTAAGCTAAGAAATCAGAATATGCAATGTATTCTGAGGGTTTTAGGAATTCAGAGACTTGGAAAAGCATCCTCAGTTGGGTAGTCAGATAAATTTTTATGAAGGAGATGAAATTTAAGTAAGCTTGGAGCAACCTCAATCCCGTTAAATGTTCTTCCTGGGACCATTAGTCTCTCCCTTGGGCCATTTCAGGCTCTTTCTTCCGTAACCCACAGGAAAAAATAGGATCATTTCATAACAAAGCTGGCGGTGTGAGGGCACACCTGAGAGGGTTTGCTGAGGAAATATGCAAAGTGGGCATCTCTGCAGATCACAGCTGCAAGGTTTTGCAGGGACCCAGAGAATAGAGGTTTCTACTTGGGAGCTGGTTTTTGTCATCCTAATTTCCGTTTGCTTGCTCTGCAGCTCAGTTTGCTTGGGAATACCAAGGCCCCGGGAGCTACAAAAGCCAGCTCTCAGGAGGCAAGCCTTCTTGCTGGGTTTGGTGGAAAGAAAAGGTCCCGTGTGAACCGCGAAAGACGGCAGGTTCTGCAAGTCGGCGTCAGCATTAGCTGACATACAGCAAGTGGAACTATCAAGGCAAAAGTGCAGAGAAGTATTTCCCAGGCGGAGGAGATTATCAAGATTAACCCACTCTCTCAGCACACGCACAGGGTGAACTGTGCATCATGGTAGCTACACAACCTACTTTACGGGGCAGCTGGGGTAGTCCCGTGAAAGAAAGATATAGATGTGTTTCCTAATAGATCGGGGAAAGGCTTTAATTTTCAAGTCGGAAAACAGCATAGACTGCAGACGTCCTCTTCATACCTCAAATGCATCGCAGCCGTGGAACTGAATGCGCGTGCATTGTCTTACTTGGAAAGAAGAGAGAACCAGAAACCTTAAGAGACTGCACATGGAAAATTGCCGAGGGTACATCAGCCAAGGAGAGAGGCTGGAGGCCAGGACATGCCTGGGAGGAGGCTGTGACACACAGACGGGTGGGGCAGTGGACAAGCTTCCTGCCCGGAGGTGGTGGGAGCTGCAGAAAAATGAGACTGAGAACCACCAGGAGGGTGATTCATTGTGGTACCTCAGAAGGAGGGCCAGGTGGGTTCATCCCTGCGCTCTGCTCTCCCTACTCCACAAGCAACGGTAGCGGATGCCTCTGACTCATACAAGAGAAGGGACTGTCAGAGCTTAGGAGAGAGAGCATTGGCTGGCTTGCAACTCTCGGTGAGTACAGGGTGGCACTTTATGGAAGATTAAATGCTGAGGCGCCCGGTGCCACAGCAGCCCCCCACACCTGCCCAAGTCATTCCCTCAGATTACCACGAAAGGTCAAGTCGAGCAGCAGCACAATAGAAGCAGCGGGCAGGCTAGCCTGGAATCTCAACTACAGAAAACATGCTCGAGTGAGAATTCTCCAATGCTTGATGCTAGCCGACATCCGGAAAGAGAAGCAATAGTGTCAACAAATGGAAGAATTTACACAAAGTCTGCAGAATCAGTGGAATAGTTAGAAGAGGCCTTGAAGAAAAAGACCAATGTTAGATTTCCCGTCCACTAGAGTAAAACAAACATAGAGCAGCTTCTTGTACGGAAAGGAGACATTTATGAACTGGTGTGGCAAACACATCTAGTTTTCTACATAATACCTATTTTATCCTCCTTGGTTGCTAACAAAACTATTATGACTTGGACTGGCAACGTACCCACTTAAAAATATTCACTTCCCCAAACTCCTTTGTCACCAGGACTGCCCATGTGACCCAGACATAAAAGCAGGAAGGCATCTGAGTCATGGTCCCCAGAAATCTGTTATTTTCTTAATAAAAAGGACGGGACAGACACAGCTACCTTGTATGCGTTGTCCTTATCCTGGTCCTCCTTCCTGCCTGAAACATTGACAATAGATACAGACACGTGAACCGTGTGTGACACTGAGAACTAAAACCACACGGTGAGGGTTGCAGCCTCGGAAGGCAGAAGGAGCCTTTGATGGCTTCTCTGAGCAGCTGCAGCAGCCTGAGACTTGCAATCTCCAAATTCTCACTACATTGGAAAAAAATCTCTATTTTGACGAGCCTCTCAAACCACCTCATTGATCAAATTGCTAGTTATGCAGCACAATGCAATTCCTAACTTATAAAAGCTAGATCTGTATACCTAGCTAAACTATCATTCAAGAGGCAGAACACAATAAGCATATTTTCAGGGAAAAAGATGCAAGAAGCCATGGAGAATGCAGTTGCGTTACTCGCATAATGGTAAAAATGTTATAATACTATGAAATGATATTAAAATGCAAGGTAATTCATACTTCTATTTGTCAGAATTGGTCACGAAAACATTAAATGATTTTTCAATCGTAGACACCAAGAGAGTGAAAATGTGTCATTCAAAAGTGTGTGATCTTGTACAGTCATACACCAGTTCAAAATATTGAATGCATCCTTCTTCCCAGAAGTAAATTAGAGAGAGAGAGAGAGACTCTGGAGCTGCTAAACCCTGAGCTGCTTCCCAAACTCACTCTACTTCTTCATCCAAGGCCCTGCAGACATTTGAAAGACCATAATAAAATTTAATATTCATTCATTCACTCTCTGTAGCAAAACTATGAGCTAACAGCCAGATTGCTGCTTGGAGACAATGATAGAGATGATGAGGACAGGGGCAAGTGGAAGAGGAGGAAGAGGATAGGAATCACGACAGGAGTGGCTGCAACACGCTCACTGCCTGCCAGGCCCTGTGCTCACTGCTCCATGCACATCACCTTCTTGACCTGTTTGGAGCCCTCTCCGTGCTCCTTAGCTGAGGGTCTGTGTCATTCATGGGTCACTGAAAGCAGCAGGCGAAACCAGCAGGTCAGCAACGGGGCTAAGGCGGGGCGGGAAATTCTGTGGCAATCCCTCTGCTGGGAGGAGCTGGAAGACACGGAGCCCCAGCTGCTGGGGCCATGCATTTGAGCCCTTTCCTCCTCCACTTCCCAGTGGCTTTTATGGTATATGATAAATGAGCCTCTTTAAAACTCTGCCTCACATGGATCTTTAACATCTAGATTCTGTTTACTTTGGCTGACCGGGGAAGAAGAGCGAGGAGAAAAACGCACAACAGGAGGAAGATGGGTGACACTGACTCCCCACATCTGGTTAGAGGACTATTTCTCTCTGGACTTTTTCCCCCAGAAAAGCACCTGCCTAATTAACTTGCTATAGGTTTCCCTGTTGCGTAGAACGCGGATGGAAGGAGGCATGACATACAGCAGGGGGGCAGGCGGAGCGCAGGCGAGAGGGGCGAGAGAGCGTTCGTTCGCTCTTGGGTGCTGTGTCTACAGCTGGACACTGGCTCACTGTTCTCCTGGAAGGTCATTTATACCTTTGTCAGAGTTCCTCCCCCTGTCCCCTACATCATCACCCGCCTTTGAGTGGGGTTTCAGGGCCTCTCATGGCCGTGTTCTCTGGCTCGGCTACCAGGTGCCAGCACCAGCGCCAGCTGCAATCTCACATCTGGAGGCTCGGGAACCCCTAGAGCGGGAAGCAATCCTGCACGAACTGAGAAGAGACTCACAACGTGGCTGTGGACTCTGCTTTCCCCCGGGTGAAATTTAAGCTGGGTTTAGTGATTTCATAGTCAGAATAACTGTTTCCTAGGGTTTTCAAGTCCACTCTTTATTAACCTAACTCCTTCTCTGCTCAGATCTTCAAGTTGGTCTTATCTCCTGGTTGCCTCCACTTTTACTTCTCTCCTCTGCTAGGATCCCCTTTCCTTGCCCTCCGGGCATTCAGCCTGACTTTCTAGCCACCTGTCCACTCTGGGTGGCATGACTTCTTGAGCCCTGATAGAGGACTTGAACTCAAGGTGCTCCGCTCTGTCCACAGAGAGCTCCCCCCAGACTCCTTTTTTCTTTATGTCAATGAAATTACCATGGTGGTTGCAGGAGAAACACTGGGTTTTGAGGGCATCTGGGTTTGAAACATGCTTGTGCCGGGCACGAGCTCTATGATTTGTGGAAAGTCACTTCACCAACCCGGGCAAGTCCCTTTTCTGATCAATGAGAGTTTGGCCTGGCTGGATGGCATTTAAGATTCCTTCCAGTCACAGCGCGCTGGTCTTCACCTTGTCTTAGCCGAGCAGCTTCCGCAGACAGGGGTTATGCAATGAACACTGTGGTGGAAACGATGCGCCCCCGAGCCTATTTTGGTTGGAGCAGGGTGGGTAGAAATAGGTCTATAAACATATAGATAACTGAGAAGTCTTTCTTGAGAAAACACGGTACAGTCTTCAAATAATTTGGCATGTTGTTAACGCTGTGGGAAAATAAGGGGAAATCTGGTTTTCTATGTCCTCTGCTCTCCACACACAGCAGCTCAGACCTTGTATAACCTGGCCCCTGACATGGGGCGTCTGCCCCCCGATACCCGCTGCACCTTGGATTCTGTTACATCTTTTTGTTCTCTGGTCTACGCACAACAGATGTTTTGTTGGTATTTTTACATTAAAAGTAGAGAGAAAGAATGGGACCTTTGTCAGGCTTGGTGGTGACAACAGCGTCGACCAATTGATGGCTTGCCCGAGAGCCACTTCCCCACCTACCAGGGTCCCCGTCTGATGGATGGGCTCCCTGAGTGCACGCGCACCCCACCGCGATGCTCAGGCCCAGGTCCCGCTGGGGTCACAGGCAGTCATTGTGCCCGAGAGCACTGTGCCCCGGGGGAGGGATCCCTGCCGTTCCGCCTCGGCGAGGAGTCTGGCTTTTCACAGCGCTCTGCTGGCCTGCTAACTCGTGCTGACTCCACGTCACTTTTCAGGAGGTGCTTTTTCCTGGACAGTGTCTGCGGCAGTGGGCACTGGAGTCACGGCAGAAGCCCCGGTGCAGCTGGGGTCCTGGCAGGCCCTTCAGGCCTAATGAGTGTAAATACATTGAGGCTGGGAGGCCTGGGGGTGCGGGTGGCCGTTGATGCCCCCCCTCCACCGCCCGCATTTCCCTTTCCGTCACGTCTTAGGGCTGTGTTTCAGACAAGCTGCCTGTGGGAGTGGGCTGGGAAGATGACTCCGAAGGGGCTTCTGCCCACACGGGGACACGTGTGACAAATTATCCTGACAGGGCTGCCGCTGCAATATTGGCAGCTCGTTAGAAGAGATGGGGGAAGTTCACCTCTGCTTTGGTCAATTTTCTGCTGGCATTTCAGGGCTTTAAAAGAATCCCGTCTCCCCCACCCCTTCCCACCGCCACCACTAATTTCTCCTAAGTTTTTATTGCTGGGGCCCCGCTTGGCAGGACTTCCCGAGGGTTCAGAGAATCTGGCATCAGTTCGAGCACGTCTTGCGAGAGTTTATGCCCAGGGTCAGGAGGAAGAAAGGAAATGGGAGCCTGTGTTTTCACATTTGTGCCCAAAGAAATAAAGAAACAAAGAGTGTGGATGATATAATCTTGAAGGTTCCATCCAAGTCTCACACGCCATGATTCTACGAGATGGATTGGAAGCAAGGGGCAGGGGGAGGTCTTCGCTCAAACCAGCTCCTCTGCCTGGGGAGTCGGGGAGCTGGGAAGGCCCAAGGAGAGTGTCCAGGCAACCAGCGGTATGGACACAGAAGAGACAAAGGTCAGCCCTCCAGACTCCCAATCCAGTGTCCTTCCCGCTTGACTGCATCAGTGCAAGAGAGGAAATAATCAAAAGTGAGTTTATCAGTTAGGGTTCTCCAGAGAGAACCAACGAGAGATGTGTGTGTGTGTGTGTGTGTGTGTGTGTGTGTGAGAGAGAGAGAGAGAGAGAGAGATTTGTTTACTGTAAAGGACAGGTGACTGTGGGGAGTGGAAACCTAGACAGGACTCAATGCTGCAGGGTTAGGGGCAGAATATTTTTTTCTCCAGGAAACCTTAGTATTTGTTCTTAGAGCCTTCAACTGATTGGATGAGGCCCACCTGCATTATTAAGGGTGATCTCCTTTACTTTTTTTATAGTCACCTAATTGTAGGTGTTAATCACATCCTACAAAGTATCGTTACAGCAGCATTTGGGCTCCTATTTGATTAAATAGCTGAGTGTTACAGCCTAGCCAACTTGACTTATAAAATTAACCATCACAGCAAGGAAATGAGCCACCAAACATGTATTAAAAATATATATGGTATAATAATGTGTTAATAATAATATATATTGTATAATAATAACAAACACATATATGAGACTTACCTTATGCTAAAAAGTGTCCTTAGATCTTAAAAATAAACATTTGATCCTCATTATTTGTGGGTTTTGCATATGTAAATTCATATACACACTAAAATGTATTTGTAACCCCCAGATCAATGTGTGTGGTCACTTCATGGTCATTTGTGGACACTGATGAAAACTGTTGTCGCCCCATGTGCACGTTTCCATCTGAGGTCGAGCAGGGCAACGGTCTGCCTACTCCTTTCATTTACGACTGTAAACGAGAGTGCTCTTTGCTGTCTATTTAGTGCCATTGTTTTTGCATTTTGGGGCTTTTTGGTGGTAGTTTTGCTGTTTAAGGTGGCCCCCAGGCACGGTGCTGAAGTGCTGTCCAGTGTCCTAAGCTGAAGATGCTGTGATGTGCTTTCTGAAGAAAATACATACATCAGATAAGTTTCATTCAGGCGTGAGTTATGTGATGCTGTTGGCTGTGAATGTGAGTCCAGTGTTAATGAGTCAACAATATACATGAAATAAAGTGTCTAATGAAACCCACATACTTGGGCATATATCCAGAAAAGACGAAAACACTAATTCAAAAAGGCACATGCACCCTAATGTTCACAGCAGCACTATCTACAATAGCCAAGACCCGGAAGCACCTAAACGTCCAATGACAGAAGACTGGATAAAGAAGATGTGGTATATTTACAATGGAATACTACTCAGCCATAAAAAAGAATGGAATAGTGCCATTTGCAGCAACATGGGTGGACCTAGAGATTATCATACTAAGTGAAGTAAGCCAGACAGAGAGACAAATATCGTATGAGATCACTTGTATGTGGAATCTAAAAAATGACACAAATGAACTTATTTACAAACCAGAAATGGACTCACAGACATAGAAAATTATGGTTACCAAAGGGGAAAGGGCAGGGAGGGATAAATTAGGGGTTGGGATAGCAGACACACACTACTGTATATAAAAGAGATAAACAACAAGGTCCTACTGTAGAGCACAGGGAACTATATTCAATAGCTTGTAATAACCTTTAATGGAACAGAATCTCAAAAAGAATATATGTGACTCACTATGGTGGACTCCAGAAAGTAACATCAATTATACTTCAATACAAAAAAAGAAACCCACATAAAGCAAGGTCGCACGTTGATTGATGAAAATGTGACCAGAGGCTGCAGGTGCGCTAACCTGTGTTTAGGAGCCCTGGTTCAGTGCTCGCTAATTCAGGGCTCTTGGCAGCTTAGAGACCACAAACACCGCACGTGGCCACAGAGGGCGAGAATCAGCTGCACGTCAACGTGTGGAACCCTAGGACAGCCCTGTATTCCCACTTTATGGGTGAGAACTCCGAGGTACAGAGAAGTTAACCAAGTGCTGGAGCTGTGATTCAGCCTGGACGGCTCAGGGCCCAGTGTCCACACCCCCAGCCGCTGCCCCGTCCTGTGCCCCTGCAGTGGTGCTAACATTACAGCTCCAGCTGTGCCTTTGATCTCGGGTGACCCCTTTGCATGTGATGTTTTATCCCACCCTCCTGCATTTTAATCTTCTGTGGGCCTTCTTTTATATCACTTCTCTTTTGGCATTACAATGCAGGTAAAAATGGAAGTTTGCAGAATAACGGAAGAAAGATTAAACTGAAAGAAATGTGGACACTTGTTGCCCCTTGTGGGATGTTCTGGGAGTTAGAAGCCTGGATGACAAGCCAATACAGAGAAAGACAATTAAGGGAGAGACCCTGACTGACTGGGGGACGTTAGGTCCGAAGCAAGAGGAGGCAGGTTAAAACTGGTTTGTGTAGAACCCCACAAGACATTTGTTAATTGTATGTCGCTTAAAATTTAATATTTAATCCCTCCCTTTCCTGATTAGCTGTATTTCTGGAAAATGTAAATGGGGCAAAACACAGCAAGACCGCTTGCTTTCCGTAGACTTTTATTTACCTGTGCTGGCAGGCGTGACGCAGGGATGCAGAGCTCCCGCCTGTGAGGATGTGACTGTGTCTGAGGAAGTAGGACTAAAAGCAATCATTTTAATGCAGCAGTGAAGGCGTTTCAGGCAGAGGAACCTTGTAGACAAAGATATAGAGCAGAAAATATACGACTTATTTCCGGAAAGGTTAGTAGCCGTTGTGACTAGAACAGAAGGGGTGAGGGTCAAGGCCATTGCACTGCATGGTTCAAAAAGACATCGTCTCCTTGTCTCCCAGGTGAACAGAATCTCTGGCGTTGTCTGGTGCACAGCCTGAGAGGCTGGATGGGGAAGACCCGGGCAAGGTTGGGAAAGGGGATCCTTTTTCTCTTTGTCTCTTATTTTGTAGGGGAAGATTTGAAGAGAGAAGTGGCATCCGATTTTCCCATTTTTAAAAGGACGAAAGCTCTATATTGTCCTGAATCAGCAAAACTGTCAACTGGAGATAATGTTTGTGTTACTAATTCCCGTGGTATCTGCTTGAAGTACTGCTATTGGTGGTAAAGTGAAGATGCCTGGGTATGGAGTCTTCATGGATGGGAAGTGCTCTGACCTGAGGTCAAGAACTGGGTCAGAATAACAGCCTTTCCAAGTACTCAGCATTCTCAGAAGGGGATGCACGGCCCCTCGGAACATGGGAAGGGCTGTGGGAGACATCCCAGCCTCCTTTGCAGACGAGGCCTTAGCAGCAGCAGAGTGAGAGCCGGAGCTCAGAGCCCTGGCGTCCCGCATGGCGCGCTTCCCCCTCCACGGACCGGCCACCGAAATAAACAATAACAAACTTTTGCACTCTCTTAGAGGGGACGGGGGCGCCGGGCCAATCTTTATCTCAACAGTTTTTCCTCTTCTGTTTTCCGTGGCTTCAACCTGATCTCAGGTTCGTACTGGAACGGAGTCCAAACAGGATGAAATACCCTGAGAAGCTTTGTTCGGATTCCTGCAGCCTGGCCAGAGACAGGAAATAGTAGAAACCATGAGAGAGCCTGTGCTGCGGAGAATTCCAGTGGAGCCAGGTTCCACTCGAGCTGTTCCCAAACAAAAGAAGAACCCTTACATGGTCCGCCAACAGTTTGAAGAGACTCCTCCAAAACAAACAGACATTTACATCTTGAGAGAGTCCTCCTGTCCAGAAATTTACATCTTGAGAGAGTCCCCGTGTCTGGAGCCCATCCACTGCCCCGGTTTCCCTGGCAACCCCTCCCCGTGTTATCGGGGGAGGGCGGGTGATACGCAGTCAGTGGTGAGGACCTGGGGAGAGGCTGCTGCTTCAAGGCTGACTCTGACAGCGAGCCCTCTCCTGAGGCTGGAACACAGAAAATGACAGAGCTTCATTTTCCGTGTGCCCACATTCACTGATAGGAGGCTGTCATTCTCCCACCCTGCAAAAGAAAATCGCTCTAAGTTCATGGCTTAATCTCTGCTCATGGGAGACGTAATAAAAGCCATAACGCCAAAAAAATGAGAGGGGAGCATTGTTAATCACACTGTCAGTGCAGAAGGAACACTTTCTGCTGCATGGTTGTTCACTGACCTAAGACAAATTTGAAGAGGAGGGCCCACGCTCGTCTATGCTCCAGGGGCCATGTTGTTCTGCAGATGGTGGAATAAATAAAATAGTTCCTGAAGAGGGAACACGTGCAGGAAAGAGCAGAGTTGGGGGCCCCGCTGCAGGCAGACGGGCCAGCCAGATGTGAGCGCTGACCTCCATTCACTGGAATCTGATTGACACCAGGGTTGGGTTTCTCCAGCTGTTTGGAAGAGCTACATGGGAAGTCAACCCTTTCCCAAGACGAAAGGGGGCCACCTGCAAAATATCCCCTTCATGGCCATCAGGATTTCCATTGTGTGGATTTCTGGGATCTTGGGTCCCTGTTTTTGAACGTACAGAAATGTTATAAAATGGATTACAGATTTCTCAGCAACCGGATCTCTGAAAGAGACCTCTGTGTGGTTTCCGCCACGATGTGCTCAGAGTGCCAGCAGAACCCTGCAAGTCCATGCTTCCTCTTTAGTTTCAGGATAATTTGAACTATAGATGGCACATCACGAAGCCAACAAGCTAACAAAAAGCACACACGCGTATGTATGTGTGTGTCTATGAAAGTAGATGCGTGTTGTGAACAAGTGACTGCAAATGGAAACCATCTATAAACCTGTCCGCTGGAGCCAAAGGAGCACTAATTAGAATCGTTTCTGGAAACTGTTGTTTCAGGAAAGTGGTAGTTCCAGGAAGCCTCGCAGATTTTATTTATTTATGTATTTATTTATGTAGATTTTTATAACTGCAGCCTTGGCTAAAATTAGCATCATGAAGCAAGGACAGCAAATATTGTATATTTTAAATGTGCCTTAAAACTGGGCGTGAGTTGTAATAAAACACCAGATACCCCAGGATTCAAAACCAGCGATTCTGGTAAAAAACCACAGAAATGTGGACCCCGTGTATGGATTAATTAGATGAAATTTACCTTAGCAGGAGCTACAAAGTAAAGAGTTTGGAAGGAAACTGCAAATGCACATTAATTTGCAGGCCAAGGTTTAAAGAGAACAAACTGGTTTCAAACAGACCCTTAAGGATTTCAGAAGCAGCTATTTACATACAAGCAATTAATGCCGGAATTACAAATCATTCTTATCAGTTCATTAAAACAAGCTCCCCAAGGACCTCTACTAGACTTTCAAAAAAAAATCGAGATCCATAAATTGTACGCATTTGAAAAGAAGAACACATTCCACTTTGAAAATAGTTTCACACTCCGTGAATTCAGATTGTCCTTTTCGACAATCTGCGTGAGGAAGATCACTGCTCGCTCTTGGAGCGAGGACAGCCCTTGGTGCTGACACTGATGTGCATCTCTGACGTCTTGGGGACATACAAATGACCTCCTCAGAGTGCAAGAGCAGGTCACACTTACGTGTGACAGAAGAGAGAGTCATTTACACGATGTGATTTAAGGAGTCCGTCTGCCCCCACATACGTCCCCACTCGGGTCTCCAGCATTTAACGTCTCTGTGATTGGATTCAATTGGATGAAGGCAAATAGCTTTTTCAAGGGGCCCCTGTTTAAATGAATGTATCTTCTGAGTGGAGGGCAGCCCATGGGCCTAGAAAGAACCCCTGACACCAGGGCAGCCCGCGCTGAGAGCAGAGGCTCAGAACGACACGGTTGTGGAGGGAAGGTCTGGACCTCAGAGCCTTCGTTCTCAGACACAAATCTCGAGAGCATCGTGGCGTCGCAGTGGAGGAAGGAGGTGCGAAGGGCAGCTTCTACCTGCTTCATCCTGTGCTCAAGGCCAGCCGTGGTTCCAAGATGCTCCTGTCCTCGCGGCTCTGGGGACAATTTCTAAACCCTCAGCCTTTGTCCTCTCAAGGCTGAAGCCCCACTCTGCCTTGTGCCCGATGGGGTTTTTTTCTAGTTCATGGCAAGCTCTTCAAAATCCTGAGAGCTTCCCTTTAAACATCTGTGTGCTCTCTAGAGGGAACTTTATCAGCCCTGATCAAGCGAGGCTCTCACTTCTGCATAAATCTCCCGGCTTCTGTGAGAAAGCTTTCCAAAATTAGAATTCAAGCCAGAGCAAAGTATTTGTGGGATCCTGGGATGGACAGTCGGCAACCATAGCATTCCACATGCTGAGGAGTCAAATTCATAAAAAGTCCAGGCAGTTATAGGACCAGCTGAACACTCACACGTTGTCCTTGTCCAAAGGTTTTCTTTTAAATGTTATTCTAACCTGAGGGGATGTATCTACAAAAAACCATACGAAAATACATCCAAATAGATGTTTCAAAACATAGTTGCCTATTGACCATTTTTTTTTATCTGCTTAAAAGTAAAAGTTAGAACTTCTTTTAAAGGAAACCCTCTTTTCCCTTGGAGAAGGCAGATGAGAACCCTGTTTTACATCCATCACAGATGTCATTGCTCAGTCCGAGGAGGGCCCTGTGGCCTAGCGGGCTGCTGTATGTCTGGCCGGGAACAGGTGACTCCCAGCCTTCCTTCTGGGGCCACCTCTATGAAGGACCAACCCCTAGAAATTGGTCACAATCTGTAAAACTGCCACTTCTGTTTCTGCTTCCTTTCCCCTAAAACCAAGCTGCTGAGTTTTATTCCTGGGAGATTTCTAGTAGGTGCTTGAGGGTCTGCATTTGTTTTGCAGGGTCATGTTAGATGTGTGGGTTGGGGTGTCACTGAGCTCAGGTCCGGCTGCTCACTGCTCAAAAATCAATACTTGAAAATAGAAATCAAAGTTATAAGGAGGTGTCACCTCCCACCAGTTGGAATGGCCGTCATTCAAAAGTCCACAAATGACAAATGCTGGAGAGGCTGTGGAGAAAAGGGGAACCTCCTGCACTGCTGGTGGGAATGCAGTTTGGTGGAGCTGTCATGGAGAATGGTATGGAGGTTCCTCAAAAAACTAAAAATAGACTTACCATATGACCCAGCAGTCCCACTCCTGGGCATACATCTGGAGGAAACGCTAATTCGAAAAGACACCTGCACCCCAATGTTCACCTGCAGCACTATTTACAATAGCCAAGCCATGGAAGCAACCCCAGTGTCCATCAACAGATGACTGGATAAAGAAGATATAGTATACACACAAACGCACACACACACACACACACACACACACACACACACAGAGTGGAATACTACTAAGCCCGAAAAAGAATAAAATAACGCCATTTGCAGCAACATGAGTGCACCTAGAGACGATCATATGAACTGAAGTAAATCAGACAGAGAAAGACAAATATCGTATGATATCACTTATATGTGGAGTCTAAAAACGAATACATATTTTATTTACAAACCAGAAATAGACTCATGGACATAGAAGACAAACTATGGTTACCAAAGGGGAAAGGGTGGGAGAGGGATGAATGAGGAGTTTGGGATTAACAGATATACACGACTATTTATAAAATAGATGAACGAGAGGGACCTCCTCAAAGCATAGGGAACTATATTCAGTTTCTCGTAATAAGCTATCATGGAAAAGAATCCGAAAACATATGTATATATATGTATGTCTATGTATACCTGCATCTCTTTGCTGTATACCTGAAACTAACATTGTACATCAACTACACTTCAAAGAAAAAAAAAAATCAGTACTTGAGAGAGACAAACGTTGGTAGAAAGGAAGGTTGCTTTTAATCAGGATGCCGGCAATCTGAGGGGGTGGTGGGCTCAGTGTCCCCCGAAGACCATCGCTGAAGATTCTGCAATCTGAAAGCTGTGCTAAGGGCCAGAGATGAGTAAAGGGGGAGGCGGGATGGAAGTGGGGTGCGGGGGTGGGGGTGGGGTTCCTGGTTTAAGGTCAGTGACAGACAAAAGGGGCCTCCTGCAGAGAGCTCCGTCCTGCCAAAAGCTGCTTACAGGGGTGGGTGACCTTTATCTGGTAACTCTGGTGTATTAAGGCAGATTCTTCTATGCATAACATCCTTGCAATTCCCACCCACCCATCCCTGTCCACCTGGAAGGTGCTTCTGCTGAGACTGGCATCTGGAGAGAAATGGTGAAAGGAATTTTGAGACTGCTAATCAGGTCCTCGGGCCGTTCAACGAAGACTCTTCAGACTCTTAAACAAAGAGAAAAGCCCAGAAGGGTCCAACCAGATGGGAGTAAGGGAGGTGAATCATTGTCCCTAGAAAGTCAAGAACTTGTCCTGCGTAGAGATTTGAATTGCATATACCCCTATTGAGAATGTTAGTGGGTGATTAGTGGGGACACTTTGGGGTGTGATTCTGTGTGTGAATGAAACATTGCCCATCACATCAGTAAACAAAGGATGTTGCAGCCATCAAGCCCTCAGCCACAGAAGACACCCCCAACGGCGCCCCCTGAGGGGACCTGGGATGAGAAAACGCAGAACACTGGCTCTGGACAGCTAAGGGGCAGGTCGAAGGAAGGATTTCAGTGAGCCCAGGCTTTTGCATCTTCCCAGACATAGAAAAGCACTAAACTCCTTCATGTGAGATGCCTGGTTTTCTTTAATTAACAGTAATCTTTTGATGTTCCGACAACCTGGTCTTCGTTGCAAAGCCTCATATATCCTGGCTCCTCCCCTGCCTCTTTGGGACGGTCCCCCAGAGCTATTCTGGAGGCTGTCTCCTGGGCTTAAAGTCCTCGGAAAGTCCACTAAATAAAACCTGACTCTCAACATTTAGGTCATGCATTTTTCTTTTCAGTCGAACAAGCACGATGCCAGTCTCAGCAGCAGAAGCACCTGCCAGGTGGACAGGGGAACAGGAGGACAAGCGACCTGGGGGAACAAAGCAGGCCGGGCTTGGAATTCAGTACGGAAGCAGGGCGGGGCAGTGACTTGATGATCCCCTGGGGGACAGAGGCTGGGAAACCAGGAGTTTGGTGTTGTACAACGTTGTCTAAATCCAGGCATAAATATAACACGTTAGACTTAAGCCGCACGTTACAGCGGATCTCACCACCTGTTACTGTTGATCCCCTAAACCAGGCAAACCCAGGGGGGCAGCGGGAAACAAAATGCCACTGTCCCCAAGGGGAGCTGTGCTTTCCAGTGTCTGCTCAAAACTTTAAAGTCGGCTTAATCCTTTATCACTTAACCCACCCGCCGCGCTTGGCACTGACAAACTGCTAATCTGATTTGATTCCTGATGGAAAGCTGTTGAAATCAGAAGGTCAAGTGCAGATCCAGCAGTTGGTGTAAAATATGCCTTTACAAACCTGTGCAGCTCTGTCTCCCAAACGACTTCTGTCTTTGGGCTCATGAGCTAATGCTGTGTGGGTGCTGAAATTCAGTCTGAAACAGGGGTGGCCCTCAGCTCAGCAGCGCCCCCTCCCCCATGTCACCTGCTGTCCCCAGCCCTCCCTGTGGACAGGGTCTCTTAAACTTTGAGCAGATCTTAAAGAAGCCCAGTCATTAAAACAACTGTCCTATCACCTTTAGGAATGAAATTCAACATTAAGATCAAGAACCTTATTAATTTTGCAAAGTTACTGACTTTTTCAACCCATCCCCACAACATCCACCAAAAAGGAAAAAAAAAAAAAAAATAGGTGACAACCTGAACAAAAGACAAATGCACTAATTTCACCCACACTGAAGAGATGTTAAAGCCAATATATGCATTTTGAAATAAGCATCGTTTGTAGCCAAAGTCATCTTTAAATGTTTCCTAGCAGAATGTTCTTCCTTGTCCTCCATCTTTTCCCTAAGAAGTTACTGGTCTTAATTTCTAGGTTATGTCACTTTGCCCACAAGAAAATTTTGCATAGAAATTATCCTATGTTGAGTTAGAAGAATGTCTTCATCTGATTCCGGGGCAAAGTCCAAACATAATTCATGAAGAAAACATCTTGACTTAAAGACATTTCTGCAGGATTCCTCAGAAAGTTTGCAAGTTGGGGGTTCAGGCAGCCTGATCACAAATATCAAATTAGCCACAGCTTCTCGAATCAAGTGTGGCAAGAGAAACAGCATGGTTGTGAGTTCAATGTGGTCCACACTTAAAGAAGGGTGTTCGCCTCTAACCAGGACCCGGACTGACCCTCAGTGATGCTGAACAGAAATGTTTAAAGCCAGTGTCTTCAGCCAAAACCATCGGTCTTTGTTGTCAGCCGCCCACATGTAGGTACCAGACAAATGAGCAAGACCGAGGCCTGGCTCCCATCCTGGGAGGTGTCGGAGAACATGCTAACCTGAGAGAAAAATCACTGGACTAGGGCATAAAATAGTGTGTTTATCTGTCAATGTGGTCATGTTTTTATTGAGGAAATAGATTATCCAGAGAAAAACGTACTGTTTATAGTTCTGTCAGATGGAGGGGTGGTTTCCAGATCACATAACTTCTTTACTGTTGGATTCCAGGCCCCGCAGTCTTCCCCGAGGAGATGGCCCAGGTTCCAAAGCCCCAGCTTTCAACCCAATCCTTCACCCGTCAGCCAGTGACTGGGACCAGTGACGCACCAGGACATATTAAAGTCGGATTATACAAGCAGAAAACCAAACAAGTCCTTCCTCACGGTCTGGCTGAGGATATAGACACAGAGACAGATAATTACTCATTTGAACGTATGAAATGGACTTCTTTATGTCCAAAATGATCGATATCGGCCATTTCACATGGTGTAACCTTTACGATGTAATTTTTGACACTCAGTGATGGAAATATGAGTGGTTTTTGCTGTTTCTTTGCATTTAGCATCAGAAACGCAGGTCGGCTGGGGAGCCTGGGTTGGAGCAGGGGCAGAGGGTGGCTGGGTGGGCTTGCTGGGGGAGTCCTGGTCACAAAAGATGACGATGTGGACTGTGCATGTGAGGAGAGCTTTCCAGAACAGACAGCCTTTAGAAAATGATCCTGAAGAGGCCCTGAAGAGTAGCAAATGTACGGTCACTGGGAAGAAAGGGGTACAGAGGGATAAACGGGGAGTTTGGGATCTGCAGGCTCACACTAATATATATAAAATAGATAAAAAACAAGGCTCTACTGGACAGCACAGGGAACTATATTCAATATCTTGTAATAACTTATAATGGAAAAGAATATGAAAAAGAATATATGTATGTAGAAATGAATCACTATGCTGTACACCAGAAATTAACACAACATTGTAAATCAACTATACTTCAATTTAAGAAAAAGAAAAAAAAAATTATCCTGAAGGGGCTCTCAGTTGTGTAATCAGGGAAGTTGCTTAAAAAGGGAAAAAAAGTTTGAACTGAAATGCTGATGAGCAAGGACGCGGACGTGGAAGGCAGCACGTGTCTGGCTGACCCTTGACTTCTTTGTTCTCACTGTCACAGGGGAGAACAAACCTGACCCCATATTAGACCTGTGCCTTTGGCTCTAACCCTGGGCTCTGTTTCCTGAGCTCAGTCCTGCTGGTTCTGCACCTTTTGTAAAAGAATGTTGCCTAGAGCCTGAAATAGACAGGAGAGCCCATTCTCAAGGCTCTGACCTTGAAGGGGAGAACACTTTTCCATTCATATAAAGATAAAAAGTTGCAGAATAGAAAATAACATTTATCTTGTTGGAGGTTTGCAGGGACACCATGTCCTGCCCTACTGGGCAGCTGCAAGAACAAAGGATCCCAACACCAAGAAGTTTACAACAACCAACCACACCCCTCCCCTTTTAGTATAAAAGGAGCCTGAATTCTGACTCGGGGAAGATGGTTCTCCAGGACATTAGTCCCCCATCTTCTCAGTCTGCTGGCTCTCCAAATAAAGCCTTTATTCCTTGCCCCAACACCTCCTCTCCCGATTTACTGGCCTGTCGTGCAATAAGCAGAATGCATTTGGACCTGGAAACATTACTGGTGTGGAGTGTCCCACATCCTCTGTCTACTTGCCTCCCCCCTCAGTCCCTGGAGCAGGCTTCCTGACAGCAACCACTATAACAGAAGGGTCTCCTATACCAGACCTTGAGCATCTTATTGGTTCATGGTCGTCTCCTTTGAAGGGCCCTCCTGCTTCCTGAGAATGGTGGATGTTGCCTCTTGCTTTGGGAAATGGCTCTGATGCCCTGTGTCTGGATGCTAAGCCCCGCCCTGCTGATTCAATGTCAGTGACTCCCAGCCCATGAGCACTCACCTTGGCTGGGTTTCTTATTGGCCTCATCCTTGCAAAATCTTAGGGTTTTCATTTCCTGATGTTCAGAACATCCCCTCCCCATCCAGCTAGCTCCTGCCATGTATTAACGGGGCTCCATTCCCTGGTTCCACTTTTTATTCTGAGCGAGCAGTCTCAAGTCCTGAAAAAAAGGCATTTTGAAGATCTAACACAAAAGCACAGGGGACTAGAGCATATTGAGTTAGACTCCAATAAACCTTTGCAGCCATTCAGGCTGCTCTTAAAGTTCACCGAAAGTGTGTTACCACATCCCTGTCTGGGAAGCTCTCGATGGTTTGGGCTGCCAAGGGTTTCGCTTTACGCTCTGCGGCTTACCACACAGACAGTGTCAGGGGGAGAAGAACAGGCTTGCAGCCTAATAATTCATTAGGCCTGGGAAGCGTGGGGCTCATGAAGATAAAAGGTTGTGTACGGACGCGTGCTGGAGCTGCATCGCCGCCGAAGGATGAGAATGGAACTGTGACAGCCAGGAGGAACTGCATCCCTCAGGGATGACGGTGGCGGCTCCCTGCATCAGAGAGAGCTGGGACTGACTGTGCTTAATGCCTCTTCAGGTGCCACCCGATTCTGTGATCCTGTGACTTGCAAAAGCTTTTTATTTCTTTTTCCAAACGTGAAATAGGACTTGTCCTACCTAACATCACTAAGGTCACATGACAAATGGGTGCCATTACTGTATGTTCTCTGAAGCACGTCCGCCATTCCTGGGGACATTTTAACACACACACTTGCCCCAGCTTTTCCTCGTTCCAGGAAAGGCCTGTGCCCCATCAGCCACAGAAGTGGGGTGTGTTTGCCCAGGGAGGCCCAGAGCCCTGGGTATAGACGTGCTTTGAGACCCGGCTGGAGATGGTGTCATTTGGGGCTATTCCCGCCTTCCAGGAATAGTCAGTTTCCAGGCGGGCAAACACATTCTGATGCCTCTTTGGTCCCTTTTTAGTAAAGTCTACCAGGAACTTGTTTTCCATGGTGACAAGATGCATCCCAAATTCCTCCAAAGATGATATTGATTTTCTTGCAAACAGTAAGTCCAGCCGCAGGAGAACTATCCGACTTCTGGTGGGCGCTTCAGTGAGTATTACCGTGTAATGTCAGTAGCTTTGGTTTTTATTTAATTTTGTGATTAAAGTTTTTATTGATTTCCCTGCAGGGTAGAATATATCAATACCTTTGGTTCCAAAGGAGCATTCAGTAACCAGAAAAGGACTCAACTACAGAAAGCCGGGGCTTTATTTTAAAATTTAGGAAACCGCCATGAGGAATCCCCAAGGTCTATCTTTGGAACTAGTCTGGGACGGGGCCGCTCAACTGGCGCATGGAGCTAATCCCTCGGGCGGGGCCGGCGCGCAGGCCTGCGACGTCTAGTCGAGACGCGCTTCGCTAGGAGCTGTCCCAGCAAACGCTCTTTCGCCGGAAGCGGCTGCAGCAGCAGGTGAATCACACCCCACGTTCCCACAAACCGCATGGCTCCTCTCTCTCCACCAGAGGGGGGGTGGCCTGATGGTGCCCTCCGTACGGAGGCTGTGCGTGTGCAGAAGAGTTTGTTCTTTGTAGAGATGCTGCATCACCAAGACACACAGACCACATCTTTGCCGCAGAGTGGACCCGCCATGATTCTTGAGCATCGAGGAACCCGTACAGGAAATGCGCGGTTTCCTGTAGAGTTAGAAAGGGCCGTGTGACTCTCCAGTTTCATGCGCTACCTCCTCCCCTTCAGGCCTGGGGGCCGACAGCATGCCTTCCCATTGGTGGGACGGGCATGGGGGACATTCCCTTAAGACTGAAAAGTACTTCCTATTACACAGGTCAGCTGTGAGTGTTATGTATCCTTAACACTCACAATTAAGATTAGTGTTTCACTGATGACATTTGGCCCCATCCTCCTGGCAGCTCCAGTGGGGAAGGTTGTCCCTAACCCTGTTCCACTGACTGGCAGACTAAGACTTTGTGGGATGCTGACAATATGATTCCTGACCCACGGTTAGCAAGTGGCAGGGCTAGACCTTAAACCTAGTTCTCCTGGCTTACTGCCCCGTCCCACTACACGGAGGCCACGTGAGTCAACCAGCCTTCTTGCCTTACTGACACTTGGCAGATCGGCTTGACTCCTGTATCATTTCGAGTTGACTGGCTGTTTGGGTGCAGAAGCACCGCGGGGGCCTGGTCTGCCCAGCACACGGATCCACCTGCAGCCTCTGTCTCTCCAGTAACCGAGGGGAGGGTGGGGGGCAATCCTCAGAGCAGGGCTTTCTAGCAGAGAGTCAGGGCATCCTTTGGAGCTGAAGGAATGAGCGCAGGGACAGAGAGAGCAGCCTAGCAGATTTCGCAAGCACACCAAATAGTCATTTGTCTGCCGTCAGAAAGACAGAGCGGTTTTCCACCCCCTCCCTTTCCTCCTTAAAAACACATTCCCCTTTGTTTGAAATTCCACCCAATTTCTAAAAGAATAAGGCAGAATGATCTCTGTAGCACACAATCTGAAAATATAATTGAGTGCACTGGAGCCGGGGAGAGAGCCAGGAAATGGAGTTAGATGGCTGTTCATCAATAAAAACAATATTAGAAAGAAGCCCTGTCCTCTGGCTTCATGACAGTCCCTCCCTTGCTGCTTTGTCCTGCTTTGAGAAAAACAGAGAGAAAGGAAAACCTCAATGCTAAGTCAAAGAATAAGGAGGACTTTCACGTTTGATCCTCACTATCCATATTCACATTTTCATCTGATCCCTTCGTGGAACATTCGAGTTCCTGGGGAAAGATCTGTGGTGAGCAGAGCAGCCCTGAGTAGCTGCAGGGTTTTGCTTCCAAGAACACGCCCTGCACAGGTGCAAGGTCAGAGCCACCTTCACAGGGAGGCACTGCCCAGTGGTCAGGAGTCTCAAGAAAGAGGCCCGGTGAACAGATACACACTCCAGCACATAAAAGCGACAAAGAGCAAAGCCCTACTGTATAGTCCAGGGAACTCTATTCAATATCTTGCAATAACCTATAATGAAAAGAATCTAAAAAAGAATGTGTGTGTGTGTATATATATATATATATAACTGAATCACTATGCTGTACACCTGAAACCAACACAACATTGTAAGTCAACTCTACTTCAATAAAAAAAAAAGAAGCCCCAAACAGACCAGACTGAGAAGTAGGGTGAGTAGAGATATGTGCCCACTCTGTTGGGCTGAGATTCCCATCTCAACGACTCCTTTAGCTGAAGACTTTGTTCACACTCGGGTCAAATGTTCAGTGCGAGGGAGATTGTCCAAAGCTGTCACCGCCCATCAACTCTGGATGCCAGTTTTATTAACTGATCACATTACTTCTTTATCTTCCCCAGAAAAGCTCCAAGGAGTTGACACTCAAGACAGGTAAAGGAGAAATGGTCTGGGAAGTTTGCTTGTAATAAGGGGTCTGGGGACAGTGGGAGGGGAGGGACTGAAAGGAGCAAGGAAAGGGGTCCAAAGTCCAAGAGAAACAGCCACAATTCGGCTCCAGTGAATCTTCTGTTGGGTAAGTCTGAGTTTCCCTAACCGGATCAAGCTGTTGTGAACTCAGCACTGCAAGAACCCTTGGGCTTTTCTCAAAATACCCTAAGAAGAGGCCAAAGAAAAGGGCAGAGGGTGGTGTTGCTGGGACAACTGCCAAGACAAAGACACTTTCAGATTTCTGGGGACAAGAGGCCATGTGAAAGGAATTTTCCCTTTTACACACCCACATGCACGCACACACACACACACTCACAGACACTGAAATGCAACAGAGAGCGTCTCTGTGCCTGGGGCTGGCAGAAATTTGATTCATTAGCTGAGCAGCCTCGGCTTTAAATGAAAACAATTTCCCATATAGCAGGAGAAAACATGGAACGGGGACACAGTCTTAAAATGAGCCCAGGAAGGAGAGGCAGAGCCATGTGGGAAAGTGAATCTCGACCGTCTGTGGCTGAGGAAGGGGCGTCACTGGAGCCGCCAGCCTCCGGGGCTGGGGTCTGCTGGCGAGGAAAGGGGCGGGGTGTGGTGCAGATCGGGGCAGAAACCGGCCCACCTACGGGTCTGGGGGCGAGCCAGGGGCCCCCACCCTTGGCTTGGCTCCTCCCGAGGGCTCCCCGAGGACAATGAGCAGAAACAGACCCAGGGGCTGCTGGCTCCTGGGCCTGCTCCTGGCCCACCGATCGGATGCCAAGGCTCCCCGGACAGGAAATGAGAGAGACTCCACGGAGAGCAGTCCAGGGATTCAGAGGAAACCGTGGGCCCTGGCCGCAAGAGGAAGAAGAGGGGGCGGGGGAGAGGAAAGAGTTTGTTGCTGAACGTTGATCCTCTGAAGGTCAGTGATAAATGCTGGCACAGTCCCCGGGCTGCACACAACGAGCTTCGGCAGACACGGAGGGGTTGGGTTCCCTGTGCACAGCCCTGGGGGGCTGGGAGTGTTCAGAGCCCAAGGGGCCCCCGAGATCCTGGTTTATTATTTCTTAGCTCAGGCTGAGCAGCAAGAACTTTGAGTCCCAGTTCTTCCCAAAGCCCACAAATGACGCTTTGGGGCAAGTAACCTCTGTGTCCTCATCTGCAGACAGGATACAAATGTTTCCAGGACATTTAAGGCACTTTTCACTTAATAACCACTCAGCCAGGGGAGCCCTTCAGTTTTGTGCCTAGTATTACTGTTTATCCCAATCTTTTCCATGTTTCATGGTTGTAAATAACACTGCAGTTAATATCATCACATGTAAACTTTTGTCTGGATCTCTGATTATTTCCCTACAGTAAATTTCTAAAAGCGGTAAAGGGAGTCAAAGGATTTAAACTTCTCAGGGGCGTCTGGTAACGTGGTCAGATGCTTCCCATCCCGATGGTCCCCACATCTCTCCCCAGTGTCCTGGCATGAGGACATGGGGGAACAGCCTGGATGATCCCGGCCGTTCCCTTTAAATCCACCTCATGGTGCTTATTCACTGTGTGTTGGGAACGATTCTGGGCACTTGAGATAACAGTCCGGAACAACAACAAGAAGAGCTTCCTGTCCTCAAGGCACTCAGATCCTGTGGGAAGACGGACGAAAATAAATACACATATGCACCGTGTGCTGCGGTGCAGCCACACATCTACAGAGAAAGTAAGACAGGGTAAGGGCCTGTGGGCTCTTTGGGGCGGGGTCCATCCGTCTGATTTAGAGAGGAAAGGGCCCAGGACAGGATGAAATGAAGCCTCACGAAGACGCGAGGAAACACATCCCAGGCAGTGGAAGGGCCGGTACCAGGGCCCGGAGGTGGGCACTGCCCATGGTTTTGCGGGCTGGCTGGGAGGCTGGTGTGAGCAGAGCAGTTGGGGGTCGGGGGTGGGTACAAGCTTGATGATCTGAACAGCCCGTGGGCAGCAGCTGATGGAGGGGTGTTCCCCGTGGGAAGGGAGCCCGGAAGGTCCTGACCAGGGGAGAGACTCTGCGTGCCTCGGGCTTGTCAGTATCCCTCAGGCGTGCATCTTAGATGAGACCGAAGGAGCAAGCGTCGGGGGCAAACCGGTTAAGGGGCCGTCGACCTGCAGCTAATTTGATAGAGCGTAAAGTGTTTCTCCTTTCAGTCCGAGTTACTCATGAGGCTGCCTTCGCCGAGTTCGTCTTGGGTATCTGCATTTAGCCTTCCTGAACTTCATTCACCCTCATGCAGGACCTCCCCTGCTCACCCCAGACCTTTCAGCTCGCCCGTGAGAGGGGCTTAGCAGGCAACACCTGGAGCGCTCCATCCAGTTCCGAGTCTGTGGGGTCTCCATCTTGGAGGCATTTCGGGGAGTTTTGTGGTTCTGTTTCTGGCTTCTCTCACTGTTTCCTAACAGCCTACGTTTTAAAATATGTCCTTTATTAAGCCGTGATTGTGCAAATCGTGGGATGGGATGGATTTGGATGTATTAAGCCAAAAATTCAGGCTGGATAGATATTACACTGGGATTTACTCTTTTATTATGCTTTTAATCATTCTGTGAATGCTTTTTCAAGAACTGCTGGCATCGCAGGAATGGAGACTCATTCAGTATCATGCTCTTTAATGCAAAAAAACCACTAGATAAACGGAATCTTTAAAATAACTAAACGCAAGCGTGCCTTTGTCAAGCAACAGCACATAGCCATTCCATTGGCACACCTTCCTAATGGCTTCTTTATGCAAACGTTCCCGTCTTTGTGCCATTTTCCACTTCTGCTGTTTCCAGTACATTTATTTCAATGAAGACGACTGAAAAACCTCTAAAGGAATTGGAGAGGCTGGCCCTCTTCCTCATGCTTCAGGATGTGCATTTACTTGAAGAACCCGCTTAAATGACCGAGTGAGACCAGGGAGGGGCACCTCCGAGCTTCAGGTGTGCTCTTCATAGACCGGCAGGAATGCTAAGTGCACGCAGTCCGTTTTGGAACTTCAGATTCTCACAGGGAGAGTTAATTAGATGCATGGAACTGGGGCTTAGATTGAATCTGGTCTTGGGAAGAACTTGCCTTCAGACTCATTTACAGATTTAGTAAGTTGGTTGAGGGTGAAGATGCTTAACTGGCCCATCCCCACAGCGGGGGCTGGAGAATTTCCCCTTCCAGATTCTGTTTTCATTTCCTCCGTGATGATGAGCTCAAAGAAGCCGCACTGGCTGATTAGAGCTGTTCTTCCGGGATTTGTCACCTTTGGCCACGTAAACCTTGTATGTTACAGACCTCCTGTCTTGATGCCTCTGGCCTCAATGCCCTCACTAAAGTCTGGCGCAGGGAAGAGCATTGCACACGAGCAGGGTGCTTACAATGTGCTCTTTCTGCACAATCCGCACAGAGACCTGACCACTGGGACCTTGTGTGGTGACCAGAGGGCCACCGGACCCGACAGCGCTGAGGCTGAACTGCCCTGAGAAACCAAAGCCCCGCACAAGTCAACCATTATCGCAAAGCGCAGGAAGTGATTGCTTTCCTGCAGAAAGCATGTTTTTTCCATGCCTGACACCATTTCCCCGAGCACCATATTCCCATTAAGAAGGTCTCTTCACTTCTGGGAGGCAGTGTCCTGGGCAGGGTCGGAGCCGTGGAGACAAAGATGCAGAAGACTGCTCAGACCATCAAACCCTAATAGACTGAGTTTTGTCCTGTACGCAGCTTCTCCACAAAGAGCTAAGGAGAGATATGGAGAGATATACATGTCCTAATAGATGTATGTATATTTGCATTATTCCATCATTATACATATTACACATACTTTTAGTTAATTTTGTAAATATTAGCTGCAATTCCTTCTATATCATAAATATGCTAAATCAAGTAACATATGAATAAACCTGAATGTTACAGGAATACAAGTCCTTATATATTTACATATATATTCCCATAGTATTCAGATTTATTCATATTTTATTTATGATTGAACATATTTATAACATAGAAGGAACTGCAGCTGATAGTTTTATCTGGAAAAATTCATTAAAATGTATTGATTGGACGTGTTTCTTTGTCACAGCTGTCTTTATTTGTTGAGTTGTTTAGATAAGCAAAGGCCTTTGTCCGAGAATGAAAACCACCTAGCTTGTCCTGCGAAAGGTGCGGCTTTTCACATGCCACAGTTCGTGTAGAAGGCAAAGGATCTCCGTTAATCACATCTTTAATGGAGGTATGCCCTCTTCCTCCAGCAGTAAGATGATTTTGAATGCGGAGAAGTAAATAGAGAGTTTATTTCTGCATTCAGCAAGGTTTTCTTCCTGAGCCTCAGTGACCCTTCATTTCTAGTGAGACCCTTATGGCTTTGAGTGCGCGTGGAAGGAGTTTATGGGGATGCTCCCTGCTTGTAATGAATACTGTAACTTTTTTAAGTTTAAAAAATGCACAGACAACATCAGTCTAAACCACAGGTTGGCAACTATGTCCCCAAGCCAAATGTGGCCCAGCGCTTGTTTTTGTAAATAAAGTTTTACTGGACCATGGCCACACCCATCATTTACACAAACAGGACCTTCAAAGGCTAAAATATTTCCTAACAATTCTTTGAGGAAAAACGTTTACTGACACCTGATCTAAACCGCACTGGGTAAAGTAAGATAAAGGTTAACCAAGGGGGGTGAAAAGGTAAATAAATCACATTTATCTGGGGACTTGGAATGGAAATGGAGTTAAAAAATTCCTAGTCTCCACCACATCCAGACCTCTACCCATCAACTGTCGGACAACTGCCCCCGTCTCATGACCACACTCACATGCCACCCGGATCAGCCCCATGGGCCTGCCTCACCTCTCTAAGGATGCCCTGGAGAGATCTGTGCAGCCCGGGGGGTGCGCACGGCCCGCAGGACCCCAGTGTGTGGGGAGCGTGTCATCAGGAACCGAGAACGAGGAGCAGCGTGGGTTCTGCTGGGGGTGGAATTACCTCCTGTGTTTTCTGAAAACCTTCACTTGCAGCCTAAAGAACCAGTTCCATTTTGTGAAATTGGACTCAAGCTCAAAGTATTCTTTAGCCGGTGGAGCATGGAGATCAGTGTGTCATGCTCTCCCAGGGGAACAATCTCGAGGTTAAAATCGACCTTGACAGACAATGAGAGAAGCCTGGCACTGTGACAAGAAGCTGAGTGAAGATGTGGGGACAAAAGGCAGGAGGCCTAAGTCCCCAGCTCCACCACTGGTTGGCCGTGTGACTCTGAGTAGGTCATGTGGGGCCTGTTTGCTTACCTGGAACTGTCTCACCTACACCTAGCTTTCCTGCCTCACTCAGATCGCTGCAAGGATAAACATGAGATGGCAGTCATACATTTGGGAGTAATGACTAGCATTTCGTCTAGGGACCAACCATATTTGACTTGAGGAACCATATTGAAAAATCTTGTTTGATATTAATTGGGGAAGATTCAAGATCAAGGATATGTTGGGACATCCTGGGACCTACGTGGAACAGGAATACATTGGGATAGACAGTACCAGGGGCCGGGAAGTTAGCAGGGATGCAGGCTGGATCGTCTAGGGAAGCCTGACAGTCTCATGCTTGTGAACACAGCCCCCCCACCCCAGTGGATCAGGGTCTGGGAGGGAGCAGAACCATCCCCTCCGAGAGGATCCTGGTTGGCAGGGTGTATTATGGAGCAGAGAACTCTACCTTCAGAGATGGGGTGGAGCAAAGAATTCTAACTGAGGCTCCAAACTGCAGGCAGTGGAAGAGGATGGACCAGTATGGTGGGAAACAGAGGAAAGAGGGAAAAGCTGGAGCTGGTGCATCACCCTGGTGCCTGGGGGGCGGTAAGCAGTGTCACCCAGCAGGACCCTGTGTGGCGGAGCAGAGTCAGACCCCACACCATGTCCTTGCTGCAGCTGCTCTCTGAAGGACCCAGATAACAGTATCTCATGTATATTTCCTGAGGTTTTCAGATGCTCAAACCCACCACCAAAGGGAAGAAATTAACTACTTGATGGTGGAGAACACGTGGCCCCCAGACCTCATGGCGCCTCGGGGTTGACAGTGTTGACAGCCCTGTTACCTCAGCACCAATCAGAGAACTGTGCACGAGTTGCCCCCCCACCCCCTTACCTGGCCTTTAAATACACTTCGCTGAAACTCTTTGGGGAGTTCGGGGTTTTCTTGAGCCACCCTGTCGTCCTTGCTCTGCCCTGTAGTAAACCCTTCTCTTCTCCAAACTCCCACGTTTTAGTTTGTTTGACCTCACGGTGCGTCAGGCACACGAACTTGCCTTTGGCAATAGCAGCAAAGCCAGTCCTGAATCCCCCCACCTCTGGTGAGTGGAGACCCCCGAGTGTCCCTGCCTTGACTGGAGGGCCCAGAGCTGTGGCCTGAGGGGACCCAGTTGAAATTCCTCCCACCCAAACTCAGTTCCCTCACTGGCTAACCCTCATATGCAATATTTCAACCTTTTCAATCTTTTTTTTTCTTTGGGTCAGAAGCATTTGACTGTTTCTGGAAGTTTCTCAATAAAAGGTCAACCTCCTGGGAGAGTAATAGCCATTCTTGCTTTCATGTCAATTTGCTTCATTGAGTGAATCCCTGCCACCATGTAGCCATGAGGAAATGAAACAGCACAGGGCACTTCTAAAGCTCTCCTGACAAACTTCACCTGTTTGCATCTCATGACTTGTGCTCATGGAAAAGCCACCGGAAACAGGTGTGTGTGTGTTGTGGGCCACACAAGCCTTCAGTAGACAGGTCACAGCTGCCTACTGGGGGCCGTAACACACAGGGGGTGGCTAATTGCGGTTGCTCTGCCTGGAGGAGCATCTTTTTCTGAGACCCACGAAGGCGTCCTATGGGTTAGGATAATATCAGGGAAGCAAGATGGCCACGGGCCCTGTTGAATGGCTCAGACCAGCTGCCTTCCAGACCGCAAGGTCAGAAAGTGCGGAGGAATTCTGGTTCTTACAGAGCTGGGGTCCCCCTGCCCAGAGCCTGGCGGGGGGTGAGAGGTCGTGCGTTTCTGCCGCCTGGTGCTGATGGGGAGAGGAGACCAAGGCTGTCCGAGGTGAGACCAGTCAGCCATTTTCAGAGATGTTCTTGTTTCCCATGAAAGTTTCCAAGTGATAATAATGTCTCTCGGAGTGGAGACTGTGAGAATGAATTTGCAGCTCCCCCGGGATGGATAAAACACCATCAAAACGTGTGACAGTCCCCTGCGCACCCAGCTCTGTCAGAGGGAGATGGATCGCACTCCCGCAGAAGAAAAGTCACAAAGCAGGCATCCCAGGACGTGCTGCCGTCACAGCCCGCGAACACTGACCGCCGCGTTTCTGTCATCTGCGAATGGTGCTGGACTGATTTTCTGCTGAAAGACCGGCTTTATTAACTCAATTGGAAAAACGATTTTGCAATTTGCATGGGGCTTAAGAGTGTAATTAATACAACTCATAAAAGGCCAGGGGCTCTCTGCAGATATTAGCCTCACAGGGGCCCGGGGGGTAGTCTGCTTTGGAGAGCGCTCACATGTCTGCAGGTCCAACGGCCGATGTGGCCCTGCCTTCTGTAAAACTGGACCTGCCTCTCCCCAGTCACCCTCCTGTCCATGGTGGATGCTTTTGTTTGGATGAAAATAAAAGAATGATTTAAGATTAGTATTCAGGGTGAACCTAGAGATTTTCATACTAAATGAAGTAAGTCAGAGAAAGACAAATATATAATATTGCTTATATGTGGAAGCCAAAAGCAATGACACAAATGAACTTACAAAACAGAAGTAGATTCACACACATAGGAAGCAAACTTATGGTTACCAAATGGGGGAGGGGTAAATTAGGAGTTTGGAATTAACATGTTCGCACGACTATATATAAAATAACCATCTATATCTAAAATAACTATATATAAGATAACCATCAAGGCCCTACTGTGCAGCACAGGGAACTATACTCAATATCTTGTAATAACATATACTGGAAAAGAATCTGAAAAAGAATATATAAATATATATATACACACAAACACAAAAAGACGGATAGATGTATAAATGAATCACTTTGCTATACACCTGAAACAAACACAACATTGTGCATCAACTATACTTCAATAAAAAAGAAAGAAATTAAAGAAAGAACTTAAAAACAAACAAAGAAGAGGGTTCAGGGTGGAGTCAGGACGGGGTGATTTCTCAGGGCACGACACTTAGCACCCAGTTTCCTTGTGTGTGTCCGCGTCTTGAGGTTCGCTGAATACTGAAAGCCCCGGTTTCCCACAGGGAACCGACCTTTTAACAGTGTAGGTCCAACCAGGGGCTACCTGGGGCTTGGGGAAGGGAAAGGAGCCCCATTAGATGGAGGATTTGGGGTTTGAGAATGAAAGGAGAGGTGGCGACCGCCTGTAGGTGCGGAGAGGGGAGGTTGGAGGGGGTCCTTTAGGCTGAGAAGTCTCACCGCGGTGAGAGGCAAACACAAATCTGCCTCTCTCTCTCTTTGAAAAATGTGTTGACTTTAACCATGTGCTGTCAAAAATCTCTTTCCTGAAAATCTCTTTCCTGTCCCTTAAATTTGGGGCAGATGCCGTATTTTCCATATACTTTTGGATATTAAAAGCCCTTTCAGCCGCTCGTCAGTAACCATCAGGGGAAAGCGAATCAAAACCCCAGTGAGATATCACTTCACACCAGTTGTTAAAGAAAAAATTCTTCTGGTATTTATTAAAATGGGAAGGAAGGCTTTATTCAGGTCTTTGGAGGTAGGTGTCAATACACCTGCGACAGGGGACAGATCCTGCACACGGAGATACAAAACCTGTAAGCTCCTTTTTCTCCAAAGGCTCTGGAGACTTGGGGTGAGAGTGCCACCCCCCAAGGTCCGCCACCCTGCGATTCTTCCTTGAGTCCTTTTCTTGGTGTGCTCCAACAAGCCTGGTGCCTTCAGAAATCTTCAGATGTTTTGGCGGTCTCTCTGTCAACAGACCCAAAATGGAGTCGCTTATGCTAAGCCTCACATCATCAGAGATTTAACTTAAAGTTTTAGCTCTCCGAGGAGTGGAATGTTAAACCAGTTTGTCAGGAATCACCCGATCAGCACTAGTTAGACCCCTGCCGTCTCCTAAAGGAAAGTCATCTTGCAATAACCGACCTACCTTTTTGGCTGGTATGCCTTCCTTTTCCACACTGCCTTCTCCCTAGGAAAGTCTTTCAGTTTGTTCAGCAACTCAGAGGTCCTTTCTATCTGCGACATTGCTGCCTGATTCAAATTGATTGTTGCTCCAATAAAAAACATTTCAATATGCCTTAGTTTATCTTTTAACACTGTTCACCTGCATATCCAAATGCCAGAGGACCCAGGCCAAGCTCTCTCAGGAAATTTCTCACCCAATCCCTCTTCATGGCCCTGGCAGTGGCAAAATGGGTCTCAGGCTTAATAGCTTCTTTCCAGAAAGGAAAGATGGTGTCGGTCTCTCCTTCTTGCTGACAGTCCCGGTCTTTAATAGATATGGTTGGATTTTTTAAGCTATGGAGCACTTATAGTACACTTCCTGGTGGGTTTTGCTCTCCAATTCCCAGGCAAAAGAAAAAAAATCCACCCAGAAGCCTCAGACCCCATTTGACTGCAGCTCCCAGAGGTGTTCTGCATGAGAACCAGGGAGAACTGGCTATTTACTGCCCCATAAATGTCCAACTGGCAAAGCCTTTGGTCAGGAGAAAAGACTGAAGCCTCTCCTGCAGTCTAAGGATCCTGGAGAAATTCTTCTTTGTTGTGCAGGCGTGTTTTCATTCAAAACTCACAACAAGTGAGCTTTATGTCATTTAATAGATGAGGGAATGGAGACTTAAAAGAAATGTACTCCAGATCACACAGATGCATTCCTGGTGGACCTGAGATGCCAATCAAGTTCTGAGTGACTCCTGAGACTGCAGCCTTCACAATCATGTATGTGGGGATAAGGACTGTTTGGTGCTGAAGGCAATTAAGAAGCAGCAAACTCAGAAAGAGCACTCTGGCCTCCACCAACTGCCTAAAAATGGGGACATAAATTTCTTTGTAAATAGCTCCTCCTTCCTCAACACTCCCCCCTCCCCCAATACCAGGAGAAGGAAAAACTACCACTATCACGAGAGACACAAAGTCAGCACGAAGATGGGTCTACACAAAAGAACCTGACCAACAGAATCCTTATCTCCCCGTAGCTTCCCATATATTTACTTTCCCACAATTTACTGCCTCTGGAAGCCAATGCCCTTTTCCTTTTTGTTGTCACTTCTCCACGAATTTATCGTCCTTTGTTCAGACGATTTGTGGGCCCCCAGGTCTAAGTCTTTCTTTGGGACCTCACTTCTTTTCTGTGAAGGTTTCCATGCATATAGCATTAAGATATTAACATCAAGTAAGATGTTTATGCCTCTTCTCCTGTGAACCTATCCTTCATTAGTTTAATTTGCAGGCCTCCAGCACTCAATATAAGAGGATAGAGGAAAAGGGTTTGGTTTTCTCTCCAACACTTATAAGACTGACACACTGTTGGTCAGTACTAAAGGGTTTTTCAACAGAGGAAATACCCTATTTTCTTTATGTTTCTACATATTGGCTGGTTTAAATAGTCTTCTCTTTTGTATTTAAAATTTAATATTTCCTATGTGTTGAAAGAGAAATAAAACTCAAGATTCTAATAATTTATTACTAATGCTGTGGATTATCACAGGATTATAAAGCATCTGGAGCCTGAAGGAAACAAAAACTTTAACCTAATTTCATTTTTGTGGCTGGGTTGATAATAATTAGCCATGTAACTAATTCATGACCAGTTAATCATCTTCACTAAAATTTTCTAACACCTGCTGGAATAAGTCTGTGAGCTCAAGTGCCCCCAGTGCTTCCAGTTTCATGAATTACACACTTACAAGCTCCCCTCTGGTTTTAGCCACCCCTGGGTGCCCAGGCAGTCAGGGCTCTCACTCCTTGCTAGCAGCCTTCCCCTCCTTTCTGTTCCCTGGGCTCCTCCAGTGCCTGCTGGCTACCACACTCCCTGGCGCACATGTACATTCCGGAGTTAACACCCCTGGCGCCACCCTCAACCAAAGAGGCATAGGCACTGATGCATGACTACCCTTGCCTCCCGTCCTTTGGGTGGACAATTCTGGGAGATGAGTTCTCAAGGATTTGCCTGCACCCCTATCACCTGCAGAAGTAACCTCAACAACACACTTGTAGATGAAAATGTCACCCGCCACATCGGTAGACAGAGGATGTTGCTGCCATCAAGCCATCAGCCACTGCAGCTGCCCCCGCCGGTGCCCCCGAGGGGATTTAGGATTGAGAAAAACAGGACACTGGCCCTAGACAGTTCAGATGCACATCAAAGGGATGAGCTCAAAGGGCCCACTCTTGCATCTTCCCTTACATAGAAGAGCGCTAAATTCATTAACTTGACATGCCTGGTTTTCTTTAATTAACAGTAATCTTTTGATGTTCTGACTACTTGGTCTTTGTTGCAAAACATATATATCCTGGCTTCTCCCTTACCTTGGGAGCGGTCCCTCAGAGCCATCCGAGAGGCTGCCTCCCGGGCTCGATTCCTCAGAAAATCCGCCTAATGCAACACAATTCTCAGCTTTTAGCCTGTGCATTTTTCCCGCTGACACACTCCAACTGCATCTCGTTCCCTTTGCACCTTTACTCCCACTCCGTGATGAGATGACCTCCCAGATAAACTACCCGGACAGTCTCTGTCGCACGCAGACTGCTCTCAGGAAAGCCAAGCTGACTCATGCTGCAAAAAGACTCACATTCAGCAAAACTTGGTTCCAACTACTCTGTCACTGTCATAGGTAAATCATGGAGCCTTTGTTTCCAGTTTTGTAAAATGAGGGCATTAGACTAATCTCTTTGATTCTCATTGTTTCACAAATTCACTTATCCACTTCTTTTCCATTTACAATCATGTGCTGTCTTATTCACTCATTTTATTCTTCTTTCATTTATCCATCTACTCTTTCTGTCATTTACTCCTTTTTATTAATCCACTCATCCATCCATTTTTTCATTCATTTCTTTCTTTTCTTATATATTTTCTTTATTCATTTACTCATTTACCCATTGATTTTAAAGCATCACTAATTCTTTCATTCATCTATTCTCTTTTCATCCATCCATCCATTTTTTCATCCATTCCTTTATTTAGTGCTTCAGGTGTTGATCCCTTACACTTACCTCTGTCTTACAGTTCTTTTCCCCTTCCTACCCTTCTTTCTTTTCTTTTCTTCCTTCTTTATCTCTTCCTTCTTCTTTTTCCTTTCTTTTTTTCAACTCCTGGTCACTGAGCATCTACTAAAGAACCAGCCAGTAATCTATCATCATCTGAAATAACTCTACTGAGCACATCATAGCGTCTGTGAATCGGAGATACATCGTAAGAGGTATGTGAGGGTGTGAATCGTGTGGTTCCCACACACTATAAATGAGGAAAATAAATGTTCCAAATTCAGGTAGCAGCATGTATTTCTAATAGAGATCCACTCTGTTTAATCTACTTTGTGTTTAATCTCTTTTTTTTGTTGTTATTTATGAAGATCATATGAAGTCTTATTTTAGCCACTGAGGAAATGAAATTATTTCTGATGGTTCCCAAGCCATATAAAAGTTATCCAACACATGGATGGGAGACATATGGGAGAGGATACTCATATTACCTAAATGTTGATAAATTCAAAAAGCAGATGAGTACCCAACTGAATATGCAAAATAGAATGTAACTGAACACATGCTTTCTCCCAGGAGACAGTTTCATTATCAAAAGTACCTATTTACTGACCTTTAGGCAGAAAGTATGAATCCTTAAATATTTTTATGGGCATATATTTATCATTAAACACATGTCGATATATAATGTGGTACTGAAAACAAATTTCTCCAACAGGTTCACATCATAAAGGCTATTCAAGGTATTGAGTTGGTAAATCACTGCTTGAAGATTTGAAATACTAATGTGCACATGATCCCCATGTGGCGTTGCACTCCCACAGATGTGATCCACCAACTCTAAAGAATCAGGTACAATGTGTGTGTGTGTTTCCTAAGTTTTAAAAATTAAATGGCAAAAAGCTGATTTTTTGTCAGTATTTTGTAATATGGTCACCTGCAGAAAATTACAAAAACAGAAATATATTTCTTACTCAATTATTATAGAATCAACACTGTTGTAACCATCACCCAGTTCAGAGAAAGCTCATCACCTAATAGCCCGGAAGCCCTGTTCTCCTTCCCTCACATGTCCCCTCTGCCTCCAGACTGACTTCTGCGGCCATTAGCACCTTTATGCTGTTTGCCTGTTTTTAAATTTGATATAAACGTGATGTAAATGGAACCATGCAATATTTATTACTTTCTGTCTGGCTGTTATGATCAACACCATGTTTGTGAGACGTACCTCGGTTTTACGTGTAATCACGTGTTGTTCATTTTAATTCTGGTGTGCTAGTCTGTTGGATGGCTTCATCACAGTTCATGCAGCATTCTTCTGCCCATAGACATCTGAGTCCTTTCCAGCCTCTGGTTATTTTAGAGAGCATGCCTGTGACTCCTCCTGTATACGTATTGTGGAGGACAAGGACACACGGCTATCTGGTACATTCTCTAGGGTAAGATTACTTGGTCACAGGGGAGAAGTATCATCAACTTCAGTAAAAAGGACTAAACTTTTTCTGAAACTGTTTTTCACCCCTACCTGAACTGTGTGAAAGTTCTTTGCTTCACATCCTTGTCAACATTTGCTATTGTCCGTCTCTGTAATTTTAGTGGTTTGGGGGTGTTGGGGCGGTAATTCGTCATATTTCTGCTTTGCCTTCCCGGTGACAGTCGCGATGGGGGGCCTTCTGCGATTTTACCCACCACGTGGGTATCCTCTCCTGTGAAGTGCGCTTCAGATGTTTGCCTACTTTTCTACTGAGATTTTTGAATCTTTGATTTTAAGTTTTTGAGAGAAATATATCCTGAATATATAACATATATTTTTCTGTGTATGTGCTGCTTTTATAATAGGATCAAAAATTATCCAAAAATTATCTAAGACACAGGACTATATCTAACCAAAAAAAAATGTACCGTAACTCTCTCTGGAAAACCATAACACATAATTGAGAAAAATTAGAGAAAACCTAAATAAATGGACACAGAGTATTCATGTATTAGAGGAAGAATATTGCAAAGACCTGAATTCTTCCTCAAATTGTTCTACAGTGTAATGCAGTTCCAGTTAGAATATCAACCATTTTTTTCCTTTTTTGGTAAAATTTGGCAAACATGATAAAATAAATATGAAAAAGCAAAAGCAAACATATATAACCAAGATATTCTTGAAAAAGAAGATGATGATGATGGGGGAGGAAGAGGATAAAGATGTAGGAGGAGAAAGAAGGACTTGCTCTACCAGATAGCAAGGCTCCTTGGAAACTAAAGCACAGGGTATTGGTGCAGGGATAAGCATTTGTATCTGTGGAACAGAATGGAAAATCCAGACACAGAACCAAATACAGATAGAGACTTGCTGTAGAGCAGAGGTGACCCTGCAGAGTTGTGAGAAAAGGACTGTGCTCTTAATAAAAAGCTCCAGGACAAGTGGATCTTCATTTTGGAAAAAATCAGTACCAAGTGGAGTCTTGACCAAAGTATAAAAGCCAAAGCAGTAGCTTTCAGACGTTATCTTGGAAACTTATATAGAAGGATATTTTCATGACCCTAAGGTCTGGAAATATTTTTTAACTAGGACAGAAAAAGCACTGACTAAAAAGAAAAGATTAATAAATGACTCATCAAAGGGCACCTTGAAGAGCATGAAAAAGCACAAAATAGGAAAAAATTGTAACTACTCTGACTGTAAATCTTTCTGAAAACCATGACATTTTTTTCTTATGTTTTTTTAAGTAAATGCCCTGAATAAAACATTTTAGCCCTCTATGAAAGTAGGACTCATTGGTAATTCATTGACTTCTGAGAGGCAGACAAGTCCCCGTAAGTGTTTTTTGGAAGTGCTTTCCCTCCTTGGAAGAGTCTAGAAGCCGCAAGTCATACCTCAATCGACATTTCCTTCCTGTCTTGGATGTATCTCTCTCTTTTTCTACAGAGCAGAATTTGTGGAGGATTTCAAGTTCTTCGGCAGCTGTGAACCCCCTTAGAGAGGCATGGACATGCACACAGCCTTTGGATTTCAACAAAGGACCTGCCAGATTACTCTTGCTTTGTTTTCTCATCAAGCTTGCAAGGTCTGGGGTCGGTTAGTCAGCAGAGGGGAAATTTACTGACTATTCCTTTGATGATGTAATTTTTATGAAAGCAAGTAGACCTGAGGGCTCATCAGACACCCAGGCCCCCGTGTTCACAAACAGATGGGGGGAGATGCCTTCCCCCAATTTTGTTTTTATAAAGCTAGACTGCAAAGCCACCATCTTTTCTTTCTGCACATCTGCACATGATAAATTATTTCTATTCCCTTTAATCCATTTTTTATTATTCTTCAAAAACATCTCATGCTTTTTGTCCCTGGTGCTGGAGATAAATCCCTGCCGAGACTCAGCTCTGCTGCCGGGAAGCCAGCACCGAACAGGAGGGCCGTTTCCTCGAGTTAGTGAGTTAGTAAATTAGCAAGTGGTGAGCTGGAATTAGATAATTGCCTTAACTTAAAAATCTCCGTATTCATGAAGCCCATTAGCTGAAAAAAAAATTTACTGTCACCGACATCTTCACCCACTGGATGTTTCTGGGCTTTTGTGCTGACCACTTACAGGGAAATGGGGCAGGGAAGTGAGGGTCTAGTTTTCTGCTCAAGCCAGCCGTGGATGCATCCGCCACAGCCCCACTTAGGGGCTTCAGATCGCCTTCCCCTTGCAGCTGACACAGTCCTGTCTCATCTCCACGTGGCGGCTGTTAGAGTGAAGACTGCTAATTTCCTGCTCTCTAGTCAGCTTTTTCCTCCTTCAAATACCCCGAGGAATGAAATGGATGGTTGTAATTTTTGCCCATCGTGGAGAGAAAGTTTTCACATTGCATTACAAGTAGGAATATTGAATGCGGAGACAAAACTTCTCCAGGCACTCACTCTCCAAGCCTTAATTCATTAAACCCTGCAAATGTCGCAATCGCTGAAAAGTTGAGGGAGGGTCATCTGGATGAACGATAAACAGTGGGGTGTATTTTCAAAAAGGTCAGAGGAGGGAAACCATCCAGCTTTGTGATCTAAGAGATTGGATGGTGACTGTCTGGGAGGAGGCAATGTTTCTCTGAGGACACCATTTTTCTCCAGAAAATGGATCTGTTCTTCCATCTAGAACAATGTTCTCTTGATGCCAGGAAGTAGGTGTTCTCCAACTCCAGTAACTGAACAAACCTCCTGGAAAACTTCCTATAAATCCAGCCTCCAGGCCTACACCTCTGGAGATGCCACCTGGGGAGTCCAGGCTGGAGCCTAGGATTTCAAGTTTTTTAAACCAACATCCGGGGGGGAGGGCTACTACGGATGATCCTGAGGTGTTCCCAAAACTAGGCAAATGTGATTGTCACTTGGACGTTTTGAGGTCTTCTCCCTTTATGACCAAGAACTAGAGCCTTCATCCCATGGTGTATGTGATGTTGGTCAGCCCTGCCCACCAACAGGCCAGCTCAGGTGAGTTACCTACAAGTTGTTCCCTCAGGTCGCCTAAGCGGGCTGGTCTTCTGGAAGAAACTGTCCAGAGCTTTGGAAAAAGTCTGCCAGAAACAGCAATTTCAGTGTAGCCGAAATGATACTGGGTGACCGTCCATCTTAAGCTCACCAAGCATGAAGTTTTAGGCTGCAGACCTGCAGGTCAGCTGGCCGGGTGGAGAAGCCGTGGGGCTGACATGTGCTGAGACGCCACCCAGACCCACCCAGGCTCAGAGCTGGTGGTCTGGCTGGTGACACGGAAGACGCGTGTCTGAAAGAGACAAAGGGGGCATTTAAAAAAAGGAGATGCAAGAGGGTGCTCATCCCAAGAAATCTGGGGACGTGGGTCTGAAACACCCTTTCTGAGGCCCAGGGAGGAAGCCAAGTACAACAAAATGTCAAATCAAATCAGAGTGACTCTTCATGGCCCTCCTGCAAGATGCTTTTTTATGGGATAGACCGAGACTCGATGTTTCAAGTACAGGTGGAGATGGAAACACCCAACGCGACGCTGGGTGCAGCTGTGTCATCAAATGTGTGTGTGTGTGTGTATGTGGGTACGTGTGTGTATGTATGTATGTGTTATGTGTGTATATGTGTACATATGTGCATACACGTGTGCATCTCTGTGTGTATGTGCATCATGTATGTATGTGTGTATTGTGTTTATGTGTGTACAAGTGTGTGTGTGCACGCATGTATTTGTATGTGTATGTGTTATTTGTGTGTATGTGTGTGTGTGTTGTGTGTGTGTTGTGTGTATATGTGTTATGTGTGTGTGTGTGCGTGAGTGTGTGTTGGGGATGGGGCTTCACGTGCTCCTTCTGAGTGTGACATGTAAGTAAGGCTTTGCCTGACTCATCTTGGATCCAAGACTTCTTGCTGTAAACTGGAATTGGATGAGGTGGCCTGCCTGTCTCGTCAGCGTTGGGAGCGTTATGAGTCTTGAAAGGAGGAGGGTGAGCGTAAGGGCAGACTGGTGAGTGCGCACGCGCTGCACTCTGCCTCGCAGGGGTCCTGGGACTTCACCTCCTTCTGTTTACTCTTCCATGCACACTGACTGCTATTCTTCATTTCCACATTCAGAAAGTATTTTCTATATGACTTGTTGCAGGATAATCACCCCCTAATTTTTAAAAAATCCATGTTGATTTGGTAAATTACAATAAACTCTCATTTGCAGAATAAAGCTGTTAGGTCAATTTTTGAAAATTATAGCATTTTTATTTTAGCAATTTCTTGAAATGCTCCAAAGTAGTCAGTCGATCAACCATAGAATCACTTTAAATATCAGCCTCTGAGTCTCGGGTCCTCCATGCTGCCTCCTCAGTCTTTCGTGGTTTTTACAAATCCTCCGGAACGGCAGGCTTGGATTACAGCCTGGGTAAAGGAGTCCCTAGCTTTGTAGCAAAAAGGAACTTCCATGGACAAGACTCGCCCCGCCCCCCATTATTACCTGGTGGATCTCACCCACTCTGGACCCAGTACTTGGCCTTTGCAGGACGAGGGCTCCCTGTTCCCCAAGCTCCCCAGGCTGTGCCTTCACATGTCTGTGCCTGGTTCCCACCATCTCCCTCACCCATGATGGCTTTCTCCTTTCTCATCCTATGTGTCTGCTTGTCATTCAAACTCAGCACAAGACTTAATGAGTCTGCGTCTCCCACAATTGTCCTGGCCCTTCTTCCCTGGGGCCCCACGGGGCTCGGGCTCTCCCAGCACCTACAACAGTTTGTGCAGAGAAGCGTCTCTCTTGTCATCCTCTGTGTGATAAACTCCTTCAGAGGAACGAATCCATCTCATTCTATCTTTGTATCTCCAGCACCAAGAATTTTCCAGTGTTTGGCAGATGAAGGACATACATGGGTGCAGAAATGATGGGTGCAAAAATGAATGAATCAAAGGTGAGGTCACATGAGGAAGCCAAAACCATGCTTATCTGACCGACCAAAAGGAACAGCATAGTGAAACGTGATCATCTCATGTTCGTTCCATGAAGAGCCGCTGTGTCCTGTCAGCAAGCTCTACCTTCAGCTACATGGCAAACTGAGTTAACTGAATTTTACAGTAGACCCATATTAACGGTGTAAATTAAGGTGGGAAGGCAGGAGACTGTCCAATTCCTGGCCACTTTCGTCACACACTGCAAAATATGACACACAATGCTTCCTTGATTTTTTTCTGGATTTTGGATTTCTGTACTTCTGTGTGTTGCACACTAAATGGTTAACACTTATTTGTCTTGGGACAGATGGATGGATGGATGGATGGATGGATGAACGGATGGATGGATGGATGGGTGGATGGATGGATGAACGGATGAACAGATGGATGAATGAATGGATGAACAGATGGATAGATGGATGGATGTATGGGTGAACAGATGGATGGATGGATGAACGAATGAAGGCTCTGATGTAGTCCTGCATCTCTCATAAGGCAATGGATTCGATTTACCAAACATGGGCATTTGCATTACATTGAATTAAATTAAGATTCCTCAACTATTTGTACCTTTCCTGGGACCCCCTGAGTGCATAATCTTCAGGTAATACAAGGGTTTCTCCTATTGGAGCACCATGGATATAGCTTCATGTTTACAATTTGCAGTCCACTGGGAATAATGTAATTGTGAAAGCGATTTTTTCTTTTTCTTTTTAATGTTCTTAGGCAGAGAGCAGAGATGTGGGTTTAATAGCACATTATTTATTCCTACCTCTCAGGGAGGAGGGGTGTGCTGTGTTTGTGAATGTAATGCGGCTCGGATTAAGGCAGGAGAAGCTTTTCATCACGGGGAGTCTGGTCGCAGATGCTCCTGGCACCTGTGGAGGACGAGCTGCTTTAGAGAAACCTCTCCCCAGCTCGCCTGTTCGGGGCTTCTCTTTGCATGACTCTCTGAAACGCCATCTCTCAAAGGTTCCCCTTCAGAGCAAAGCTTTGCTCTTTGCTGAAATTTGGCAAACAAAACCTCGGCTTGGGAACAGTCTCTTCCCTCTGCCTCCTCATCGCTCCCACCCCGTTTATTAATTTCCTACCAGAAACTGCCCAACTGCATTTAATTGGGTACACATTTTGCAAAACAAATATATATACGACAGTTAAATTCTGATCTTCCTCCTTGAATTTAGATTTCTTCTAATTAAAAAAATGTTTTGATTACTTCCCCCACCAACCCCTCAAAGGGAAAAAGAAAGTTTAAAAATAAGTGGTGACACCCAAAGACTCTGGAATAAATTCTTCTTTGCGAGCTCAGAGTGGAGAGATGATCAAACTGTGTCCTTAGTGTCACGCGGAAGTCTTTTTTTTTTTGGAGTACTTTTTCCCCCAGATTGAAGTCATTAAGCAGCGTCTGAGACCTGCTCAGGCGCAGCTTGAAGGACATTCCCGCGCCCGGGAGTCAGCACCCCACGTTCACAGGCATGGGCAGCGGACCAGGGTCACCTCCCTCCTTGCCTGGCTCTTTGCAGCATCTGCTTCTGAGGAGTCCGAGGTGCAGTGCTGGGCATGTTCCATGTGGCCGCCATAAGTGACGGCCCCTGGCTGAAATTCCTTCCTCCTGAAGGGGTTTCAGCAGGATCGGTGCCTCCCCAACACCCCCCATAAATCTGCATCCCTTCTCTCCCTCCGCTCCCGCCGTGACCACCGCTCAGCCCCTGTGAGATGCCCCGCGCGCTCCGCTAAGTTTGTGGGCTGAGCCCTGTGGGCCCAGGGCCAACTCCAGACCACGGTGCCTGGGAGGGAGGTGCCCTGCCGCCCTCTGTCCCCCGACCCCACCTCTCAAATGCCCCACGCTGGCATCTTCCCATTGATCTTCACCCACAACCTTAATAAGCTGTGGAAAATGGATTAAAATAAACAGGATAAGTAACTCATGGCCACACCCTAGAAGTCATCATCACTTCACACATCAAATTCTAATGCCCCATCTTCTCCTCGAGGACTCTGCCCTTCCCCCATCTCTGGACCACACTCTTGTCACACATGTTCTCCCCTCTCCCAGCTTTCCAGCACATCTTACTTGTTTTCCCTAAACAGCCTCCATCCCACCCCCACCATTCAGCCTGGAATCCAGTACTTATCTCTTACACCAATTCTCACCGCCAGCCTCCGTTCTTTGGGCCTCGTTATCCACTGCCCCAGCCTGAGAAACTGCCAGGCCAGCTCTCTGCCTCCCCCTCTCCCACATCCAGGCTGCACGTTCCCCGGAGGAAGCACACGGCCACAACTCCACGTTCCTGCAATTCCATCTTCTACCTGAGCCAGGTCGTTCCCTGATTGATTGTGATCAACCCCTTCTCCTGTTTCTCCTGAGATGCCCTCACGCACTCCCCACCTCCCCCATACCCTCTCTGCAATGCTGTCCCCCTGGGTCCCAGGGGGACTACATTCCCAGTTTCATAGCAGAAACAAACTGATGTCACTAACAGCTCCTCTGGTCCCCGGGAGAACACATCTGTCCTCATCCACGTGGACCCCTTTCCCGGGCCCTCCTTCCTTCCCACTTCCCTGGAAGAGGGTCCTGATCCCGGCTCCTGCAGCTTCCCAAGAACCTTGCTCCACTATCTGTGCTGACCACCCCCTCTCTCCTCCCTCCCCCTCCCCTCCCCCATTTGATCTCTCTCCTTGAAAACAGTCTCTTCCCTTTACTGTTCAGCTCACCGTCCCCTGGATTCTCTAGTCCTCCACATCTCCACTGAAAAATGCCCTCAACAGACTCACCAGTAGTGTCAGAGTTGCCAGATCCAGTGGTGAACCTTTGGTCCTGCTTCGGTGTGGCCTTTCTGAGTCCCTGCTGCCCATCTTCCACCAGGTCCTTTGTGCCCTGTCCTCTTCTGTGTCTGCACGTGCTCTGCAGCCTGGAAGATGAACTGTACCTGTTGCTTCAATGGACTCCCTTGTCTTCTGGCTGCCAGTTGGGTTTGGCCAATGGGAAGCCCAGGAGACAGTGGGTGAGGGAGAAAGGTCATGGCTGGGCGTATATATCCCGCTCGCCAAAGGCAGGCTGCTACCCTGGACAGGAAGTCACAGCTCCTCCCAAGGGATCCTCTCCAGACCACTCTCTCTTTTTCTCTCTCTCTCTCTCGTTCCGTCTCTCTCCCGGTTCCAGTAGTCACCCTCTCTTCTCGGCCATCCAGACCTAGAGGTGCTGACCCCACTCTCTGTGGTCACCCACCACTCGGTATTCTACGATTCCTACTGGGTTCCCTACACCTGCCCACCCCTTTGTAAATAGTCCCTTTACTAAACGCTCCTTGAGTGTCCCAATTCCAGACATGTCACCTCTTCCGCCCCAGGACCAGGACCCGGATGAGGTCACAGAGCACCAGCAACCACTGCTCCCTCCTTGGTCTTGTGATGTGTCTCCTGTTCTCCTCCTAACCCTCCACCTCTTCTGATCACTCCCCTTTGGACCACAGAGTTTGATGCTTAAGGAAAACGGGCTCCCTTGGGAAGTTTCCCAGACTTCTGAGCCTCAGTCTTCTCATTGATGAGTGGTGGGTGCAGAGCTCCCCTGCCTCCCTCAGAGCGCGGCTGTGAAGATGAGGTGGGCTGACACGTGGGCCGCGCCCCGCCCCTGCCTGGGGGCGCAGGACACAAACCACAAGGGCTGCTTGCTGTGTTCCAATGACTGATGACTCTCTCTGCTCTTTTTCTACCTGCCCCTGATTCTTGGTGTTCCCAGAGCTCTACCTGTAGTCACTTCTCTGTTCATGTTGTAAAATGTCACCAGGATGACGTGAATGATTATGATAAGAGTTAACACGCCTCGTGCCCTTCCTCTGTCATCAAGTTCATTTACCCTCATAAAGGCTCTGTCTTGACCGCCTCTCTTCCCTCCCTGAGCCGGATTTCCTCCTCTGGCCACAGGGATGATGTTTGTACCTAGCCGGGAAAGGCTCTTCTCATGAGTTTGATGAACTAATACACAGAAAGACCTTCTCAGATAAGTAGTAGGAGTAACCCCGAGTTGTGCAAGAAGCAAGGAGCTGTAGGGAGGTGAAGTCTCTTCCCAGGGTCCCAGGAGAGGCTGAGAGAACACTCAGAGCCAGCCAGGCTGACCCCAGGCAGCAAGGGGTGATTTTGGTAGCATCCACACCCCAGAGGCAGGAAAAAACTCAAGAAGTGGTCAATAGATGAGCTTCTGAAACCAGCCCCATGATTTCCGAAAATGCTAAGAAAAACACTTTCCTGGCCCTAATGGGTGAGCGCCCAGGTGGAAGCAGGCAGGTGGCTCTGATCGCGCCGACGAGGAATCAGAGTGGGCAGCGCGCGACAGACAGCGAGGCTGTTCCATCATTTTCTAACCCAGCAGAATGAGGACAAGAAGCAAATAGGCCAGGTCCCCTCAGCATGTGTCCTCTCTGGGCGTCAGGGTCACACTGACTTCAAAGGAAGCAACGGCTGAACCGGAGTTAAGGGGAACCGGACCCAGAAGAACCGGACCAGGAGAGCATACGCGGCAAGGAACGGAGTCGGGGAAACGGGCTTGAATGCTCTGCAGCACGTTCCGGCAGCGGCAGTGATGGAGTTTCCCCCTCAAAGTGGGATTTTCTTTTATCTCACAAGTATCTCCTTAAACAATATTTTTAATTAGGCCCCTGGTTTTCTTTTATTTCTTTATTAGGGAAGCTTCACACTTACCCTGATGTGAGAAGTTTCTTAGAAATAAACAGTTTCCATTAAAGCAAAATTTCTTCCCAAGATCATTTCGCTTATGTGGCAGGGAAACGGAATAGCACCTCTGGGAATTTAACGCTGTCAAGAGTCTATTTCCACGACGTGTGACACTTGCCCGTGAGATCAGCTCTGTCTCCATGTGCTGCTTCTTCTCGAGAAACAAGAGGAGGTCGTCAAACCTCCCTGATGATAAACCATCAAAGACCTTTCCCTGCATAAACAGAGAAATTATCTTTAAAAAATGGGGCCCTTTTTTTAACATGAGGATCCCCTGGTGCTTGTGCTGGCTGAACCTGGTGGTGACAAGGGGTCATCATGGTGGAGGGACAGTGACCACTGCCAGATAACATGCTCTCACTCTTTAAAACGGGATTCCAGCTTTGCCTTTTTGCTTTCACTCGAGGATTTGGAAGAACAAGGAGAGAACCTGTCAAGATGAGACGCCCTTTCCACTGCACAGAATTTCAAATGTCTGTGGCATTGGGTAGACTCCCTCAGCTCACAGCTTTCCAGAAAAGCCCATGACTTCCTGCCAGGGCCGTCATGGGCCTGGGGGCTGACCCGCTCCCCTCCTCCCTCAATGACTCATGTGTAATATAACATCTGAGTGTGAGTGTAAGCATTTTCATATGAAAAGGATTGATTTTTGCCACTGACATGGGATTCTAATGATTGGAAACAATATATTGATTTTCTTTTTTTAATTAAAGCCATCATCCCACTCATAATGGAAGGTCTTGCCCTTTGTGAAATTTATATCCATAGTCCTTGGGTGATGTCTGCAATTACAACTCCCAGCGGTGAGCACCACATTTGGGAAGGAGGAAGGACTCATAGGAGAGAAACGAGTCTCATGGCCTTCTTGGTAACAGGCTTTTAGTGTTGGTCAAAGGGGGCTGATGGAAGGCTGGATGGATGTTGAAGTATCTTGGCCTCGGGACACAGCTCCAGACGGACAAATTCCCCAGAGCATCAAGGCTGTTCCTAATTCATGTTCTCAGAATTTCCTTTATCCTTGTCTTGCTCCTTGTGGCATCTGGAAGAGACCCATAAAGACTCTCCACTTTGAGAAAATGGTGTAAATTGAGCCCTGTTTGGCTAAAATGTCCTTTCGCCTCACAAGTATCATTCACGAACTGTCACTGGGATCCGATCCCCAGACCCTGAAGCCCAGAGTCTAGTTCCGCCCAGGCTGGCTCAAAACAGGCCAGGAAATAAGGAACCAATGTAGATTGATTTGGGGCCAGTGTTAGCCCTTGTGAATGAAAAAGATTGGCTGCTGTATCAGTGAATGAAGGATGCTGCGGCCATCGAGCCATCACACTGCAACCGCCCTGACGGTGAGCCCTGGACTCAGGACAGAAACAGGATGCCGGGCCATTATGCAGTCAGCCACCCCCAGCGTGCTCCCTGAAGAGACTCAGGATGGAAAGCACAGGAGAGCAGGTCACTGGCCCTAGAGAGTCAGGTGCACATCCAAGGAATGATGTCAATGAGCCCAGGTTTTGCATCTTCCCATACAGAGAAAAACGCTAAATTCCTTCACTTGAGATGTCTGGGGTTTTTTTTATTTACCAGAAACCCTTTTATATTCCAGCCACCTGATCTCTGTTGCGAAAACTCCTGTATAACTTGGCTCCTCCCTTGCCTCTTCTGAGCAGTCCTTTAGAGGCTATCTCCCGGGCTTGAAGTCCTCAGGAAGTCTGCCAAATAAAACACAATTCTCAGCTTTTAGGTTGTGCATAATTTTTTTCAGTTGACACTGTCCGCTGCTCTCAGCACCCAGCTCCCTCCTCCCCTCCCATGGGCATCGGGGTCACAGCTGAGTGAGGCCTCACAGGACATGGAGGGGATCTGAGTTAAGTCTTCTGTTTCACACCTGAAGACATGAAGCTGCTGGTTACGTCACATGCCCGTCTTTTTCCTGGCAAAGCCTGGCGAGCGTGACTTCTCTTATGCCCAGTCCAGCGCCCTCTTTCTGATACAACAGTCCTTCAAGCCCCAAATACCACAGAAGGTTCCCCCAGATTCTCCTGGTGACTGACAAACACCGCGGTCTATGCAGTCTTCCATGTGGTCCTCGTGATGGCCTTCCCTCACCTCTGGCTCAGCTCCGAGACCCCTCCATCCTGCCGCGCCCCTTCCCCAGCATCCCGGCTGGTCTTTCTCCCCTCCCCCATGGACCCCTGGCTCTTTCCTCTTGCCTCCATCTTGGTCAGCACCTCGCTTGGGCCCAGTGCTCACCCTGGCTGCCACATTCTGACTTTATTTCCCTTTGTGTATTTGATTTCTCATCAGCAAGGAGAAATCATATCCACTTATCTCTTGGGTGGTTGTGAAGATCAGTTCAAATAACGTCTATGAAAATATGTGTAAACTAAGAAACTAAGACATGCCTCCAACATAGCCTTGCCAACCGATGTGGGAGCCCTAGGGAGGCATGCGTGGATAATAGGTGTGGGAGGACCGGGAACTGCCCCTCCCACTGACAGGTTGGCCCTGGCAGCGTCTTCCGAAGGCAAAGTGACTGTCAGTGCGAGACTCTGATGGGGGTGTGGCAGGCACCAGTGCCGGACCCGAGGAGATAATTTTCCCTGCAATCTTTCCAAGCTCTAGAAAGTCCCATTTTGAGCACTTTTCTTCTCCTGTGCTTGAGGCAGGCGTTGCCTTAAGAGAACCAAAAAGGGAGAAAGACATTAGCTTGAAGATTCACATTCCAGAAGAGAGGAAGGCTTTCCTAAAATAAAAGTGTGGCCACTGCACAGGACAGAGGCAGACTCGATATCAGTCACACGGCCCACCGGCTGTGGGACCAGGTACCCCCTTCCTCTCCAGGCTTGGCGGTTACAGGCGGCGGAAACCATCATTGCTCTAACTGAGTTGTTGCTGCCAGTACAGACCCCCTCACTAGCCAGGAACGTGGCCAGCGTCCCGAGAGGCTCTTCTGAGATCAGAAATACACCTGAGGGTTAAACCACTTGTCAGGCATTTATTCTTTGGTGCAGCTGGGTTTGCTATTTTATTTCTTTGCTCAGTTTGACATGAGAGATGGGTTGAGAGAGCGATGAGTCTTTTGGGTCAAAAGCCAAGATGGGCAGGGAACTGAGAGGTATGAACTATTATTATAAAATAAGCCACGAGGATATATGGTACAACACAGAGACTAGAGCCAGTATTTTCTAGTAACTATAAATAAAGTATAACCTTTAAATATCATGAACTACTATGTTGTACACATAAGTTGTATAAAATGGTACACCAACTATATCTCAATAAAGAGTTAAAAATTTTAAAAAAAAATCCAAGGATGGGTCACACTGCCGACGCCTTCTCAGGCGAGGCAAGCTCCGAGCCTCTATGTGAAGGAAGGGAAGGGACAAGAGCCAGCCAGGTAGCAGCTGCCCTCTCTGGCTTTTCGTGGATTCAGGCCATCTCTGGAGGCTTCCTGGGAGTGAGCTTTGCTGTCCCTCACTCAGAGGCTCATCAGACAGATAGCTGACTCACGGAACGTCTTCAGAGATTTGGTTTATTTCCAAGAGGGGCAAACACGCCCTCAAGGACCACTTGAGAGGTAGCAGGCCAACCTGCCTTCTCGCAGGCAGACTCAGTGGGTCCTAAAGTCTCACAGTTCACACGTGCCCCCCATGACTCCACTCTGTGCCCACTGCACAAATTCCCTCCCCAACCCCACGGCGGTTCCTCTTTGCGAAGCGCGCAAACTCTGCTATTCCTTCCTCTTTACTCTGCCTGTGACTCTGAGTGTCTTGCTGAGTGAGACATGTATTTTTTTGCTGACAAGAATGTGCTTGCCCAATTTTACTTATTCAATAAATTCTTTTTCTACTAACAAAGCATAAAAAATGGCTTTCTGTGTACCCAAGTTTTGCTGCAATAATTATAGACAACAGTGGGAAAGCTGGACGCTCATTCCAGAATCGAGAGTGACATTTTCACTTGGTCACCACTACGAAAACGGTCTGTTAACAAGAAATTTGGATTCTGATCACATATCCACACTGAAAAATGTGTTCATGCTGAGAAGGAATTACGAATGGTTTTCAAAGGGCTGTAGCTGAAGTGTGATGTGAGCCCTGGAGGGGCCCAGTGATGGGAGAGGGTTGGTAACCATGGGAGGGGAGGCTCACCTGTACCCTGTGAGCATGGGGACCTCTACAGAAAGCTCATCACTTCCAGAGAGCCACAGAGGCCATCATTAGTGTCCACTGCATTCCTGCTAACGGCTGACGGGGAGGCAGGATCTTTTGATGTTTAACTCAAGCCTTTAGCTTGCATATCTTCTGCTTATCTGAAAATGGCATAGGGTAATGATTTAAAAGAGCCAGACAGGTGGGGGTGATGGATGTCCCAGGTTGAAGGAAAGTCACTTGGAACAAAGCACTTCGGAAGGGAAACTGCTTTGATTAGGTTTTCAAATGACTGGGTAATCTTTTGCTTAAATCCATGACTCTCTTCCTGATAGAAACCTGACTTTACGAATTGAAATGGTGTTCCCAGGAGTCAGGCTTTGATGACCTGTGATGCTGGAAAAAAAAAAAAAACTTTTTTCTGCGTGAATGGACCAGAAGAGGTAAACAAAAAGCAGTTGTTTATGGACGGAAGGGCTCTGTTCTGGGGGAGTGTTTTCTGAGGCTTTCAGAACAAGTGGCCACACATCCCATCACTTCCACCAGGGCCTTTTCCTCAGGCAGAACCTAGCCTGGGGAGGAGATTTCAGAGAATTATGCAACAACGTAACAATGACTCTGCTCCTTGCATCTATTTTAGGATCTCAGTTTACTAGTCTGAAAAGTGCCCAACTTGGACTAGATCATTTCAGTGCAAATGAGCGTGTTTTTCTACCAGTGAAGAAAATGAGGGAAGCACAACTTGGAACTCACGAGATCTTTCTAAACCCACAAATCCGAGGTGCTGCCATCAAAACCATTGTGGGTTTGAGATTTGCAAACGTTAGCCACTGTATATAAAAATAGATTTAAAAACTGCAGATTTCTTCTGTACAGTACAGGGAACTATATTCAATAACCTTTAATGAAAAAGAATATGAAAATGAATATATGTATATATATGCATGGCTGGGACACTGTGCTGCACACCAGAGATTGATGCATTGTAACTGACTGTACTTCAATTAAAAAAAAAAAAAAAGCATTCTGGGTAGGAAAGAACCATTCGCTTAGGAATAGTGAATGTGTTGTTCTTTTGGCCAAGAGACAGGACTTGAGAGGGACTGATATTTATGAAAAGGACTGAAATAAAGGGACCTGAGTTTTATTTCTGCACTGAGTGTTTTTCCTTTACAGTCGTTCTAAAATTAGGTTTCTCCCCAAAGGTGGCCCTTCTAGAACCTATGGAAGGCATCCTATTTGAATGGTGGATGATGCTAAATAATGATTAAGTGATTACATTCTGGCCGTGGTTTCTTCTCAGTTTCTGGTGGGCTTATCTTCAAGTGAGAGCCACCCCCCTCTGCTGTGCTGAGCAGCAGGAACACAGGCATGAAATTAGGAAAAACCTCCCAAGTAAACCCATTCTAGGCTCACCTAATCTCTCCATCACTAGACAAAATGAAGACTGTTATGAGAAGGAGGAAGAAAGGCAGCGTCCCCAGGCTGGATGCACCGTCTCCGTGGGCATCTCTTCTGCAAAGAGGTTCCAAGAAGCTTAGAAAGCAACGGAGTTGGAGACCCCATTTTCTCCTCCCTGTCAGGGTCATCAGCACATCCTGAGAGGTGAAAATGAGATGTGGCTGGTGGACCACAGCAAGGGGGGCAACCAGCGCAGCCCAGACCACAGCCACTCACGGCTTACGCGTGAGACGACGCGATCCTGCCCAGCAGAGCTGCGACCCAAACAGACAAGACAGAACACGGTAGACAGGCAAGAAAATTGTCTTCAGGGCCCTTCTAGAAGCTTCCGTGGAAGCCGGAATTCGGAATTTAAACAGAAAATGCGTTAACAATGTGGCCCTTCCCTCTTGCCTTTGAGCTGGTACCACCGTCATCACTCCCGCCTCGCCGCTGTCAGTCGTGCAGTGCTTTCCTGCACTCGGAATTTCCATCTTCCCAACTTCTGACCATTCGTATTAATGCCTTGTCTTTACTTCCAGGCTGGGCCACAGACGTCTCGAGGGAAATGGCGGTCTTCGCCTCCGCCCCGTCCTTGAAGCGTGGAGACAGTGTTCCCGGGCACACTCCACATGCACTCAGCGACCGCGCAGCAGCGGACCATGCCCTCTCCTGCCAGCTGTCTCCAGCGGTGGCTCCGGGATGCCGGTCACCTGACTGCAGCTGTTCTGATTGACGTTTCCAGTGGTCTTCAACGAAACGAGAAAAACGAAGGCAGTGTGGATAGCTTCTCGTAAAACCTAATGCGTTCTATTTAGAGGACGACTGTCTTCTGAAATGACGCCTTGCTCCTACTTTGGTATTGAAATGACTTTTCTTTTACCAAAATAATGGCGATGGTAGATGATGATGACCTTTTTTAATTTCATATTTTTAGTGTACAAAATAAAAATCTCAACAATCCTACGCATCAGGAATAAAGGGAGTACCCTCATTCTTTCTTAAATGTTACTAGGTCTGCAGAACTCAGAGGTCTGGGAAGCCCTGCTTTAAAGGGCAGGACACCTGGTTTTTGTTTCTTTGTTTAAAACCATGTATATTCAATATCTTGTAATAACCTGTAATGAAAAAGGGTATGAAAAGAATTTACGTATGTAAAACTGCTTTATTTTTTTTAAAAGTATGTATCATATGTAGCTTGGGTTGATTTTTCCAGTAATGGTCCCTCTTGCCACTGCCAGATTCCTTCCTTCAAGAGTTATCTGAGTTCAATGAGTAGAAATTCACAGGTGCCTTCGACTCTGGGTCGACCCCTCTGACGATGGGTGGGGCTGGGCCGTGTGTTGGCTCGGCCGGGGGGGTGGGCAGAGAAGCTGATGCAAGCAGATGTTGGACAAGTGTCTGCACGTTGGGCTTGGCCCTCAGCTGCCCATGGGCCCTGCCTCTGCCTGACGGACAGGGAGAGGCATGTGACCCAGTCCCCCGCTTCACCCCAGTCAACATCCAGCCAGCCGCCAGCTGTGTGGGTGAGGCCACTGGGACAAGCCAGCCTCCCACCAGTGCACTGAGTGCAGACACGTGACAGAGCCCAGCAGAGACCGCCGGGGCCGCACAAGGATGGCTCAGCAGAATAATGAGCTAATTAAGGGGTTGTTCTCATCCACTGTGGTTTGGGGTGGCTTGTTATGCAGCAGGAGATAACTGATACAGGGGCACAGTGCCAAGTCTTCAAAACACAGTAAGAAATGTCTGGGATTATCTCAGACATACAGGATATAACAAAATTCATTGGCTAAAAGCAAATTTGAACTCTCAGATCTTTCTGCCCTTCAAGACACACACATCTCTTTCTCTCCCTCTCATATAAGATCTTCCCCAGGTCAGGAACCTACTACAATGCCTGGTTTTTAGAATCAGCATCTTTTGAACAAATCTAATGCCTGGGATTGGGGCCAGCCTGGTGGCCAGAACGACCCAAAGCCTGAGGTTTGGAGGTTATAGGAAAGGCTGCTTCTCTCCGCATGTCTCCTAGATTAATGCCTGAAATTTCAGCATCAGCAATTTGTTCTCCCTGCTGAAGTCGTGCTCCCCATGAGGCCTTTGAAAAATGCAAACATCCCTGACTTGGTTTGCAGATTGTCATCCCCTTCCCAGGAATGCACTTATCAGATCACTTGGTCACCAAGGGGTCAAAGTCGGGGTGAGAGTAAACAGCAAAAAAGAGCAGCAACGCTGAAAGAGATGAGGCCCCAGCGACCGACGTGGTGATGCGTGGGCTCTGCTTCCTGCGACGAGCTCCAGCCTGGAGAGGAACAGCCCCCCCAAGGAGAGGCGCGAGGAATCTGTCTGGCTCTGGACCCTTGCCCCAGGGACAGGGATGGTTGAATGTGAGGAAAGATTCATCACCTCCCAGGAGTAGCATTTCCCCTCCGAAGGCCTCTCTGCTCCTTTGTACCCCGAAGCCACATTTTTTCAATGCCTTTGTGGGATGCACATGAGCTCTGGATGTCTCCCTCTCTTTTTCTTACTCTCTTTAGATGTCAAGTGGTTTTGCCAACATGCAGAACTCCGGGGACAAAAGCCGCAAAGGGGACCGGCCGGTGGGATGCATGACTGGCGGCTGCCAGACTCCTTCTTTCTGAGCATTATCCGAGTTTAATGAGTTGAAACTCACAAGTATAATTAGCATGAGGCTTAAGATACTACTCTCTGTACATAATTGCATTTAATTTACAGCTCGAACAATTGCATTTACATGTTCAGCCAAATGTTTGTCTTTGTGGGTTCTAAAAGTCTCCCCCATATTTGTCTGAGAAACCTTAGCGAGGCCAAGGATCATTTGTGAAGAGCGAGGGTATTAGGGCTTCTCTTTGCTTGAATTGGAAAGTGAGTTTGTAAAATACAATCCTTGGAAATTACCTGCAGGACTGCAGGCTTTCTGATGTGAGACACTCACCAGCTTCTAAATGTCTAGCCTTAAGCCTTAAAGGAATGCTGTTCTGTTGTTTAACACAGCGACCTGAAGCCTCCTGGGGTGAGAAGTACTTAGCATAATTAAACTGCTGACTGTTCCTGAAGAGGGAAGGTGGCTTTTGTTTTAAGATTACAAGTGGCTTTTCCAAGCACTTTGAGTGGAGGCCATCTTGATAGGATAGGGTATCTTGCATCCTGCCAACCTTGAATTGCCGGCAGAGCAAACTCAAAGTGCTTGTAAGAGACGGTGTAATTCCATACGTATGGTCCCCAGGGTACCCCCAGACGTGGATGAAAGTACCTCTTCCTTCCCTCCTCCCACCCCCTTCTTTAGTAAGCAAAAGCAGAGCATGAACAAGACAATATTTGCAAAATTGAATTCTTCTTTCCCAGGCATTGGGAGCAAAGACTCCAAGACCTATGATCTCATCCTCCAGCCTCATGGGCAAACGTGGAGGGCCCGCCAGGCGTGGCCCCGGGCAGCGGCTGTCATTGGGCTTCAGCTGAGACTTCTGTGTTGCTGTGCTTCTTTGTGTCACTATTTCTCAACATAGAGTGACGGACAAAAAGACCCTCTTCCAGAAGAATCATCAATAGATTCCGGTGTTGATGTGTAATGTTATTGAAATGTGTACAAATATTAAAATACTTATGCCTCAAAAAATCTGCAGATATAACAGAAGCAAATGTATAAAACCAATGACGTTCCAGTGGGCAACTTTAAAGAGAAGCCTGACCCTGTTTTGCAGAAACCACATCACCTGCGTAAGCATCAGCTGCGTGTTCTGCTCGGGTGGCCCTGAGCTACCAGGGGAGCTTGTGAGGATGTGGTCCTTGCCTCACTTTCCTGTGTCAGAATCAAAGTGAAGTTTTATTTCGGGAGCACTCTGAGCCTGTTGGTGTCTCCCGACAGGAATGTCCGTCTACATGTGAAGTCGGCCCCCGTCCTTCCCGCACTGGCCCACGGGAGTGAATGCCACAGTGCTGGAGCAGGGAATGAGAATGGTAGCTGGGAGAAGCTGTGGGCTGCCCAGGCAAGGGGGCCGTGCCCCGTGAAGGTAACCCTGCCTGAGTGAACAAGCCTGGGGGCTCCGGGGCGTCCTCAGAAGGGGGAGGGGCTTGGGGGGAGTGATGGCAGACGTGCTCCCTCTTGGTCAGGGAGCCATCACACGCACACATCTGTGAACAACCCATCTATTCCCCGTGACGTCAGCAGAAGGCAGATGACACCATCAGGAATAGCTTCTCTTTACTGAAGATGACACGTGGTTTACCCTCTGAAGATTCTTGTTGCTTGTGGCCCCCATAAAGGAATGGTGCTCTCTGACCCACGGTCACTCCAGGGACCACATTCTTGGAAGATGGAATCCTCATCCTTCTGGAAGCCCACTCCGCTTCCAGCGCTGCGCGGGTCCTTGCCCCCACACCTCGGAAGTCCTGCCCCGTCCATGCCAACGCACATTTGCTCTTGACTTCTCAGAGGGTCTCAGGCCTTCCTGCAAAAAATCAGATTAGCTCTGGCCTCGCCTGTGTGCCTTTGCCTGGGTGGATGTGTGCAAGGTGGCCAGGGTACCACGGTGAAGCCATTCCCCTGCAGATTGCAGACCTGTGCGCCCAGCTTTCTACCTGAAATTGCTCTGGGGTACTTGACGGGCCCTTCAAAGTCAATGTTTTCAAAGATGGATGTCAATCTCCAAACTCCCAAAGCCACACCTCTTCTAGTCTGCCCTATGTCAATTGCCAAATCCAGAAAGTGAGATGTGAAGTTTAATATCCGGGTCTCTATCCGACCCCCTATTCTTCCAGTGTTGTTATCTGTGTGAACGGCATCAGCTCTCTCCTAGTCGTGGAAACTAGGAACTTAAGTCATCTTTTGCATTTTTGTATCCAGCCCAGATCACCAAGTTCTTTGGAGGTTTACCTCCTAAAAACCCTGTGGATGCGTCCAATTCTCTTCCTTCCCTCCCACCACCCAGGCTTCCTGTCCGCCATGTTGCTTCCTGTCGGGACTTTGCACAAACTGTCTCTTCTAACCAGAACGACCTTCCCTCTTCGACACGACTCTTCCAGATTCTCAGCCCAAGTCACTTCCTCAAGGAAGCCTTTCTGTGATCTCTAGTTTTTCCAATTCTAGATTCATGTAAATATATTTGGTTATTTACTGTCATACAGCCGCACCCTTGCAGCTCTGCAGCTTTATGTTTCCTTGTATTATATTTGATTAGAACTTAAGTTTCATGAAGGCACAGAATATGCTATTTTTGTCACCTGTTGCATTTACAGGACCAAGTGGAGCACTTAGGACAGTAGGTGCCTAATATACAATTACTGGCCTGGTAAACGAATAGCGATCACATTTCTGTGTAATTGGCTGTGTAGTGTCTGCCTTCTCTCCAGAAGGGCAGGAAACACTAGTCTTTTCAACCAACACATCCTCAGGGCAGAGTGCTAAGCAAAGAGACTGCCACATATCTGTGCTGAATGAACAGACAAAAGTGACTGGTGAGTCACTGGTAGGGAAAAGACAGGGAGCTGAGCTGAGAAAGGGCAAAGCACACACTGATGGGAGGGGTGGTCCGGGGCCACGTGGGAGAGGCAGCCCCGCCCCCCACGCCCCGTTTATATTGACTAGGTTTTCAGAGGTCCAGTTGTATATGAATCTCTGTGTTTGTTTCTAATTTGTTTGGTTTTGTTGTTATTGTTTTTTTGTTTTGTTTTGTTTTGTCTTGTTATTCGAAGTGCCATTTTCTTGTCCCAGATGTGAGGCAGTGAAGCTAGTCCTTTGCGGATTTAGCGGCATTCTCAAGGATTTTGTTATTGTTCTTGTGTAAATACACACACTCATTTGGGGTGACTATCACCTCCCCCGCTTCCTGCCCAATTCTGATAGATCTTTCTAGAAGGTTGTGTCTCCCCATTTCATACATTTTCAGTGTTGTGTTTTTAGATTTTGTAAATTGTGTTCATACATTACAAATATTAATTTTCCTCTTCCCTTTCTTAGTATAGTCCAGGCTTTTTCCAGCTGAATAAAGGAAAGGCAAAAGGCAGGTTCATGCTTGTGCCTAAGGAAGGGAGGCAGATCCAGCCCGCAGGGGAAGGTGAAACTCCAGGGGGTGGTCAGGGCCACTGGACTCCCACCCCTCCCCACCTCATGACTCGCCCGCCAGGTGTCCATGTTTTACTACCTTTAGGGGCTGACTTAGGTGCTGAATAGAAGCATGAACATTTACAAATTTGTCTGTTTGTTTGTTTGAATGTCTGTTAGCCACCAGGAGAAACAACGAGGGGAGAGAATAATGCAAAAATAGCCAATGAGGAGGCAACCCAGGGATTTCCCACGTGCAGTTCTCAGGGGTCTGCTGGTTCCTGCTCCCCTGGGCTCGGCTTGTGTTTCTGAGAATCTCCCCGTCTTCCCCACCGAGAGGAGAAAACCATGCAGAGTCCCTCCTCCGTGGCTGCCAAGGTGCCTCTGGGCAATGTTCCTTTCTGGGCTGGGACTTGATTCATACACTCAGGATGATCCCCTTGGGGTTTCCTCACCACCAATTTAGTCATTACCCTCCATTAACATCTCCATTTAAATGAGTTTATCAAATTAGTTTTAGTCTCCTAATGGGCTGGAACTCAGAATTGGTCAGCTTCTGTAGAAGAAGGGTCAGAACATACGGATGACATAATATGATGTTCCTTGGGCCAAGGGAGAGACCCAGACCCGCAGTACAGGTGCCCGATGGTGTTCGAGTGATTTGGTGTCAAACAACACTGAGCCGCCCCTGAGGAAGCCTCTTTTAAATTCTCTTTCAATCCTTTTAATTAATCAAAGAGGTTTCTCATTTGAGTTCCAAAGACTCTTCAGCACCTCTAAGAAAGTCAAATTAGGCTCCAGGCAGAATTACCAATATTCTTTCATTTTTCATTCTTCTTGCTATTGTGACCATGGATTCGTGGCCAATGGTACTAGTTTCTCACTTAATCGTCTAACCAAAGTAGGATTTCCACTTTGTGGCTTTCAGGCCATTCTCAGGCATTGGGATCTTTCTCCTGGAAGATGTTGAGGAAGCACCATGAGATTTTATTATTATTTTAAATTGAAATTTAGTCATTTTGCAATGTTGTGTTAGTTTCTGGTGTATAGCATAGTGGTTCAGTTATATCTGTGTGTGTGTATATATATATATATATCAGTGAAAATATATTCCTTTTCATATTCTTTTTCACTGTAGGTCATTACGAGGTATTGAATATAGTTCCCTGTGATCTGCAGTAGGACCTTGTTTATCTCTTTTATAGTTTATAGTAGTTAGTACCCACTGTGAGATTTTAAACAGAGGAATAATGTCATCAGATGTCCGCTTCAAAAAATGACTCTAGCTGCTTCTCTTTGAACTTTTCACTTAAAAGACAGCAGCCGAGTCTGTTGAAGTGTTCTGCAATTGGTGAGAACCGAAACAAACCAGAAATCTCTTTCCCCACCCTTCTGCTACCCTCCCATAGAGCACAGTTCTCCATCCTCTACTTTCTGCCCTTAGAGAGTCTTCCACAAAAGACAGCCCAGGCAATGGAAAGTCAGAGTCGCTTGACTGCACCTTCAGGCATCTGAACACTCTCTACCTGCAGCCTCTGTGAAGCTGACTCAGCTCCTCCATCTCCTCGGAGGCTGGTGCCATCTTCTAAGACAGCTGGGGCAGGTCTACCTCCTCTCATTCTCCAAGTGAGGAAACAGACTGCCTCCAGGTGAGGGAGCCCAGGCTCAGGACAATGGGTTGTCATTTTAGTATCTCCGTCCATGACTCCACAGGGTCACTAAAGAGAAAGGAAGTGTTGCCCACCTGGAGCTCCGGAGCTTCTTTCTTCACTGCAGGTCTTCCACAGTGTCCCATGACCGGGATCTCACCTCTTTGGGGGTGTCACCTATTGGCCTCCCTTAATGACAGCATTTTATCCATCTACACCTTGTCCACATTAAAGAATGACTTTCACTTCACTTTTACACATCCAGCGAGTTCTGACAGTGATTTTTCCTCCCCCTTTGCAGTCGGGTTCATTGATCATGTCAGATGTGGCCATCAGAGACCTGCCTCAGTCAGGAAGTGCTTTTCTCTCAGTAGCTTTAGATTTCATTGTAAGGTAGATGCTCTTTGCTAATTTTTTTCTCCTTTTCATTTCCCCTCCTCTGAGAAGCAGATTATCACTAAACCAAATGCCGTGAGCAAAACCTAATTCATTCTGTGAATTCACATCTGTAAAACAAGCCCTGATGGGGAGAGCTGTTTGAAATGAAATAAGAGCTGAAGCTTACACAGTGAAAAAAAAAATATAAAGAAAGAAGAAGAAAATCAGGCTGACATTCCTCTCTCAGTATGAAGGGATTAAGACGGGTTTAATTATCTCACCTGGCTGGTGTTATTCCATTTATACTTACCTCCTATTGTTATTTTTTTATAGATAATATGATAGCATAAGGTCTGATGGTATCATCTGGATTTCTCCCTTTAGGAAAGTTGAAGGGCTCCAGGTTAAAAAGTAAAAATCATGGTTCAAAATATTCATAAATGTGTGATGACTAGGCAGAGGCTAGAATTATGGGGCTCAGTCAAGTACGGATGCCCGTGATAGCCAGAGACTCCGGATTGAATCAGATGCACTTTTTTGAAATAAAGTAAATGGGTCTTTAATGTGATCTGGATGTGAAAAAAAGATGTGGTGAGGTTTTAAAAAATTTTTTTTATTTATTTTATTTTTTATCGAAGTGTAGTTAATTTATAATGTTGGTTTCAAGTGTACAGCGATACATACATTATCTACTTTCTTTTCAGTTTATTTTCCACTATAGGCTATTACAAGAAATTGAATGTAGTTCCCTTGTTGTTTATCTATTTTATATATATACACACATACATACATATATATATATACTGGTGTGACACCACAGAACATCCTCTCAGCTGCATCCTCCTGTCCAGGACAGCCACATACACACAAAAGTAGGGTGTTCCTTTACCAACTAAAATACACACATGCACTGACACAAAGAAACCATTTCTGCCTCTTGGCCTTTATGGTAAGAGCATGGCTGGCATCAGCGATGATATTTGCTGTTTTCTCCTCTCAAGAGCTCTGAGCTGACTGGGAACAGGGGAAGGAATTTCCCATAGTTCCTTCTTCTAATTGCCAACCCCCTAGAAATTCTCCTGCAATAAAGATTTAAACAGCAGCCTTTAGCATGAACTGTATTAGGGGAAAACTTGAAGGAGAAGAGACTGAATAATATAATGCAAATGGGAGTCAATCCAGAGAACCAGAAATTAGGATTCCAAAGCCTGACAGCGGAAGAGTAAAGTGATGCAGGAAAATGGAGGCACCTTGCATGTGCCTTGGGGCTGTCTGGCCAGCAAGGAGAGTGAGGAAAGATGACATAGGCCGAGCAGAGCCAGGCAGACCTCCTGGGGGAGGAGGCGCAGGGCGCACGGCCCTGCTGGCCAGCCCTTGGTCATTTCTGCTGGGAGGAGGCTCTCAGGCGGTGCTTCTGTTCAGGGTCTATGAGCCAGTGAAAAAACTACGGAGCAGAAAGTGACGACCTATCAGCCTGTGATGGGGGTGGACCAGGGAGGTGGGGATGGGCACCTTAATCTGACCCTGACTCCAGAGATCCAGGACAGCCAGGAAACAGAATGGCATTCTGGAGGGGTGAACCACACGCCTCCTGGCTGAGACACAGCAGAAGTCTGGCCAGTCAGTGAGTGATTAGTGGGTTGCAAACAGGACACTCCCATCCCAGCTGTGCCAGGGCTCACCGCACTGTCAGGGAACACGCAGAGGGATGCAGAGAATCTCTCCTCCCTTTGGAAACATCAAAGGAAAACCCAAGAAATGACATCTAACTCAGTCCTTATCACTGAATGCTCTGTGGATGCGGGTAAGGGAGGGACAAACACTAGTTCCCCCATGTAAATGGCTTTTGGGAAAGTAAGACCCACTGAGCTGAATGAGCATGACGATCTGTATTCAGTGAAACTGAGGCGGGAAGCCCCATGAAAAGACCAGCAGGACCCCCAGGCAGGAACACTACTCTCCTGCCAGCACCATCCGGTTCCCCGGCCCAGAGGCTCTGTCTCACTTTTTGCTTTTGAATCGGCTTACTTCTAGGAAAGTGGAACTGACCCCTAAAATTCTATTGGTTCCCTGAGCTCCCTCCTGATTGGTCATTTCTCTCCCTCCTGATCGGTCCATTTATACAAAGCTTGTTCCTAATTAGTCAACTTTTGTTATACCTTATTTGCATAAGATGCTGCAAAGTGTAAACTGGCATCCTATAAAAACCTGTGTAAACCTACAGACGGGGTCCAGTGTTTGAAGTATTAACTCTTGTGGGCCCCCTGGCATAATAAACCTCAGTTCTTCAACTCTCTGAGTACTGTCTGGTCTCTCCCCTGGATCCAGGTTGTTGTCACAACCGAGCTGTAATATGTTTTTCTGCAACAAAATCAGATTTCACAGCAAATGGGACATTCTCCTTGCCCAGCTCGGGGGTTGGGGGCGCTGTATGTGAACGCGGCCTGGAAGGAAGGAGGCAATTACTCCATCTCGTTCTGTGCGGCCTCGAGGCGGGGTAGGTTTTATTTCTCAGGCATTGCTCGTCCTGGGGGTCCTACAAGTCGGGATGAGCCAGCTGAGCTGGTGTGTGGGATGTGGGCTGCAGCCCTGGCTTCCAGTTTAAGTCAGAGCCGTGCAATTTGGCCACCTTTGAGAGCAGTCCTTTGGGCGGCTCTGTCATCAAGGTGAACACAGGTAAGCGCCGTGAACTGAGAAAGTGCAGATGAGGGAGGCGGTCCTGATCAGATTATCCTCCAGAGTCAATTTCCAGCAAATTCAGCGCTCTGAAATCCCAGTGCTGAACATCTAAAGAACTCCAGGGTTCTGCCCAGAAGAAGGAAATCCGGCTGGGTTAGTGGGCCATTGGCGGCAAGAAAGTCATTTGTCTTTACGAGACTCGGCTATGGAGTTTCAGGATTCAACACAGGCTTCTTAAGGACATTGTATTATTTCTCTCAAAATCTTTTCTCAATGGCAATTTTTTTTTCAAGTAGAACAAAAGGAACCTCCCTGTTTTTCAGTAGAATTCCCCTGCTTTTGGTCTCTAAATGTCAGCATGTGGAATAAAACCCAGAGCATCCCCAGTACAGCGGCCAGCAGAGCCAAGTTATGACACCCTGGCCCAGCGGGGATGCCCAGCTCCGGTCCTGGCTGCGTTGCCGGGAGGGAGCAAACCTGGGGAGATGTTCTGGATTGGCAGGTCCCTCCTCTGAGGGTGCCTCTCGGGTCAAAGCCCCCCTGCACCCGACAGCCCCCCGTCACTGTCCTCAGTGGCCGTCAGCCTTGTTTGACAGCTCTCATCATTGGGAAGTTTTCCTGTTTGTTGAGCCCTCATCACCTTTGCTGTGTCTCCTACCTCCTCACAAAGGAGACATGAATTTTAAAATGTCTTTAAAATGTCTTTGCCCTGGAGCCAAAAGCACTCAGGTATAATAAATACTGGATTTGCCAAATTCAGATGAGAAGTTGCTGTGTTTTCTTGAGCGGCAGTAGGGACAAGCGCATCCCGTGTGTGGGGACTCGGATGAACACAGCTGGAGTCCAGCTCCGCATTCCGTTAGGCAGAAACACACACAACTGCTAATTTTGTGGGTAACAAATGTTTAATAATTGGCCACTTGTTAAGGTTGAACCTCTACCATGATGGTCGAGAGTGTGGGCTTTGGACGCTTCAGTGTAAATTTTTGACATCTCCAAATGAGGTAAACATGCAGTCACACAGACGCACGGACCAGACGGACGAGCTACTATTAACTCATAGTAAGGTCTCAATTCCTAACATTATATTTATTACAATATTGAGAGATTTATTTTGGCATACCTTCATTCTTTAATATACTTGAATCTCATAAAAACGTACAATTGACTCAAATGCCTTAATCTCTGATAGGCTGCAGAGAAGGTCACAGCTAAAAGCTATTAACCCTTGTATGTTTCTCACGTGAAAATATAAAAGAAGAATATTGCTTAAAGAATAAAGGTGCAGAGTCACCCCCTGTCAGAGCTCTTGACTTCGACCCACAGGTCACTTCTCCTTCCAGCTCAGTGGTGCGTCCCATTGTCTGGTGGAGGTGGACGAGGGGGGCTGGTGGCACCACAGAATAGCTTATGTCACTGTCCATGCCAAGAAATGCAACCTTGAGCTTGTTGCCAATGCTCATTAAATGCCCTACTGAGAGAAATTACATTTAGGAAAAAAATAATTGAAGATTGCACTGTATTCCACAGCCTCATAATACTCTGAAATCTCACCATGGATTAAGATAGCTCAGTGAAGAACTGCTAATTTACACAGGATTTTAAGGACTATCTCCCTAAATTGCTTCACCGAGTTGCTCGTAGGATGGGTCAATATGAGAGACAGTTCAGTGAACGTCACTGTCTCCTGTCCATTGTAATTATATTGTTCTGATTTCAAATGGTGCTCACTTTATGCAGAGTGGAATTCCTATTCCAGCTCACAACCAAGAACAGCACATTTTCTAAATGGCCAGGTTACCATTTTCAGGATAGCAATTAGGAATCTTAGAATCAAAATGGTCCTTTAAATAAGTGTCGGTTATTCTTAATCTTATTCCAGGTGCATTTTATGTCCCTGCTATTACTGTATCTTCTCTTAATTTGTAAAATCAGCCTGTTGAGCTATGATTTATATGCAGTGAAGTTCGCCAACTGTGAGTGTAAAATTCAATGAGTTCTGACGAATGTGTAGGGTTGTGTAACTGCCTCTTCTGTGATGGGACACAGAACGTTTCCATCACCCAGACAAAGCTCCCTCGTGCTCACTTTCCATCCGTCTTCATCCTCATCTCCAGGTTTTAGAAGCCACTGACCTACTACTATAGTTTTGCCTTTTCTAGAATTTTATACAAATAGAATTATGCAACCTTTGATCTCTGGCCCTTTTCACGTAGCACGATCCTTTGGCGATTTCTCTATGCTGTTGCACAGATCAGCAGGTCCTTCCCTACTATCGCTAAGTGGTTATTCCACTGTGTGACTCCACGGATGTGCTCAGATGGAGACTGATTCCACTCTGGGGCCAGTCTAAATAACACTGCTGTGAACACTAATTTACAAGTAGGAACATATATTTCCTATTATCTTGGGTAAATACATGGGAAGAGAATTATTGAACTGTATGTTAAGTACATGTTTAACTGTATCAGAAACTGCCAAGGTGGTTGCCAGATTGGTTGGACCATTTTGCCTTTCACCAGCAATATATGAACATTCTAGGGTTTAGATCCTTAGCAACCGACGGTATTGTCAGTCTTTCTCGTTTGCTATATTCCAGTGCATTTGTAGTGGTATGTTATCGTGGTTTTAATTTGCATTTTCCAATGCTAACTGATGTTAAGCATATCTTTATGTTGTTTGTCATTCATGTATCTCCTTTTTTAAAGTGGGAGGCAAACAGCTCATACAACTTGGTAACAAAAAAACAAATTACCCAATCAAAACACAGGCAGAAGACCTAAAGAAACATTTCTCCAAAGAAGACATCCAGGTGGCCAATCGGCACGTGAAAAAATGCTCAACACCACTAATCATTAGAGAAATTCAAATGAAAATTACAAAGAGGTAGCACCTAGCAGCAGTCAGGATGGCTGTTGTTAAAAAGTCTACAGCTAATAAATGCTGGAGAGGGCGTGGGGAGGAGGGGGCCCGCACACCCTGTGGGCAGGAGTGCAAATTAGTGCAGACACTATGGAGAACAGTATGGAGGGTCCTTAAAAAACTAAAACCCGGTGTGTCGCTAGCCCGGCTGGAGTCGGAGTGCTGGACAATGGAGCACCAAGTGACCGTGAATCCAGAACTTGCTGTTACGAGCTGAGTTCTCTGGGACCCTCCACGTCCTAAAGTCAATAAGCCCAGAAAGCCCATTACAAGATGGAAGCAGGGCCGCAAAGGCCGAGTCCGAACAGAACCAGAGGGCACAGGTCAGCTGCGTTAGCAGGTAGCGCCAGCCCCCTTCACCAGCTGTGGTCTCACCAGTGCACCCAGTCCATCCCTAAGGACGTGAAAAGTCAAGGTTGATGTGCAGATAGGTTGGCTCTGTATGTGCGTGCAAGCCGAAAACGGATGGGGGCTGCATTAAGGCCACATTCGCGGGTGACTGAAAGGCAGGAGGAAGGGGAAGTTTTCCTAACGGGCAAAGCATTGACCCTCACATTGCCTGAGATGCAAAAACAGACAGGCTACCAGGCAGTGGCCCAGAAGGGAAAGGAAGGGGAGACTGAGACTAGGAGTTCGGGGAGAGGGGCGTGGGGATGGACAATCTGAGTGGGCACAGAGTGTACGATGTTCACATCACATGTTCAGGCCCACCTGAGCGCATCACAGAGGCGGCATTGAGTGACTAAGCAGACACAGTGACTTGGCCAGTTGACACTGGTCCGTTTCATCATCAGCCACGCAGAAGTCACACAACAGTCCCAAGGACAGGACGGCCACAGCGGCAGAGACAGGCTACGACCGAGTCCAGCAGCATGAAGCCCCACTCCCCAAGGCCTGTCTCACCACTGCTGGCTTTGAATGTCCAACTTGTCTGCCGCAGACCCCAACAGTTAGCCCCTGAGCTGGTGCCGAGGGACCAACAGGTCCTATAGTGGCGAGTTGACTGTGGGAGCCCTTCCCATCTTGGGAGACCTGGAGGGCTGCCATTGTAGATACCTGCTCCAGGAGTGGGTTGCCCTTCCTGCCCGGGAGCCTCAGCTGGGTAAGAAGCTCTCGAAGGCTCGTGCTGGCTGTTGCATAGAAGATGGACTGTGCTGGGCAAGACTGAAGCCTAGGAGACATACAGGGGCTGTTGCCGAATCTTAGACGTGAGTTAATAAGAAGTGATGGTTGTGGGCAGTAGAGACGGTAAGATGGTAGGACTCAAGTTTAAATAAATAACTGAAAGGTCAACAGTATGTTCAGATGAAAGCTAACGTCCTTCTAAGGAACCCCAGGCCATCATTCTAGGTTCTAACAGCTGCTATCCCTGATTATGCCCAGAGTCACTGCAATGAATCCTTTGATAAAACTGCAGACCGTGTTTCAGGGTTCCATAGTCACCAAGAAAGCGGCACAACTGCTTAGTGGCTATGTGCCCAGAAAGGGTGTTCCTTTTGGCAGAATGAACCAGAGCAATTTCCTAAGTGGTATTTATTCTTTTTAAAATTATGCACACAACCGATGTCTGGGTGACCTGACTTCTCTAACCCATGTGCTAATGTGGAGGTAGGCTTATAATTTGGAGCACTCACTCAGGAAATCCCGAAATTAAGGTTCTTTCAGAAGTGTTGACTCATCCCCTCGGCACTCTCTCCGCACATCCATTTAACACACCAATTACTAATTCTAAATTGCGCACTGAATTCTGTAGGTGATTTTCCGGTGAAATGTTGCTTGGCTAATTCTACTGGGTGTTGTTTAGAATTTGGTTTTGTACCGAAAATAGCTTTGATTTTGCTTTTGATCAAAAAGAAAAAAAAAAAAAGGAAACAATTAGAAAAGGTCCAACCAACAGAGTATTTCCTGGCTCTGCTGCTGTGCGTCAGCACGGTCTGCTAGTCCCTGAGGTCCACATTCAAATACGGCGTTCGCCCGGGCACACCCTTCACGTCTGTGCAAAGCAAGACCTTGGCACAGGAGAGTTTATGGGAAAACCATTGCTTTTTACCACCTAGGTACAATTCCCAGGAAACATGCCTGAGATGCATTAGATAATACACAGGACACACCATATGGTATGTATTTACCTCACCAGATAATATTTTCCCAAGACATTAATTTCCTGCCACAAACGCCTACTACTTGGTGTCACATATTAATTCTGATGTAAAACGAATGATTTAAACCTTTCAACCAAGCAGGTACTCTGGAAGCTGGAATGAACACTTCCGGTGGAGGAGAGGGTGGGGGCAGGGAAGGGTGTGGGTGGAAGGAAGGCCTTTTTCATAAAGCTGGCTTCTCAAAGAGCACGCAGCCTCCCTGGGTTGGCCAAGGGGGTGTCGATTCTTCAATAACTGTAACATGAAGTTGTTTAAAAACGAAAATATCCATGGCCCCTAAAGGACTGAGTGCTGCCATTCACTCTGCAGGGAACATTTGTTTGCAGCCCTTCAGTGCTGAGGATGCAAATGAACGTGGACCCTCAAATCTCGAGGAAAAGCCTGTCTCATCTTTGTGAGGGAGGGAGATGGTGAAAGGAAAACGCCAAGTTACAGACTCTCGCGGGACCGAGGGTCCTGTTATGTGTGTGTGAATTTATCCGGCTTGTAACTTACTCTGTTTCTGCGCCGTGACTCTTCCGGTGGGAAGATGCCTACAGATCCCTCTCCCGGGGACCCCCTCTGGGTCTTCACTGTACAGCGTGTTTGTTGCCCTGGTCACAGCAAGCTCGGCTCTGACTCTCGGCTGCTGAATCAGGTCCAGGAAATTCCATTTCTCAGTTTTAAGCCATCTGCATGGACCCTGAAGCCATCTCTGTACCACAGAAGCCCTCTTGGAGGGTTTGCTAAAAACACGCATTCCTGGGCCTCATCCCTGGAGTTTCGGATTCAGTAGATCTGAATGAGCGGCCAAGAGTCTGCGTTTGTAGCGAGTTCTCAGGAGATGCTGCAGCAGCTGGCCAGAGATCCCCGTGCAGCTTGCTGGTCTACACACTTGCTGCTCGAAGGGCAGCTCTTGGACCAGCTGCACAGGAACAACCTGGGAGTTTGTTCAGATACGCAGAATCTGGGAGCCTGTCCTGGGCATACAGAGTCTGAATCCGAATCTTCACAGGGTTTCCAAGCACTTTGTGTGGGTCGAACTACATTCTCCACTTGCTGCTTGTTAAGTCGAGACACTTAAACCCAGTAGGGGCCTGGGACGCACAAATGGCCATTTACAACATTATTGTTATATTAAAATGGAAACGAGAATATTAGGGAATAGAATGCACAATCCACAGAGAGCTTTCTAAAGTGAAAACGAGAAATCATAAGTAAATTTCTGGTTTACAGCAGGTAATTTCAAACTCTACCCCCTAGGGTCTTGGGTGCACCCAATATTTACCACCCTCCTTTGTGAATACTGACATGAGCAGGTTTGGGAAGCTGTGCCTCTTCACTTGTTTGTGAAAGCGAGTGAGCCTGCTTCTATTTATCTTGATGTGGCTTACTTTTTTTTGTTTAATGATGTGGCTTTAACAGTGGCTGTATCTTCTCAAAGGACAGCACATGAAATTTTCTTGTCGTAACTAGCGAAAGGCTTCTATTCAGAAGCTTGGTAATCATACTGGACTAGCCCCGCTCCCTACTTCTAGCCTGAGCTTCCAGTCTAGCATCTTCTGTGTAGAGAGAAAAATTGTGTTTGCGTAGAAGTGAAAATACACATTTATGGATATTAGATTCTAGTTCTGATCATGGTCTTTGAGGTTTTGCTTTGTAAACCGAACAGGATCCTGCATTCTTCCAGACTCCTCCGACATTTGGCTACAACTCTCCAAACTTCATGCTTCCAGTTTTCCCTCACCCTTCTGACTTGGCATCACTGAGAACTTGAGTCACCTCTTCCCAAAGCCACGTAAGCTAAAAGCTGGGCCACTGGATGTAAACGTGGGCGCGTTCACCACCACAGCGTGTGTTTGGGCCATCTTCATGCCTATTGCTGTGTGAGCCACTCAGAAAGACCACCAGAGATGTTCCGTCCACAAACCAGGAAAATCTGTCAGGACGCCCCCGCCTGCTTCCCTCCACCTGAAGATGCCGCAAGCCCGACATCGAGAGATCGTCCCGCCTCGCTGCCTTCGAGACCCAGAAGCCGGGCTTGTGGTCTGCCCTGCCCATTAGCCATTGCTTTTCTTCTGCTTCCATAGAAATATCTCTGATTAAATACCTGACGCGCCACGTGGGACTGGCTGTGGGGGCCCACCCTCAGCACTGCCATCTAAAATGAGACGCAGCTGTTGACCTGCACTGATTCGTGTTCAAGACTAAGACACTAGTCCAATAGAGCAATTTACCGACTCAGCTTCAAAGGCAGAACTGGAGGGGAGTGAAATAAGCCTCCCCAAGAGCACACGTGCCAGAAGAGGACCCTGCCCTGTCCCCTGAATGCAGTAAAGGAGCCTCCCATGTGAAGCTGCCCTCCCCTTCCCGCCAGAAACCGGGAATTCAGTGCCAAGGGGGCTGGGTAAACAAACCCTGGGACTTCTTCCCAAATTTACCGCCACAGGACAAACCCCTTTGTTTCGTCAATTCTTCACAAGTTTATTGTTTCCTTGGCCAAAAGGTATTAAAGCTGCCTGCTCTGGTCAGAGAGTCTCATATTGTATAGGTTCCCGTACATATGAAATTAAATTTGTTTTTCTCCTGATAATCTGTCTTCTGTCAATGTAATTATTAGACCAGCCGGAGAACCCAGAGGCGCAGGAGAGGCTTTCCTCCCCAGCGTCTGCCAGTGCGGATGCACTGCTTCCCTCACGCCCCCGCCCCGCGCCCCTCACCGGAGGACTGACTGTCCTTGAAGTCCTGCTTTACGCAGAGGTACCAAGTTAAGCACTTTTACGCGTGCTTAATAACTGATGATAATAAACAACGCTCTGAGAAAGGCTGTCCTCTGTTCTCACAGTGACTCTGACTCGTCTCCTTAGAGGATCTGGTTGATTCTGCTTTGTTGCACATCTGAAGAGATATTGTAACTAGAAAGGAGACCTTGGAGTTGGTGCCAGAAGCGAGAGGCTTATCAATTCCTTAGGAGACAATAAAGGATGCAGAGAGTTAGGGAGTTATATATTTGGAGAAGGAGGGGCACAAATGCACAGGAAATGTGAAAGGCTGTATCTGAACTCTGACGGTGAAATCGTGCCCAATAAAAGTGCCTTGCCAGACGCCACTGAGGCTTTTGAATGTCTGACTCCACAAGAGCGGCCCCAGTGTCCACCCTGGAATTCCCGCACGCAGACAGAGACCAGCCTTACTGTCACTTCCCTGGTAGATCAGGCTGCACGGGAACTTCTGTCTGAGCGCAGCTCATACTGGTGGTGAAGCAGAGGGCACAAAAAAATTCAATGGACTCTGGCTGGAAACCTTGCACTTGCTCACTTTATTTGGTCTCCATACAAAACAGCCCAAGTGGTAAAAGCTCTCAGTCACCAGGGGAGCGTAGCTGTGGGTCAGGAGCTGCAAATCTGAGAAGGAAATATTTTATAAAGAAGGAGGCTTTTCAGGATGCTCCGGGTGACGGCTGTCTTCGGGCTCACTTCGTGACCCAGACTCTGGGAGGGGCGCCTACACGCCAGGCTAAGCCACGCTGCATGGGAAGGGCTGGAACCCCAGAATTTCCTTCCTTGTCAGAGTGCCCGCCTTCTCCCTGCCTAGATTGCACCCTCTAAACACTTCCAGCCCTTTTATTCTGATGTATATGAATTAAATTGGAATTTTATGGTAGCTTACAAATTACCACATCTTAAAAATTGTCGAAGAAACAGATGGTGGTCATTTATAAGGAACAGAGTGGAAATATATTCTCTACTGGAATTTTCTCTACTCCAGAGCTAAGGAAATGGACGGTGTCCTGAATAGGGTGATGGTTTTCCAAGGCTGGGATTTTTCTCCATCAGAGCAGCGTTGGCCAGATTTGGGAAGTCAAGAAATGCTCGTACAATGTGATGCCAGTTTGCCTCAAACAGCAGGTTTGATAGTCTTTCGCTTTGCATCTTGCTGAGCAATTCTGGAACTGCCTTCCTGGTGCCCCTCCTCAAAGTCGGGTGTGACTCCAGAGGGCAAATCATGCCCAGGCCAATGCTAGACGCGTGGAAGCCGCCACCCTAGGGATTTTCACGTGACAGTCAGAAGGCAAAATACAGAAGATGATGTCAGTTTAGTGGTTACGAATTTTTAGTCTATTTTCAATGTCCTCATTAATACAGCAACTGTGATAGCTTCACTGTACTCTGCAGGTAATAGTAACAAAGAAGCAGAGAAAAGCTGTTAGAAGGAAAACTGTTCCTTTTGAGTAACAGGGTTACAGCTCAGAGGACGCAACTGTGTTTCTCCTCTGCTCACACGTGGTCCTGAGGAGACCAAGACCCCTGCAGGGGGTGAGGCTGGGAAGTGTTGCACTGGGTGGAGAAGTCACCTGGAGTCCTGGAGGCTGGGGCTGGGGGTGCAGGGAAAAACCCTCCTTTCATGGAGGGGTGGCTTTATCAAAAGCCATCCAAGGGCTTTGAGAACCATCTATTTATTAAAATAGTGGCATCAGGGTCCCCGTGTTTCTTGGGGAAAGACAACAGGTCAGATCCAGGGGGTCCTCCTCAGGAAATTAGGGAAATACAAAAACCGGCTGCCCTCTGGCTTCCTGCACGGGAGGTTTCTCCTCCCAGGAAGTCCGGATCAAAAAGGCTGAGCACAAACAAAAGTTGGGGGGGGGGGGGGTCCAGCTTCCTGGCGGCTTTCAGGTCATTGTCTTTCTTTGCTTTAAGAAAAAGGTGGGGGCTGGTGTGTATGTGTGTGTGTGCGTAAGCTTAGGTGAAGGACCTTGACCGACTCCTCTCAAATGCCTAGGGAAGAATCTGTAAGTCTAATGAACAGTCACATTTATATCATACAACATTACAAAAAAAGAGTAACAAAATAATACTATATTCAATGCAACCAGGGTGAATGTATCCTAGAGACACTGACAACAAAAGTATTTGAGTGAGAAAGTAGATGAAAAAAATACATGTCATGTGAAACCCAGACCCCACTCAGCCCTTTTGATCTAATTAAAAACCTTTCAGTCTGGCTCTGCTGGGTGGGCTTAGCCATGCTTTCTGTGGAGGACGCCCACCAGGATGCTGGCGTCCTGGGCAGCCCGCCGCTGAGTGCGATGTGCTGTGCAACACGGAGCCGGCGGACGCGGTTCCGGGAAGAAGCAACCGCCGTTCTCCCCGCACTCCTGCTCCCGCACGTCTCTCACCCCTCAGCATCCTCGGTGCAGGTCTTGGTTAAAAGCCACTTCCCAGCCCCTGCCGTGCCCCTTCACTCACGAGACTGGTATGAGATGGTGCGAGACCATCGTGTATTGGACAGAGAGACCTTAGATTTCATTTGTGGGCACTTTTTCCTCAAAAATGAGCCATAACAATGTGAAAAAGACATTGGAAAACACCCTACTCATGTCATCCCCTCACAATTCCTACTGCTTTCACTCACTGTTCATGTTTTCCTAGGTGGCCATCCCAGGATCACTTTTAACTCTGCTTCTTTAAAAAAAAAAATAACGGTCCCTCACATTTTTCACATTGCCCGTGCTTTCCTCAGCTGTTTCTCTCGGTGACTGCACGTTAATTTATTGCACAGCATATCCACAGTGTCTGGTTATTGGACATTCAGAATGTGTCCTTTTTTCCCCTCATGTTGACAACTTTACAGAGAATACTTTTCCTTCATAGAAATTTTGCTTCTACTGAATAATTTTCTTAGGATAAAATCTTTATTTTTTTTTACTTTATTACTTTTTTGGTTTGATTCAGATTTGTTTTTTTGGAGGGGGGATAATTAGATTTATTTTATTTTTTAACGGAGGCACTGGGGATTGAACCCAGGACCTTGTGCTTGCTAAGCACGTGCTCTACCACTGGGCTACACCCTCCCCCCAGAATGAGGTCTTAGGAATGAAACTACTAAGCCCAAATTTATGACCATCTTTGTTCCTCTGTCTACTCGGTCATACTGCTTTCCCCCCAAAGTTTATCCAGTTTACAATGCCGACAGTAAACACACCACAGTCAATGTATACAGTTGTTTTTAGTAAGTTTCTGACAGAATATTTTTGCTGACTCAGATAGAAGCAGCCCCCGAGTTCACTGTGGTGCGCACTTCTTCGGGTCTGCTTGTGAAAATGTAAGTTACTTCCCTGTGTTTGCTGTTTGTTTCTCCTCTTGTCCCAATTAGCAGAGTGACATATTTGTAATTCCTCCTAGGCGTCGGACCCATCAGTTTCATCATGGGGTCTGGAAACCCTGCACAGCTGTTCAAGTGTCCATAATCTACCTGTTTCTTCCATTACCTTGAGGAATGGCTGCGTAATGACTTTTTTGACTCACAGACATTACTAAAGGAATATTCAGGCCAACTCTTGGTTGGACTCACTGTCTCCTTGGGGTCCACGTTCCGTCCTATGGCAGAGAAAGTGGTCGGGGTAATAGCCTCAAACCTGCAATTCTAAGGGGAATGAAAACAATCTCACGGGGAGGCAGAGCTATAGAAGGATGAGCTATTCAAGGGGCACACCTAGGCAGTCGAGCCCATCTTTCCCAGCACAGGAGAGAATCTTGTTTAAATATCCCTTTATTGTGGTGAAACACTAAGCAGCCAGTGTTTCTTTCCCCCGGACCAGGAAATCCGGCATCTCTCCCAAGTCCAGCGTGCATCCTGAGTGCTCAGCCCCATTCTCAGCATACAGCAGGTGTTTAATAATGATCTGCTGAATAACTAAATGGAAGGATGAAAGACTGTGATCGCAAAATTCCTCTCACTGCAACAGGTACGTGTCCTGTCGATCTCAGGCTGCTGTCAAAGGAGGTTGGAATCTCCTGAGCCTGTGTCCGTGGGGCGGAGGGGACGTGGCAGTGAGCCTGGAGATGACAGATGGGGCTGCCCGGGTCCCCACCCGCCGGGGTGGTTCCTCCCGCAGTGGGCCGGCAGTTGCAGGTTTCCCTCCGGCTGTTGAAGAAGGCAACCGAGGTGTCTGGCTCCCAGAGAGCCACATGCCCTTTGGACCTTAGATGTAGCCTCTGAAAGCAAAACCAGGGCTCAGGAAAATGCTTCTGAATAAACTTCCATACAGTGAAACGTGAGCAGTGAACCTGGATGGTTTCCAAGGGGCGGACATCCACCGGGGTGGCCATGTTCGGCTGACTGTCCGGGCTCACGTCGGAGAGAGTGCTGTGTCCCGGACAGAGCCGGGAAAGCAGAGGCCGTTTCCTGGCGTCTGGGAGGAGGGGTGCAGGCCGCTTCCCTTCCCGTGCGCAACGCGTCCCCTCCCCACGTAATCCACCCCCCCACCCCCCGAGCCCGCACCACAGGCAGCGCGGTGCTGGAGAGGCCGTCCTTGTCTGCGCGGCGTGCTCGGCAAAGCCTTCTCTTCTCCCCCAGCGGCTGTGACTGGTCTTGAGCGCTCGACGGCGGGAGGTCAGGGATGGGTTACTCGGTTCCCTGCCTCCTACTCGTCCTCTTGTCTCATCAAGGAACGATCACCGTGATTCTCATGTTCTACATTCACTCGGGGCTGATTTGCCACACTTGCCACTTATCTGACCAATTTCGCAGCAAGGCACTCTTGGGACCTAATTTCGGGTTTGAATCGTGTTTCATCCACATCTTAAGAATGAAGGAGGACAGATCTGATGAGCCTGTGGGGTTAGCTGTTGTGTGGCCGCATAGAGCCAGGTAGGGGGTGGACGGCAGGTGGGGATGTCAGAGGACGGCATGACCTGTGACCCTTCTTGGCCCATTTTCCACTGAAGTGCCCATTGGCCGGTGGCAGTGCTGGGACGTGCAGCAGAAACAGCACTGTGGGAGGCCGGGGCAGCTGCCCCTGCTCTGCAGAGCAGGAGGAAGCTGGGCCCCAGGAAGCTGACTGTCCCTTACAGACTCGGGGGGTGGTCTCTGCCCACTGCCATTCTCATGCTGGAAGCTGTGTGGGGCTTGCTTGATAGACCCCAGGCTGCCCATTCAAGAAGCCATGACCAGGGGTCACTGTCACGCTTTCAGGAACTCGCCAGCACGGCTTGTCCTCAGCCCCTGGTCTCCTGTCTTAGAACTTCTCTCCTTGCTCAGGCCCTGTACCCTGAACATTTGGTACCATGTCATCCGCCAACTACCCAAACTCTTCATGAAGCTTTCCTAAAAGCATCTTAGCAAGCAAGACAATCATTACCTTTTTTTTTCCTGGCAAATCCTGGTCCTCCAATATTTACCTACCTCAACCCAAAGTGCCTTGTTGGACACTGACCTAAACGACTGGCTGTTAACATGCAGTGGGTTCCTCTGCCTTGATTTGTCCTGAATCTGCTGCTTACGCTGAAATCCACCTACACTGTATCCCACCCCTCACCCCACCTCGTCCCAGTCCTCGGGCTGTCTGTTTCAATGCAGTGAAGTAAGATACTTAGAAGCAATAAACAACAGCATGGATCTATTTTAATTGGTGATAGGACACCTTCACCCAAACAAGTGACTCCAATGCCAGGAATTTCAGACTCTCAGGAGGACATCAGGTCAGTCTTTTTAGGGCCCCTCAGCTCCCTTTTGCTACCTTGGTGCCACCTGCTCTGATCAGGCTGAGGGTAGCTTGCTCATCCACCACACGCACTCTGGTCCCAAACCTATACGTGGGCAACTCTTCAGAGAGGTCTTGTTCTCCAGCCAGAAGTTAAGATACACGATTTAAAGAAAGGGACTTCATTGTGAATTATCAATAGGACAAAGAGAAATCTATAAAAATGCATTATTTGGGTGAAGAACAGGAAGACTTCTTATTAAAAATTAGAAGAAATGATAGGAAATTGGAACTTTCTGAGAATCTCAGAGGTTCGTGGCTGTCACAATGGCAGGTCACAACATGGCAGGGCCTGAGCAGAATGAAACCCTGGGGTCTGGAGGCCTTTCTTTTATCACCGCAATGCCAGCACTGTGACATGGCGTAGACCAAGCCCCTCAGTACATGTGGACACCTCCCCGCATCATGCAAAGAAGAGAAGAAACGCCGAGTAAAAGCGCATAGCGCTGTCTTTGGGTCAGACAGACCCCGGGTCGATCCTGGCTCTGCTATGTTTCAAGCAGTATGACCCCAAGCAGGTAACTTGCGCTGTCTCTGAGCCGCGGTTCCCTCAGGTGTAAAACAGAGGTGATGGTGGCACTCAGCTCAGCAGGGTACACACAGTATGTGTTCAGTGGATGGTAGCTCCAATTACAAAATTAATACAATATTGTGGCTTGAATCTTTGAATTCCAAGTTCCTTTCTAACTCAATCTATTCATCCAGAAAGGAGATGAAGTAGGGGAAGCGCTTATAGGCTATGACCACTCTCTTATTTTCTTCCCTCTGTTTTTCTCAAGTGTTCTAGAAGCATCTTGGCACAACGTCCAGATCTGGATGACTCAGCCAGTCCCCTTTCCACCCCATGAACATTCCTGGGGACGCAGCCGACAGTACATTTTAAGCATAATCCCTCAGTTTCATTTCCCAAGTGAGTTCTGTCAGGACCCAGAGTCTCTTCTCTAATAATGACCTTCCCCAGCGAGAAGCAGAGACTCGTTAATCTGGAGACAGCCGGACGTAAAAGTGTGCTTGTGAAGTAGCACCCGCTAAATCACCCTCCTTCAACTTGTGGCAAATAGGAAGCTTTTAACGTCAGAACACTTAAGAATTTGGGTTTTAAGAAGCCATAACCCAAAGGTAATACATGAATCTTTTGCAAAGAAACTTCCTGCCACGCTCTTTTGCTGCGGTTTTCTTCCCACCCACCTAAACCTCATGAAAGTGAAAATGATGATCAATCACCCAAAGCAGCACTTGTCTAAAATGACTGAAATTCGATAGAAGACGAGGCCTGGAACGCAGAGCAGTCGGTACTGGCTGCAAGGCCGGGAGACGACGCCTTCGTATTTGGCGCAGGTTGACAGAGGGTCATTCCCAGAGCCTCTGCCATGTGTCCGGACAGCCTGGTGTCCATTTTCCTTCTTCAGCAACCATGTCAGCTTGAGCAGACCGATTGCCAAGGCAGACCAGAAGCTCCAGCCGGCAAGGCCAGTGAGCCCAGCTCCATGCACACGGGCCCAGGGAAATCAGGGTAGTGAGCCTTAGAAAAGTTAGCTCATTCTTTAAAGATCATTTTCATCTTTTATCTTAAACACAAATTCTATTAGAAAAAACCCCACGTCCCCTCCCAACTCCCTTTGAAAACAGTCTTTCAAGCTTGTTGGCTGAAGGATGGTACTTTCGTACAAAAACAGGATGAAGCAGGGATGACCTTGAGGGTGAGGGAGTCACTTTGACCACTTAGATTCTGGCAAATATAGTCATCTGAACGGGCACCAAGGAGTCACGGTGTGACATGCAGTCCAGGAGCGTGTTCAGGCCTATGGCCTCTCCTCTCTAGGCTGCTTGGATTAATTCATTAAACTTGCTGACTTTTTCTAAAAATATTTTCACTGGGTGTGTCTGAAATAGCAAGATAAGCGATCGCAGTCCTTGCCTTCAAGAAACTTGTAGTCTTCGGCGGGGTGAGGGGGGGGCGGTCACAGAGAACACAGCTGATGGCGCTCCTGCAGTGGGGTGGCTCTGAGGGGCCACGGGAGCCCCAGGAAGAGCAACCAACCTGGAGAAGGCCACGGGCTCCCCGAAGAAGGGACATCTGAGAACAAAGAGAACAGCAATCCAGAATGGGCGGGCTGGTACTGATGGAGTAGAAATCAGACTGGAAATTTAATCTGAAACTCAAGGGACGGTTGGCAAAGTCCATTTACTTTCAGAAGCTTAAGCTCTGTAGTCAGAGACGGAAGAGGCAAGGACTCAACTCCTGAGTCTGAGCGATGGTGTTGGGTCCCCCAGGAGAAAGAGACAGCACCCCTGTGGGCTTTCTGGACTGATGCTGGAAGTGGGTTTCTGCGCTGTGTCGCTGAGCTTGGACAGACCTGGTGAGTGGGTTCTCACAGTGGGAGGCAGAGAGCAGGACAGGTGGGCAGGGGTGAGGCCAACCTGGAGTAGAGGGGATAAAGCTGGATGGTTCCCAGCCTCTCCAGAGGAGTCATGGTCCAGAAAGCTCCACCAGTCCCAGCCTCACTCCTTGGATCCCTCAGATGCTTGGGAAGGCAAAACACTGAGGCTGGGATGTGCATGGGCCACTGACAGGGGACTCCAGCCATCCTCCCGTCCAGGTACACGGCCACACCTCGTCTCCACTGCTAACAGTTACGCCGCCAGCAAGCGCAGCGCCTGGCCGGTTGTGACGTGATGCTCTCAACCCTCGGCTATGGGTAGAGTCTCATATTGCCCATCTCACTGGGTCGTTGTGAGGATTAAGTGAAAGCACTTTCTCTATAAACTGAACAGCACCATATAAACACAGATTATTTGTGTTATTTTATTATCATCAATCCACAGAGAAGATCCCGAGAGGCAAGCATTATTAACTCCCATTTTCGAGTCGAAGGAACGCAAGACGGGGAAGAAGTTGTGGTACGTGGACTCAGAAGGGCTGCGGATGGTTATTGTTCTGGAAGAATGGAAATAAAACAATAGATTTCATAAACTCTCTTCTTATCCAACAATTTTGCTCTAAATAATATGATTTGATTTCATTTGACTTTCTCTAAGCCTCTAAGGGTTTCTCTGGAGAAAGAGTCAGAGGAGGTTTTTTCCTTTTCCTCTTCACTTTATAAACAGTCCATTTGGTCTGGCTATCACTGAAAACAAAGATGAATCAAATCAAACTGCAGGGTTTTTTATTTTTCCAGTGAAGATCAACTTTGGAAAAAAAAAAAAAAAGAGGATGTGTGTTCTGAAGGGGCAGGTGGGGCCACTTCCAAAAGCAAAACGTTGGCTCACCTTTCCCTGGAGAGCAAGGCAGCATCTGAGCCCCCGAGCATCTTTGTTCCTGCCTGCACTCGAGTGGCTGTGCTCTTACCGGCCATCTGATCCTCTCCGTGAAGTGTCTTTGTCCTTTGCAGCGTTAAGTGCTGCAGCGGCTGCAGGCGAATGGAGTGGGGCTGGCGTGTTTGGGCGGCCAGAAGTGCTACCAGGGCTAGAATTCCCCGCTGGAGAGGGCCTTATCTTGATGAAAGGAGCCAGTGGCCAGACACCATGAACAGGCTTTGCCCTTTGCATTAGCTCTAGGACATTGCGGCAGGAGAGACCTGGACCTGCCAGCGTTGCTGGGCTTGCTTAGTTGGGGTCCAGGCGAGAGGGATGGAGAGGGATGGGGAGGGTTAGAGAGGGATGGGGAGGGATGGGGAGGGATGGGAGGGATAGGGAGGGATGGGGAGGGATGGGGAGGGATGGGGAGGGTTAGAGAGGGATAGGGAGGGATGGGGAGGGATGCGGAGTGATGGGGAGGGATGGGAGGGATGGGAGATCGGAGGGATGGGGAGGGATGCAGAAGGATGGGGAGGGATGGGAAAGGATGCGGAGGGATGGGGAGGGATGGATTTCCATCAGGCTCATCTGAGCCAAGAGAGGGGATGCCATGCTGGAAGCAGCCCTCATCCCCAAAGCGGGGAGTCTTCCTTCAGGCAAGACCTCTGCTGAGGAAGCAGTGAGGCTGACCTAAGCCTGGCATTGTCGCAGCTCCTGCCTTCGTCCTCGTGTTATTTTGAGTAGCACTGCCTTTCATGCTCCCGCGTGTCACTCTCACCTCAAGTACGTGCCTAAGACGCTGACTCAGGTCACCCCAGGGTACAGGGCAGGCTCACACTTACCCATCACTTACCACGTGCCAGGCGTGATTCTAAGTGACCAGATCACACTTTCATCCCCACACCAGCTCAGCCATGCTGGGGTGCTCTCCCCGTGACCCTGCTTAGACACAGGCTCAGAGAGGTTGTGTCACTGGCCCAGAGCCCCCGGCCCACCGGGGAAGCGGCCGTGTTAGAACTGCAGCCCAGCCCCTCTGTGGCTGGGATGTGATATGGCTTTTCACAGGGTTCTTTCGTGTAAGACGGAACCTCGGGTCTGCTATCACTCTCAGCTTGTTGGCTGACTTTCCCAGAAACAAAAGTTTCCCAGGGTTTTCACATGATGATGCTTAAAGATGTGTCTTCCCATCTAGTTTGGAAGGAGACACAGTGACCAGAAATGCCTTCAGTGAGTGGGATCCTGGGCTGGACAGCAAAAGGCAAAGCCATCTAACTCTGAGTTAGGTAAAGGCATTGAGCGACACTCGTACTTAGAGACTCAAGTTTCTTGCAATGCCATGGACCTGTGTCTTGGAGCGTAGGTACCCAACGTGTGTGACAACAAGTGAGTTCTTAACAGTCCCAGGGAATTTAAAAATAATAATAATTTCTTGCCAGTTCTAAGCAACTGTGACATAAGTAGGTCTTTAAATGTATCAGAGAACTGAGCTGGGAGGAGATACCGAGTCTTGATGCCAGGAGTGGTTTGGATTGGGTGTCGGTCATTGAATGTGACCTCAGCGAGGACGTGTGTGGCCGTCAGGGATTGGCGTGGGGGACTTTGCTCGTATCCGAAAGACCCTTGCTTAGGGGATTTCGTGTTGGGGCCCCTTCATCCTCTGTGAGGCGGTTGTGAGTGTGGGTCTGCACCTGCGCCAGAGGGACCCCTCCCACTTGGGGCTGTAATTCCCCTCCTGGAGTAGAAATGTGGGAGCACTCAGGGAGGAGAGGGACTGGGGCGGAAAACCCAGAGTGGACATGCTGCCAACACATCTCTTTCTGCCACTTGAGATCATTCTGAAAGGCTTCCCATCCCAGCTGTGGGGAGATGGTTCTTCACTCCCAAGTTCTCCACAGTGGAGCCCAGCCTCCCCTAGAGCTCACAGCAGATTCAGGGCCAGGGTAGTGAGCGGTTTCTCAAGAAAACTACTGTGACCTCCAAAATGGTGGCAGGAAACCCCTGGCACTTGAGGGGCTGTGATTTGTCACCTGGGGCTTGGGGCGGGGGCAGGATGGGGGCTGAAGAGCCTAGGATAGGAGCTCAATGAGGACGAAAAGCAACACTTGTTTGGAATTTTGACTCTTTGAGGAAAGAGGAATATTCACCTACCATGGTACCATACTTAGTGTTTTATACCAAACAATTGTGTAACAATACATTTAGGGTTGTAATTAAAACACCATTTTAATGGTGGAAAAGGTTAAAATGGTAATTCTCTCTAAAAACAAAAATAACTTCCTTTTTTTGGTGTCACCATGGTGGATTCACCTACCAGTCTATCCTGACTCTTTTAAAGTCTATATCAAGGACCTGGGCCTTCAGTTTTTTATCCCAAACTCCCCAAAGGGTAGGCACTTTTCTCTTCTTCTTTTTTTTTTTTTTAACTCTTTTTTTAATTCACTTTTTATTTTGACATAATTATGGATTGACAAGAAAATTGGCAAGACCGGACAGAGAGATCCTGTGGACGCTTCCCCAGTCTCCCCTAGTGGTTACATCGTCTATAATTATAGCACAGTGTAAACCCCAGCGAACTGCCACTGGGACGTGTGTGTAGTTGTACGTCATTTTATCACAGGATGCACGTAACCACTGAAGTCAGCGCAGAGAACGGCTCCAGCGCCGCAGAGCTCCTCCACGATGCCTCTACAGCCGCCCCCTCCCCTCCCCCCACCATCGCCAACCCCCGGGTAGGCGCTTTCTTCTGACACTTGATTATTCCACCTGCCATCAGCAAAATAGATGGTATTTAGAATTTCCTAAGGTGGCTATTATCCATTTTCCTTTACATTTCTCAGGTTGAATTTTTTTGGATTGTTTTCCCCGCTGAGTCTCTGAAATCAGGACGTGAACCATGTGGTCTTCAAGGCGTCTTCGGTGTTTCTGACTCGAGCGAGCTCTTCCGATACCCTGATTGTGGGGCAATTCGATTCGGTGAAACGAGGAAAGAGAAGCAAGCACACGCATCCCTCTTGATGGCTTATTGGGAAGGTGTCTGGTCTGCGATTCTTTAGCCAATCTCTGCTTCTTTATTCCAAGATCATGAAATTTAGAGGACTGCCTTCAACAACAGCAAAAACCTCCACCTCCACCAGCAATTAACATCAACTCCCTCTAACAGTCACTCCACGTTCCCTCCCGCTGTCCTAGGCAAATCCGAACTAAAAAGCCTGCTCAAGGGCAATTAACAGCACTGGATGACAAAAGATCTTAGAACAGCTGACAAAGTGGCCCTGGGAGGGCCCTGGGCCCTGGCTCAAAGTCGCCGTGGGGAGCGTGGGCCCCTGCAGCACAAGCTTTTCTGCATGAAGAATGAAAAGGTTTTTATCACCCAGGATAATGCAATTAAAAAGGACACCACCAGAACCCACCCCATGCCAACTTGTTCAAAATTGGGCCTCAGACCCTGGGGCCGAATTGAAATTTGAAGCTTAAACATCTCCATCGGCAGGGGAGCGTGGTGGGGGGATCTGCTCACTGGTGCTGACAGGTGCCTGTTAGAACCGAGGGACATATGTTCATTGCCCGTGGTAAGAAATGATTACAGGACCCGGGATGGGTGGGCAGAGGGAGACCCGACTCGTGCCAGAGGAGAAGCTAATTAAAGTGGGATGGCCGGCTGCTTTTTTGTTCTTCCCATGGTGTTTCTGCCCTACGCCTTCCGCACGCACTTCCCATGCAGGGACAAAGGAGAGGAAGCATCTCTAATCGCCAGAAAATGACATCGTGTTTGTGGCCCTGGACACCGCGTCACCCAGGGGGACTCTGTTTTCCTGATGAGTGTGCTCACGCAGACCCTGCGAGATCCGCCATGCGGGGGGTGGGGGGCGCCTCATCTCACAGAGCTGAGCACAGTTCAGGCTGCTGATCACCGACCCACCGGAGTAAGCGGTCCAGGCAATTGCTCTGCCCCTGGATGGGCAGGGGCACAGAGGAGAAGGGAAGGGCCCCCGAGATGAACCAGGGGACGGTCAGATGGCCCGCTTCTGGTCACAGGGCTGCAAGGGCCCCAGCAGCAAGCTGGAAGCCACACTCGGCTGCACGGCACTCACTCTGCAGCAGTCACATCTCTTACTCTGACCCTGATGTGCGTCCTGTCCCCAAGGGCACTCCCAACAGCACACACATTCCATGAGCAAGCCAGGCTCCCAGAGATGAGCTTAAATCAGCAGATGATGAGTGACTGTTGGCTGTGAAGGACCCACATCGGCTTGTTCCCATGAAGGCTTCAATGCAAAGGGACAATTTCTCAGCATTCTTCTGTCCAGTCACCGGTTTCTCTATGAAATATGCACTGGGAAAGAGTGGAGGGACTTGAGGGAGCTGGGGAAAATATACCCACATGCACAGCAGTGAAGGCAGACCAGGAGGATTTCGGCTGCTGTAAGAATGAGTTAACTTTTTTTTTTTTTTGATTTTTGATTGAAGTGTAGTTGATTTACAATGTCAGTGTCAGGTGTACAGCAAAGCAATTCAGTTATACACACACATACAGTTTATTTTTCTTTTCAGATTCTTTTCCATCATAGGTTATTACAAAAAATTAAATATAGTTCCCTGTGCTCTACAGCAGGACATTGTTGTTTATCTATTTTATATATAGTAATGTGTATCTGTTAATCTCAAACTCCTAATTTATCCCTCCCTGCCCTTTCCCCTTTGGTAACCATAGTTTGTTTTCTATGTCCATGAGTCTGTTTTTGGTTTGTAAATAGAATTTGTATCATTTTTTTTTTTAGATTCCACCTATAAGTGATATCATGTGATATTTGTCTTTGTCTGACTTATTTCACATAATAAGATAATCTCTAGGTCCATCCATGTTGCTGCAAATGACAAAATTTATTCTTTTTATAGCTGAGTAGTATTCCATTGTATAAATATACCACAACTTCTTTATCCAGTCATCTGTCCATGGACACTTAGGTTGTTTCCACATCTTGGCTATTGTGAATTGTGCTGCTGTGAACACTGGGGTGCAGGTATCTTTTTGAATTAGAGTTTTGTTTGGATCTATGTCCAGGAGTGGGATTACTGGACCATACAGCTAAGTCTATTTTTAGTTTCTTAAGGAACCTCCACACTGTTCTCCAATCTCAAGAAAGAGCTAAAGTTCACTGAGTGCTGCCCCCACCACAGGACTGTGCTGAGCCCTCCTGGGCGTGCTCTTTTTCACTGTTCACACGAAGCCTAACGGGCAAGTCCTTTTACGATGTCCATTTTACAGATGAGAAAGCTGAGGCTTAAAGACACATAGAAAGCAGCAGGGCCAGAATTCAAATTGGTCAGGCGGCCTTCGGATTTGACCCAAACTCCTGACCAAGCTGAGTGTCCAGGGGCCACAGAGAGAACCAAAGATATTCATCCATAGACCTGTTTCCCATTAACCAAACTAGATGAAAAATGGTAACTTATCCAACTTGTTATAAATGAGTTGTGTAGTCAAACCAAACACTGGGCACTCCTAACCAGTCACTATCTGTGTCTGCACCTCCCTTTGTGATAATCTCATATGAAGTGGCAGCTGGGGGGCCCCTGGGCTGACAAAGGTTCACAACTGGAGTTTCTCGGGAAAGGCAGAGTCGTAGCCCGCCTGAAGCCTGGAGCACAGGGAGGGCACTGTCTCCAGGATGCACCATGCAGAGGGTGTTTGGGGAGGTGGACAGGGCTGGGAGGGCTGGGAGGAGGAGGGTGCAGAGTGTTTTTTAAAAGGTGCTGATTCCTTTGGGGAGAGTTTGTGCCCTGTGTGAAGGGGGGGGCAGGTGTAGTCAGAAGGGCCACTCTAGAAGCTAAAACCTCACTCTGCTCAGAAGGAATGGTCTCCTCATCTGCACTCTAACAGCAAGTAATGCTACACCATCACAGAATATCTTCTTCACTACTGTCTTGTATTGCTGTCTTCCACCTTCATCGTTTAATTCCTCGTGTATTATTGACCTGACTTCGTGACTCTGTGATGAGCTCTTTGGGAAATGAAGTTTGAAAATGACTTTTCACCCCTGTCATACCTAACAGAAAACCTCGTCCACATATATCTGCTGAGAAAACCAGATGCTTGTGTTTATTTTCCCTCCCAGCTTGAAGTAACAAAAAGAATTTAATCTAAGATGTACTGGAGGGGCTTAGAGAGTAGTAGAAACAGCATTTTTGGCAGATGACTGGATAAAGAAATCATGGGATATATATACACAATGGAATACTACTCAGTCATAAAAAAGAATAAAATAATGCCATTTGCTGCAACATGAATGGACCTGGGGATCATCATTCTAAGTGAAGTAAGCCAGAAAGAGAAATAAAAATACCATATGATACCACTCATATGTGGAATCTAAAAAAAAAAAAAAAAGAAAAGACACAAATGAATTTATTTACAAAACAGAAACAGACTCAGAGACATAGAAAATAAATTTATGGTTACCAGGAGGAGGAAAGGGGGAGAAAGGATAAATTGGGAGGTCAAGATTTGCAGATACCAATATATATGAAATAGATAAACAAAAAGTTTCCTCTGTAGAGCCCAGGGAACTATATTCAGTATCTTGCAATGGCCTATAATGAAAAGGAATGTACATATGTGCATGCACGGCTGAAGCATTATGCTGTACACCAGAAATGGACACAACATTGTAAACTGACTATACTTCAATTTAAGAAACAGTTTTTAAAAAGAAAGAGCTTTTACACTGTAACTCCAGAATACTTCATTCATGCATCCGTCCATCCATCTGTTGTTCCATTTATTCAATGTTCCTAGAATTATGCCAGCGAGAGGGGTACAAGGAGGAATGAGTGTATGGTCAGGTTGATTAGGACCTCACAGCGCTGCAGGCTGGACGAGGGGCTGTGGCTGCCAGCATCCGGGGAACACGGACATGGCTGAGGGCTGCAGGTCGCTGGTAATCACATCCTCACACACTTGTCTATTGACATTTTAAGTCACCCAATAAATATTTATTGAGCGTCTACTGGAAAATGGGATACATCGTGAATAAGATACAGACGTTACCCTCACAACGTGTAGTAGTCTAGTGAGTGGGACAGACGTTTACAAAATAATGCCAGTGATGATTTAATTATAAGTGCAATTTTAAATAAAAGTGTATGTTTGTGTGTAAGTCTACAATGGGGGCAGGAGGTGTAGTCTAGATCTGACCAAAGTTGGGGCCAGAAAAGTATTTCCCGTGGAAGTGTCGCTGAAGCTGAAACTTACAGGCCCAGGAGGGGCTCACCTGAGGAGAAGGCAGAAAATGGGGAGTTCCAGGGGGAGGCCTGGAGGTGGACAGGACTTGGCACAAAAGAGAAAGTGAAGTAACCCTAGTCAGGAGAGCATGGGGTGGCAGTGAGGGCAGGCCCAGGTGAGGCTGCTTAGTGAGACAGGGCTATGGGTCACAGAGGACCTGGTGGGTTTTGCTTTGATTTCCCCTCCAGCATCCAAGCCCTCCTTCTGTCTGGGGCATCTCCCACTCTGCGTGACGTCAGGGTCCCCGCAGCTACAGCCTCCTGTCCTGGAGTATGAAGGAGGCAGACCCTCCTTCTCCCACCCCTTGGCATCCAAAGCATCAGTCATGGGACCCACTCACTCGCCCTGCATCACCCTAGTTTCTGGATCTGCAGCGAGGAATGCGAAGTCGAAAGGAGAGTGTGGCATTTATTCATGGTAGTGGCGTCCTGTGGCATCAAGCATGGTGGCAGTGCTCTCTGGTGCCCTGTCCTTCCCTCTGGCCTCCAGAGCCCCTTCTCCAGTCTGCTCACTTCCCAAGCCATCCAGGGACCCTGTGAGTCTGTTCTCATCTTCCCCAAACCTCCCTCTGTCTGCCTCAGTTCATCAGAACTAATTTCTGTTGCTTCTAATCCAGAACCTTGACCAGTGAACGGTGATTAGGATGTTGGTTTTTAGCTTACGGACGACAGGAGTTTGAGGGGTTTCGTCGGATGTGTAACAAGAATGAACTTGAATGTGAACATCACTGACAGTCCTTTCGTTTCCAAGCTACTTCCACACGACTCATTTGGTTTTTATAGAAACCAGAGGGGGAGGTACTATCCTCTCTCCTTTTTGCATCAAAAAGAGAGTGTCATTGGAAGGATCTCATGTGAAACCGTTAATTAAACAATGGCGGAACAAGCATCAGAGATGAAGTCCTCTGACCTCGCGTACATTGCGTCTCTATTACCCCAGGCAGCGCAGGTAGAGCTGGGGACGTGGGACGAGGGAGAGACTTTCATGGGAGAGACTTTCCGGGTCAGAAGCAGTAGCAAAATGTCTAAGTAAACTCACTGTAGATGTCTGGTAGACCCCGGGCTCATCCTCAGCACATTTATGTTAGAGAACAGATCCACGCGAGAAAGAAGGTGGCACTCCCGGAACCGAGTCTGCCTGGAAACACTTCTAAACCACAAAGGGGCTGCTAGGAATTCACAGGCTCACAAATTCGTGTTGCTAAAGAGACACACACTCCCATTAAAGACAAGTTTGAAGCCTGGACTCATGTGATGCCAGACAGCAGCAGAAAAGGTACATTCACACAGGGATGGAGCAAGGGGTCCGGTAGCCTGCTGGGAGGCAGCCGAGATTCAGAGACAAATCGCACGCTTCGACTTGAGACGAGGAGATAACACCTCTCTTGCAGGACAGTTGCAAGGATTAAACAAAGTAGCCCATGGAATATTCTCAGCACAAACCCCGTGTAGGGAAGGTACCCTGTGAGGTCTTTATTACCTTCCTTTGTTCCCAGCGGCACTAGAAGGCAAGTGAGGATTTGTTCCCTGCATCCCGGGATGGATGCGATGGGTCAGAGAGGTTAGCTCAGAGGATCATGGTCAGATCCAAATCTTTTAGGCAGGGTCTATGGTGAGAGGCTGGAGGAGCACCTGGAGGACAGGGAGCAGTCTCTCCCCTCCTTTTCAAGTCCAACCAGGTGGCTGGAATTTTCTTTCTAATCCATTCCCTGGAACCTCAATGACCCATTCAACCTTCAGGGATGTTAGAAGAAAGAGCTTGATGTGTAGCTTGATATAAAACATACAAATGTGAATCCAATTCTTTTATCTTTATTTTTTTTGTAAAAACCAATTGATAAGAGAAGGGTGTTTTGTTTTTTCTTTTTCAGGAAAAGAAACAAAAGAATCGTTTGATACATAAAGAGTATTATTTCTTTTCGATGAAAAGCAAATATTTTTCTGAAAGCAAATTTTATTTTCCCAAATATTTGACAAGAGCAAGCTGTAAAATTCTGAAGGAGATTATAGTCAGCTGTGCAGATTGACTTTTGAAGTGTAAAATAAACCTTTACTTAACAGATGTCAGGACTGTGACTTTGAGAGATAATGACAGTTTTTATAGTAGGTTGGTGACAGAATTTCTATGGAAAATGAATAAAGTTTTGGTGCCAAGCCTGGGAAAAAATGACAACATGATTATTAACAATTGACTGAATTGAGGAAAGCAAAAAATAAGTGTTTTAATTTGTTTGAGGAGACAGCGTAAATCGCTCCGTAAATATCAGTAAAATACATTTAACAAAAGGATGGGCTGTTCCTTCAGGCGAGAATGAGCATGACTCAAAGGCCCCACCCCCCTCCAAAGTCACCGTGAATGAAGTTGATGGGAAATCATTTCAAAGGCCTCAGACAAGGGATCAAACCGCCACAGATCACTTTTTAATAACTCTGTGCAGACGCTGCCCCTCGAATAGCAAGGCTGACAAACACATTCCAACCAGACGATGTGGGGGCCATTCAGTAGAACTGAAATTTTAGGCAGAATCAAATAGCCCTGGGCCCCATGCTTGTCTCCTGCAAGCTTCCCCTCCATCCAACTTGCCCTCCACTGAGCAACTTAAGTCCTCCTCGTCTGCAAAGCCCTCTTGGATTCCGTGCTCCCCAGGCAGCTGGCTCTTCCTGCATATGGGGCCCCTGGTATCACCTGCAACACTGGGCACCAGTCCACCCCAGCCTGGTTGAGCTAGAACCCCCAGGCCTTGAGCTCCACTCTTGGTGACTCTCCCATCACTCTGTGGTGCTTCCCGGGAGATGACACACAGGGGATACCTACTTCACGGAGCCATCTTGTTCTTTTCTGGAAAGGTGAGCTTGGGGAACAAAACAATGATTCCAGAATATTCACCCTGCAGGCCAGCATCAAGACTGAAGGTCCGGCGCCTTTCTTCACGTTCAGGGACTGAACTGAAGGTTGAAATGTTTGGCTTAAAATCAACCATCTTGCAATCTGATTGCTATTTGTTCCATTTGTTCTTTGTTTATTTCTCTTCCTTTCCTGAATTCTCTAGGTCTAATTAGGCTATTATAATTCAATTTCACCTCCTCTATTGAATTATTTCACCTCTTTAAACTAATTGCTAGTGCTTGTCTTAGGATTTATAATGTAAATTTTAAGGAATTCGTGTCCAATTTGAAATCAATTTTACTGCTTTACTGTTGACTACACATCTTATAATGATATATTTCCAATTCCTCACTCCCATCCCATGTCAAAGCACTCTTTTCCCCGTATTTTCTTCTAGGAGTTTTATGGTTTCCGATTTCACACTAAATATTTAATACATTTCAAGTTAATTCTTGTGAGTGGTGTAAGATGGGGGCCAATTTCACTCTCTTGCCTGTGATTATCCAGTCTTCCCAGCACCACTTATTGAAATCACGATGTTTCCCCACTGGGTGTTCTTGGCTCCCTTGTCGAGTGTTAGCTGACCATAAACACACGGGCTTATTTCTGAGCGCTCTGTCTGTCCCTTTGGCTTACATGTCTGTTGTCATGCCAGCACCATGTTGTTCCGATTTCTATGGCTTTGTAAAGTTGGGAATCAGAAAGTGCAGTGCCCCCAGCTTTGTTCCTCTTTCTCCAGATTGCTTTGGTCATTTGGTGTCTTTTGGGATTCTTTAAGAATTATAGGATTGTTTTTTTCTATTTCTGTGAAAAATGCCACTAGAATTTTGATAGGAACTTCACTGAATCTATAGATGGCTATGAGTCATATGGATATTTTAACAATAATGATTCCTTTGATCCACAAACTTGGGATAACTCCATTTATTTATGTCTTCTTCAATTTCTTTCATCAATGTTCTGTGTACACTGATTTTTCACCTCCTTGGCTAAATTTATTCCTAGTTAGTACCTAGGAATGTTTTTGATGTTATTGTAAATAGGATTGTTTTTTAAATTTCTCTTTCACATATTTACCTTTAGTATATTTTTGTATGTTGATTTCGTATTCTGCAACTTTACTGAATTCATCCATCCATTCTAACAGTTTTTTGATAGAGACTTTAGGGTTTTCTGTATATAAAATGATGTCATCTGCAAACAGAGACAGTTTTATTTCCTGTCCAACTTGTATGCTTTTTGCGTTTTTTCTTGTCTGATTGCTCTGGCTAAGACTATCAGCACTGTGTTGAATAGGAGTGGTGAGAGTGGGCACTCTTGTCCCCGATCGCAGAGGAAAAGCTTCCCATTTTTCACTGTTGAGCGTGATGTTGACCATGAGTTTGTCACATATGGTCTTTATTATGTTGAGGTGTGTTAATTCTGTACTATTCATTGAGACCTTTTGTCATGAAAGTGTGTTGAATTTTGTCAAGTTCTTTTCCCGTATTACTGAGACGATCAAATAATTTTCACCCTTTATTCTGTTAATATGATGTGTCACATTCATTGATTTGTGTATGTTGAAGAAATCTCGCATCCCAGGGATGAACCGCACTTGATCATGTGTATCATTGTTTTAACGTCTGCTTAACTTGGTTTCCTAGAACTTTGTTGAGAATTTTTGCGTCTATATCCATCAAGGATATTTGCCTATATTTCTTTCCTTGTAATGTCCTTATCTGGCTTTGATATCAGTATAATGCTGGCCTGATAAAATGAGCTTGGGAGTAATCTGTCATCTTCAATTTTGGGGAAGCATTTGAGAAAGATTGGCACTAATTCTCCTTTTCATGTTTTATGAAATTCATTAGTGAAACCACCTGGTCCCAGGCTTTTCTTTCTGGGAGGGTTTTGATTTCTGATTCAATCTCCCTATTCACCAGTCTGTTCAAATTTTCTGTTTCTTCATGATTCAGTCTTGGTTGGTTGTATATTTCTAGGAACTTGTCCATATATCCCAGATTATCCAATTTGTTAAAGTATATAATTGATCATCCTAGGCATTTAGTATAAGGTTTTGTGTTAATATAGTCAGGAGGCGGGCTGGGTGAGAAGTTCATTGTCGTGTAATTATCCTCAGGGCACCGTGGTCTCAAATTCCTTTAGTAATACCTTGTGTGCAGGGTAGGGCTAATTTGCCTGTGATTTTTTTTTTTCCCTCAATGTCTAGTCCCCACTTGGCTTTGAGTCTTTTTTTTTTTAACTCTTCCTCGGAGAGACTCTGGCTCAGCTCTATATTACTTTTTCTCAGCACTTGTTGGCGTGATGGTGGAGCAGGGGGGAAGGGCGTGGCTTTAAGATTCTCAGCACTTGCTGGCCTGGTGGCAGAGCAGGGGGGAAGGGCATGGCTTTAAGATTCAAAAGCAGCACAGGTTAGGGGCAAAAACAGAAAACCACTCAGCTTCAGCGTTCCCCGAGGCTCCTTCCTGCCCCATGCGAGCATTTGGTTTTTCATCTCTCTGTGTTGCATCATTTACTTTTATTGATACCCTCTGGGTTCTTCCTGGGCTGACGCTAGGCACGGAACGTGTGCTTAAGATATAGAATAAAGAACCTGCCGGGGAGAACCTTCTCACTGTGGGGGTGGTAATAAGGCCACTTCTCAGTTGTCATTTCCATCCAGCGTAATTAGTGTAAAGACTGGTACCCGTCAGCCTGCCTCCCTCGCTCCGGCCCTCCCTCTCTCTGCTTTCCTTTCTTCTTCCTTCCTTCTTTTCTGCATCCCTCTTTTCTATTCCTTCTTCAACAAAGATTTACAAACAGATGACTAGGTTCTTGGGAGCTTCAAAGACTAATACCATTTGGGGGTATCCCTAGTCTTCTAAACTCTCAGCTTTAGCTTCATCACCACAGCAGGGCTAAACTTTCCCCAGAATCTATCATCTTTCAAGGAGCAAAAATAATAACAGATGTATAATTGGATGCCTTCTGGTCTGTGGCCTAACCGATCAAAAGAAAGCATTTTGATGACTTGCCAAGGAATCTCAGTGAACAACCAGATAAACAGTTTGTATCACTGAAGAGGACTCTTGGGGGGGGGGGGGTCCTACCCAAGAGGAACGAAGAGTTCAGAGATTTTCTACTGGGTCAGGGACGCCCCCTTGTTTAGATACACTCTGTGGCTCTATTTTACCTTTTTCCTGGCAGAGATTTCCAGTTTTCATGTGTTTGAAAACATCTCAGGATGAATCTAATTGACTAAGACATGGTGTAAAATTTGTAAGAACAATATTAATTTGTAGGCTTGGGGAAACACATGGGATGGCATTCCTTTTCTTTATTCTGCTTCTGTATTTTTTGCACTGATTATTATCTCAAAGTAATGTACAGTGTAGAGGCAGAGATGTAGAAACATTCTGGTACTTTCTCGTGTAAGAGATTCCTTTCTTCATTTTAATAGTGCTTTTTACTCTACTAATTATACTTGAATACAGGCTCACTGTAAAAAAAAAAAAAAAACAACCCCACACACACTCCATGCATAGAGTAAAAAGTTTATCTTGGTTTCCTCTCTCAGTTCCAATGGATTCCTTTAAGATATACGTATTTTATTTGAGTCCAGTTAATTTTTTTTAATGTGTTGAAAACACCTCTAGGTACATGAAGGACTTCTAAAAATGAAATAACAATGAGGTTTATAACTTCCAGGAACTTGGAGATCCCTGCCCCGTACTCTCAGAGTCTGGTGCCTGTTGAATACTCATTTTAAGCTGTCATCTTGACATTCAAGAAAATGACATATAAAATCATATAAGCCACCGTGAAACTTTCATTGTTCATAAAACATTGATCTGCCTGGATCTTCTGATTCCAAATTCAGTGTTTTCACTTTGTACCAAAGCAACTTATCTCCACTCCTGTACTTTTTCAAGATCTCTAACATTCTTTTTTACTTTAAAATTCTATGATTACTGGCTGATGGAGTATAAAACTTAGGGTTTTTTTTTTTTTAAGATACAGACTTTATTATTTTCTGTCCATTTGGGGGCTATGTTCTCATTAGTGTAGTAATCTGTACCAATCTGGGGACAAGTTATTGTGCACACACCAGGTAGGTAAAGTGTGGGTGAGTAATTTCTTTACATCTAAACTCCACCACTGTGAGCAAAAGATTGTGCTGAGTTGGTGCATGGGGCACACAGAGGAGCATTTCCAGCTGTCTCTCCACAAACGAGGCATGAGAAGGAAAACAGACTCATGCTGGCCTTTGGGAGTTAATTCCTGGCTGCGTAGGAATATGAGGTAGAGGTGGCCCCAACCCTTTCCCTCTAGTCCATGCATAGATGTGCAGATGAGAGAGAACAGGGCCAGGCTCTAAGACCAAACCCACGAGAGCCGCTGCTCATCCTCCCAGCCGCATCCCTTTGCGATCTCGTGATCATGAAGTGTTTCCTAACGACTCCTCCTCGTTGCTGTCTTCTGAGGGACTCACTGTGGGCAGGGGGTGCAGGCTGTCCTGTAGGTGCCAGGGTGGTGTCTCTCCTGATCTGGTCTCTCCTTGCTGCAGTGCTAGGGCCTCTGAGATCATTCAAGTGACAGCAGATAGTAAATAAAATGATGGTAATTTTTTTTAAAGTTCTGCTCAACTGAGGATTCTACGCCATAATCCTTTCAGTGGATTTAGAATCCACTGAAATGTAGGGTTTGTCACTGATGAAATTTTCCTCTAAAATGAAATATGTAATTGGAGGTCAGGCACGTTATAGTTTATTACTGATTTTACTCTTAAATTGACAACACTGTCAATAACTAATGACCCAATTTGCATTCTTTTATGGGAGTAAGCAGAGAGTCAAGATGGAGGAGACAGAGACATTGTCTCTCTCAGTCCTGTATTTCATGGAAAGCATAAAACTGCTGTTGGTGAAACATGTGACTCTTTTAGACACTGGTCCTACATACACAAACCCATGGCAAATGTTTCAATTCAATAAGGCCACTTACTAGATGTCATGAAAATAATGAAAGGAAAAAGATGAGCTGGTTTAAATCATAAGTAATGAAAGGTAAAACGTCAGCTGACTTAAAATTTTTTTCCTTAATGAGTTTGTGTGATTAGAAACAGATGTGGTCTCTCTCTCTACTAACTTTTTCAAAAGTCAGAATGTTGCATCTTCTATTTTTTTTTAAATTTTGAGGAGTGAAAATCTATACAATTTCAACTTCGTAATTGGTCAAATAAAGATCAGAAGATCCACTTAGTTTAAACTAAAAATACACATTGATTAAAATATGAAGTTAGGGATTAACTTTGCTTTGATACGTGTGAGTTAATTTATCCCTTTGTCAGGGATTTTTTTTTTTTTTTAAACCATCTTCATTGTGGAAATATACCAAAAGATCCTGGGGACTATGTATTTAGATATCAAATAGATCGTTATTCCCACAACTTCCTAAGATTTTTTTTTAACTTGGAGAAATATGAAAACTAGTATATAAGGTGTGGGCTTATGTGAGAGAAAGGAGGGCTAGAATAAAAGGGAAAAGAAAAAAGAAATAAAAACAGGAGCAGAAATAAGAAGAAGTATTTAATACTGTACATGTAAAAAAGAAATAAGGTTGATAACTGGGGAAAAAAATCACCAGGTTACACCAGAATTAGAATACACTCGTGCCATTTTTATGATTAACGGCAACAACGTAAAAGCTTTCTGGGATGCTAATGTTGTCAAGTTGGAGGTTAAATTCTACTCAGAAACAAACATAAGAAGGCAGCATTTTCAAGGAGTTCTGTGCAATCTAGTTCTGGCACTGTAGCCTTAGGAAGAAATGTGAAATTAGCAGTGGCTGCCGTGGCTTCCAGCCTCGCAAATGGTTAAAAATGTTTCTGAAGGAAAACCACCCGGGGGACCAACAGGGTCACCAGCCTGAGGCGCTGTGCTGGCTCCACCCCCGCGGCCCACCCGGTTCCCCGGCTCTGTCACCTCCACAAATGAGCACCACGGTTCTCCAGCCCCCAGTACATCTGTTGTACACGCTTCGGATCAGAGCGTGGGGATGGGGACACGTGCCACCCGCTCTGTGCCCTCGCTGCTCCGCCAACTGTTCGCAGCCGCGTGGCATGCTGTCTCCTCTCCCGGTCTTCGAGTGCCTGCGTTTCTGGCAGGGAGCTGACAGGTAAAGAGGATCATCTTCCTGCCAGAATCCTCCCCACAGGGCAAGAAGCTACTTGCCATTCTTTAGAGATAAACAGAGAACATAAAGAAAAACACGGGAATAGGTAAAATGTGTCATCGCCCTAGACGCCTGGAAATGAACCAGGGCCACCTCATCTGCCCAGACAGAAAGAGCACCAGCCATCCCTCCACCCACTCAGCAGACGTGCACTGACCCGGCCATGCAGAGCTGATGCTGAGGCAGATAGGGATCAACAGGAAGAAAGAATATTTGGGTCCAATGAATAGGCAATGAGTAAATGATGAGTTTCATTATGTTACATTGTTGTACTGAAGTGCCTAAACCACATGCCTCATTTTCACAAATCTGATATTCCCCTGTTGCTCCCAGGGATGAGTATTTCAGCATAGATATGACAGAGCATTATACTCACAACATAGGGACCAGAGGAGAAGTAGGGATAGGAAAAAAGTTCACATTTCTTAGGCCATGGCACCAAGACGGGGTGAAGGGCAGCAGCAGGTGGGCTGAGATGAGGGGAGGTCTTTGGCAGAAGCGCGGACACAGCCTTGGAGAAAGCAGACCTGCCTCTACCTGTACGCAGGGTCAGTAAAACAGCTTCTCTAGGGGCGAGATCAAGGTCCTACCTGGCACTGACCGCTCATGGTGCAGGTCCTACTTGGCTGTGGACACCCAGTTTGATGATCTGCACCTGAGCTGAGTTTGGACTAACTTGGAGCAACGGAAGTGGAAGAGAACATACACTTTTCCCATAGGCAATCTGTTTATTTGATGGATGACACCCAGATGGAATGACTTGCTCTCGGTACACAGCAGATGAGCGGGACAAACAGCTGATATTTAGAATGTAGATTTCCTGAAGACCAGCCTCTTCCCAAAGGGCTCCTTCAGAGGCATCTTCAGAAAACATGACCCAACACCCTCTGCCAGTTTGGGATGAAGGTTGGCAAAGATATAAGCATTTAGGTGTGTTGTCTAAGAAATGATTGTCTTGGAATCCCAATGACACGAAGGCCCTTCTTTTCCTTGTTTGTTAGCTTAGCTCACGTCCAGAATGGGCTGGAGCTGTTGTCCCACTCGCTCAAGCCGATTATTGGCTTTCCAGCAGGTGTGCAAGTTAGATGGCATCGCATGGAAGCCGGTATCAGCCCGCCCTGCGGGGAGGGTCTATGCCCCAGTCTACACTGTGAAATCCACGTCGAGGAGCTGGTTGCCCAGTGTTTGCCAGCACAGCACGGATGACATCAGTTGCTGAGTTTATAATTGGATGAACTATGCATTTGCATCCATTTCAAACATTCACTCGATAGACCAACTCTCTCCAGCAGCAGCACAATCAGAACAGAATAACCACACTTAATAAACACTAAACAACATGAGCTGTGGCTTTTCTCTCCGTGACTCCCTACAGACATCCTGTGACTCGCCCACTTGCCTAACAAAAAAAAGACGTGAGTCAGCACTACGTGGAGGGCTTGCTCTTTGAGGCTTACGTGCCTGCTCAGTATCTGGACGCTGTAAACAGCTAGAGTGGACATTTAGGGTCATAAATGTTCATCTCAGTGTTAGCTCCTTGCCTTCCCACAAGTCTGAACCTACAGACCATTCCAGGATTGAAAACATAGTTCCTTAAGGGAAGAAAAAAATCCGCAAACTCCTTCCCGCATGCACCTGCCCCAGGGCTGGGAAATAAGCCACCCCAGAGAGGCTCACACCCTGCTTACACGGAAGGTTTCTAGTCTTACCTGCTTTCTTAAAATTGCTCTGTGGTGTAATTTTTGGTTTATAGTCACAGATGCCAACTGCATCTGCTAAGTCAGACGATCTGGTCATTTTCTTCTTCACAGAAGGAACAAACAAGTTGAATTCACCATGAAATAGTAGCTCGAAGGCAAATACTAGGTAGTGGTGGGTGGGTTTTTAAGTCTCAATGCTTTTTCCTATTTGATTTACTTAATTGAGCTAATGGGTTCTATGATCGGCTGAATAGCCCGGTAGCTAAAGTCATCATTAGCTATTTTCTTGGCTAACCCAATAATGACCCTTAAATTGTCTCCAGTATTTCCAATTACCTTTGAAAACATGTGGAATGTCAGAAGCCCTAATAGGAAACATATATGATATGATGTTTATAGGAAATCTGCTAGGAACACTAGTAGCTTTCACAAAATCCTCTTACGTGTCAAAAGGAGATGGTGAAACAATTGATGAAACAAAAACAAAGAAGGATCTGAAGAGAGGATTTTTGTCTTGAGAAATACTGGAATCAAAGGGTACTGGAATGGTTTAGAAATCCTTTAGTCCAATTGTTTCATTTTATGGTTGAGAAAACCAAAGCTGTAGATGATAATTACCTTATAAAGATAACATAGCTGAAGAGTGGCAGCCAAAATTGGGGCCCATTTTTTTTTCTTTTAAAAGGTCTATTTCTTGTAATAGTCTATTAAAAATATGCTTTACCCTCCAGGCATTTAAACTTCAAATTCCAAATGGTTTAAACTTCTCTTTCTTCCTTCTTTCTCTCTTTTCCTCCCTCCCTCCCCTCTTTCACATAAATATAAATTACAACTCACCTGCAATATCACTTTCAAAGCACTGAGCTAGCTGCTAGGGACGGAGTGGAACAACAGAACACGCGCATGAGCAGAACATGGTTTCCGGCCTCAGCGTGCAGCTGCTGCGGCCGCTGCGCTGCATCATGGGTGACACAAAGTGGGCAGTTCCGCACTGGAGTCACCAGTCTGGGGTCCTCATCTTGGGGTTTTATCATTTTTTCTGAGTGTAGTAAAATTCGAGGAAAATGATTTTTGTTAAGCGAATTCACAAGGGAACATCTGACTGCACCTCACCTTACCTTGTTAAATCACAGTGTGGAAAATCACTGCCACGGGGCCTGGAATACCTGTCAGCTGGCCATCACACTCGCTACCCTGCAGCAAGAGCTGGGAGCGGCTCGGAGCAGTGGGCATGCATTATTCATTGTTGTGTGCCCAGCGCCCAGTGTAATGTGTGTCACATTGAAGGTGCTCGAGAAATGAATGGGGAACGAATGAATAAATGAGTGAACCACCTGCAGGCTGCTTGCCGAGTGTGAATCTGGCAGAGGGAACTGGATGATTCTAAGAAGGAGTGTCAGCTCTCAATTGGAAGTGTACATAGAGGTTATGAAAGGTCTTCGCCACCCACTCTGCATCCGGTCAGCTCGGAGCCATGGCAAGATCAAATCTCTGACCTCAGAAGTGTGAGGGTCCATACTCTGTACTCTAAATGCTGCTCAAGGATGACCCCCTCTTGCTGGGCACTTGGAAACTTGGAGGCTGGTCCTCCTTGACAACACCCCACCCCCATCACCTACCTCCACTGGAAACAGCTCAGCCTCCCTAACCTGAGGAAGCCCTCTCTTCTGCAGGGACCCATTTCCCAAGCCAGCAGAACACCCATGACAGCAGGGCAGGACAGCTTCCTCCTTCACAAGGTGCTGGGAGGACAGCTTCCAGCAGGAGCCTGGGTGGTGGTGGCTGTGACTGGATTCCAAACTGACTGAATCTTGTTGGTGGATGTTTTTCTCCAAACTGCCCAACGCCGCATGACAACAAAATGGATCATGTCCATGTCGTAGCAGCCGATCCTGAGTCAGTGATTTATAAATGTTCTCTTTCCACTTAGGAGCTAAATTTATTCTTACGTAAGTGATAGTTGATTTTTAAGTTTTAACTTAATTTTTAAATACATACAGTAAAACTGACTTTTTTTGTGTGTACAGTTCTATGACTTTGAGCACATGTAAGAATCATATAAGCCCCAGTATGGAGGTTCCTTAAAAAACTAAAAACAAGAGTTACCATATGATCCAGCCATCTCATTCCTGGGCATATATCCAGAAAAGACAAAAACTCTAATTCAGAAAGACACATGCACCCCACTGTTCATAGCAGCACTATTTACAACAGCCAAGACAGGGAAGCAACCTAAATGTCCATCGACAGATGACTGGATAAGGAAGATGTGCTGTATATATATAATGGAATACTACGCGGCCATAAAAAAGAATGAAACCATGCCATTTGCAGCAACATGGATGGACCTGGAGGTGATCATACTAAGCAAAGTAAGTCAGACAGAGAATGACAAGCATCATATGACATGGCCAGTGTCTTCCAGAGTTGCTGAGTCACCTTTGCACCAGCAGAGTATGAACATTCCAGTAGCTCAGTAACCTTGCCAGCACTTGGTAGTATTTCAGACATTCTAATAGTTATGGAAAACTAGCTTATGTGTTTTGAATTTGCCTTTCCCTAACGATTACTGATGTCGAGCATCTTTTTATATGTTTATTTGCTTTTCTTGTATCCTCTTTGGTCAAGTGTCAAGTCTCTTCTGATTCTCATGTTGGGTTGTTTGTTTCCTTATAGTTGAATTTTGTGCACAGAGCAAATATATTTGACAAAGTCCAATTATCAGATGTTTAACCCAGTTTTGTTGTCAAGTGCAAAAGCTCTTTGCTTAACTCCAGATCTTAAAAATTTTCTCCAGTGTTATCTTCTAAATGTTTTCCAGTTTTACATTTTACTTTTAGATTTATGAGTCATTTTGGACTAATTTTTAGACAGTCTAAGACTTAGGTCAAAGTTCATTTCTATTTTTTTGCAAATGAAAATCTAGTTGTTCTAAAGACATTTATTGAAAAGACAATCCTTTTCCCATTGAATTGTCTTTGCACCTTTGTCAAAGATCATATTCACATGTGTCTATTGTGAACCTTTGATTCTGAAATCTTGATTCTGTTCCATCAATCAATGTGTTTATCCTTTCATCAGTACCACGCTGTCTTGATTACTATGGCTTTATAAAATCAATCTTAAACCAGGTAGTATGATTCTTTCAACTTTGATTTTTTTTTTTAAATTAATGATTTGACTATCCTAGTTTCTTTTAATTTCTCTATAAATTTTAGGATCAGCTCGTTCACTTCTAGAAAATTTCCTGCTGGGATCTTGATAGGAATTGCATTAAATCTGTACATCAATTTATCATTACTGTGTTGGCCCCGCCAATTGCTGGTCTATCCCTTCATTTATTTAGGTCTTTGACTTCCTTCCCCGGTATTTTATGTCTTCTGCAGACAGATTCTGCACATACGGTAGATTCTATACCCAATACAACTCTTTTTAGAGCTATTTTAAATGGTACCTTTTGTTTATTTCAATTTCTAATTGTTGATTTCATGTAGAAATATGATTAATTTCTGTGTGTTGACCTTGTATCCTGAAATCTTGTCAAACTTATTTATTAGTTCTAGGAATAGTTTTATGAAACCCTTGGAATTGTCTACAAAGAAAATCACATCATCTGGAGTGCAAACAGTTTTCTTTCTTTCTAATCTGGCCTCCAAGGTTTCTGATGATAAATCTACAGTCGTTTGCATTGTAGTCTTCCGAGTAATTTATTGCTTTTCTCTGGTTGCTTTCCTGTTGTCTTTAGTTCTCAGCAGTTTGAATGATGCATGTGAGTGTAGAATTCTTTTGCTATATTTTGTCTGGGGTTCAGTGAGTTTCTTGAATCTCTATGTTTATTTTTCACCAAATTTGGGAATTTTTTAGCCATTATTTCTTAAAATATTCTTTCTGAATGTTGCTTTTCTCCTTCTGGAATTCTGACGACATGCTTGTTAGAACTTTTGGAATTGTTTCATGGCCTCTGATCCTTTTTCAATTTTTTATCTCTTTTCTCTCTGTTGTTCAGATTGGATAATATCTATTCTTACATCGGCTTCACTGAATCTTTACTCTGTCGGGTCCACTCTGTTATCGAGCTCACCTAGTGAAGTTTTTATTTGGTTATTGCATTTGACAGTTCTAACCCTCCCATGTGGTCCTTTCTACCTTCTCTTTCTGTGATAATACTTTCGATTTTAACTTTGTTTCAAAAATATTTGTGCTATATCAAAAATTAAAATTTCCAAAAAAGAGTCCCTAATATTGAATCTATCAGATTCCAGGCTGTCATTATCGGCTTTTCCTTCAAGAATAAGACTTAAAAATCCGCCAGCAAGATTCCAGCTACCATCTGCTAGTTCTCCTATTTCTCTCATCTCTCTTTTCTTCTCTCTAGATGGACAGATAATTTTTTTCCCCTGAATCATTGAAAACTAAGTTGGAGACACCATGTTTGTTCTGTAACTTCTTCATTGTGCGTTTCCTAAGAACAGACAACATTCTGCGTCACCACAGTACAATTACCAAAGCAATTTAATATTGATACAATGCCATTGTCTGAATCCACAGTCCATATTCAAATTACAAGTTCAAGATCACGCATTTCATTTCATTTTTGTGTCTCTTTAGTGTCTCTAATCAGTAACGGCTTCTTAGCCCTGGTTTCTTTGTCTTCCTGGACCTTGACCTTCCGAAGAATGCAAGACCGTCATTTTGCAGAGCATCCTTCAATTTAGGTTTGCTGATATTTCCTCATCTTGGACTCTGGTTATGAATTTTTGGCAGGACACCACGAAAGCCATGTTGTATGCTTCTTAATGAGTCATACCAGGAGTCTCTTGATATCAATTTGTCCAAATACTGGTTTTTATAACTTGGTTAAGGTGGCATCCACCAGGCTAACCCATACAGAACTAACAGAGTTTCTGCCCAAGAACAAGAGAGAGGCTCAGTGGCTACTTGCTCCTGTGCAGCTCCTTTCTCCTGTTTGTTTAGGTTGGTGGTTGTTTTGACCTCACATGTCAGGAATGCGTCATTTGCATTCTGCCTGGAATCCAAACAAGCCTTAGTGATGCCTTTGCTGCTTGCTTTGCTATTCCGGGCTGGGCTCTGTGTGGATGCCTGGGTGGCAGCAGGCCCCTCCCGGCCACCGCCGTCTGCGCAGGCACCGCCATCCAGCATGCCTGTGGTGCCCTAGTGAGTGGGGGCTGACCAGCTCCGTGGGTGGGAAGGAAAAGATTTGCAAGATGGTAGGGTTGAATTTTCATGAGAAAAAGTCTACCCTAAGCCTTACTTCTGGTCCTCAAAATAGCCTAGGGAGAAAACGCTTTTTGAAAATGAATTTCAGCCAAAGAGCCATTCAAGAGAGTTTAGTTCCTGAAAGCTCTGGCATCCCACCCCCTCACCCGCCGCCCCCGCCTCGGCTCTGCGGTATGTGATCTCGCACAAGTTGTGGTTGAGACAAGTCATCAATATTTCATTTCTATATTTATATCTGCACCATAATGCAAGTCTGACAAAGCAAATGTCCATTAAGGAAAAAGGAAAAAAGAAAAAAGAAAGAAAGGAATTTGCGCCAGGGTGTTTCCTGGGTGTATTCGCACTAATGAATGGAGGCCACTTCCTCGAAGAGTTCATCCTGCGTTAGCTGGGTCCTGGTGGATGCGCACTGTGCACTCAGCCGTCAGGACTCGACTTGCAGACTGACTGGAGGGAGATGAGGAAACAAATGTAGTCCTGAGCCCACAAAGAACTGTCGTCTTGGGTTTCATTTGCCTCAGTTTAAGACATTTAGAGGATAAATTATGGATTAGTTCTTTTCTGTGATTCCTTATTCTCAATATTTTGATCCACCCTTTTCAGAGACTTGAGCGCTCCGTCTCAGCACCGTGCGAGCAGGGGCCTTGAACAGCTTGCTTTCTGGGACTTTTCTAGGTTTCCTTTTCTGTAGAATCCAGACATTTCAAAGAGAGCAAGATATTGGACACACGACAAGTGGAGGGGAAAGTGACCCAGGGCTACAGAGCAAATCCTGTGGTTCTTGTGGCTGGAGTGACCAGAAGCTCCTCAGGACACGTGTACAAATTCCATGCAGACACGCAAGCTCGTCTCCAGCCCTGCCTGAGAAGCGTGAGGACTCCCCTTTCAGGGGGAGCAGAGCGCTCTGTCACTTTGTGTCAGCCTCCCCCAGCCTTACGCCCGGCTCTCACGTCCGCCTCTCCCCGCTTGCACCAGGAACAAGTTGGTAATTTTTGACGCGTCTATAGAAGTTTATAGACGTATCCCTTTTTGTCGTTTTACGCCTTGTCTGGTACTCCCGAGATGCTTTCTTTCCTGCAGCCCTCTTCTCTTTATATGTTCAAGACTCACACTTCACTCTCCGCCTCACACCTTTCTGTCCTCAGTATGTCTCTCATTCGATTTCTTATTCTTTTCATCCATCTGCTGGGGAGTGAACTGTGCTGGAAACAAGGCCTCTGTGACTCCCACCCATGTCTGTTTGGAAGGCCACTCGGTCCCACGGGTTCTGGGAGGCCGTGAGGTGGACGTTGGCAGCAGACCAGGCAGGCAAAGGTCTTCCTCTTGAGGTGATCCTGAGAAGTTGACCCCACTCATTTCTGTGTGAACCTTTATGGTTGATGAGTGCAGGCACCTCTGCGTATCTCTCTCCGAGACAGTCCTGCCTGGCCTGGGCTTCTCAGCCCCTACTTCGAATAGGACAAGGAAGCTGGTAAGGAAGAGGGTCTGAGTGGTTGACTCTGAGTCAGAATTCCTCAGCGGCAGCATCTCCCAGACAGACCTCCACGCAGCTCTCGAGCCGCCCGCTTTTTCCTGGAGTAACGTTGCTACTGTGTTCACTTCTCTGTGGATTTGGAATGATGCCCATTGTCCTGTAACGCTGAAGTGCACCTCAGAGCCTTTCTAGCCTAGTCCCTCATCTTGCCTGGTGATGAAACTGCATCCAGAGAAGATACAGGAGCGTGGAAGAGAATGGTAGAAAAAGCATGGGGTTTGAAGTCGGAAGAACTGTGTTTCAATTCTGACTCCATTTACTTAATGCCTCTGAGCCCTCATGTCTCTTGGGTAAAATGGGAGCACTGATGTTGGTCCTATGAACTTTCTGAGAATTAAAAGGGGTAACAGAGCGGCGAGCACAGTGACTGAAATACAGTAGGTGCTTAATAACTACTCTTCTCCTTTCTCTTTTCTCGGTACCTTCTCCAGTGCCATCTCTGAATCCCTCCTTAGTCTCTCGCCAGCACCTTTCCCCTAAGTGACTCTCCCAAGAAACCACCTGGCTGGTTCTCTTGCTTCCACCTGCTTCGGTCCCTCCGCTGCTCCTCTTCCTGGCGAGTCTGCCGTCCTGCTTACAATTCTCTGCAGGCTTTTGCTGTCATCCAGCTACCAGAATCATCTTTCAAAGGCAACTTCTGGAAGCATTTCTTGATTCCTACAACCCTCAGGCTCTCTGCCCCTTTGAGCCCCTGGCCCGTCTTCCTGTCCCCCTCACTCCCATTGACTTGCCGCACTTTGCCTTGCCTGCATGTCCCACCTCCTGAGCTAGGTCGGAAGATTCCTTTTGTTTTTACTGCTGTATAATTGACATACAACATTACATTAGTTCCAGATGTACAAAATAATGATTCAACATCTGTATATATTGAGAAATGATCACCACAATAAGTCTTGTTAACATCCATCACTGTGCATAGTTAGAGTTTTTTTCCTTATGAGAACATTTAAGATTTACTTAGCGACTTCCAAATGTGCAATACAGTATTATTAACTACAGTCACCATGCGTAGCATTATATCCTCATAACATTTATTTTATAGCTAGAAGTTTGTACCTCTTGACCCCCTTCATCCATTTCACTCAACCCCTGCTCCTGCCTCTGGCAACCACCAGTCTGTTCGCTGAATCTATGAGCTTATGTTTTTATTCTTCCTTTTTTTTTTTTTTTTAAGATTCCACATATAAGGGAGATCTTATGGCATTTGTCTTTCTCTGTCCAACTTACTTCACTGAGCATAATGCCCTCAAAGCCCATGGTGTTGTCACAAATGACAAGGTTTCATTCTTTTTATGGCTGAATAATATTCCATTGTATATTTATGCGATATTTTCTTTATCCATTCATCCATTAGTGGGCACTTAGCTTATTTCCCTATCTTGGCTATTGTAAATAATGCTGCAGTGAACATGGGCGTGTATCTGTCTTTTCAAATTAGTGTTTTCATTTTCTTTGGGTAAATACCCTGAAGTGGAAATTCTGGATTATACAGTGGTTTTATTTTTAGTTTTTTGAGGAAACTCCATCCTGTCTTCCTCAGTGGCTGGGTCATTTCGCAGTCCCGCCAACAGCGCACAAAGGTTCCCTTTCCTCCACGTCCTCACCAACACCTGTTATTTCCTGGCTTTTTGATGACAGCCATTCTGACAGGTGGGAGGTGGTATCTTGTTGTGGTTTTGATTTGTGTTTCCCTGATGATTAGTGATGTTGAGCATCTTTTCACGTACCTGTGGGCTATCTGTATGTCTTCTTTGAAAAAATGTTCGGATCCTCCACCTATTTTTAATAGGAATGCTTGGTTTTTGTTATTGAGTTGTATGAGTTCTTTATATATTTTGGATACAACTATCAGATATACAATTTTCAAATATTTTCCCCATTCAGTAGGTTGCCTTTTCATCTTGTTGATGGTTTCCTTTGCTGTGCAAACACTTTCTCTATCTCTCTCTCTCTCTCTCTTTTTTTTTTTTTTTTTTTTTTCTGAAGTAGAGTCAAAAGAGTTTTAGTTTGACATTGTCCCACTTGCTTATTTTTCCTTTCACTGCTTCTGTTTTGGTGTCGAATCCAAAAAGTCATCATCAAACCAACATCAAGGCGCTTACTGCCTATGTTTTCTTCTAGGTGTTTAATGCTTGCAGGTCTTACATTCAAGTCTTTAATCCATCACGAGTGAGTGTCTGTGTATGGTGTAAGATTGTAGTCCAGTTTCTTTCTTTTGCATGTGGCTTTCCAGTTTTCCCAGTGTCATTTGTTAGACAGAGTGTCCTTTCCTCGTTGTGTATTCTTGGTTGCTTTGTCAGGAATTAGTTGACCATACACGCATGGGCTTATTTCTGAGCTCTCCGATCTGTTCCATTCACCTCTGTGCCCATTTTAATGCCAGCACCATACTGCTTTGACTATCATGGCTTTGTAATATAATTTAGAATCAAGGAGACTGATCCTTCCAGCTTTGTGCTTCTTTTACAGGCTTGCTTTGGGCGTTTGGGGCCTCTTTTGGGTTCCATACAAATTTTAGAATTGTTGTTCTATTCCTATGAAAAAAATTGGAAGATTTTTGAGAGCTATAACTACTCTCCATATTATTTAATTATTATTTCTTACCCGGGTCATAATAATCTGTCACAGGGCTCCACAATAAATATGTATTGGTAGGTTGATGGATTCCTATTGCCCTTTCCCCAGGATGCCTTCTGCTACAGCTTCTTTACGAGAAGGGGCAAATGTACCATGGGTTGAATATTAGGTTGCAATTTTATAGCTGATGGAATGTCCTTGCATAATGGCACACTAAGTAAAGGGTTCAGCCTTTGCCCTTGTTGACCTGCAAACTCACATTGTCACAGTGAGGGGTTACAGGGACTCCATGCCTCTGCACATTGATGTTTTTCTGTTTGCATCAGGGAAGCAAAGACGCTTGTGTCCGTGGTGATGTTTTCCTCTTGGAACACAAAATCATTTCATATTTACCCATGGGCCATCTCAGAGATCCATCCGTCAGGGCTGGAGAGACCCTATTAAGCCATCCAGGCCATCGTGTGGAGGGACCACCTGCTCCCCACCCTGCATTCCCAACCCTTCATCCTTTTCACTTGAAGCCCTTCAGACTGAATTTACAAATGGGTTTTAAACTGGATCAGCTCAAGATGAATTTCTGTGCTCAGTCAGATGTTAGCAGTGTATTATTTGGGTTGTGCAAAATGGGAGTTTAGTGAGGTTAATTTCACCCTCCTCCCCACCTTAGGCTAATTATTGAAGAAACTGTTTGCAGACCTGGAACTTCTCATAATTCATCCTGCCTTCTGTTTCTTTAGAGTCGGCGCTCATAAATCTCTGTTTGTGATGACATAATCAGTTACGAGAGGAATGAGGTGGTACTGCCAGCTGAGAATTACAGCTCCAGACTCCAAGCAAACCAAATGAGACTCATCCAAAGAGATCTACCCCCACCCTTGTCTTCCCTGACTTGCAAGAGTTGATGTGTTGAAATACTCGTGATCATGGGTAGCCACAACGTATTAAAATAAGGGAACTTGATGCTTATTTGAAAATACAGATTCCCAAAACCTTATGAAGAAAACAGGAAATAAACATACCCTAAGAGGAACCAGTCACTTCAGAATTTATTGTCTACCGGAAAGTGCAACATTAAAAAATATCGAATCAACATCTTTCTCTTTAGAGATCACTTAGTTTTGAAATATAGTCAAATATAATGTGATCTTCCATTTTTAATTTCTGCTTGCCTCCTCTCTTTATAGCATCTATGAATTTGCATCTTTTTGACATAAGTATATATTATGCATTCAAAAAATTATATAAAGAAAGTGAGAATTGTGGCACATTAGAATTTTAAGAACATTTAAAAGATTTAATCCAACCCCTAATTTTAGAGATAAAGACACTGAGGTCCAAACACATGTCTGAGAGCTGCTTACTGAAAGCAGGTTCAGTGTCATAGAAGGGGTGGGACCCAGGCTCCTAGCCCCAGGCCAGCATTCTGGGTGCCACACTGCCCATGTACCCATCAGCGAGATGTCAGACAGACGGACAGTTCCATTCATCTTGGCTCATTTCCATTAATGGTTACGAGAATCCTATTATTAGAAAAAAGCTAGTGTAAGTATTCTCATTTCAAACTCAGAGAATGGAAATGAAACTGAAAAGTATTGAAGTTCACTATATAGAACATTGAAGTGGTCCTACTCTCACTGCCCTCATCTTTCAAATGAGAGGGTTAAGGAGTTGATCCTTGAGTCTTCTCCAACTGAAAGACACAAGAATTCTCAATCTTTCTGAATATTCTCTGTATGGTTTGCCCTTTTCCTCTCCTGAAATATTGCTCCTTAACAACCCTAAGCCTTCATTTTCCCCAGGTACAAAATAACGGCAATTATGTTTACTAGGGCAGTGGTGGCAGTAAGCAAGGTGATACACACAAAACTCATGTAATGCCTTGAAGGAAAAGCCGTGAACAGTAAGCCGCTTGGTACAGCCCCAAATAGCAGTAACTGTAGAATATAATCATTTATAGATTAAGCATATATGGATTATTATTCGTTTGGTGGATTTCTTCTAGCAAATGTTCAATTACAGGTTGACACCCCTGCCATTGCGGACGCATCAGGACTAGTCGAAATGAACTCAAGAAACACTAGCCATTAATATTTAATACAACCATCCATTACTAGAAAGTAATTTGCCATTGCTTTGAAAATGTAAATTCCAGCGCACCCAGAACCATGGTTTAATGGCATTTTGCTTGCTGTCTTGGGTTATTTATACAGGTTTCCTCACCTCACAGAGTTAAGTGAGGGTCAACTATGATGCTTTTGGTAAAATTTGGAAAAAACTGATTTTCATGTATTATAATTATTTTCTCTTTTGTCGTCTGACTTGCGAGTATAGCTGTCAAGACGCTTAAAATTGGTTCATGCTGTTCAGTGAACTTGTCGTGGCTTGACCTCGGTATCTGTTATGTAGACAGGGTAGCTCCCATCTTGGATGTGGTTTGAGCACAGTGGCATAAATCCACCTCCACACAGCCTCAGAGTCCACTGATTATTTGTTTCAAATGTACAAGTCCTTCTGCATGTAGCTAATGGCGAAGAGTAATGGCTTGCTTTAGGAAGGAACTCTCACTGCCCGTCCACTGGGGTGACTTTGGCGTCGGGAATTCCTTTTAAGAAATGAATCTGTCTGTGTAGGCGAACACAGCCTGTAGGTAATAGCTTCTTCACTTTGTTTCTCTTGCTTATCAATTCTTGCCCAGCATGAGGGGGTTATGATGATGTTGTGTGAAGAGGGGAAGTTTAAAAGAAGACTTAACGAATGAATTAAAATGTTATTGAAGTGTTGTGTTCAATTCTGCACTTGACTCTTTAAAGGGGATGTAAACAAACTGACACTTTTTGAAGCGGGGGCACCCAGACTTGAAGGCGTCCACGTTGTCTGAGGAATGGCGACAGACATGCAGATGCTGTCCTGGGAGATGACAGACCCAGTGGGGACGTGTGAGGCGTCTGCAGACACCTGAAGTGTTGTCTTGTGGGCAAATGACTCATTCTTCTGCTTGGTTCCCTGGGATATGGAAGGCCAGATTTTAGCTTATTATAAGGAAATGTTTTCTAAGAACCAGAAAGAGCTCTCAGTAGCAGGGGATGTGGGGTCTGGTGTGGGTGCACAAACAGAGGTCAAGGAGGCCAACACGGGCAGAAGGTTGGACTGGACGACCCTCAAGAGTGTCCGTCTCAGAGATGCTGTGATTTTAAGAGAGTGGCCTTGACTAAACTGCTGTTCAGTTTTCTGTTTTTGCATCTGTAAAATGAAAGATCGTCATAATCACTAGCTTAGTGCTTGTCACTCTTCTTTTTTTCAGAATGGTAAACCTTTACTTCTGCCCTGAATGGAATCTTATGTAGAACTCCAATGTGAAAAAAGTAGATTGAAGCTTTCATCTTTGGAAAAGGAGACTGAAACTCCGGAGCTCTGGCCCCGGCCCTCCCGTCCTCTCCGCCTCTGCCGCCCTGGGCTGCCTCTGCGCACCTCTGAGCAACCTGAGAACTAGTTTGAAAACCACAAGATTAAGCACTTTCTAACATTCCTAGCAGGGCTGCAACTTTACGAGTGTCATAGAATTCTACAACCGCTCTTCCACTAGATTAATAAACACTAAAATTAATTTTTCAACTTGTTCCAGGCTGGAGGCTTACAGAAGGGGAAGTCTGGAACCAAGCGGTTCAGAGGATCAGCTTCAGAACCAGAAAAGCTCAGGTTAAAATCTCAGCTCTGTTCAGCGTTCCCAGCCACCTGAGTGTAACTGAGCGGAGCCCTACAAGGCCTGCCCAGAATAGACACCCCCCCCCCCCACTTCCTCTGCCCGCCTCTCATCTGTAGCAAAACTTTAGCCCCCTCGGCCTTCCCCGAGTTCCAAAGAGTAAACTTAATCAGAGAAATGAGAAAATGCAGAAAGGAAGGAAAAGAGTCAAGCAACACAAAATAGTAATAGTTTAGCCATTAAACAAAGTCAAGGACTTTTAGCTCTTCCTCAGAGGCTAGGGATAATATTCTGAGCCATGTCCTCTGAGATGTTTTGCAGATACTGATACCCCACCAGGTGGAAGGAGGTGACTGAACGCTGCCCACCAGCACGGAGACCCCAGACAGGTGGGAACCAGAAGGTTGATGATGTGGACTCCTGACGACCTCACCACCGACCCATCAGAAGCATGCCCACAAGCTTGTCACACCACCACAGCCCTCCTCCACCCTGTCTTTAAAAGCCTTTCCCTGAAGGCCTTCGGGGAGTGTGGGCCCTTTGAGCACCAGCCACCTGGACTCCTTGCCTGCCGTAAACACCGGACTTTCCTTCACCACAACCCGGTGTCCGTAGATTGGCTTTGCTGTGGGCAGGCAAGCGGACCCAAGTTTGGTTCGGTAACATCAGGAGTTTTCCCCGCTAATAAAATGAAGTTTACATTTGCAATGGAAAGAGATGCCTTTAAAGATTGAGGTTTGGTTTATCTCAGAGAGCCTAACATTTTGTTTTCACTTATTATGTACTTATTTATTGAGCTATAGTTGATGCACAACATTTATATTGTATAAATAAAACATTTACATTTAGTTGCAGGTGTACACTACAGTGATTCACAATCTTTAAAGGTTATATTCCATTTACACTTATTATAAAACACTGGCTACATTTCCTCTCTGTGTGTCCTTGCAGCTTATTGACAAAAGAGCCTAACTTTGGGGACAACTTTTCCAAAAGCCAAAAGCTTTCCTGGTAAAATCCCAGAGCTGCCTCTAATAACCCTGCCAAACATTCTTCATAGTCCTTTTTTTTTAACTGTCTGAGGATTGCCTATTCTTTTTGCCTAAAGTGGAAATATATTTGCTAGGCAAACATTTCCTGCACACTTACTCCATACAGAGTTTTGGAAGAAAACAAGGAACCAGAATAAATCAGACCTTTAGAGCTGGCGGTTTAAATCAGAGACTTGTAACTACCCGTCAGAGGTTCTTCTGAGGTGATCTGCAGCGGTCCTTTGAGTCTCTGCCAGTCATCTTTCCTTTCCACTGCTTTCCCTGTATCTCCCTCCTTTGCTGGTTCCTGGAGCTCTCTTGCTGCTTACATCAGCTTACACAGCATGTTTTCTGGGGCGTCAGGCTCCACCACTAACTCTGGTTCCTCCATATCCCCGAGGACTCCCACCCTGGATGCTTGGAGCCAGCGGTCTAACAGGTGAAGACGGTTAATAGGCTTAATCCCTGTCTCCGCCCCAAACATTTTTTACTTCTCATTTAGGGAGAGCTGATGTTTGAAATAATCTTAACAAAGGTAAGATCCCACCTTTAGCTGGTGAGATGCAAAAGAAAGGTCCTTTTCTGCAGCTTCCTAGTCTGAAAATTTGCCAATTTCTTCCGAATGGCGGAACCACATATCAGTACGAACTGGTTTAACAGTTATGTAGAGAAACATACTTCTAAGTGAAAAACAATATATAGTAAACCCTGCGTCATAACAGAACATAACAAGCAACACACAGAAAAGTGAAGCAAGGGCGAGGGCTCGCGGGGAGGACTCCCTGCATAGCTGTGCTGCGTTCGGGTTCTGAAGAAGGTTGTAGGCATATGCAAACCGCATCCCGTTTTCTCTATTCTTGGAAGTTTTGAAAGAAGGATGAGGGCACAGATATAGATTAGGACAGCCTGTCTAGAGATGATAGCAAATGGAAGCGTGCTTGGGGGTTTGACATACTTGCTGGAAGCTCTTTGCAGACTGGTTACTAGGAGACAGCATGACTCGTGGCTTCCTTCCCCTCTGTGGCCAACTTTCAGTCATTTATCACCCAGTGCACTGGATCAAGACAGACAGAATCTTTAGAAAAAATTATGGAGTGCTCTCTTCTAGTAAAGAGGCACTAAACTGTGGAAATAAAATGATCCCCAAAGATGAGGTCTGCTCAGAAAGCATCCCTATGCGTGTCCTGGAGGCACTGACAGTCCAGGGGTTTCCTCATGGTGGAGAGATAAACACAAGATCAAACATAATGTATTTTTTAAAAACCCACAGTTGGCAATACTGAAACCAGTATAGATAGTAAATACTACATCTTCCCCAGAGATTTTCCTCCAACTTTCTGAACAAACACATTTAATTGCAACCCAGTGTTACAATTTTCATGAAATGAGACACTTAAATATTCCTTTAATAACCTTTCTAAAGATTCAAACAACAGGAATAGATTAGCATGAATTCCAAACAATCTGATCTTCCAAGATAATTATAAATTAAAACATAAATTATAAGGCTTATTAAGAAGTACTGTGTGTATGAAATGACATATTAAAAAAGTCGGTCACCTAACCACCACCCATGACCTCGTGGGCATCAGCTCTAATGTATGATTTGTTGGGAATTTTAATAAAGGAATTTTCAATGTTTCTGCATCCCAACATCAGTCTTGCCAGAGACAAAGCCGAGATAATATAAGCTTTACCTGATAGGAGGTGAAAGTCTTATTCAAGGTCAAAAGAATGGGAACCATGTTGGCGTAGGAATGATCACGTGTGCATGCAGCGGCGGTGAGGCCAACACACGGGTGTGGAAATTCCGCAAGGGAGATGCGGCAGGAGCTTACTTTGCAATACTCGCTGACGTTTTCGCTCCGTATTCTGCCCTTGCTTCTTCACCTGTTCAAGCAGCTAGCGGGGACTCGCCGCGGCAGGGAGGCGAGCAGACATCGTCAACATTCTAAGACTATCAAGAAGGGCAGCAGCGACTCGGGAAGGAGTGTCTGTACCCGTCTCCTGGGGAGAAGAAGAGGAGGAAAGAGGAGGGAGGGGAGGAGGGGGCTGCTCTCCCTCAGAGCAGCTCAGGTTTTTCCAGTTCAGGCGATGAAGACCTGCTCCCTGCTCTGGGCACCACCGTGGGGCTGAGTGGGGCCTCGGGGGAGGTGGGCAAGGAATGCCTGAAGGCTCTGGGCCCCAGGATTCTTCGCACAGAAGCCATGGACCAGAGACTACCACGTGGCCTGGGGCCATGCACCTCTCAGCGGCCACCAGGCAGACCACCCAGCCTCTCATCATGGCGGCTAGGTCACCAGATCCTGCTCGGACCTGCTGAAGGGGGTGATGAGGGAGACCCCACGGTGGCGGAGCTTTTCCTCCAGCCCAGGGGGAAAAAGGCTTAGAGATGACATTAGGATGATTGATGGACAGGAAACCCCCTGACTTTACAGGCCGAGATTTATAGCCGCCGCAGGAGCATCAGCCTGTTTGCCCCGTGTGTCCCAGCAAGCACATAGCGAGCACATAGCGAGCACACGCTCCGAGACAGGCTGCTGGGCTCTGGCCTGGCCCCACCGCGAACCAGCCGTGCGTGACCTTGGCAAGTCTCTTAACCTCGCTGACTTCAGTTTCTTCATCCGTAAACTTGGGAGGAACAGTAGCACCAATTTCACAGGTCTGTTGCAAGAAGGAACAGAGCATCTGGGTCTCAGACACGGGGCAGAGTCTCAGCCGTTGTCAGCTATTACCACCATCCTGCGCACTCAGCTGTCTTCTACGGCTGCCCCAGGTGGGACCTGAGTGTGAAGGAGAGATTTATACCTAAAAAAGTTTTCAATGGATACCCCAGTTATTTGTGGATTTTCTTTTATCATAGGCTTAAAAAACAAAAGGGTGAAGGAAAAAAAAAAGCCTCTGTCTTCCTTTGCCCCCTCAGGAGACTATTAAATTGTATGTGAAACAACACTTTTTCAGGGGAAGCGATCCTGGGAGAAAGGGGTTTCTCCTAGATCTCAAGTAGTTTCTGGAACCCTGACTAGTGTCAGTGGCTCCCAGCTGCCAAGTGGGAATGCCAGCTCTGGGCAGGAAGTCCAGCCAACTACCTCCCCATCCAATGGGAATTAGTCGGATTTCCAAGGATCCAATGGGCTCTTCAGGGTCCTGGAACACATTTCTTTCGGTCACCCATTCCAGTGGCACAAAGCATGGGCTCCCCACTCTGCTGGCACAAGTCAGAGCCTTAGTACAAATCCCCCACCTCCTCCAACTCTTTAGCTTCCTCAGGGGTCTTGACCCTTAGGGTCTAGTACTGGGCGCCTGCTGAGAGGACCAGGGCTGCCGTCTCAGCGTGCAGAGCTGTGGTGCTGTCCGAGCTTCCCTTCCCAACATGTGGGCGCTCAGGCTCCAGCCCCGAGGGGAGCGCAGGGCCGGCCCACCTGCCTCTGGACGATTCCCCTGCTCCTCAGTCCAGGGAAATGTGTTCAGAGGAATTCGGTCCCTCTGCGTGTGAGCTGGGCCAGGCACTGCGGAGGACACAGAGGTCCTTCCTGCAGGGGGACAAGCCCTCCTGGGAAGCTGGCAGCAGAACCAGGTGTCTCTGTGGCAAATGCCACAGGAGGTTAAATTAGGTACAGGTTGTTTGATGGAGCTTCGAGAAAGACTCTGGGGCCTGGGAAGAGGAGGAGGATTGTGGGCGAGCGGGTCGGGGTCGCGGGTGGGGACTGACTTGGGCTTGGAAGAGGTGTATTTGGGAGGCTTTGAACCTGGGTCTGAGGTTCCCTTGGAAAACTGTAGCAGGGGGCCAGCAGCCGAGGGGGATCAAGATGTTTCACTCTTTGAAAACAGAGTACTATCTAGAAAGAACTCCATGATGTCACCCTGAAGCAGGCACGGCGCTCAGGGGAGGAGGCAGGGAGGCTCGGGGGAGGAGGCAGGGAGGCTCGGAGACCAGACGCCCCAGACCCACCGGGACTTGGGTTCTTCTCCCGAGGCCACTGACAGGTCACCACAAAATGGGAGCCTGAGACAACAGGGATGAATTCTCGCACAGTCCTGGAGGCCAAAAGTCCAAAATCAGCATCGCTTCCGGTTCCGTCCTGAGGCTCTGGGGCAGACCCGTGCCTCGCTCGTCCAGCTCCTGGAGGTGCGGGGTGCACTTGGAGTGCAGCTGTGTCATGGTGACATCACCTCCTGTGTGTGTGTTTCATGGTGACATCACCTCCTCTATGTGTGTGTGTTTCTGTATAGACCTTCCCTCTGCCTCCCTCTTATAAGGAAACATGACTGCACCTAAGATCCAATGGACATCTCAGGAGAACCTCTCCTTCTCACAAACCCTAACTTGATCACAGCTGCAAAGACTTCTCTTTTGCCATATAGGGTAACATTGACAGGGTCCAGGGACTAAGACAGCGATGTCCTTGGGGTGATCATCTCTCAGCCTCCCACAGGGCTCCTCTCCATGCAGACTGCCTTAAATCTCTCAGCAATTTCTCAGTAGTGATTTACTGATCCAAAGGGGTTCTGACCTTCCCCAAGTACCTTTGTCCCGTTCAGACCTCTGGCCTGAATCTCAAAACTAATGCAGACCCCACCTGGCAGAGTCCTCTTCTCCAACCAAACGTTTTCGGGTCTTCCCGACGTCACTGAAAAATGCAGAGACGGGTCAGAAGCTCTTTGTAGACAATCAGCCTCTGACTACACTTGAGAAAGTGTCAAAGCTTTACAAGGGGGTAACCATTTGGAAATGTCTTTAGAAACCCAAATACAAAGACCCATGCCTGTTTGACATTGATTTCATCCCCCCCAGCTACCAATTTCCACTTCGTCTTTGTTCCTTGTTTGTTTTGTTTGAATGTATTCCATCTCACAATTGTAAAAAGGGGCCCAAGCTGTGCATTTCAGGGTCATTATTGCACTGCTTAGGAAGTTAAAGCCCCCGTCTTTGACCTTGTATTCTCTAATACCACCCGAGGTGTGCCCTAATTGCCCACAAATGCACAGCCTGGCAGGTCTTCCTGCTCAAATGAAACCCACTTCCCCAGTAGGACGAGGAGAGAGGGAGCGGTCTCCTGCCATCTGCATCAGAGCTTGTCCTCGGGAAATGCTGAATCTTGGCCCCGAAAGAATGTAAAAATGATAAATTTGTCACCTAATATGGGACTGCTGCCCCCGCAGGACTGCCACTCCTTCCATTAATGGAGATTAGGATGGAACTTTTTTTAATTTGGAGCCTCATTACACAGTATAAATAAAAATAGAGCCTGAACTGTATCATCTTTAATTGCCTCTCGACAGAATGCTGATGATCTGCTGAGGTGTTGGCCGTGTGTTTCTGGGGAACCAGCAGAGTTTGTGCCTTGCTTTGAAAGCAAAGTCAGAGAAGATGTGTGGGCATCATTAAGAGAGGGCAGAGCTGGCTGCCTGCGGTCCTTCCAACTAGCATCACAGTTGGAGAAAACATGTGAACAAAAATACGATGGTGTTGTCAAAGGGATGACTTCCTGTGTGCGAGGTTGAAGGAACGATGTGCGTTCGCCCACCTGAATGTAGGGAGCCATCCATTCACTTCTGCTTAGTGTTCACATTACCAAGAGTCTGAGAATAGCCACGCTTTTCCCTCTTAGCCTGGCTGAGACCCAGAGAGAGAGGCTGGCGCTCGAGCTATGAGTCTTCCAGCATCCCTTGGTACAACTGATTAAAGCAATAGATCGATACCAAAGTTTGAGAAAAACGAGTGTGCGTGTGTTACAGACGACATCCCATGAATAAATAACTCAGATAATGGCGTCTGTCTTACTATCTCGCTCATCTATAATTTAGCAAGAATGGCGCCCATTAGAAGGACACCTCGGATGATCTCTGCCAAAAGAAGGAGTGAGTTGGTTTCCATGTTCTGGGAAGTCTCCCCGAGGCAAGGAAGGAGGAGCAGCTGCCTACCACAGCGCTGAATATGAAGTTCCTCCTCAACCACCCTCACCTGCTGGGGCGTTCCTTCAACAGCACTTCATCAAGCACCATCTCCAGGGTCCAACTTCTCCACCTCAAAAGAAGCTTTTAGAAAGGCCTTCTTCTTTTCCAAGTAGGGATCGAATCTGTATCACAGGAAAATATAACTCACTGCTTTAAATAAATTAATTCACTGAGCACGGAGTGGAGGGAGTATAAATAAATTCCTCCTGGGACTGAAAGTTTTTTGTGATATAAATGAAGCATTGCACCAGGCACTGTTTAGCATCCTGGCCAGTTCGGGCTTCAGTTACAAATGGTTAGTGGAGTCTCATTCTCATGGCTCCAAGAAATGGGGGTGGTCAAACGGGCAAGGGAATCAGGACCCACGCTGGGGTGAGCACAGTGACCAGACGACACTGGGAAAGGCCGGCAGATAGAAACGCTGCCATCAAGGCCCAAACGATCCACTGAAGCAGGTGCTCCTGCCTCCGCACCAAAGAAACGAGGCACAAGGAGATCAAAGCCATTTGGGCAAGGTTTGTGCTGGGAGCCCAGCCAGCGAGTTTGATACTGAGGAGACTTGGTAGTTCCTGAATTTTGATGGGATGATGCTAGGCATTGACCATGCACTCGAGGCTGCAAAGCTTGGTTATTACAGGATTAGAAAAGAAAAAAAGAAAAGAAAAGAAAAGAAAAGAAAAGAAAAGAAAAGAAAAGAAAAGAAAAGAAAAGAAAAGAAAAGAAAAGAAAAGAAAAGAAAAGAAAAGAAAAGATGTCCTGGTCAGAATGTCGATGAGTATCGGTTTTTGCCTCACCAATAGATCTGTCATTGGGTTTCTTCCAGCTTCAGAGACACATAGATGAGACCAAAGTGTGTGAAAACCGTTGTCAAATCTTATCGTCTCCAAAGACTTCCTGGGGGGAAAAGAGTGTCTTTCAAATAATGTCCATGCTTATACTGAACTAGTAATTGCTGTGTAAAATAAACTCGAGTGTGTCCCTAATGTCCTCTAGAGATGCTGTAAGTACCGCTTCCTAGTATTTATGGTCTGCAATCAAACGGGAGTTGAGGCCATAAATCATCACCTTGAATGTAATGTTTTTGTTTCATGCGCGTCTGAGCTTTCCACCCCAAAGCAACAAATCAGTCCCCTCCTTACTGAGCCTGTCACAGCCCCATCCTTGAGTGGGACCACATTTATTACCATTGTCAACTGCCTCATGTGAAGGAACAGGAGAGGTGGAAAGGGGAATATCAATATAAATTGAAAAGCAGTGCTGGGGCAGGGGCGGCTGAGGGGAGAGGGGGCACAACGTGGAGACGTCACCTCAGGGTCACATTTCTGATGGCCCCGTGTGCTGATGTGGTGATCAAGTTTCCACATCACCAAGACTCCGGCTGTTAACTGTCACCACAGCTGGGAGCCTCGACATGAGGGCAAAGTGCTCAGAGGAGTTGGAGGCTGAATTGTCAGCCTTTTGACTGACCCCCAAAGCATCCTGCACTTCTCTGAGGACCAAGATGGCATCTCAAGGAACAGCATCCTATAATCTTCCAAGGGAAGTTGGAATTCCGGGGACCGGAAAGGATCAGCGTGTTTGCAGAGGAAGGATTTCACCACAACGGATTTATCTTCAACAGAGTTGATGAAACCCTAAAAACACTTCTTCTAAAATAAGAAACTGCTGCTTTCACACTCACGGGGAGATCACAGTGTGGGCACAGCCTTGCAAGGAGTCGTGCCACTGAAAGAGAGGATAAGCCAAAGATTTCCAAAGGTGGGAGCTACATCTGTAACTGGAACAACCAACCAAGTGATGCTCGACGATGTCTACAAAGACTTGTTGCCGGAGACGCGGAGAAATCCGGCCACAACGTAGAGCTTCTTTCTCTGGCGTCTCCATGAGACCGTCATCCTTTGCAGTGACTTCTTCGTATGTACGATGTTTGTAAGAGAAGGAGACAGCCATGAGCCTTAGGTGTGGATGCAGTGAGATGCCTTTTATTTTCATCTTCCTCATTCAGAAACAAACTCTAACATGAGCACAGGGTTTTACCAGGTTTATTACTGCGTAAGAGGACGTTATGCACCAACATAGAAAAACTCAAACACAAAAGATAGACATAAGATGTCTTCAAGGAATTGCACTCAGATGCTTCCAGAATCTTCACCCTACTCACATTTAGCCCTTCTTTACCCCAGTGAAATGGTCCCCAATGTAACATGACTAAGGAATTAATTTTCTTTCAGTCTGTTTTAAGTTGTTTTGAAGATACTGGTTTAAAAGTCTCAAATGAACCAGAAGACAGTCTTCACCAAAAAATTGAACTGAGTAGTTTTGCTTGCAAAATACCACACGTACTTTATTTCTGCTTCAGTGTGGTTCCCATTATGACACAGTGCCCTGCCCCAGGCTGATCTACCATCAACAATACAAAAATTCAAACACTACACACCTACTTATAAAACAGAAAGCCAACATCTCACTCCGTCTAATCTTCCAAACAGCATGTTGCTGTCATTTCCTCAAGAGAGCAAGTAGAGAAGGTCTTGGTGTTTATTGAACGTTAGGTTGGAGGAGGGAAGGTTCGGTTGCTGCTGGGTCCATGGGATGTGGGGCGCATTTCTCTCCCCAGTGCCTCATCGGCTCCATTCAAAATGGCAGGCAACTCTTCCGCAGGGATGTGCTGGGGATTAGAGCACACACCGCAACTGAGGAACACATGAGCGCCCACTCTTCAACTCAACTGCAGACAGGGCTGTGGTAGGGAGCTGTTTTTCACTTGGAGCAGAACTCCAATGAATTATGGAGAATTTGGGCTTGATTCAGAAAGAACAGTGCAGATGATTCAACGCCTCCCAAATGAGCTCCACGAGACCAGAGAACCTGGGGTATTGGGGGTGGTGGGAGGATGCCTGTGGCGCCTACGTCAAGCCCTGGTGGTGAGCAGAACTCACACACAGTACGACGTGATACATGGAAATTCAGCATGCACAGGTGCTCATTTATAAAGTTTCCTTCCACACTGTCGATGTTCAGAGTCTGATGACAGTTGAACAAAGGTTTGCAGAGATCGAAGTAGCTTTTTCATGTTGACACTGCTAGTTAAACGGCACGGCTAAGATGTGGACGCAAGCTCTGTCCAAAGCCCAGATCCATGCTCTATGGAAAATCCCAAGGTAACGAGGAATAATTGAGGTAAGCTATACAGAGCACTTGCCCTGGGGTCTGGCGCACCGTCCGTGAACGGCACCATGTATGCATTCATTTCTTGACTTGGTGCCACCATTTTTACCAGATACCTGTTCACTTTGCTTCCCTTCCCGAACTTACATCCAGCTGGTAGTTACAAAAGCCAACAAATTAGACACAGGAACTGAATGGCCGAAGATCCTGCCTGTGGACTATCGGGGAGATAGTTTGCCCCAAGACTTTTCAAACCTGAGTGCTCAGTTCAGCTATTACCACTTCCCCCCACCCAGCCCCGTTCCCATTACTTCATTGACTTATTGTGCCAAATACAGTAGGATTCTGGGTGTTTTAATAACGTGCTGTGATTATCATTGTGTTATAAGACTATGTGCATTTTCATTAGGTATTTTTAAAAGGTTGTTTTGTGTGTGTGTATATATATGTGTATGTGCATATAAATGCATATCTGATATTTTCTGGAATATTCCTCAGGAAACATGTGGATTAGAGTACTCTACAAATGAGAAAAGCAAACAAACAAAATGCAGGATCTTCCGAGGGCCGGGGGCCCCTGTACGTGCGTCGTGTTCTGTCATTTGGAGCATGTTTAGCACTGGATGAGATCTACGTGATTCAGCAGATGAAATCAGGCACTGAGGGGAATGGTTCTCAACTTTAAGACTATTTAGTAAGTGAAGAGAAGACAGTTTCTTCTTTAACCAAGATCCACACAACTGAGAGTCTTCCAGACTCAAATGGCAATACCCAGTAAGTCTGAGTGCCAAAGAGAAGATGCTGGAAGATCATAAGACAGTCTGTTATTCCCAGACTGCCAGCAAGAAAGAAGTCTAGGGGAGCTTGTCGGGGAGGGTGAATGTGTTCCTCTTAAACCCAACACCCCCGCGACTCCATTTTGAGTCCACTTTCGTGAATTTCAATCCATTGAGGACTGCCAACACCCCCAAAACATACCAGCAGCAAATATGAAGAATCACAGAGAACAACACAACACTGAACTATCTTATCTTTTAAATTTCAGTTTTATTAAGGCCTCCTTGATATATACAATTGTAAGATACGTATTTATTTTTCTCCACCAGAATTTTATTTCCTGTTTTTGTCATGAATCTCAAGCTTTAAGTTGTACATGAATTGAAATTTGAATATTACTTTCACAGGCTTTTAAAGATACATGTATAGATAAAAGATAAAAGATATATATATATATACATATACATATGTAGATACACACATACACCCACACATATATATATGACCATGAAGATTATCCTGGAGTATGCTGACAAGATAAGCATTTACATCTTTCTTCTGGAAATGCTTCTGAAGTGGGTGGCGTGTGGTCACAGCACGCATTTCACCCATGCCTGGTGTTTGCTGAGTTTATTCTTTGTTGATGTAGGCACTTTTGAACACTCGGCTACATTAGCTATGCTCCTTTCTCATGTCCCATCTTTCCGCGGCTTCCATATCTGTGTCATTGGCTATGTCTACAAGTGACAATGGAATAGGTCAACTTGCTCAATCAGTTGAGTCTATTAACTTATAAGTTCGGTGGGAACTGACACATTGATTGAATTCACCTGTAAATTAAGTCAGACTCTTCAAACACGTACATGCCTTCTTTTGGGTCCCCTGAGTCTTCATAGGCCAATGCCAAGGCTGAATTCCAATTTTAGTTTGCTTCTAAGTGAAGGTTGGTGCTCTTTGAACATTAAGTGGTAATAATTACGAGATTGCTATAATTACGATTTGCTCAGCTTAAAAGTTGGGAGTATCATTATTTGCTAAATGGTGGTGTTCCACTCCACATGTTTACATTTCCCAAGGAAACATAGGAAGCTTTGAAGGTACCCGTTATCTCTTGGGGCCCTCATGGAAAACGAGGTGCTGTGTCTCATACGACATTCTTGGCAAAGACAGTATGTAAACCAAAAAAAAAAAATCCATATGGTGCACAACATCTCTCAAATGCAAAATAAGGCTTCCCAAGGAAGGAGCCTTGGGGGATTCTGAAGTCAAATTGCGAGGAACAAATGTGCTATTTTAATTTTGGCCTTACAACTTCCTTTCCTGGAATGGCCTCAATATCACAATCTCTGCTCCACAGCAAACTTTCAACTAGAAACCCGTTGTTTTCTGCTTTGCTTTTCTTCAGAAAAAAAATTCGTCAGGGCTCTGGGTGAGATTTGCCACCCCTCCTACACCCATCTTCGAAGCCCAGGAAGATTCTGCAAGTGAATTCCCAAGCAGGCTGCAGAGAGAGGGAATTCTCCAGAAGAAATGGCTTTCTGGCCTCGCCTCCCTCCGCCGTTGTTTGAGTTTTCCCGAGGTGTTCTCGGGTGGGTGTGCGCCCCGCTCTCTTCCCCGGGCCGGCTGCACCGCAGATGCGCGGGGCCGCGGGGTCCTCCCGCAGCTGGGACGGGCCTCTCCTGCCCAATGCTCCGCGCGGCCTCGACCACGAGGGGAGGCACTGAAGGTCCACTTCCAGCCACAACAATGTGTCCGTCTTCATTATCGCAAGCTGTGTGGCAGTGCCACTGGAGTGAGGGGTCAGCGTGGCTTCCAATTAAAACTCCCTGTTGAAGATGGATTTATGTTTGGTCTATTTCCAAACACACTGGTTTGCAACTTATCATTTAGGCTGTCAAGCAGGGAGCACTTTCCTTTTTTAGTGCAAAGGGTTTAAAAGCCATTAATTCATTTTGTTTAAGATGTAAAGACATAAACGAATGAGTGATTTGGGTTTTTTTTTCTAAAGAGGGGAAAACAATTTTGGGCCAGATGTTTTCTGCATACACTGAAGCCTTCAGAATCTGAGTCAAATTAGCAGATTTTTTTTTTATCCAATATATTGGGCCTTTCTGCTTTTAATGTGTTTACTATGGGAATGTTCTGGTGGGAAAAAAAAATAGACCCTTTCAGACGGTCTTCAAAATCATACATTAGGAATTCCAAACAGAGCCCAACTCATTTTGGGGTGAGTTCCATTTCTAAAGGAGAAACACGATTTCCTGTTTTTTGGGATAAGATGAATGTATTTTTAATCATCCTGAACACAAAGTCGAATTCATATTGTGACATTTTGATGATGTCAATGCAAATTGGTCAATTACGTTCAGGAATAAAAATTTGATTACATACCTGTGGTTTAAAAAATCGAAGAGAAGGGAGAAAAATGGAAAGGGGCAGAAGGTTTCAGGGGAGCCTCCTGGTGAACCAGACTCCAGCCAGGCCTGGGGATGATCTCCATCCTGGATCAATGAGAGCCGAACGGGGAAGGAGACATGAGCAGGACAGCCGCATGTCTCTCACCAGGAAAGACCCAAACATCTCAAATGCAACACGTCCAACTCATTTGACATTGGGGAGACCCGTTCCTTGGCTCTCCTCTGACTTCGTCTGGTTGTTTTCTTGGAGGGGGTCCTAGCTGCAGTCTTCCCTGGTGAGCAATGAAAATCTCTGGAATTTTTGCATCTCTTGTTGCTTGCCTTCAGCTTCCTCTTTTCCAGAACCCATTCTGGCCCACCCCCCCACCCCCCCCCCCCGCTCATAACTTGGGGAAAATCAATTAAGCTCACTCCCTCCATCTACTTAGCTACATCCATTAACCGCGAAACGCGGAGTCCTGACATTGACAATTCCCATCGGGGACCCTTGGGATGGAAGCAGGGGGCACGGTTAATGTAGCTGGTGATGGTGTCACCTGGCACTGCTGTGAGGCTGGGGGACCTCCCCGCAGGTCAAAAAGCCCTGGGACACAGCTGGAGTTGAAAGGTGTGGAGAGCCGGCTCCCTCATCTCAGCTCAGAACTTTTACACCTCCCAGGCGGACTCAGGGATCATAAAATAATAAAGAACCCCAGTGTTTACCTTCTCACTACGAGGGTGTAAGAGGGAGCATTAAAAGGTTCTCCTTTGCGTAGGAAACCTGGAAGCTCTTCCCCAGACCTCAGAGGAACAACCCGATTCAATGTCATCATGAGAATCATCGAGAAGTTTCCTTTTTAAAATCTGATCGAATCCAGGAAATGCTCCTGAGTTTTGCAACAGCCTGTCAAGATTAAAGAAATAGAATGATAATAAAATGATAATACTTGCTCCTATTTATTGAAATGCACTTGCCACTCGCCACACAAAGGATGCTAAGAACTCGACAGACTTGGTCTCGCCTAATCCTCACAGCAGGGACTGGTTTATCATTATTTTTTAAATGAAGTAACTAAGGTTTTGAGAGGTTAAGTCATTTGCCCCCTGGACATAAAATAGTGCAGCTGGAGTTTGAACGCTGAAGTCTGATTCCTGCATCTTCAGGCTTAATTTTCCACTGAGTGTGGTGGATAGAATGCTTGGTTATTCCAAATGTGTCTGTCAGGTTACGATTCAGCCACCCCAGCGGCGATCTCTAGTTGGATTTTCCTGTTCCCGAGGGATGCCATCCACTCTGACTCAAGTAAAAATGACTTATTTCCAATTATTAAAGGAAGAGAGAGCATTACGTGTGGGTGACTGAGTGTCCATTTAGAAAGGAGAATAAACCATTAAAAGAGGCACCTGGGATCAGTTTTTTGTCACAGTAAGCCCAACATATGGATTCACAGCCAGAGCTGTTACTGGTTGAGGTCCGCGTATGCCGGCCGGACCGCAGACGCCTTCTGGTACCTGGGCCGTTGGGTGACTCAGAGGCAGGCCATCTCCCAGGTGACGTACAGGGCTGGGTTGGCCCCGTTTCTTTCTTTCTGCAGAATTCTGCTCTGCTTTTCTATCTGCTTTGCCAAGTGTGTGGATATTATCAAGCAAAAGCTGTTAATACGTATTAAATAAAATGGGCTTGACTCTGTTCTGCCATGGATGGACCATCTCAGCCTCTCCCCGGGGCTCTGTTTGTGCCTGGAAGGCAGAGGAAGATGCTGGAGATCTCCGTCCAGGGTTGTATTTGTTTGTCTTTATTCCCAAATTATTTCGACTCCTTTTTACGTCCAAGGCATTGAATTAGCCAGAGCCCTGAAACGAAACTCAGACTGTGCCCAGAGTTCATTGTGAAAGAACTTCCCTCTGAGAACAGGTGTTGGGGTCTGTCCCCTAAGCTGCTGAGAAGCTGGAGAATTGCTGATTCATTGGCAGCGAAGGTAAAGGCTTTGGTCAAGCCGTCCTTGCTCCTCCTCTGGGTGGAAAAAATGAGTCAGACCCTCAGAGGTGCCAAAACGCGGAGGATCTGCTGCCCCAGTTACCCTGCGAGATACAAGGGCCTGGGAGAGTGATTGTGTTTCTGCCTTATCAGCCCCGAAACTACCCATTAGCTCAGGCTTTCTTAGGAATCCAGTGGGGAAATCGTAGGATTCGAGCTGTAACCCAGCCTCCCTCCCTCCACCCGGGTGACGGGAGTCAGAAAAGTCAGTCCTTTTCTTTTAATCAAAGTGCAGTCAGTTACAATGTGTTAATTTCCGGTGTCCCAGCATCATGTCCCAGTCATGCATGTACACATATATATTCATTTTCATATTCTTCTTCATTAAAGGTTATTACAAGCCAGCCCTTTTGAAAGCGAAGCAGCCTCGAGGGTCTGGGAAAAGGTTTTTCCTTCCGGGGGAGCACGTTTGGTTCACGTCAGCTTCCTCTCACACCTCAGAACCTGCCTGGGATTGCAGTCACCTGAGAGTGTTGTTCAGAAGATAAACAGCCGCTGTGCAAGGGCAGGGCGATTCTTAATGTCTTCGGTCAATCCCTGGAAACGGCTGGGGTTTCCCATCTAAGACGCCAGGGGACCGTTCCCATCTGCCGTCTGTGTGTCTATCGTAAAAAAATGTTGTTTAGACGGATAGGGTGCAACCTCTGACAGTTGGAGGCTCAGTCCGAAGGGGAGAGGTTTCTCAACATCCAGGCTTCTCAGATCCAGAAATCAAGCTGCAAGCTTTGTAGAATTCTGCGGGAAGAGACGTTTGAAATACGTTTTGAATCATTCCTTCTTTTAATCAAGCTAAAAATACCCAAACACAGCCTTTCAGTACTCAGCCTTCGGTCTCTGTCCCCTCTGTCAGCACGAACACATCAACAATACGGAAGAATTAATCTCCCTCTGAATATCTGGCCTCTGGCGTATACATCATGGCTTGGACTTGGGTTGGCTCCAGTTTGGGGGAAAGTTCCAGATTAATGATTTAGTTACTTTGATCCAAACCAGATTTCCCCAGTTGGAATTTGATTTTCTAAGATTTATATTTGCCAGGGAGAATCTGGAGACATTTCTTTTTTTATTTCAAGTTGGAGGAGCACAGCTCAGGAGATCATACCGCTGTAAAAGCACAACAGAAGACTGTTGCTGAAAATTAGAGATGTGATCTCGACGCCGTGTTGAATGTTAGGGGGTTCATGAACGTACGAACGTGCTGCCGGCATGTTGACTGTTGTTTAGGGGTCTAACCCACATGGAAGTCCTTTTCCAAACAACTTGGAAACACAACAAATCTTTCTCTCCCTGCATGTTCTACTCTGAACCTCCCCCATCTTAGTGTCAGGCACCACCTTGGTCAGAACTTAGAATTCTTCCTTTTTCCCCCTCTCTTTTCTTTGGGCCCCCTACATCCAAGGAAGTCCAGTTGACTCCATACACAACAATATCTCAAATAATCCGACCCTTTTCACTGTCTCCACTAGTGGCATCCTAGTTAAAGTCAACCTTATTTCTTACCTGGACTCTTGTGAAGACATTGTCCTAATAAATTCCATTCTTACCCCCATCTTCCAACACCCTATGGACCCTCTGTGAGAGATCTTTCAAGAATATTAATCATGTATTTCATTCAACTGCTTGAACTTTCCATTGGCTACCTCTATGCTTAGAGTAAAATTAAAACTCCTTAGTATGTTTACAGGACCCTATAAGACACGACCCCGGACTAGCTTTCTGACTTCTCCTCCACCCGACTGCCCCTCGCCCAGCGAGCTCCTGCAGGTCCAGCTCAGTGTCTGTACACGTGAAGAGGTGTGCCTCCCTCTGCCTGGGGCTCCGCCAGTGCTTCCCACAGCTGCCCCCTCTTACCTTTGGACCTGTGCTCAGATGTTACCTTCTCATAGGGGCCCTCGGGGATGCCCAAATTCTAGCGTAGTCGCCACCTTTATCCTCATTATTCATTGTTTTATCCCACTTTCTTTTTCTCAGAGCACTTATTTGAAATTGTATTATTGTACTATCCTATTTCATGATAAAAATGCCTTGTGCTTATCCCATTATCTTTCTCTCCCACTAGGAGCTAATTTTGAGGGCACAGGTATTGTCGGCCTTGCTTATTGTCCTATTCCAGGGCCTGGAACAGTGTTAACCCACAATGTGAACTAGTAATTAGTACATCTAGTAAGCAGGAACTAAGGATTAATAACACATTCTCACTAAGTATTTTTGAGTGAATGAAAAAAAATACATAGATTAAAAACAAGCTGGTCCTTGGAACATGAGCCGTTGCTCAGAAGCTGGAATTCTGGCTCCTGCTTTGGCCTGGCTGCCCACACCAGACCCCAGTGAGTCCTTTCTAAAGCACTCTGACACTCGTGTGTTTGAACTCAGATTCTCTAGATCGTGTTATAAAACTCATGTTTTAAGGTACAAAGATAGAGCGGCCTATGATGGGTGTGGCTGAACCCACCGAGTATCCAGGATACAGTCATCCCAGAGAGCCTTGTGCAAGTGTCTCCAGGAGGCTACGTTAGGGAACAGTATCTACAAACCCCAGGGTTTTGTTATCTGTGGGTTTTTTGACCCTCTCAACTGAAACCTCAGCAGCCGGTGCACGGACCAGCCCTGTGCTTGTGCACTCGTGATGCTCTTTGAGAAGAGCTTTGTGTCAATTACCTAATGGCACGTAGACTAGTCACATGCTCTTTCTTTAATGAAAATATATGGGCCACGGTTTTCCTGAGTCTGCCTGCTTCCCTGGGAGTCTACAGGACACAGCTGCCCCTGACACTAGCCAAAGGGTGTTGTCACCCCTCCCTCTCGTCCCCGCCGTGTCAGCTTGAGTCTAACATAGGATGGGGAGTCAGAAACGAAGAGTGAGCTTCCATTGGGCATCACCCCCGCCCTGCTCCAAAGCCTGCAGTCACTAGACTTCAATAAACATGCCTAGCAAACTGCTTCATAACACAGGCCGTGGGCTTGCGTGTAGCGGCAGCTAATTCTCATTCAAATTAAACAGTCAGAGTGAGTCTGTTGGCTGCTTTGTTCGAAGTGGGATCATTCAGGCATGGCATTAAGCTTGGGTCCAAAATGAGCTGTCTCCAGTGGCGTGGCTCACTTTTGCACGTGAGTGGTGACCGCCTGCTCTCTCTCGGATGTCTTCGGAGGGCAAGGAGCACTTTATTATCGTAACTAGCACGCGGCCTCCGGGGGCTGTCCGAGAAGACGCCCGTCACCACGTTTACGACTTGTAATGATGTCTGGGGGAAGATGAGGCGGCACTGCCTTTAAGGGTCCCTTTCATAAAATACGAAGTCAAATTGAACTTTAATCTTTAGAGCAAAGAAAATACATCTTTTTCCCTGGGGAACTGAAAAAAATATGTGAGCAAATTCTAAGTGACTTTTAAAGTATACAATAAGACTGCCAGCTTTATTCACGGGGAAAAAATAATTGGCACTTGATGTCAGTATTTTCCATGAATTATTTGAAAAACAGATAAAACGTGTCATTTGTAGGGAACCATGTCCCACTGTTCTTCAAAGCTCCTCTCTCCTGAATAAGTAATCACCTTCCACCGGTGACTGGCACATGTGCGTAACACCAGCTCGGGCAAAGGATGTCAGAAAAGCCATGGCTGGTTTTACATGTAATGCGTTCAGGGTCCTCGGGGGAAAGAAAGGAGTTGGAAAAACAAAAGAAGGGATGCTTGACTCTGTCACCCTGGGGTGACAAACTGAGGTGTCTGTTCTTCTGGGCACCAAATCCTGGGAACTGGGAGAGGGGTCCATGCAGATAAAAGCGCCACACCCACCACAGTTACAAACCACTTTTTTTTTGTCTGTGTTTGACATTTTAGCTCCTACTGAAGCTCTTCTCTGACGTTTACCATTAAATTAGATGAAAAAAATCATCACGAGACAAACTAATTTGTTGGAGAACAATGTGTGTCCCTGGTGTTTCTCGTCTTTGGGAGAAAAGCTGAAAATGAAGCAAAAAGATTTCCATCCTTTACAGGCGAGAGGGTGTTGGCGTGCAGCTCGCCGACGCAGTGTGTTGTAGATGGTGTGTGGAAGAGAGGTGAGCTAGCTCAGAGGCAAATATTTTGTTATTTCTTGGCAGGAGCGTGAGGAGTGGGTGTTTGAAGTCACAGCCCTGAGTCCTGCTTCTAAACGTTTCCATAGCCGCCTTCCAGCTGTCACGTGGCGCTGCAACCTCCCCAGACGAAGCAAATGAGTAAAACATGTCACACGTCGAGATGGAGACAAGCTTAACATATTAGTCCTTCTAACCCTGGAAAACTATCACAAGCTAATATGTATAAGCGAGTCTGGAAGTGATTTCGTGAAATCTGTCTTCAGAAATCTCTATAAGTCCCCGAAAGCTGCGTCTACCCCAGGGGCTAGGTCGGGAGGTCCAGGAGGTTGTGTTCATCTGTTTCCAGAGACCCACATTTTCAGCACATCCCTGTTTGGGCTCGTGCATGACCTATGACTGGAGCTGTGACAGTCTCCTCGTCTCCTCATGGTCACTCACCCTGTCGGGAAGGGTTAGGAGAGAGGCGGCCACTGAACAGGGGCACAGGGATGTCCCCTCCCCACAAATATGATTCAGGGCAAATGGGAAGTGCAGATGCCCCAGCCGAGGCCACGTCCCCAGCCCCACCATCCCTGCAGGCTCCCCAGGGCCCCCACTCAGAAAGATCCCCCCACCTGGTCAGCAGCCCAGGGACATCCTATCGCGACAGACCCGCCGCTCCCCTCCCCTGAACTCGGGCCAAGAACGGGGCTTCCGTCTTGTTCGATCCGTGACTCTCTCGGGGCCGCGTTGGTTCCCACTGCCCCCGAGGTGGGTCCCCGCTCTATGCGTGTGCCACGGGACCTGGAGCTCGGCTCTGAACCCCAGCCTGGCAGTGAGGACCCCGGAACCTGCTCCAAAGCTCCCCGCGCGGCCACCCACTTCCTCGTGGAGCCTGACCCGGGTTTGCGTTCCAGGCCACCCCTGGGGTCTTAGATCCCTCTAGTCCTTGGACTTTTCCGACGGTGAACGGCCATGCCCCAGCCAGTCCTGGATCGCAGTGCTGGGCTCAGACACAGGTTACCTGTGTTCCCTGCAAGTCAGCTGGTCTCCAAGCTCCTGGCCCTTTCCGACTAGTGTGTGTCTTCACCTCCAGTGTCTTATTTCAGTGGTTTTCAAACTGCTGGGTGACCGAGCCAGCTCTTCTCCTCGGGGACCCGACACCTGACCCACGTGTGTCTGCTCCGTGACATCACACTCCTCCCCACAAACCTCCACCCCCGTCACAGGCGGCCAGCCGGACCCAGACCACACCCATCGCAGCCTTTGCCCATGGCATGTGTGCTTAAGGGGGAGACAGAGAGACCTGATGGCCAGCCACCCCAGTTCCAGACCCGCCCTGGACCCCTGCCACGTGACCCCTCCAGGTCTAGAGGATGACTGTCACCATGTTGCTTGATCTCATCCTTGCTTAGGTTGAGTTCTTTAGTTTGCAGCTAGAACAGTCCGATCTCCTGTGGTTCCCGGGAGACCTGAGTGCCTGATGGCTTCCCACAGGGACCGCATGGGGTTGGGGAGCAGAACCTGGTGGTCTCGGGGCTGACCTCCATCCTCCACGCCCTCTGCCTTCAGCCCAGCGTCTCCATTTTCTTTTTTCTTTTTTGCACTTTTTTAAAAATTGAAGTATTATCGGTTTACAATGTTGTGTTAATGTCTGTTGTAGCATCTCTAGTTTCTATGTTTTATATATTGGGATGTCACGTGCTATTTTACTTAAAACATGTTCTGTTGGCTTTCTGTTGCTAAAAAATGAAAACCACCCCCATGGACCTTGCGGGGCTCCCTGCTCTCCTACCCATTTCTACGCTGGGGCGTTTGGATTCCTCAGCTCGGGGCCTCACCTCATCTCTGGCTGGGAGAACTTGTCTGGTCTAGATAACGCCCGTGCCACTTCATAAAGATACTATGCAAATCATAAAGATACTATGATTAACAGCACCAAAATCCAGATTTTCTCATCTTTACGCTCTCTTTTCTGCCTCAGATCTGTAGGGAACCTCTGGCATTTCAAGAGACTGGAATCTAGTGTTAGGTACATGTAGGAAGGTCTCTTTCAAGCTGTAAAATCGTGCAGACTTCCTAAAGCAAGCATCAGGCGACTGCTGCCACCGCCTAGCTCACGGTCCCCAAGCCTGACTAGCGCAGAGATAAAAGGCAACACACGCGATAAATTCTCTTATAAAAACCTCTCAAGTCTTGTTTCAATTATTTTTGTAATGATATTTGGTTTCCACCTGAGATTTTAAAAAGAAACAACCTTCCACCTGTTTTAGAAAAGTAATTTTTCACAGACATAAAGGTTTCTATGATGGAAATTGCTGCTGCCGAAAACGAACGGGCAGGTAAGAAACAGCCTCAAAGTGTCCGGAGGAGGAGGAAGATCTCTGATTTTGTTTACTGCTATTATCCTTGCAAAAGTCTAGGACTAAATTGACATTCACACAGTGCTGCCCGAATCCTACAATCTCATTTACGGCTTTTGAAGCTTTCCCATCAGCCTCGGAATTTGGAAAAGTTCATTATAATTGGGGTTGGAGGGTTAGTTCATGTACTTCATTAACTCCTGTGCCAAAAATCTCTTCCCATTAATGATTATCTCCACCCAAGTTATTACATTTTTCTCTGAAAATTATTGGGCAATAAATGTTTGAACATAACTCACGTGATACAATAATGGAATTAATGTAAGTGGAGATGTAATGGCTTCTTTGATTAATGGATTCTTGGACAACACGGCCAACAGAGGACATAATACCTTTTAATTAGAAGTGAGAACAATTTTCTCCTTCAAATATTGGTCCTGCTTACCTGGTTGATGACTAACCACAGGTGAGAATTATTTACAGTCTAAATGAAAGTACGTATCTGGGAGACGGAAAGCTCGGCTTCAATCCATTCCCTTGACCCATGGCATAATCTGCCTTTTTTTTTTTTTTTTTTTTTGTCTATTTAAAGAGTCACCCCCCCCCCCCGACTTCCTTTCCCCCAAGTCCTGGGCTTTTAACTCAACTGAGCAAACTCCATCTCTGACTTTTTTAGATGCCTCCTCCCCCCCACCTCTTTTAATCCTGTTTTCACATTTTTCTCAGCATGAGAACCACCGTTTACCCTTGTAGATTCAGTTTTTTGCAGACACTCCTCATGGAATTTGGCTAACTTTAAACTTGCTCATTTCCTTTTTGCCAACTGAACGATCAATATTTGTCAGTGCTTTCAGGTTTTTATCTTTCTTATTTTCCAGACCGCTTCATTGAAGAAAATTGGCATTTTGACCTCAGTTCTGTCAAAGTGGAGTCCAGAGGAACAGAGAAGCAATCATCTTCTCCAAGGAACACAGGGCTCAATGGCAAAGAATTAATTAAAACTATCATGTCTTTTCTTTAGTCACTCGGCTGTGAATGTGTTTAATGACCTGGTGTCTGCCGCTGGCCGCCGTCCTGGGAAAACATTATATTCTTACCATCAGGCTCTGAAACAGAGTGTCTAGGGGAGACCGGGAGACCATCCAGTGTGGGGGTGGATTAGGCGTGGCCACGGCTGGGAGCTGCTCAGCTTTTCCTACATGGGAGTTGTTTCTGGGCAAGAAGTGTTGGTAAAGCTTAAAGTCTAACTACTCAGCCCATTTAATTGAACCCTGCAGCCGAAGCAGACAAAACCTCTGGTTGGGAACTCCACAGCCAGTGCAAGGCGGGGAGGGTAGAGCTCAGGGGTAGAGCACATGCTTAGCGTGCAGAGGTCGTGGGTTCAATCCTCAGTACCTCCATGAAATAAAAAATAATAGTAATAAATAAATAAACCCAATTACCTCCCCTCTTCCCCCCAAATTTTTAAAATAATAAATAGATTTTTAAAAATAACCAATGCATGCCTGTGGACGGCAGAAGGCCATTTTGGCTCATTTTTCTGAGTGTAGCACTGATTCGGTGTGACCACCCCACTTGCTGCACAGACCCTCCCCTCTGCCTGAGGACAGAGGGGCTGGCACCAGCCTGGTCCCAGCGGTGTCCAGAAAGCTCCCACAGGGACATTCCAAAGCCTGACGGCCTTTGTCCCTGATTCTGCAGCTCTCAGTCATAGCAGTGGTAACAGTCATTGTAGCCTTGGATACTTTAACTGGGGTGACAGGGCGGCCTCTGCAGGAGGGCGGCTCCTTGGCATTGAGGTCATTCCAAGGACAGTGGCCTTAGACTATCCTGCCTTTCAGGTGAGCTGGGGAAATTCAGTACTCACATCAAAGCTTGCTGGAAATAAAAAAGCCATTCTGCACGCCAGCCAAGGTCCCTTCGTGGGCACGTGAGAGAATGTGGAAAGCGGGGGGCAGGGAGGTAAGCAGCAGCCACCTGAAGTAAACTGGGGAGCCAGAGCTCAGCTTCACGCTGCTCTTCATTCTTCTCTGAGCCAGGTCACCACTTCCTAATTGTGACTGAAAACTACTCAAGCACAGAAGGATCACGGCATCAAGTCTGCCGTGCTCAGGGGTGTCACGGTCCTATAAAAATCTGCATGTAGGATTGAGCTCTTAGCCAGGGATGTTTGACCTCTGCGGTACCAAGGGCTCCATTTGCAACCTCCCAGAAGCCCAGTGGCTGTGCCTGATTTGCATGGATATTTGCATAAACCTACATATGCATGGTCTGCAGGTTTGGGCCATGAGTTGATTACATCTGGTTTGCTCTGAAAGTTTAGAATTGAAAGTAAAGGTGAAGGTTATAGCTATCCAAGAGAAAAACATCTGTTGTCCAGGAAATTTCTTTCAGAAGTCCCTTCCTGAATATCTGAATACGTCTTTTATAAATGAGGACGTAACTAAAATAAGTCCTCCGGGAACTGAAAAGCCCTTTAAAAGTAACTATGGTCAGTCCTCTGCCTCTCATTTCCCCGGGGCCATAATGAAACTTCTCATCTATCAATTAAATGTTAAGTGTTCTTAAATAAATATTATCAGAGACTGAATTCTCATCTTGAAAGTGAGGCATGCCACACAGTAAATGATTAGAGAAAAATATAAGGAGGACCTTTGGTTTCTGGGCCGTCTCCTTTACTGGGAAATCCAAGGCTGGACCATTCTAGCTGAGCCCACTCCTCTGAATTCTCATGTCCTAACCCAGCAGTCTCCCACCCCACCCCTGCCATCAGGTGGCCAGTTTTAAGTCTCCTTTGATCAGAGAGATTCACATGAGCTTTGTCTCTTGATACAAGGGCACTCCTCTGCCTTGCACCATTGTGCAGAAGACACAGAACACAAGGGCTAAGAAAAGGAGCTCAGAAGTCACGTTAAGTGTGGGCTTGAAGTCTGAGCCTGCCACCTACGCCCTGTGTGATTCTCAGTAAGTTGCTTCAATTCTTTGTGCCTCAGTGTCTTGCTCTGTAAACTTACTTAATGACTACCCACTTCCAACAGTAGCTATTAGAATTAGACGAGATAACGCGCGTAGTGCTGACCTCTAAAGGGAGCTCGCTCAGTCGGTGATGCGTGTTATCGTTGTGACGGCTACGATTGTTACTCGGTCCCTTAGCCAGTTCAGCCCTCTCGCAGAATTGGTCAGCTTTCTCCCAGTTCTGAGAATGCCATCTCCCGGTCCTCATCCCATCTCTTACTGACAATTGCAACAGCTTGCTAAGCCTCTGAACAATACTCTTACTTTAATATGTAAGAGATCATTTTTAAAGGATTCAGGCTAAGTTTTCATGGAGCCAGACCATGGACACGCCTATGGTAGGCGCCCCCTTGTCCTGCACTAACACCTCCTCTTCCCCGCCTTGTCTCCCTGACTTAAAGAGGAACCCGTTACCACTGGTTGTCTCTGGGGTCAGAGCCAGGACCCTTCTTCATGGCTCAGTACGAAGGGCAACTTCAGCGTAGCTTTTGTAGAATTACTGGACTTGACCATTGCGTATCGAACCTGAATTCTCTGAAACACTTTTTTTCCCAGATGTTTCGTATTGCTTAGCAAGAACTGTGAAAATGAAATTTAAATACATTTCTTAAAATTTTTCATATGAAAATAAATAAATAAATCCATTTTTCATGGACTCTAATTATTTTATATGTAAATCAAAGCACAAGAGGTATGCCATAATATTCCAGAATTCCTAAAAGGCGTATTCAAGTTAAATCCTAGTTAGAGTCTACGATACAGACTTTCGGTACAGTAGATCCTTCGGATTTGCCAGAGATGCAAGCTGAGAAACTTGAAGATTCCAAATTTCATGTTCAGAAGTTACCGCATGACAAAGACAGGCGAAGAACAACAGAACTTCATCAAGGTGCAGGTGCTCTACGGGAGACTAGTTTCCCACATTGCTCAGTGACTTCCTCTGTCCATCATGATTCCAGTGCCCACGGAGAGTGATAAGAATTGGAATCCCTGAAAGTATGGATGGAATATCTGTGAATTCCCAAGTTCTGCTTTATTGCAAAATGTTCATCAAATCAACATAGTGGTATTTGAACTATGCCTTGAAATAAGTTAGGGCTTGAAAACAGAAGACAAGAAGTGTGTGGGATGATAGGGCCGATGATGAAAAGGAGGGAATAACTGGGAGAGAGAACAGCACTGAAATGGACCTGTAAGGAGCGGGGTTTACTTCTCAAAGCCCTTACGTGGTGGAAAGCAGGCTAGTATTCAACAGCTATTTCATTCCCCAGAAGTTGTGGTTATAACCAGCCAGAAATTCTCGTCATGAAGTTTAAATCCATTCTTGTTGTGTTCATCATGAAGCTAGATCAGCATCCTTGCAGCAAAGATGAGAAGACACTCAATTACACGACACTGGTGGCCATTGGTCCCCAACTTCCGTGTAAGTTGCTATGTTTGTAAATTGCTATGGCATTATCTTTCAGTCTCTGTCCTTCAGAATTAAGCTTTTCAACCCCTTTTGACCTTTTTTCCCTGGGTTTCATTTTCTACTTCTTAACGTATTTGACTCCTCACTGAACTACAAGAACGGTAGATCTGCAGGTGGCTAGAAGCAGAAAAAGTCTGATAAAAATATACTGCTTCTAAGAGATGATTTATTTGTGTGTATGAGAGAGGGACATATATGCTGCTTTACAACTTCTTTTTCTTTTGGCAAATAAGCATTTTTTCCCTTTTGTTCCACTTTCCCTGCCAGGGAGACTCATTCCTCTGCTAAGTGAAGCAACATGAAAGAAAAGAAAAGATGCGTGACTTACAGACCCTTGTTAAACGACCACACAGCACTAGCTAGATGCATGGATGACCAGACGGACGTGGAGGTTCTGGGAGTGGTCTGGTCCTTGTGGAACTGAGAGCAACTCCTTCTCACATCTCTGTGCTCCGTCTTCCTCTCAGAGAACGGAGCTGAAAACCCCTTCCCTCACCTCAGCACGGTTCTCTTGGGTGGACTGGAATCTCCTTTTACAGAAGGGCTCTCCCTGCTTCAGGGGTCTGTCTCTCCCCAGCTTTCTTCAATGGTCTCAAGTTAAGCAATACGTTCCTTTGTCTACATAAAACCATGAACGTGGCCAGGCAATTCCAGCATTTTGATGTTCAGGACACATTTCACTATGCTGCCAAACATGCACAGAAATGCTCCAATTTTTTTTTCTCTGGTTATACTCTCTAGATTTTGGGAGTTGAAAGTGTAATGAATCACCGCACAGTTCAATGCAACACCTTATTTTGTGTGTGTGTCTTTGGCTTCGACCACCTCTGTCCTTACCGGGAGTGCTGGGGATTGGAGGGCGTGTCCGCACGCCCCGGCACCGGCTTCCTCCTGGCGCATGATCACCTTCCTCTGCTTGAACAACAATCCCCTTCTGTTACCCTGTGCCTTTCTTAGTCTCACATAATTTGCCTCATTTTCGCCATTTCGGGAGCTTACACAAACATCTTTGCAGTCTAACCAGGCTCAGCGAGGTGGGAAAATGAGTTTGACATCCAGCTGCATGGGATGTGGCTGCAGGGCGCACTTGCTCAGGGCGCTGCTTTCTGGGACTGAGATGGCGCGGCTCAGAGGCAGAGCTGGGAGGGGGGGGTCCCCGGGGGGTCCCCGCCCATCACACCCAGGGGATGATCCGAACAATGTAACTTGCTGACATGTTGATGTTTTCACCTCCATTTCTCACCTGCCTGGGCTGCTCCTAGCCAGCTCCCAGCTTCCTCTCTTTCCCCATAAAATAGCCAAAGTGATCTATTAAACTAAAAATCAGATTGCATCACTGGCCGTCAAAGTCTTCAACACTTGCCTCACCGTGATGCTTAGAATGAAGTTCAAACCTCGGCTTGGCTGAAAGATCACTTCCCTGGGAGCCGTCCTTCTTGGCTCCGGGTCCACACCCACCTCCTCCTTGCTTTTCAGCCCCTCCAGCCCCTCCACGGGCTTCGCTTCTGACGTTCCTCCTGGATCCGACCATCGTGGATGTTGCCTCTCAGACAAGTGCACGTCCGTACCCTCTGCCTTATCCTGCTTTTTTTCCTTCACATACTCACCTGAAATTACATTAAACTATTAGTTTATTTGTTTTCTAAATGTCCTCTCTTTTGCGAACAGTGACTTTTTTGATATTATCCATACCGTCCCCCCAGAAACTAGAACCATGCCGAGCAAAGGATCAGTGCTTAATAGACATTTGTCTGGTAAGTGAATAAATTCTCATACACACAGTAGAGGGTTCTGATAGGCCAGTGTTACTGTTCTTCAGAGGGGAAAACAAACATCCGTCTTATTTTTAGGCATAAACTCTTTTTGGAACATAAAATCATTTTGTTTATCAATTTATAGGAACGCTGTTAATTCACTTCATGGGACGTTTTTACGTCATTTTCTCCCGTGAAGTTGAGGACCCTCAAGGCTGAGAATGAATGAGTTCTTCAATTCTTCACTAACTTTTGACACAACAAGGAGGAACTAAGATGCAGATAATGGCCTTGGGTACATAGGGATGAGAGGGGACAGCAAAGGCAGTGTCATTATATAAACAGCTTCGTCCCTCCTCTGTGTGACCGTAGAAGAAATATCAAGATGCTGGCAGAATTACTAGTAGTTAAGTCCAAAGTTATGACTGGACATAGTTGAGGGGCGGAAAAAGGTAGCTTTCCTTTGATTCCATGTTTATTTATTGCAAAGTAGATGCGGCCACAGTCATATATATATATATATATATTTTAACCCCAGAAGAGCTTATTGGAAGCCATTGAGAGAAAAATCTAAACTTGAACTTCCTTAGAGACGACCCTGGGGAAGAAGGATGCTCTGTATTTATAACAAATTCTTCTAGGTGAACCAAAGGGGGAAAAGGCTGCTCTCATCTTCAGTGAACCTAACAGAACATCTTTCTCCAGATATTGTCTTGTTGGCACAGTTGGCAAGAATTCACAAAACTTCGGTTCTGCCAGGACCAGACTGAACTGGTAGAGAGAATGTTCTTGGTTTTCTGTGGAATTTATAAATTGCCCAGCAGGGTTTTGCTAAGGAGGCAGTATCTGAATAGAACCAACCAATGCCAAGCATTTCACAAAGGGTCCAAATGAATCATGAAGAGATTCACAAGGTCCAAACACTCCAGTGTTGTTAGGACCCCAAATTCCTGACCGTCCTGTTACTTCATTAATGTGTTATTCAATAAAGATTATCCAATAAACATTTAGTAAACACCTACCGGCACCAGGGACCACACCAGGTCAGGGGATGAAAACACATTTTCCTTTTCTCATGGAGTTTCAAATCTCATGTGTTTTGAACTTTCCTATCATGTGGCAGAAAGTCTGTCTGGGAAAACAAAAATAGGAATTTTCCTCAAGGAGAGAAAACAATGCATTTGGAACTCTTGGTGGAAATCAAGTGGACACAGAACGGGATTTCTTAGACTTAATTTTAATCCCACGGTGCAGTGCGGATTAAGTTAATCAGTTAGCTTTTCTTCCAAAGCCATGTACTTCACCTTTGAATTCAGGCCGGTGGTTTCCCAAATGCTTATGTATTCAGGATGTAGGAGATGTGTAAGTAGGAAAGGTTCTACCTAAATATTGAATCACTGTTAAAAATGACACATAACAAAGGCAGAAAGCCCTTCTCTTTAATTTGGCAATTTTTTTTTTTAATTATTGAAGTATTGTCAGCTTACAGTGCTGTGCCAGTTTCTGGTGTCCAGCATCATGTTTCAGTCATATGTACACATACATATATTCCTTTTCATATTCTTTTTCACCATAGGTTACTACATGATATTGAATTTAGTTCCCTGTGCTGTGCAGTAGAAACTTGTTGTTTATCTATTTTATGTATAGTAGTGTCTGCAAACCTCGAACTCCCAATTTATCCCTTCCCATCCTTTTCCCCTGATTTGGTAAAGTATTAATTCCATAACATTATAAGTGTGGGATACATTTATTAAACTTCTTGAGTCCCAGCCCTTCCCCAAGCTGGGAAGCTATATTTACTTCTTCCTACTGCAGAGGATCAGGGACAGAGTCCTGTGGTCAGGCGGGGACAGGGTTTGGGATGGCCACAGCAAGTGGCCTGAGCATCAGAGGTGTAGAATTTCTGACTTGGAAACTCCCAGAGTGATTGCCAACTCTCTCAAAGGTGACTAGTGGTCTGGACTTCTGTCCCTTTACAGAACAGAGTTGAGAAAGTTTTGCCATGCATGTAATAAATTACATAATAAATCATGTAATTTATTAATGTCATCTCCAAGAATGAGTCCATTTTTTGCATATGTGCTCCTTAATCACTGAGTGTCCAGCAGAAAACTGTTTTTGTTTCACAGAGATGTGTGCGTTGCATCCGGAGACACACACACACACACACACACACACACCCCAAGACTGAGTGTTTCCTCAATGCAGGCATTTCATTTTTCCCATTTTCACAACCTGGAATATTTAAACTGGAAGGGTCTTAAAAAGAGACAGTTTAACCCAACTCCTCTAAATGCCCCAAGGCCACATGGTAAATTGGCAGTGGGGCTAGAACTCAGGGCATGTGGGCCCCAAATCATTGCTTTCCTTTGGGTGCAGCCTGAATGAGACACTCTTGGGTCCTCTCTAAATACCCACTAAACAGCCCAACATCATGGACCTAAAAGATTCACATGCGGTCTTTATTCTCTGCAGTTCATCTGAGGCCTTGGAGAAAGGTTCTCACTACTTTGAGTCAAGGTGAAATTTAATACTTTAATTTGTTTAAGCCCCATGAAGTTCAAAGGTTACAAGTGGAAGAGGGGATGGAAGGTTAGGAGGGGCTCTTTCCTCAGTCTGTTCGAGTGGGTGGAGTTTACCCTGGGAAGACACATCATGACTCTCAATGGGACCAAACTGCCACTCACCAGCGCTGGCACTTTGTTAGGAATCCATTTGCCCAGGACAAACCGGGAAGAAGTATTTGGAACCAAGAATGAAGACTTCCTTCCAAGATGAAGTCAGTCTTTACATTCGGAATAGACTGAGGTAGACGATGCTCTGGGTATCCAGCACCCACTGAGGTTCTCTAAGAGCAAATGTGTATTTTACATTTGAAAGATTCCCCAAAAGCAAGCTGGGGAAACTGTGACCAGGTAGGTACCCAGGAATACGAGGAGAATGGTTTTCAGTCATGTGAGATTCTGGTATATATTTTATGCCTGCCTTTTCAGTTTACAAAAGGGGCGGGGGGAACATGGCTGGGGTCTCTCAGTTTCTGAGAAGAAATTGTTACTGAGTCCAAAGTCATTCTGCTCGCAGCACGACAGGCCAATAAATTGCGAAGCGAGATGTTGCGGCAAAGAAGAACGACTTTATTCAGAAAGCTGGCAGACTGAGAAGATGGGGGACTAATGTCCTAAAGAACCATCTTCCCCAAGTCAGAACTCAGGCTCCTTTCATACTAAAAGGGGCAGGGGCGTGGTTGGTTGCTGCAAACTTCTTGGTGTCGGAATCCTTTGGTCTTGCAACTGTCCACGTGGGTCAGGTCATGATGTCCCTGTAAACCTCCCACAAGACAAATGTTACTCTCTATTCTGCAACTTTTTTTCTTTATATGAATGGAGAAGTGTTCTCCCCTTGAAGGTCAGAGCCTGGACAATGGGCTCCCCTGTATGTTTCAGGCTCTGGGCCACATTCTTTTACAAAAGGTGCAGAACCAGCAGGACTGAGGCCAGGAAACAGAGCCCAGGGTTAGAGACAAAGGCACAGGTCCAACATGGAGGCAGGTTCGTTCTCTCCTATGACAGAATCATGGACACTGGTGTCTGATCTGATAAGGAAGGCTTGATAGCTCACTGAGAGGCCTTGTGTCCGCTTGGGTCCAGGCTCACACTGAGTAACAAAGGCAGGTCAGTTTCAAACATGCGGATCGGGGTGGGGGGAGTGAACATCAGGAGTGTCATTTCCAGGTCTTCACGTCAGGAAGGAATGAGTCTGAAAGCTTGCTACTCCTGACACTCTGATCTATCTCCTCTTTCATCCATACCTTTTTCATTCCTGTCTCAGAGAAAAAGGCACCCATTTTTCCCCCCAAGGCCAACTCACTCACTCTCCTGGCAAACTTGATTTGATCCTGCCCATGAAACTCAGTTCTATCCATTAGTTCTCTTCTCCCAGCTCTGTTTCCCTATCTCATTAGCCCTTCTGTTCTGCCTACATTAATACTGAAGCCTGATTTAAAAGGTCGTGTGAGGCTGGAGTCACGTAGACCTGGGAGTGAGTCCTCTGTTGTTTGGCAGCCGTGTGTCCTTGAACAAATCCTTCCTCTCTTAGTTTCCTCATTATAAAATGAGAATAATAACAGGACCTGTGCTTTTGGGGATTTTTTTTTAAAAGATAAATAATAATGTGTATATAGTGCCTACCATGTAGTAGAGATTTAATGAACAATAGTAGCTGCTATTTTTTGCTATTATGATTACGTGTGTAATATGATAGTACACTATTATCACTAATGTATTATTATATCTCACTTCCTGCTAGATAAAAATTTCCTTTAATATATGGGAGAATTTCTTCTTCACTACTTGAGAGCATCCATCATAATGTTGTGATGTCAGATATCTCTGTAACAGGGAAGAACAAATCTGACTCCATGTTGGACCTATGTCTTTGCCTCTAACCCTGGGCTCTGTTTCCTGGCCTCAGTCCTGCTGGTTCTGCACCTTTTGTAAAAGAATGTGGCCCAGAGCCTGAAACACACAGGGGACCCTATCCTCCAGGCTCTGACCTTTAAGGGGAGAACACTTCTGCATTCATATAGAGGCGAAAAGTTGCAGAACAGAGAATAACATTTGTCTTGTGGGAGGTTTACAAAAACATCACGACCTGCCCCACGTGGGCAGCTGCAAGAACAAAGGATTCCAACACCAAGAAGTTTGCAACAACCAACCACGCCCCTTCCTCTTTTAGTATAAAAGGAGCCTGAATTCTGACTTGGGGAAGATGGTTCTTTAGGACATTAGTCCCCAGTCTTCTCAGTCTGCCAGCTTTCTGAATAAAGTCGTTCTTCTTTGCCGCAACATCTCGCCTCCCAATTTACTGGCCTGTCGTGCGGGAAGAGTTTGGACTTGGTAACATATTCACTAAATGTTTATTGAGTAAATGTGGCCAACAGTTTGCTACAGTGATTTGACAAGCATGAAAGTTTGGTTTGGATGTCCAAGGCTTTAGCCAGTTGTCCTCTTTGTGCTTTCTGAAATTTGTTTAGTAATTGAGAAAGGCTTAACCTACTAGTGGTCATTTGCAAGGGTCTCAGAATTCTCAGGGACTGAAAAGTTTTGGTCCAAGGATGCATAAAACTGAAGACTTCTCGGTGTTCATAGAAACTAAAAAAGTGGGAATAGTAACATATCATTAGGAAGAATAACCAGAGTTTAATGCACACACAGATTCCAATTTTTGTTCTCGAAAGAAGAGTGAGACAGCTTTCCATTGTCTTGCCTTGAACTACATGCAATAACAGTGTGGGATCTGGAGCACATCCTGTAGATGTCTGGCCAACATTTCTCAAAGTGCCTCCAAGTCTGCTCATTGTTATGCAAAGTAAACAGAGGAAGAAGTCTGTGGCCAAATCACTTCTGGAAATTTGGCAAAAACAAAGATAAGTAAGTTCTTTATGACAGGTCAGTAAATATCCTACGGGGGCTACAATGCATAGTGATTTCCAAATTCATTTGCCCAAGGAACACTGTTTTTCAGAATGTATCTCAGGATTATTGTCAAGAGTGACCTACTCCTAGCCTCTTTATTTTATACATGTGGAAATCAGTTTCCAGAAAATTAATTTGCCAAAGATTACTTAAAAGTACAGCAAAAAGAACCTAGACATCCTTCTCCTTATCTGAAATTAGACTTACTGTTTATTTTTGCTTTCCTGGAGAAATAATAACATTCACATATTAATTATATCATTTTTGCCTGTATTTTCCAAATAAGCTTACACTAAAAATATCACAACTAACTTTTGAGAATTAAACACATTAATAATAATGAAATGGTTTTCCCATGAAATTGGGAATACAATTACCTCCAATGTTCTGTTAGGAAAATTGATAGTTTTTCTCTTTATTTTTTTTTAAACTGAATTCCCCAAACAAATTTCTTTGCTCTTACTCATTATTTTTATAATTAGGCATAAAATAATTCATACTTTATCCATAATTTAACAGATCCTTTTGGTTATTTCCAAATAAGATTAGTCTTTCTGCATATTATAGATAAGCAGCTAGTCATTTGTGACATAAAGCTCTTCTTAAAAAATAATTAGGTTTGCAATATGATATTTAGAACTTCTCAAACTGCCTGATAGAAAGAAATAATCAAAAATTCAGAAGAAATGTAAAAATCTGCTGTCAGTGTGATGAAACTAAAAGAGAGTGAAAGTGAAGTTGTAGTGTTTCATTCACTGCAAGGCTATTTCTCTAGCTGCACAGTTTTCAAAATTTTAACCAAGCGTAGCTAACGTCTACTGCTTTCTTACTAAGTTAAAAAAAAAAGTTTAGGACATGAGTCCAAGGTCATCTTTAAAGAAATTCCTGGTGTGTTATTACTGCTGGCGTTCTCGATGCACTGACCACGGGCCACCAGAGCAGGTCATAAATGCTCACATGTGCGGGCTTCTCTGCATGTGAGAACCAACGACCAGAAAACCATCAATGTTCAACCAGCAAGTGATAAAGGCTACTTGGGTCTTCGTTACTGCAGAAGTGGACTTTCATTGCCTTTTCCTCTTTTGATGATGGGAGACCATCTCCATCCATATAGTTGGAAGTGCCTGGGTCACCTTTCCAAGCAATGATGCTAAGGACCACAGCGTGGAGGGGCCAGAGCCGCCCTCAGACATGGTCCGGGGAATACACACACTCAGTTATGCCGGGAAGGCTGTGTTCTTCCCTAGAAAGTTGTACCATTACTGGTAAATGAGGAATGCCCAGCTCAACTAATCTAAAGAATATCTCTTAAATTTTAAAACAAACATTCGACAGTCAGAGGGAAGTTGTTGTATCTGTGCTGCTGGCTTGGAAGAATTACCTAGACATCCTTGGGTTTTCGAGAGTGTTTAGCATTGGTATTTGTTTAGAGACTGTTTGAAGTGAATGTGCCAGAAAATGGGTCTCCAAGAGCAGAACTTGAGATCTGAGGTGTGAGAAGGCTATCAGCCTTGTGACTTAATACTCTGGCCACTGACCAACAGATTACTTCAACTGTCTTTAAGTCATCTTCCAAATGTGCACCCACGTGGGCCAAGTGGACCTTTCCCAGGTGGGAGCCCTCTTTGGGCTGTTCCTGAATCTCCAAATGAATGAGAGACAGCACCCCAGTAGGTCGTGCACGTCTCAACATCCATCATTACGGTGGTGCCTGGGGTCTCGTACGTTCTCAGTTAGTCCTTGTTGGTTGATTGATTCGCTTCTGACTTCACCCGTTAGCTTCAGTCACTAAGCTTCCTTCTCAGTTCTCAGAACTCTCTCTAAACTCTGTATTTTCCTCATGTTTAGCATTCATCTGCTGTCCCTTCAAACCATTCTGTTGTTTCAGATACTGCCTTAGCAGAATTTCTAAGTGCCAATGAATCTTTTTTTTTTTTTTTCTTTTTAAACAACTTAGAAGGGAGATTGAGAATCATAAGGATGCTGCCAGCCCTGGACCGTTTGCCTAGTGACCTAATTTCATGGGAATTTGCCAGGCCTGCTCCGTGGAAGAAACCCAGTCTCTGTCCTGCAGTCTCCGTGGGCTGTTCGGCTGACACTCTCCACAGCCAACTTCTTCACATTGTGTGACCTTCAAGATCCTCTCCCCTGAACACCGCTCCATTTTAATCTTGCTCTATAAGAGACATGATAAGGAATAAAGGTGCCGTCATTTCTGTGACTTTGGCACATTTCAGCGATGTCAGGGGCTTAACTCAATTGCTGTTTCTTACACTGAATTATGACATGCGCTTGTTTCTTACTACTCCAGACTTCCATCACACGGATTTTGGGTAATTCTGGTTTACCAGTGTAATTTATCCAGTATGTTAGCAAGACCTGTTCCATAAGATGTAAGCTACTTTTTGCCCAACGTGGACCTTCATTTACTTCCTTTTCTCTTTTTTCCCTGCTAGCTCCTTCTAAACCCAGATCTAAAGCTCTTCTAGGCATCACAGTCCATTTGATGTGGTAGCACATTGATCCGACATTCTCCTCGGAAAACCAGGACCACAGTTCTGTGTGCGAGCACACTCCGGACTGTGCTCTGATCCCGCTCTGCCTATGACCTGACAGCCTCCTCTGAAGAATGTATTGTACCTGCTTTATCCCTGCTTCTGGAAGGACTGTGATGGCCTTTGGCCAAAAGCAATGAAATCGCGACTTCCTTGCTTCTCAACAGCCTGCCCAGGGACAATAATGAAAGAAAAGTAAACCGACTCCATTATCTCCAGTGGCTTTTTAAATAATTAGGCTATTTTAGTAACAGGGCCTCGCTGGCGCTCCCAGGTTCCCCACGGGCACGCCAGCATTTCCCAGGTGAAGAGGGCCACCCCGACGTCTCAGGAGAGGAGACCTCACTGTCACCACACACTTCCCTCCGTTCCTGCACACGCTGACAGCAGAGCTGGGCGTCCCGTCACTGCAGTGGATGCTCTGGCAACAGTGCTCGCGGTTTTGCAGTCTGACACAGTTCTGTGCTGGTGTCTTTGGCAAGAGAAGTGACCCAAATTTTTAAAGAGGCAGAGATTTTTGGGGAAGGGTGGATTTTTTTCCGAGCTGACTCCAAATATCACTGAGTCACTTCCGACTTCCTCGCTATAGAGAAGGTGATGAAAAGATGCCACCACACTGGGGATTGCAGAGGAGTAAAGGGACGATGTTAAAGGGGCCTCGAGACGAGGATGTATCAACGGCCTTAAAAAGTACAAACTCATCACCGGCAACCCTGCTACTAAAAGCTCCCCCTCAGCAAGTGGAATCAACGACGTTCACACGTGTGTAAGTGCGAGGACGATCACCACAGTGTTCTCTACAATATTGAAATTCTGGAAGCAAACGTCCAGCAATAGGAAAGCGGCTACACAGCAGGCTCACTGCTGCGGTAACCGCTCTGTTACAAAGGGTGTTTATTGACCTGCACAATATTTTGTTTAAAATAAAAAGGCAGGGGTGGGGGGTACAGTTCAGGGGCAGAGCAAGTGCTTGGTGCGCACGAGGTCCTGCCTTCCATCCCCCATGCCTCTGTGAAGGGGAAAAAAAGGAAATTAAAAGCAGATTATAAAACAATTCCTATAATAAATTTTTTTATAAAGAAACAGCAACATACTGACACAGCTGATGTGTCAGTGATGGTATTTCCATTTTGTCTGCCTTTAATAATTACTCTATAGGAAATATGTAGTATTTATCAAAAAAGAGAAAAGAGAAAAAAGGATATATTCAACTTCATATTAAAATATGTTCTCCTCTTTCTTTTAAAGACTTCACAGGTGTCCCACGCTGGGTAAGAGAGCTGCGGTCAGCTCTTTGCTCCCTAACATGAGGGACCAGGGAAAGAGGTGGTGCTTTGAGGAGGAAAACTGCAGCAAGTAGATAGTCTGTTAGCTTGAATGACGAGGTGCAACACTTCTGTGTGTCTGTTCACACCCGCGGGTGGAACATCCCTAGATGACAGGGGATGGGAAAGAGCCAACACGTTCCAAACCCATCAGCAGAGAACGTTTTCAAGGTGTTGACTTCTAGGAGAGCTTCCAGAAGGACTATCAGACCGTACCTTCTCAAGAAGACACACACACAAACACACACACACACACACACACACACACACACATACACACACACAGAGGTGACAGTAGCAGTTCAATTTCTACTTCCTAGAGTAAATAGGTACCATGAGATGGGAATTTTATCAGCGTGTTACCGGAATGTTCTAAATTCTGATGGGACTTTTGCATCATTTATAATTGCTTGGCTGCTTGGCTGTCTTACAGTCTCACTGGGCTGTCCTCGGGGAGGGCAGGGTTTACGTCTGTACTGTCTAATACGATTACTGTAACAAATCCTTGATCGCTATTTGTGGGACATGCAAATGAACAAGCGCCAGGCACACATCTGATTGGCTGCCAATCATTCCGACCTCAGTAGGAGATTTCCCATCTAACGACTCTGTTCTTCACCATGTTCTAGTGCCTTCCACAGCCAGTGAGAGAAGTTTCTGATGTTCACCAAGCCCTTGGAGACAGACAAATGCTCCTGGTGAAGGTGGCTGATTTTAAGACCTGGATCTGATGGCATAGCAGCAGACGCCTTGACGGCGATGATGTCATTCAAGGTTATTTGCTGCAAGTAATGAAATGTGCCGCTGGCTGGGAAGGAAGCCACCGAGTACACTCGGAGCCAGATCCAGGCAAGCACTGCTGCCATTCTCAGCGGCCCACGGACGCTTCTGTCTCATATGCTTTATCCTCCGTGACGTGGGGCAGAGTTGTCGCCACATTTAGGAAAGTCAGCCCATTAATACAAGAGGTTTCCCGATTTCCTTCCCAGGTACACCATCCATGCAAGACCGAGCTGGCTAGCAAGTACTCTTTGTTGACAATTAAGCAGTATTATTTGTGAAGTTTTGCACAGGGGCCTCAGCAGTATTAGCTTTTCACTTGTGATCGCCAGGTTAATTCATCAAGGAGGCAGCAAAGGTGAAAGACATTCTAGATTATTAGGGTGAGTTAATTTGAAGGCAGGGGAATATTAAATTTAGGCTTAACAAATAAAGGGACTTTTGGCAGAGTTTGATCTGGCATTCAGATAACCTCTGTTTCTTATCGTACAAATGGTCTGAGTCCAAAGGAAGGAGAAGGGCTGGCAACTAGACATGTGCAGACGTTATTTAAATGCACTTCCTGGGCTGACGTAACTGTGGCTGTGCAGGAGTTTTCTCGTTTTGGCATGAGCACCAGGAGGAGCCTCTTTCTACAATATGAGCGTAATACCACCTGAGTGTGACTCGAGATCTGTAGGTTAATTTTTTAGGTAGGGGGACTATCAGTGCATGAAAAGAAATCCTCGAATTTTAAAGTAACAGCATTGATAGCACACACTCTTGCAAACGAAAATAACTAGAATCCATAACGTTGCGCAAGTCCTCTGGTGAAGATTTGTCCCTATACCCACGTAACTGGAACGGGTTCTAGGTTTAATTCCCACTCTCTTGCTTCAGGCTAATGAACTATAAATTTCAATTTGCTTTCCCTTTACCCCTCATTTTAAAAATGGGCAGTGGTATTTTCTTGAGGATTGGAGGGCTAATTAGTTAATACTTGCCAAGCCCTTTGACGATGAAAGGGCCTACATTCAATCCAGAATTAGAACCATTCTCAGCACAAAGCTCAGATTAGCTCAAAAACTTAGGAATAAGATGCCTCAGGGAGCCCACGTCCCGGATTCTAGTGAGATTATGTCTGAAAATAGTCAAACCAATTCCTGCAATGATTCAGATTCTAAGGATTTATGGGGTTCAGCATGACTGTACCCTGAGTCATGCATGACAACAAAAATTAGACTGCAATCCGACTGATAATTTAGGGAACAATTTATTAAAGGGACCCCGGGGAGCTTTGAGCCTGTGTTATCTCTAAGGCCCAATCCATGTTAGCCTGCAGAGACAGCACACACCCAGCCAGGTGAAGGGTGCTGCAAGCTGAAGGCAGAGGCTGTAAACTCGAGACAGAAATTGCCAATTGGGCCCAATAAAGCTTTTCATAAGTCACAATGCTAGAAACTAAAAACTTTAGTAGGGACAAATCCACATCAGGCATCTGTCCTCAGCCCTCCTTCCTCGAGGACCCTTTCCTGGGCACCATTGCTCACACTGATCTCTCATTCATTTTTAAAACATTTTTAGACGGAAGATGTTAACTACAGATTTCTCGCAAAATACACCAGAGTGGGTTCAGAAAGTTCCCCCTACTCCAAATTTGCTGAGAGGTTTTCTATTTCCTAATCAGGGATGGATGTTGGATTTTTGTTGGGTTCTTTCTCTGTGTCCATTGAGATGATTATTTGTTTTATGTCTTTAGCTTATTATCATAATGAATCGCATTGATTATTTTAAATGTTAAATCAGCATTCTGAGGTAAACCCCATTTGGTCATTTGGTCATCAATATATGATGACTTTTACATATTTGGGGGTTCGATTTGCTGAAATTCTACTTAGAACTTTGCATGTATATTTTCAAGGACATTGTGCCATACTTAATTTTTTTTTGTAACATTTTTGTTTGCTTTTGATGTTAGGGTGATGCTGGCCTCATAAAATAGGTTGGGAAGTACTCTTTCCTTTCCTGAAGGTCTTTGTGTGGATTTGGTATTATTTCTTCTTTAAATATTTGATAGAATTCACAAATGAAACCTTCTGAGCCGGGAGTGTTCTCTAAGTGAATGGTTTCAACAACAAATCCAACGTACTTAATAGATGTATTTAGTTTCCAATTGCCTATTTTCCAAGCATCTTTTTGTTACTGTTTTCTAACTTTTTAATGGTGGTCAGAGAGCATACTTTATGTTACTTGGATCCTTTTGAATTGAGTATTGAGGGTTTTTTTAATGACAGAGTATGGTTTACCTTGGTAAACTACCACGGGTGCTCGAAAAGGTGGCATATCCTAAGTCTTTGGTGTGAGTTCTCTATAGATGTCAATTAAATCCATTGGTTGTAGTGTTGTTCGAATCGTCTATATCCTAACCAATTTGCTGTCTGTTTTTTCTACCAATTATTAACAGAAGAGTATAAAAATCTCTGGTTATAAATGCAGACTTATCTATTTCTCCTTGTGTCTCTGTCAGTTTTTGCTTCATGAATTTTAAAGCTCTTTCATTACATGCATAAATGTTTAAAATTATTATGTCCTCTTGATTAATTGGCCCCTTTATCATTATGACCTTTTTTCTATCCCTATTAATGTTCTTTCCCTTGAGATCTATTTTGTCTAACACTAATATAGCCACTCTAACTTTTTAAAAATTGGCTTTTGCATAGTATATTTTTGCAATTCTTTCACTTTTACACTATTTGTGCTTTTATATTAAAAATGTGTTTCTCAGAGAGAGCATTTAGTTGAGTCTCGCTTTTTTTTTATCATTTAAGGGCCTCTGCCTTTTAATCTGGATAGTTAAACCATTTACATTTAATATAATTATCAACACAGAAAAATATAAATCTATTATCTTTCTATTGGTCCTACCTATTCTTTGTTCCCCTTTCCCTCTTTTTATGCTATGTTTTTAATCAATTGCATATTTTGTATGAGTCCACTGCATATGTTCTAATCATTTCAGATGTTTTTTTCTCCCTGGCTTCAGGCAGTTTTCTCACATGCACAATCTCGTCAATACTTAGAACCTGGAGGAGACCCTTTGCACACCTGCAGAGTTCTTTTCTCTCTTTCTCTGTCTCTGTCTCTGCAGATACCTCCTAACAGTATGTTGTCCTGTGGATTCTAGCTGCATTGGTCCCCTGGACTCTCAGCTCCTTCTCTGCAAATGAGTGAGACCACCAGACTCTGCCTGGGTTCCCCTTCCCTACAGCTTGTAGGGGCAATAGCTGGGGGTAACCATAAGGCTGACTTCATTTGTCTACCATCCCTCAGGGATCTCTGTCCTTTGTTGTCTAATGTCCAACATCTTGAAAATTATTGTTTCACATGTTTTGTTTATTTTTGGTTTTATCTTGGTTTTTGATTGTTTCAGGCAAGAGGGTAAATCCAGTTCCTTTTACTCTATCTTAGCCTGAAGTGATACTGGGCAGAAGTGATACTGTTGACAATCACGAGTTATTCTGATGCAAATTAAACATATTTCAAAACATGAGTCTGAAGGTTTTTCTGAAACTATGAATGTCCTAGAATATTTAAAAAAAACTGGTTGGAACTATTTCTTACGTTAATGAGCTCCAAAATGTATAGTTATTAAAATATTAAAACAAAGGAACCCAGAAACAAACAGCTAATTCTCAATCCAGTTTAACAGTCTCTGCAAACACTAATATAACCTTGCTCTCAAGGGCTTAGTTAAAAGGAATGCCTGTTAGATTTATTGCACCTTCAGGAATGAGAGCGGTCATTACGGCTTAACAATTACCCAATTCCCTCTTTGATTTAATCTTAATCTGTAAACACCGGCCAGTTTTGAAGACTATTATGCTGAATGGAACAAACTTATTATTGGTACTGGTGGCTAAATGTTTACCCCAATGCCTGGAAGACAGATACGCAAAGCTAATTTACCACCATGTGTTATTATCTGAAAATACATGTCTTTCATGTAGTGTAGTCTAAAAATATTCCCTAGTCTAAAATACTTTGAAAAAGAAAAAAAAAGTTTTCAAAAAAAAGCTGAAGAAAACCATGTAAATACTTGTACATTTTTCATGTCAGTTTTTTAAAGGGCATTTTTTTCTTGGTTCTACTTCTCTCTGATTCTATGAGATCTTTATCATATACCAGCTATTTCCCTTTACTCTTTCTCAAACCTTCAGTTTTCAAGAGCATCTGATATGAACAACCACAGTGCCCTAGATTTCTGTATTAATGGCACTGTCTGAACGTTCTCTGGAGCAAATTACTTAATGACCATCTAGCTTGTTTTTTTTTCTGGATGGTCAGTCAGTCCTTGCTTTGGAATCATCTCACTTTCTTTTATTAAGACCCAAATTCCTCAAATCTAATATTTGTATATTATATATTGCACAAATATATATATTTGATTTTAAGAATAGATATACACATAAAATATGTATGTATGTATATGTGTATTTTATATATACAGTTGCGGGTTTTTTTGCCTGGAGTTAATGTCCTTAATTTTAAGAAGAGTTTAAGAAGAGGAAAAATAATGACATCCTTAAGTTTGAAGGAGCAAAGAACCATCCTGGGAGGAAAGGAAACACACAGCTTGGTCAGGTCGAATTCTTTCTGCGGTCCATCCCCTTGAAGCAGAAACAGGTGATGAAGATGAGGGTCTTCATAAGCCGCCAACTCTCTCCATCCTCTTTCCACAAACCTAAGCAGCATATAGTCCTCCACTTTAGTCCTGTATGTTTCAATTCACAAGACCCTCACTGACCTCAGGACCCTAGCAATGCCCCTCTGGTTCTGGAACATTCTCAGGCTTGGCCGCAGCAGTCTCCAGGACTGGCCCTGCAGAGCCTGGATTCCTTGGTACCCCTCCCTGTGCCCAGCGTGCCTGACTCTGCATCCTGGTTTGACTTCTGAGGACTGACGCTAGCCGCTGCCTTGTTTTCACTCTGCCCTTCCTGTGTGTGTTGACTGTCGTGACAACTGGTCTCTCCGTTTCCTGAATTCCTTCCTGTAATTGATTCTCAATTTGCATTTCCCATTCATCCCGCAGGGCACTGGCCTGCCGCGTGTGCCCTGTTTCCCTGCATGCGTCACCGCCCCTCCCAGGGAGACACAGAGAATGGTCCAGGATGCGGGGAGACTTGGAGATGAGAAAACCTGAACCACGTCCAGGTAGAAGCTGCCGGCTTGCCCACCTGTTTTGCCTTGACTGTGACCTTCTGCCACTAAATGGGATGACAGAGGACTGGGAGGGGAGGGAAATAGGTGTGGAAACTGGATTGGAGCAGAAGTCAGGAGAAACCCAAGAATAGATTCTAAATATTTTGCAGAGAAATGGCATAAAATTGAAAGCTGAGTCCGTTGAAGGGGAGGACACTGGGAATTGGTGAGGAATGAAAGATACATCACACAGGGAGCTGGATGTGACAGGGGATTTTTCACAGAAGGGATCGCGTTGTGCTGGGACCAGATTTGGTCCATGTTAGGTGCATTTCTACACTTAGTTCTGTGAAGCGTCTGGAGGCGCTTTTTTTCCCCCTCTTTTTGTACGAATGCTTCTGTAGATGCAGTAGATTTGCTATCAACCACTTTTACCACGCAAGGGATTTTTTCCTATAAAACTTTGCAAGGTACCACGTTTCGAAACTCTACGTCTGAGAAAATGGTAAATATGAGGACGTTGTTATAAGCTATTTTCAGTGAGCGGAGAGAGTGAAGCTGAGGCAGGTGCGGGAAGTTTAGCATTGATGGCGCACACGTTTGATGTCAGGCAGAGTCGAAATGTAACATCTTTCACGGTGCCAGGTGCCAGCGGAAGGCAGATTCCTGTGCTGATGATTGTAAGAAATTGCACGTACCAAGCTCGCTCTTACTGTCCATATGTGTGCAAAACACCCATCAAAACAGTGGGAGTTTGCTTTTGTAGATGTGGCACCGTTGTACACAATTGATGCTCGTTTACCTCTGCGTCCGCCTCATGGATGGGGCATATTCTGAACTCAGCTGTGACCTCCCCTTAGCAGTTGCAGTTGGAATTTTTTTCCGAAGTAGGTCCAGTTCGTTAGGAGAGGCTATTAGACCTTTGGTTCCTAATTTCATAGTGTGGTTAAGATTTCATAGACAGCCCTTTAGTGGCAGGTAGGCACACACATTTTCCACTGGCAGAATAGCAAATTAAAATAACATTTTAATAAGCGGCGGGAAGCATGGACACAAGGCCTGTCTTTGACATCAGGTGTGGCCTTGAGTCATCACCAAACTTCTCTGGGCCTTGGTCTCCTGGGCTGTGTGTACAATGACAGCAGAGAGAGGTCTTCCAAGAAGAAACGGTTAGTAATGTTGGCCAAAACGAGATCCTTCCCTTCCAGGTCCTTTATGGGAAACTTGCTTATAAAGCCTTCCAGGCACCTCTTACACCGCAAGCCTTCCAGGGAGGAAGGGGCCTCCTCTAGGAGGATTGTTTGGTATTTGTTTGTACTTGTCTTCACATGAAATCTATGTCCAGGTCCCAAACATAACCTGCCTCTAATCAGAATTCACATCACAAATACATCTCCTTGTTGCAGAAAAACCTGTTACAGCTCAGTTGTGACAGCAACCTGGATCCGGGCGAGAAACCAGACGGCACTCGGAGAGTTGCAGGTTTATTACTCCAGCAGATCCAGAAAAGTTAACACTCCAAGTTCTGCACCCCATCTGCAGATTGACACAGGCTTTTATAGGCTGCCAGTTTACACTTTGCAACATCATACGCAAATAAGGTATAACGAAAGTTGACTAATTAGGAACAAGCTTTGTAGAAATGGACCAATCAGGAGTGAAGGAAATAACCAATCAGGCTTGAGCTCAGGGAACCAATAGAATTTTAGGGCTAAGTAAGCCGTTTCAGAGGCAAAAAGTGAGATAGAGCCTCTGGGCCAGGAAACAGGATGGCGCTGGCAGGAGAGTAGTGGCCCTGCCTGGGGTCCTGCCGGTCTTTTTATGGGGCTTCCCACCTCATGGTGGGAAGCCTGCGGAAAACAAAAAAAAATTATAATTTTCTGAATCTCGTAAGTTTATTTTCCAAGACTTTTATCTTCCAGATGGAAGATGACTATTTTTTTAGTATTTGACCATTGACAGAAAGAATTCAAGTATATTTCATTTTATTTTGTCTCCATCTTGCTGCCTCTGTCTGGAGTCTAAATGCACATTCATTTGCAAACCAATTCAGAGTACTGAAACAGACCATACCTTTTGAAAAAGAAACCGTATCTTACCTGGAATTTTGTTGTTCACATGGTGTCTCGCGTTTCACGTTCTACAGCGTCATGTCTTTAGCAGAGTTTACACTTATCTCTGCACGAAGCTGGACTTTTACTTTCTCTTGGCGGTCTTACCGCATCGTTTACAAACACTTTATCTCTGTTACAGAAAATAAATGAAATTCCAGACTTTCGATGAAATGTCATGCTAAAATGGGTGGTCCAAAAATCTATATTTAGATGACTGACTCTTGTTTGAGGAAGAGGTGATAAATGTTCCATGCGCATAAACTAAAGGGTGATGGATTTAAGGACCGTCCCCTAACTGGGGAATGCTATTTTGGAATAATTAAATGTTCCATCGTTTGCAAGTCTAAACAGCCCATTGTTAGTTCCTGGTTTTGTCTGTCAACAGAGTCTTCCACTTTCTAAAGGAAATCTATCATTAAACAATTGAGCTGATAGCAACACCCCACCAGCAGGTATTGGCAATAGCACATTTCATGGGGCTCTGCCTCGTAGCTACAGTTTAGGAAAACTTAATTTATGTATGAGTCTGCTTCATAAATGAAAACATGACAAGCGTTGTTTAAAGGCCACTGGTAGATATTTATCTTCAGGTACTGAAGAGATCCTCTGCTGAAGGGGTGGCTAAGCCTTTTGTCAGATGAAAAATCTCATGGAGAAAAGGAGCCTTCACATAGTATTTTGTAATTAACTAATAATGATTTTACAATCCATTTTCTTGCTGATCCTTAGATTTTAGAGGTTTTTTTACATCCTAAATTAATTATGGTTGAGGCATTTCAAAATAACTGTATCTAATTATCTAATGACATATGTGTATATCTACGTTAATATCAATTTTAATATTTAATTCCTGTAGGTCTTGGTCTTTTAGGCTGCAAACAGTGGTGTGGAGGAGGAGAAGGCACTGGGGAAGATATATTTATATCTGAATAATATGTTATTTATATATATTTATATCCGAATAAACATAGCTTCTGTCTCGTGAAAACTTTTTCTTATTTATAAAACAAGGACATAAATATTTTTCCCCAAACTCTATCAAAATGTTTGTCCTTGTGTTCAAGGACCTTTGTATGCCACTCTAGATCTATAGATAGACAGACTGATAGACCAATCAATAGAACAACCTTGTAATGGGAACAGCACAGTTGACACATTAGTAATAGTAGTAGCATGAATAACAAAATCGTGCAAGTTGTTGGATTAGTGCTCTTCACCCTTATCGCTGGCACAGCGATGCTTGTACGAATGATCTCCTTAAAGCTGCGTTGTTTGAATGTTTTTGAGAACCTCGTCAAGACTTCACTATTTCTGTGACAAATTCCTAGAAATCCAAACAACTTGTCCAATTATGAGGAAAGCCTGGCCACGCTGCTGACCAAATTGGATCATGGGATTATGGATTCAGATGCTACCCAATTAATTATTAGGATGGCTGAAAATACCAGACGGATCATCCCACGACTTAACAGATTTTGATTGCCTTGCCTGGGCTGTGTGGTCCATATGTGGACGACTGAACATTTGTAGACAGTAGGATGGGCTGGTCATGGCCAGATGGGTTTCGCCCAAGTTGGGAAAATCATGGCAAGCCACTCGGAACTTTCTATGTATCAATGCAGTGGAGAGACATGTTGGTGAATTCATAGTGGGATTGATTTAAGCAGCAGGCGTCACGGAGCAAGTAACGCATTAGAAGCTACGGTCTGCTTTTGTGAACTCTGTACTGAAGGCTTCCAACTGGACTTGGACAAGGTTTCTTGTAACCCTTGCTGATTACTTCATCCAAGCAAAATCAGCTGCCTTACTGATTTTGAATGATGTTAAGCAGTCCCGCACGCTTGAGCAAGGCTGTTTGGAGATGCGTACGTTCCTCCGTGTGCGCCGTAATGAAACACGGTGACCTGAGCCCATCAAGTCTGACCTAGTCAATTTGGTATTTTCAGACTCTCTAATAACCAAATGTCCTGCAGCCCTCAAAACTCTTCTTGGAAATTTTGAACCCAATTTATATGTGATTTCTATCATTAAAAAGATACTGAAGCTAAATCATCTTCAATTTAGGAGATTTCACGAAGAGTCGTATCAATGATTCAACAGTCTGCCCTCCAAAAGGTCTTATACTGAAAATAAACTTGTATCAGTGGATGTAAGTGGATTTTTATGAGTTTTCTTAAAAGAAAAAAAAAAAAACTTTAAGACACATTTCAGAGTTTTGAAAATAATTTTTAAAGGAAAGAAAAGGCTTAATGATTGGAAATCAGAAATATAAAGCATTGTTTAAGCTATGGAAAGGTTGATTTTTGATTTGTTATGAGTTATAGCTTAAGTATTTTTCAATATATTTTATTAACTAAGGTGGTATTGTATACAATAAAAAGTTGGTAGAGGTATGAATACACAAATTCTGCCTTGACTCAAGATGTTGTAAAGAAAAAGTCAATCCAGTGTTATCATCGGTGACTCACATGGATTTACTGCATTACTTGTTTGATTAACCAGAAGTTAGTTGTTAGAGAAGTAATAAAAGGAAAATGTCCCCTCAACATTTTTGATTTAGTGAATCAGTGTAGACATGACTTTATCAGAGATTAGTTGCCCTTTAATCACAATCCTAATGATAAATGAACATTGAACCATAACTCAGATTTATGGGATGCTCACGGAGAAAGTGGATTTAAAGGGGAATGGAAGGACATGGCTTCATGCCTTCATGCAGCAAAGGTTTGGTCTGGATTGCAGGAAATATGGTGCAAACTAACCTGAGTTCCTAGAGGAGAGAAAACCTGTCTCATCCATCTCTTCATTCTCGCACAGTACCGTCTGCAGTACCTTCTTATAGAATGAATGATTTTTAAACAGTTATTTAACTGTTGAATCATTGCACAGGAAACACAGAAAAGAAAGGAAAAAACACTAACTACTTGTTTTTAAAGATGGGTTTTATTGTTGGATCTGTCCCTCGCTTGTTTTTTGTCACTTAATCGCTCAGTCTTGTATACGGTTGGAACCAGAGCTTTTCTGTCTATTTTTCAAGACTGTTGAAATCATCAAACCCAACATGCATATGATGCCCATGCTTGGAATATGGTGAGAGGGTAAAGGAATAAGTTGATTATCTCACTGTGAACATCTGTAATTCAAAGCAGACAAGTTTGGTTGGATATGATAGTGGGTTAGATGCTGACATTGGTCACCCAGGAAGCAGTGTGGTCACAGTCACCACTCTAGATGGCTTTAAAACAGAGACCTGTCTCTACTGGATGGTGCAGGCTGGGAGGGGGCAACTGGACAAGAAACGTTTTAGGATTTTTTGTCAATAATATCAATTCAAGAATCTTACTCTTATTCTCAAAAGAAAATAGAATATTTAAATAATTAAGCTAGGATCTGAGAATGTTACTTTGGAAACAAACAAAACTTAAAAAAAAAAAGTTGGGGATTGATATAAACTGAATAGTGTCCCCCTAAAATTCATGTGTTAAGGCCCTAACCCCTAATGTGACTGTAGAGGGCCTTTACAGAATTAATTAGGGTTGAATGAGGTCATAAATGTAGACCCTCAGGCCGACAGGACTGTTCTTCTCCTAAGAAGAGGAATAGAAACCAGAGCTTTTGCCTCTCTCTTGCACACGCAGCAGAATCCAGCCCTGCCGGGACCCTGGTCTCAGATGTCCAGCCTCCAGAACTGAGAGCACACATTTCTGCTGTTTAAGTCACCCAGTCTGTGGCATTTGGTTATGGCCGCCCACATAGACTTATAAAGGGGTTCTAAGAAACAAAACCTGGATAATTCGTTTTGAAGGCTTAGCTAGATCCTGTAAAGATCACAGTAAAGATGCATATTTTCAACCATTGTGATGCTTAGAAATTCAGCACTCTGGCTCATGCTCTCCTGTTTCATTGCTTTCCCCTGGACTCTTTTCTCTACTTTTTGGTTTCATTCCTCCAAAATTCTTCCACAATATGATAAACATTTAGAGTTATAAAAGGTCTAAAAATGTCCTTATGTTACCCTTGCATTTAAATAACAGCTTAGCTGGATTTTTAAAAAATTATAGGTTCAAATTGTTTTCCTTTATCCTGTAGAACTCTTAATCCATTACCTTCTTTCTTCCAACGTGACTATTGAAAAGTCTGATTCTTGCTCATTTCTAGGTTATCCTCTTTTTATTTTAAAAACTTAGATGCTCTCTCTGATTTGACTTTCTCAAAGTATTCTACATCGTGTTTTAAGTATATGATTCTTTTTCTGTCATTTGTCTTACACAGCCTGTTAGTATGTGTTCTGATCTTTCTCTTCAAATCTGAGCATCCTTTGTCTTCTTTGAATTGCTCAACTTTGTCCATTAACTCCATTTATCACCTTTCTTTCAAAGAACTTGAACTTCATAGCTGTCTTGGATACATTTGCAGCTGTCTTCCTTACCTTGGGGCTGTCATCTGCCTCTGTTTACGACGTCTTCCCAGGATAACGTAGGTTTATCTTATTCATTTATCTGTCTGCTTCTTTATTTTATGCCTCCTCATTAGAATGTAAACCCCCTGACAGAGGGACTTTGTCTACCCCAGCTGTATTCATTGTTCCAAAAATAAAGTCCAACATGTACTATACACCCAAGATACAAGTATTTTATGAATGAATGTACGAATGATTCCCTGTACCCACTGAAACGGGCCTGGTTGTGCTATAGAAATAAACAATCTCAGATCTTAGTAGCTTAAAACACGGTCATCAGGGAGGCCCCTGGGGGCTTCCCACCACTCCTTTTCCACTCCTATACTCGGGCTGATGGAGTGTGGTTGCAGAGGGCTGAGGAGAGGGCATGAGATGGGTTCAGACAGGGAGACATAGACCAATGAGGTGGCTTTGAAAGGCAAGGCGTGCGTCTGGGGGGTTATTTCCCCAGGAAGGGAATCCAGTGAAGAATTTTCTAAAGTGAGAGAGATAGTATGATTTACCAGGTTACTCTGACTGCTGTGCAGGGAATGGATTGAAGGGGGGCAAGGTCAGAATCAGGGACACCACTCAAGAGGCTACAGCAGCTCCTCAGGTGAGAGATGATGACAGCTTAGAGACAGAGCGGCAGCGGGAGGTAAATGGAAGGGTTTGGTGTGTGTTCCAGAAGCTGAGTTAATAGATCTTGGGATGGACTGAAAACAGGGAGGAGGGGAAACGAGAGGTCAAGGATGCCACCTAGGTTCTGGGCTTGAGCAACCGGTAGATGCTGGAATATTTTGCTGACAAGGGGCGGACTGGAAATAAGTTTGTGTTAAGAAATTAAGGATTCTGTTCTGAACACCAGGGTGAGAGCCTGTGAGTCATTAAAATGTAGAAGTCAAAAAACCAGAGGAGGTCAGGACAAAAGAAATAGATCGGGGCTTCATTATCATATAGATGACGGCTGTCTCAAGGGGACTCGACGTGATTACCTGGGGAGGAAGCAAAGGTGCAGAAGAGGAAGAGGCTGGGACTCTGACCTGGATGCTGAGCAGAGGAAGAGGAGCTGGTGGAGGAGCCTACGGGGCAGCGGCCGGGCCAAAGGAGGGGAAGGCCATGATGTCAAGGGAGCCGGGAGCAGACGGTGTTTCACAGAGGAGGGATTGTCCAAGCGGCTTTGAAGGGTCCTAAGAAGTCAGGCAAGAAAGGGAAAAAGAAACGGCCACTGGGGGCTTTTAAAAGAGCAGTTTCGGAGGCTGATGGGAATAGAAGCCTGACTGGAGAGTGCTGAGTGCTGAAATGAGGTGAGAAGTGGGGCCCCACCGCAGAAAATTCTCTCGAGGGGAAAAGGGCAGGGGAGAATTTAGACGGAGATGCGGGATGCCCTCTTCGTTTCTCCTTTTGTCACAGAGGAAATCAAGAGTTTGGTTCAAGGGAAAAAAAAAAAATGATGAAAGACCAAAAAAAAAAAAAAAAAAAAAAAAGTGGAATTGTCGCAAAATCAAATGGAACTAATAAAGTAGTCAGTTTTCTTTGATTAAAAATTTTAGGTATAAATTAGTGATTTATTGAAGAGTTTTTATTTGTTTGGAGAAAGAGCTGAAAAGCTATGTAACCAATCAGATCTGAGCAGTTGTTCATTATTTTATATTGCTACTAAAAGGCCGCAGGTAACTTTCTGTTATATACATATATGAACTAGTAACATGACTATATTCTTGCAATCTAAAAGTTATCACATGCCAATAAAACTATTAAATTATGATTTTTAAGCCCTGAAAAACGAATAATTTAAAGGCTACGAGGAAAGCTTTCACTTTAATAAGTTCATAAGGTGTCAAACTTGGCAATTTATTACAGATTCTCTAGCTAATTTGCTATAATTAATGTGAATGAGAAATATTTCATTGCCTAAATATTCTGTTTATGTGTTCCTTTCTAATGATGAAACAAAAGGACTAATTTGTTAAAGATGTTCTTTAATTGATTCCAAGGGGAACACTTAGCATCTAACTTGCTGACTGGTTTTGTGCAGTTCCTGATTCCTACCCCTCAGCGATGTCCAGAACTTCACGATGACAAAGCAGTGTAATCACACAGCGACGTGACTCCCAAGCACAAAGGCTCCCGGTTAACTGTCACACCACTTGTGTGGTTTAATAGAACACTGGCCTTAAGACACGCATACTCTAAGCCTTCCTAAGCCTTTAACCGGCTGTCCGATCTTGTTTTCTCAGCTTGGTTAAAAACAATTGTTTTTTTATTTTTATTTAAGTGTATATGCTTTACAGTGTTGTGTTAGTTTCAGGTGTACAGTGATTCCGTGACACCACACATATTATATACATATTCTTTTTTTAGATTCTTTTCCATTGTAAGCTGTTACAAGCTATTTGAGTACAGTTCCCTGTGCTCTATGGAAGGACTTTGCTGTTTACTTTAAATATAGTAGTTTGTATCTGTTAATCCCAAACTCCTAGCAATTCTCCAAGGAAGAAATACAAATGGCCAATAGGCACATGAAAAAATACTCACTATCACTAATTGTCAGAGAAACGCAAATCAAAACTATGATGAGGTATGACTGCACACCAGCCAGAATGGCCATCATTCAAAAGTCCACAAATGACAAATGCTGGATAGGCTGTGGAGAAAAGGGAACCCTCCTACACTGCTGGTGGGAATGCAGTTTGGTGCAGCCACTGTGGAAAACAGTATGGAGATTCGTCAAAAGACTAGGAATAGTCTTACCATATGATCCAGGAATCCTGCTCCTGGGCATATATCCGGAAGGAACCCTACTTCAAAAAGACACCTGCACCTCAATGTTCATAGCAGCACTATTTACAATAGCCAAGGCATGAAAACAGCCTAAATGACCATCAACAGATGACTGGATAAAGAAGATGTGGCATATTTATATAGTGGAATACTATTCAGCCATAAAATGACAACATAACGCCATTTGCAGCAACATGGATGTTCATGGAGAATGTCATTCTAAGTGAAGTAAGCCAGAAAGAGAAAGAAAAATACCATATGAGATTGCTCATATGTGGAATCTTAAAAAATATATATAAAATAGAAACAGACTCATAGACATAGAATACAAACTTGTGGTTGCCAAGGGGGCTGGGGGATGGAAAGGGACAGACTGAGATTTCAAAATTGTAGAATAGATAAACAAGATTATACTGTATAGCACAGGAAAATATATACAAGATCTTGTGGTAGTTCACAGAGAAAAAAAATGTGACAGTGAATGTATGTATGTTCATGTATAACTGAAAAATTGTGCTCTACACTGGAATTTGACACAACATTGTAAAATGACTATAACTCAATAAAAAAAAATTTTTTTTTTAATTCCAAACTCCTAATTTATCCATCCCCCCACCCCTTTCCCCTTTGGTAACCATAGTGTGTTTTCTATGTCTGTGAGTCTCTTCCTGGTTTGTAAACAAGTTCATTTGTATCATTTCACATTTTTTTTTTAATTTTTAAGGGTGGAGATTAAAACAGATTCTTCTGGCCAAGTAGGACCTTTCCACCACCAATGCAGACCTAGGAGCAGGTCGGTAGAAAGAGGGATAGACAGACATGCTGCCATTTGCTTGCCGGACACTCGCCCAGATGGGGAGAAGGGACGGTCCCCTGCTTCTAGGGAGAGTAGGCTTATAGCTCTGTTCCCTCAATGCCAAGTGTGATGTGTACCATCAGGTACTCAGGCGACAGGGCTCCACCACCTAAGAGGAAGGCGGTGGCTTTTTCTGGTCAGGGGAGAAATAACAGCTCTGCCAGGAATCTTCTTTCCTGGTCTGGCTGAGCAGCACCCTGGCCCTACTGACAGCGGCCAGGGGGCACAGGCTGGGCAGCAGGGGCACAGACACAACTCACCAGTCCTCCCGGTCATGCCCTCATCATTCAAATGCAGCAGTGGGGCTTCATTTTAGCTGCTACGCTGCAACTTCTTTGCATTTTCTTATTTGTAATTTAGGGCTTATATTCTTCGAAAAGTTAGAGAAAAATCTAGAGGCAAAGAATTTGCTTGAAGAGGCAGGTCCCATAAGGGCTGCTTTGATTCAGATTAGATTTTTAGTTCACCATTTAAGATTTACGTAGGTATGTAAATCACCATATCGAAACCTTCGTTTGTACAGTGGCAAGAGGGTGATAGGACTGGGACCACCCACAGCAGGGTGTTTGCAAGATCCTCAGAGGTAATACCTGTGAGGGTTCTTGGGTAAATTTGTGCTGTTTCAAACATTAAAATTCTAATCACATTGGATGTCTATTACAATGCTGCCCATTCCTCAATCCTATGACCCTGTTCATAGAGCCAAAACTTCCCTCAGCTCTGGAAGTCGTGATGGGCAGAACAAATGGGGTCCCGAGATATGGCCCTGACATTAGGACGTAAACATCACGTGATGTCATGTGTGTGGAGTATGGAATGTGAAAGGCGAGTCATTCTTTAACCCCACCTGTCACATGGAAGGCCCTTTACTAATGGGCTCTGCCAAGATGGGGTCTTTACTACTAAAGAGACACAGAGAATTTGGACAAGGTCCAGAGGAGAACATGACAATTATTAATGACGGAGAAAAAGGACCTATGAAGAAAGGTCAAAGAAACTCAGAACTTTTCAGAGAGAAGTTAAGGATCTTCACAATTTAAAAGTGGGTAATTAACCATCAGGGAACACAAAGTTGAGAAGAGTAGTCTGGCTGTTAACGTTGTCAAACATTAGAAGGACTTTCCAAGAGACAACGTGGAATCTTATCAGGAGGTGATTACGGGTTTGATGATCTTCGGCTTAGATGGTTTCAGCCTCATGTTATCTCAAGTCATGGGACCTCGTGGACCTCTTGAGATCATGTAGAAAGGGGTAGTCAAGCTTATCTGAAGGGAGATGTCTTTTCTCTGGGCGGACTTAGCGCTGAGACTAAAAAGATAGAAACTGAGATTCTGCTGTTTTCATTCTGGTAGCCAGATGGTCCTGCCCTTTGATAGCATATGTTGAAATAAAAATTCACCCAGTTCATTAAAAAATCATTTGAATATTCAATTTTGGTTTTAGTTCTTTCTGAGACGCACCCTGTTTAATGTCCAGCACACACTTGCTGAATGTACCCTGAATTCACCCCACACTTCCTCACATCTGAACCTTTATTCTTAGTCTCTCCTTTCCTCCAGGAATGCTTTTGTTCACCTCTCCCATCTGTTAAAATACTACTATTTTATTTCCTATTCCTCTAGGCCAATTCAACTGGCATTTCCTCCTCCCAGTAGACTTCCTTCGTTCCCTCTCTCCACTCTGTTGGAACTAATCTCTCCCACATGCACACGTGGAGGAGTGGCGTCTGCAACACATTGTGCCTGTCTTACCTCTACTTTCCCTCTGCTTTTGAGAATAGATGCTCAGTTAGTTATTTGCTTCTTTTCTAGAGACAAAGTTCATTGAGGACAAGAGAAATTATTCATTCTTCTACTGCCCATAGAATAGGGCCGTGCATAGAATAAATGATAATATTTCTCAGGAAATATTCTCTACAATGATTGACATTATGAGTCTTTGTAAATTCTTTTCTCCATGACTGGAATATGCCCTCTTCTAAGAAAAGTAATGTGTTTTTCTCCTTCAAAACTCTGCATAGGACTTACATTCTCAATTATAATTTTTAAAACTAATCCCACTGAGACATTGGTTCCTATCATTCTAGACTCTAGCCCAAAATCTGTATTAGTTACCTATTGCTGCAATAACAAATTACCCCCCCACACTTAGTGGCTTAAAATTCTTATTATCTCATCATTTCTGGGGGTCAGGAATGGAGGTGTGACCCAGCTTGTTCTCTGCACCCTGTCTCTCCCAGGTTGCAATTTGGGTATCAGTCCAGGGTCTACAGCTTCATCAGAAGCATCAGATGGGGAAGGACCCCCCCTACACACATCACTGTGGGCAGGATCCAGTCCCTAAGGGCTGTGGTCTTGTCAGGGGGGAAGGTGCTCCCAGTGCCTCGCTCCATGAGCCTCTCCAGTGTGGCAGCCTGCTCCATCAAAGCCAGTAAGAGTCAGCCCCTCTGGAATCTAGAGCTTTGGCCCTCCCACTGCCATGCTGCCTACTTATTGGTTTTCAAGCCACCTGATTCTACACAAGCTACTTGAGGCAGACCAAAAAATCCATTCTTCTCCCTCTGTAACTTCTGCTGGTGCATCACAGTGCACAGAGTATGTATGACAAAAGCTGTACCGTGACAAAAGTAAGTCTGAGAAATGCAACAAACAACACAACAAACAACATAACCCTCGAGAAGTTTCACAAAACAAGTCAATAAACAAGTGTGTTAAGTTTCCATGGTAAATAAAACTGTTTAACTGTATTTTTCCAAGATTTCCCAAATTTGTTTGGCAAGGGACCCCTCTAAACCCCTACAAGACCGTGATAGTTATGATATCATTAGTTAATACAATGAGCCACTGAGAATGTATCCAAAACATGGAGAAACCGAAAGCACTTGAAAGGCAATTTATTTCACAAAAGCCACCCAGGAAATTGGGACAGAAGGCTGAGTGGTACAGTTAGAAGCAGGCACTAATGGGCAAATTCCATGAAGGAGCTTGAAGAGCAGTGGTGAGGTGAGTTCAGCACACAGGTGTGTATAGGCAGGTACAGATGCCAGCCAAGAAGCCAAATTATAGGTCTTGCTTATGAAACCTACTTCAGATAGGTAAATTACTGACTCACCTCTTGCAAACCTGGGGCGTAGCCCCACCACCCTCCTGTCCGCTCTCCTCATATTCTTGGTCTTGAGAAGGTCAATGGGTATTGAGAGAAGGGATGGAATAGAGGGAGAGGTCACACGGTAGTTTCATTACTACTGTTGGGCTGTCATTTGCAGAGAATTGAACATCAGGACTGGGTTTTCCTGGTGTAAATGATGCCCAGATAAAATGTGGGCGCAGTGGTGGGAAACTGTGCAGGAGGCACGTCTAGCCGAGGATGGAAGCACGTTCCAGGCTGCGGGGAAATCTGCCCTGACCAACCGCCCAGCCACCGGCTGTGTGACCCTCTCCTGAGGCTTCCCCACTTACTCCTCCAAAGCACAGTATTAATAAACTCTTCGGGAAAACGGCAAAGTTATTTGAGAAAGTCCATTACGGCATATTATTTCTTTATGCAAAATGGCTGTTTAACAAGATTGCCTCCTTGAACTTTTCACACGAACGGGAGAGCCAATCTCATTTGCTAATGGAGGCTTTGCAGCAGATCCCTTCCCTGCCTTTGCCTCTCTTTGCCATTCTTTTATGGATGATAATTTACAATTTGTGTAAGTCGCGGGGGAAATACCCTGGAGCACAGGGTTCTCAGCGCTGCCATATGGCGGGAACAACCCCGAGGTCCACTGTAAGGAAGCCAGCCCTGGCCTGGGGAGAGGAGGGTCAGGAGAAACCTGTCACTGAGTGAGACCAGGGCTAGCGTAAAAGCTCTCAGCCTTTGCTCAGAAATTCTGTCCGCAAGAGACTGTTTGCATCAATTCTCAAGAAGGTGATGAGTTCAGAAGGAAGAGGGCACCCCTCCTACCTGTGGTCTCAGTGCAGGGAGGACGACGTGGATGACAAGGCTTCTGCTGCTGCAAGCGATTATTCAAGCGAGTAAAGGGACAGACTAGAGTGAACAGTGGGAACATCTTAGCGAGAAAACAAGTCCTGGGTGGAGGGCTTTCCCAGCGCTCAGATTCCTCAGAGACCACCCCCCTGAGCTGGGGCCCTGGTCAGAACCTGGCTGCTGCTTCTTGAGTTTGCCATTTGTAGAAACTACTCCCTTGACACTGTAGGAGATGTTTGTGTTCTCCATGGGGGAAGTCCTGAGTAATTTTATGTTAAATGGATGAATTCCCTCTGAGCAGCAAGCAAAGATGTTTTCAATTGCTTTTCAGAAGGGCAGAGACAGCAGGCTGTAGGCGGCAGCCCAGGTTCCCTGGAAGGGAGGAGGGGGAGAAAGAGGATTGAATTAACTATGAAGAGTATAATAGACAGAAAGAATAGAAAAATGGAGTTAAGTTACGGAATTTAATTTTTTCAAAGGGGATATTATGAGTATTTAAATGATCTCTGGGATGTAATTTTGGGGAGAGTGTAAAATACAAAAGATAAGAAATTTAGGTTTTATTTTGGTTTTGGTTCTTCTAGCCAACAGAACAGTCACTGGAAACATTTGGTGAAGGAGGGAGGGGTTGCAAAATTAGTGGTGCATCAAGACATTCATTTGAATAAGAAAGAATGATTCTGTTGCAATTCTTCCCTTTTTTTAAATTTTTTATTTTATTTCATTTTTTTCCCTTCACGGAGGCACTGGGGATTGAACTCAAGACCTCGTGCATGCCAAGCATGTGCTCTACCACTGAGCTCTACGCCACCACCCATCCTTTCTTTATAATTGACATTTAGTTGATTCACAGTGTTGTGTTAGTTTCTGGTGTACAGCACAGTGATTCAATTATACACGTATATATATTCTCTTTCATATTCTTTATCATTATAGGTTGTTACAAGATACTGAATGTAGTTCCCTGTGCTAAACAGTATGACCTTGCTGTTTATCTGTTTTACATATAGTAGTGTGTATCTGCTAATCCCAAACTCCTAATTTATCCCTCCTCCCCATTTTCCCCCCAGTAACCATAAGTTTGTTTTCTATGTCTGTGAGTCTGTTTCTGTTTCGCAAATAAGTTCATTTGTGCCATTTTTTAAGATTGCACATATAAGTGATATCATATGATATTTGTCTTTCTCGGTCTTTCACTTAGTATGGTCATCTCTGAGTCCATCCATGTTGTTGTAAATGGCAGAATTTCATTCTTGTTTGTGGCTGAGTAGTATTCCATGGTATATAAGTACTACATCTTCTTTATCCAGTCATATAAATACTTGCCTTTACTCATGGGTGAGCAAAAACTACTGAAAAAAACAATTATAAGTCTGTTGACTCTGATTTGGCCTACATTATGACCATTTGGCCTACATTATGACCGATTTGTTTTAATTGAAGTACAGTCAGTTACGTGTCAGTTTCTGGTATCTGGCACAAAGTCCCAGTCATGCATATACACACTTATATTTGTTTTCATTGTCACATTATGACTTTATGACCATTGTTATTCAGCCTCTCTGGTTGTCAGTTTCTTTGATGTGATGTGAAATACAGAGTCCTTTTCAAGAGGCCACCTTAATCATGCAAGGAATTGCAGGCCTTCTGAGACTGTGAGCCTTGGGAAGATGCCAGAGAGAAGAGAGATGTTTCTTTACTGCAATTTATTTTGGGGAATTTGGCACTTCTTCAAGATTAGAATGATGCAAAAATGCCCACTCAAAAAAAATTAGAGAGCAAAATATGTCTTTCTTCTTCAAACAACCTTTATCCTGGGTGGAATCCCTTGAATTAAGAGTTAAAATTGAAAATGGGCAGGCTGAGAGATCTTCAGTTGGGTATATGTGTTTATCCAAAATGTTTTTTCCTAGCAGACAGAAAAAAAAAATGGGTTAGGAAATGTACCCTTAGAAGGCAAGAGATAAAGGGACCCTGTACCTAATGGTGATGCCAAAACCCCACCACAACGCCGTGGGTGCTGGGTACCGTCCGGTGGATGATGAAGTTGATCAAAGAGGCTCTCCACTATGTGATTCACCAGATAGATGAGAATTTATTCAGCAAAACAACAAAATCACCAGGCCGTCACATGATTTTTTGCATTGTGTTTGTATATTATTATAATTAAGCAGTACCAATCACTCATCACTTTGGCAATACCATAGTCCAAGCTAATTCAGGTATTTACCAGTACTGCCTCTGTAAGGCTTCGTACTGACCATTGCGGAGAATGCAAAAAACTGAGCGAAGGCATAAATCTTGCTTCTAGATGCTTAGAATACACGGATATTCCTATCGGATGAGAACTTTGCCATGTGATTCCCATGGAGGGCGCAGGACCTTGAATTACACAACACAGGTAACCCTGCAGGCTTTGCATGTAAGTATTCACAAACAGGATTCTATTTTAAATGTTCCAGGAGAGTTGGCTACTTGAAGAAAATCATAAATTTTCTGACATAAGGCAGAGAAAAGGAAAAGCAGAGAAAGAAGGAAAAAGGAAAAAAAACTTCCATTAATTCCAATAGTCTATGTTACTCATAATTTTTGAATTTTATGCTTATTTTTAAACGGGCACATCTGTTATCTGGCAGTCAAATTCGGGATTTTAAACAAACAGCATAATATAGCCAACCTTAAAAAAAAAACAGGTAACATAAACATTGCCTTTTCACAAAGGACAAAAAAATCTGTCTTACAGTGTTTACTACAAAGGCACCTCAGAAGGAGCAAAAAAAAGTTCTTTTCACACGAAAGATAATTCATAGTATATAATGGCATAGCGAAAATTTCTACTACTTTGCCCATTTAAAGGAGATGTCTTTTGTTCATTCTGTTCCCCAGTGCTTTCACCCTGTGCTGTTAGAAAGAAAAAGACATGAGCATTCAGTTAGAGTCCTGTCTCAAGAAAGGATATTTGTTTTTAAAATAATATTTTTTTCTTTCTTAAACGAACGTGGAAACATTACAAATATAATTTAAATGACCTTTCTTTGGTGTAATGTAATCTATTTCCTGACATAATTTATACTACCACGGGTTTAAAAAAATCACATAAAGAACAAGCAAACATTTGCTCGTTGCAGTTTGATATATACGTGTGGTCTACAGACGTGAAGGCTCACGTAAAAGTTTTAATGTGGAAAAATATTAGAATGCTTTCTTTTCATTTATTCTGATGTGCTGTGAAGGTCAAGAGAGATCAATCCACAGAGGCCAGTAAAGTTAGGAGTAATTTAATTAGGGTTGTCTCGATCTGAAATATCATCTAATCCACTTATGCTAGTGGGGAAATATGTGTATCTGTATTTGTCAAAAGTGATTATGTGCTTTTATAACCTGAGAAGAATTATACCATGAACCCCGTGAAGAAGATAGCCCCACAGAAAAAAATTTAACTGGCAATGTTTAACATCACACTCGATTTTTTTTTTAAGTATAGTGGCATTTTTTTTTTCTTTCTATATGATAATTCTGCATCATAACCACCACCAAGGGTCCGTTAAGAAGTGTTTGAGCACAGTGCCTTGCCTCCTGAAGGAAGCTAGCTTGTCACACTCACAAGGATGACACTGTGTGGTCCTGGGGTCCCTCCCAGGAGGCTACATTCAACGTCATGTTGCTTGCTGGTGTCACAGAACCCACCATGTTGGAGAGAGGCCAGCAGGACCCATCAGCCTGTCCAGGGCAGTGAAAGAGACAGGACTCTCCCACCAGCAGGTGAAAGGATGGATAAGGAAGATGTGGTATACACACACACACACACACACACACATGCACGCATGCACGCACACACACAATGGAATACTACTCAGCCAAAGAAAAGAATGAAATTCTGCCATTTTCAGCAACATGGATGGACTTGGAGAGCATTATGCTAAGTGAAGCAAGTCAGACAGAGAAAGACAAATGCTATGTGGTATCATGTATGTATGGAATCTAAAAAGCACAACAAACTAGTAAATATAGCAAAAAAGGAGACTCACAGCTATAAGGAACAAACTAGTGGTTACAGAGGGGAAGGGAGGGAGGAGGGGCACCATAAGGGTGGGAGATTAAGAAAAAAACTATTAGATATAAAAATAAATTATAAGGATACATTGCACAACAGGGGAATTATAGCCAATATTTGATAATAGCTATAAATGGGGTATAATTTTTAAAAATAGTGAACCACTATATTCTAATCTAATATATATAACTTACATAATTTGTACAGCAACTATAATTCAAAAAAAGAGAGAGGAGAGAAAGACAGGACTTTCGGATGAACTGTAATGGCCTGCGAGGTGGAATGCAGACCCTGGGACTCCAGAGAAGCTTTGGGTGTTCTGGAACCTTCCTTCACCATCTCTGCAGGACCACACGTGGGCAGCAGCTCCACGGCACTGTGTGACTCACCTGGGGCCCACCCCCAGGCGCTGTGCGGACACGGTGGACACAGGCGCCTGCTCTGTTTCCCCGCCTGAGACTCCCGAAATGCTCCTGCCACCAGCACACTGGCAGCCAGTGGGACACTTGTTCTCCACACGCCCTCAGAATTCTTCCCCTCAGTCTGTCTTGTAGACACGAAATCCACAGAGAAGCTGCTAAGACAAGTTATAATTAACAATTAATAAATAAGGCTCCTCAGCAAGGAAAGTCCCTTAATCCCCAGGCTTCCAGATGCATTTGGTGACTAATTGCATAAGCATTTCTGTCACCTGTGGCCTTGCATTGAAACCTCTCACTATAAAGAAGGCCCCACAAAGTCAGTCCATTTGTTCCAGGAAAAAGGGGTTGATGTGAGCTGCACTCTTGCCTGTAAGAGTTTTCAGGGTGCAGATACGTCTGTGTTGCCCAGAGTTTAGCTCCAGCGAGGTTTGAGGTTTTAATTAAATTATTGCCATTTCATAGAGCGTTTTCCTCAGTCCTGCAAAGCTCTAAGTGGATATGATGTTGGCCTTACCTCTGTGTACAGGCCAGTGTGGGCAGGGGAGGGGATTTCGGTTTATCAGGTCACAGCTGTCGGAAGGGCACCCCCACCCCGGAGACAGACTTTGCGTCCATGACGGGATGTTCTAACATCTTCAGATTTTCATCTTTCTTGTAGTCCTGAGACCAAAACAAGGCTGGTAAAGGCTTAGAACGTTTTGTAAGGAACCAAGAAGACAGCATTTAAATGGCCACAAAGAAGAGAATCTGTTAAGCCTTTCCTGTGATTGGCTCCCGGTGGAGTGGTGGGAGGGGAACAGACCTGAGGGGTTCCTGGGGGATCCAGAAGGCCGTAGGTGTCCAGAGGAATGTTCAGGTCAATGAGCTGGCCACTTTTCATATTAGACACATGAAAATTTGGTAGGAACACAGAGGCAGATTATAAAAATAGACTTTAATTCAAGATCACACATTCTCCATAGCTTTTCCCAGTTTAGGACTGGCCAGCCCACCATGAGTCCACAGTCATGACCACGGACAGAAAGACAAATACTTGCCACTCATGTTTCCAGAACACTGTTTACAGACTTCGTGGCACTTAGAATTGTATGGTAAAGAATCTTGAGACATGGCGCCAAACAGACCTGGTTTTGAATCCCGGAACTGCGGCTCACTGTGCGACATTGGCCGAGGTGTTTAACTTCTCAGTGTCCGTAATGTTCTGGTTTCTGCTGCAGCAAAACAAAGCAGCCCGGAAGTTTGGGATAAGACAACAATGACTTTATTATGCTCGTGGATTCTGTAGATCAGGAATTCCTGTCAAGCCATGGAGAGGAATTATCTCAGCTTATCTCAGCTTCACAGGCCCTGGGACGTCGGTTGAGAAGATGGGATCCACTACAGGAGTCACCTGGAAGTCTGACCTCTCACCCACGTGGCACTGTCACCCGGAGCACCTGGACACGCCCTGGGTCCCCTCACAGAATGGCAGCCCCAGGCTGTCCTGCCCTCCAACACAGTATCTCCAGGGACCGAGGTGCACACCCTCCCTGCCCAGCTGTCAGCGCCCACAAGACACGGTCAGGTGGGATTTCCGTGGGGTTGCCCTGCACGTTCTCCGCACGCTCAGCTAAACATTCACAGGTCTGCTGTTGGTTACAGACCTGAGATTATGAATTAATTAACACACTTTTTGGAACCTTGTAGGAGGCAGTGGTACCTAAGGCAGTTTATTAAGGAAGATTGTTTATGCCCCAAAGCACTTAAAGAAGGTGCTTTGGAATTAATGACAAGTTATAATTTGGACATTGATACTGATAAATAGGCCAGAGTAACGGCTCAATTTCTTGAATCTAAAACAACATAATTCTTCTCAAAAGCCCCAGGGTCCCGGATGGTCACATACCAACAGCATTTACGTCTTTACTTAAGAGTCTTGAGAATGCAACTTCTCCTTAAGTCTTTTTTTTTTTTTAAACCACACTGCCTGCAACTCTACAAACCAAAACCAATGAAAGGAGAGGTAAGACGGGAGCATTTCACTGGCCAAAATGAGTTTGCACAGCTGTGAGCTATAAAATACAGCAGCCATGGCAACCCTCGCCAGTGCCTCGACAACACATCTGAAATGAGGTTATTAGAATTATTAATTCACATTAGTGGCTATTAAAATTACTACCTGCAGATTTGCTGCCTGAAAATCCTTTGTGTGTGTGTGTTAGAAGGAGGCTTTGTTTCCACAGGGATCTGGGTACTTAAATAGATGCAATCTATTGTGTGTGAGGCGTCAGAGGAAGACCAGCAGGACAATAAAGCTTGCGGAGAGACGGGGAGAACCGCCTTGCGAGGCGAGGAAAGCAGATGGACCGCCTTGTTCTTCCGAGGGCGGTGAGAGACCCACCGGGCTCTGATGGCTGGAATGACAACTGGAGGCTCCTAGATTCTCTGGAAGGTATTGCTTAAAATCCAACCCAGTGTGGGCTGTTTTCATGAGATTCTTACTGGCACATAAAATATTCCACCTTGGTGAGGCATTAACAAAATCAAAAGAAATCAGCTGAAAACGTAAGCCGTTTCTAAGGGGGTCTGGAGGGTTCTCGGAGAGCTAACTCCTTTCCTTCCCCCATTAACTCAACTCAAAAAGCATCAGCCTGCTGTTTTAAGCGAAGGAAGAAACACCATTACAGAGGGACCGTGGTAGGCGTTAATCAGCGGAAGCGGCCACACAGCGGAGATAGAACGTTTTATGTATGGAAACAAGCAGGAAAGCACACACGCACAAGAGGAGGAAAACATCCAGGCACAGGAAAGTCACCACGGCAGCGAGACCACAGCTCTGGCTCACGGGGACCCGGCAACCCCTGGGAGCGTCCTTTGGCGACCACAGGTCCCCAGCCCCTGGGGCGGAAGGTACTCAGTCCAGTGCCACTTCAGTCAAAGAAACCGGGGGCCTGAATAAGAGGACCTGGGTGCCCCTTGAGTTCTGGTCCCACGAGTGAGAAAAGGAGACTCTCTACTTCTGCCTTTTGACCCAACGCCATGGAGTTCCTCACCCACTCAGAGGCCACCAGTCCAGCGACAACGGTCACCGGCCACATGTGGCAGGCAGGCAGGCATCCTCCCACTGCCAGAACAGGGAGTTTTATCACCTCAGCCTAAAGCCCCAGCGTAAACTGCACGGGCTCTGTCTAACCCGGTTCTGAGCCTCGGGAAGCAGGTGAGCGCGCCCCGAGACCAGGGTGGAACGTCGACACTGGACGTGCAGCTCTGGCCGCCGCGTTCTCTAACCAGAACTTCAGACATGGGGCCCACAGAGGCCTCGGGGCTGCTTCCAGATCCTCAGAGCAGTTTGAGTCAGATGCGGTCCCCAAGTCAGAAGTGCTGAAATTGCTGGGACCCACCTCTGGTTTACGGGATGATGGGATGATATGTGTGAAACTGAGTCTGGCCGAGAAAACCTGAAGGTCAGAGGTCACACCCAGAGACTGTCCTGAAGAGGAGTTTGCCATGGAGACGGCCTCAAAGATCCATTAACTTCCCTCCAAAGAGAAGAGCGTCCATTAGATTTTCTAGTAGGAGAGACCAGATCTTACCTCTCTGTAGAGGGTGTGCCTGCAAAATTCAACGCTGTTGGCAATTCTGTGCTACTCACCAGGGATCTATGCAGGACTTTAAAAATAAAGGGTAATTTTTCTTAGCATTTGGAAATCACTTTGCCTTTAAGTTCTTACCTACTGGCAAAAATGCCCCACCTCTTATGGAACCACATGAAGAGAGATTTTTTCAAGGATTAGTGGCTTATGTATTTGGGCATTAAGATGGCTTAATCCTTCATTTGGTTTGATTTTCAAAGTTAGTGGGCTTTCTTAATGATAAAAGTAAATATATTTTTCTGATTAAATTGGGAGTTTAAGATTTGCAGATACCCACTACTATATAAAAAATAAACAACAAGATCTTACTGTAGAGCATGGGGAACTATATTTAAAGCCTTGTAGTGACCTATAATGGAAAAGAATGTGGAAAGGATGTATGTACGCATATGTATGAGTGAATCACTATGCTTCACACCAGAAATTCCCACAACATTGTAAACCAACTATACTTCAATAAAAAAGATTAATTTAAAAAATAAAGTAATGCAAAGAATGAAAGTAGAAAATGAAAACTACTGAAGCAGCCACTACCTCTTTTCCCGAGTGTGTGCGTGCGTGTGTGCGTGCGTCTTGGTGCTCTGCAAAACCTGGATCCACGCATCTACCCGGATTCCAGGTTTCCCAAGTCCTCACCGTGAGCCCCCCAGGGTTCTTCTCCTCCATCTCAGAAATTTTGGATGCAACTTCAGCAACAGCTTGGTGTGCCTCGGGCTCTTCAAGCCACCTTCACGCCTAGGTTATCGATCACTTTGTCAGTTCTCTGCCCATCTCAACCTCTAACCCCGGTGCTCAAATCAGAGTCAGGAGCTTCCCTTCTGGCGCCGTCCTCACACACCGACTCTGCCTTTAACTGCTCAGAGGAATAGCCTGGGGGCGGCCTTCGTTTCTCTAGGAAAAGAACAGGTGGTCCTGGCCCCTTGGGTGTCGTTTATCACAAACATTCGCTTCTGAGTCCCCAGCCATCTCCCCCAGTTTCTTCCAGAACACGTGTCTTTCCCTCTGTCTCTTGCCCCTCACTCTCCGGTGCTCCGCGTCCTGTCCTCCACCCCGCTGTTTTTGCCACTTCCTCTGTACTATCATCAAAACCAGCCTTGTGCTCGTCTTGTCAAAACCTTATCTGTTCCCTCTTCTGCCTTCCTTCTAGTGATGTCTTGAGTTTCATTCACTTGGACACACGAGAGTTCTGAGTTTCACCCTTTGCTTTATTCAAGAACTTTCCCCCACTTCCGTCCCGCACCCCATCCTCTCTGCACCGTCATCACCAACGGTTCATTCTTTCACTCTGTCAAAAGCAGATACTACAAAGCGCCGTGACTGGGACCAGTGTGCGGACAGATCTGCAGGCGCAGACTCACCGAGAACAAGCAAGTCGGGACCACGAGCCCAGCTCACAAGCTCCAGGCCACCGGGCTGTGGTCCCTCCGTGTTTTCGCCTCCTGCTAAATCCCGCCCTTCAGACGGGTCTTCTGCGTGTGGAGCAGGTGGTGGGTCCCCAGGGGTGGCGACCCCCTCAGCCCTCTACTTCTTAAGACACATCCTCTCTCAAGTCCTGACTTTTAAATGTTTCTCCTCATACATCAAATAACCGACCTCAGAATGAACCCTGTTTGTTTCCTTTGTAAGAAGCCTTTTTCCCCTTCTTGACTGTCAATAACACCTCCCCGCTCCCCAAACCCGGGACCTCGCCTTGTCTGTTATTCCTCCATTTCCTCCTCGGCTGCGCTCACTCCCGGGGGACCCAGCTCCACTTCCTGAGCAGAAATCTTACCAACTGAGCGCTTTCTTTCTTACTTCCACTCCGACTTTAGTTTAGGCTGAAATAATTTCCTGCTCCACCTGCATCCAACCCTGACTTCCTACCCCGGCCCCCGACTCTGCTTATCTCGTCTCGTTCCTAGGAATCTAAAATTTTACTGTGAAAATATTTTCTCAGTCCCCTCCCCCGCACCCCCTTCCTGCAACGTATTGCATTCGTGTGCTTTTTCTCCTTGTAGATTTTTCTCTTAGACTATTTATTTAACACAGAAGTCAGTATTTCACGGTATTTGCATGACCCTCATTCTCTTGTCTTCTGCTGCCCAATACAGCATCCTCCACCTGCCAGGTGCATTTCATTTTGGACTTGAAGCTTGAGCAGTATGTGGCGTGTATCCTACGTACTGTATCCCCTTCCAGAACAGCTTACAAGCAGCAAGGATGCATGAGATTTGGTTACTACCTTGCAAATGATTTCTAAACACTTCTGGGTAAGTAAGCCATTTCAGAGGCAAAAAGTGAGAGAGAAGCCTCTGGGCCAGGGAACCGGGTGGTGCCGGCATGAGAGTAGTGGCCCTGCCTGGGGGCCCTGCCGTCTTTTTTATGGGGCTTCCCACCTCACAGCTATCGAGACCTGCGTTTTCTCCCGTCCCACTCAAACGCGTTCATCCCTAGGAATCAATGAGATGCACTAACTTTCTCCCTTTGGCTTTGAGCTCTGAAGTGTCACCTTAGAGCCCTCAGTCAAAGACGGACTGACGTGGCCAAGGCTGTGCCACAGTCACAACGAAAGACTTGGTTGAAATGTTCCTTCTGGGAAGAGTCTGTTATTGTCCTAATGTTGCCCCAAACTGGCCCCCCTCGGACTGCTCCTGGGGGGTCTCTCCCAATTGCTTGTGCTGTTTGGCCTCTTTGGTTTTAACACATACCAGCAAAAAAGTAAATGAGCTTTCTCGTGGGGCTGACTTCAATTCCTTCGCAAAAATCGGCAGAGAAAGCAGTGCGACCCTCCTCCGCCCGCTGCAGTTTTGATGGAAGGATGCGCTTACACTCTCTCTGTCTCTGGATAGATCACAAAGGCCAAAACTGACTCGTACTTATTAGAAAGCCAATTAGAAATGCTTTTTATTTCTCCGGGGGGTGTAAAGGGGGTACGCGAAGGAGGGCTGTGATGCCCTCCACGGCACTAACGCCGAGATGTGGCCATGGGGTCTGGAGAGCACTGCGCTCAGTGGGGGGTCTCACCCCACAGGTCTGGGGGCGTCAGAGCCTCTTTCCCGGATGCTGTGTGGCGCCGGTGCTGTGCAGACGCTGCAGTCTACTGTGTATACAGTGTCCATGTTCTTTGGGTAATGAATATCCTTGTCCAATTTTGGTCTAACCCCCTAGCCTTCCAGTAGCCCCTCTTCTATAGTATTTCCTTTTCAGTCTCATTTTCTTCACACTCAACCTTGCACATCCTGGATCTTGCTTAACTGACTTTACACGCCAGTAGTTAAACATTTATGTCATCTGTTTTTGAGAACCTTCCATCTTCTTCTTTGACCACCCTCTTATTCAGTTACCCAAAGGTGCACACTCAGGGTTGATGTATCTCTCACACCCTCTTTAACCGCTCTCTCTCCTGGACCAACCTATCTGGGCTCCTGATTTGTCTCTAAGGGATGTTTGCCAACAAGCCAGCTGATGAATCCAAGGGATTCAGAGCCAAATTCTTCCACAAATTTCCCATTCACTCAGTTGATATTAGGTTGCTAATGAGTATTTCTTAAATATAAAATTCATTATATATCATATGTATGTATATATCCATCCATCCATCCATCCGTGCATCTCTATCTGTCTACCTGTCTTTATCATTTATCTACCTTTTTCTCATATGCACATACTTTAACAGCAACCTATACACTTCTATGGGTTGGGAGATCGGAAGGGGGATGGCTTTTCCCTATCACATGCTTCTTTTGATTCAGACTCCGTAGGTACACCATTTCCGGTCCTCCACTCACCACCTGGATCTGTGTGCATTTAGGTTAGGTCTCACCTCTCCCCTCATTCAACTCCACGTTTCTTACTAGCCAGCACCGTGTCCATTTTTGAAATGGACATCATAAGCTCAGGACTATTAGCAGAAGCCCTTGCTCAGAAGCTCGGTTCTGTCCCACGCTTACTGCCGAGCTGACTAAGCTATCTGCAGGCCCGCCTTCTCTCGCGGTGCAATCCGGGGCCCCCCGTGTGTCGTTCTGAAAGCCACCACTGCTACTCCCTAAATTGCTTTCCACTGCTTGTATTCTTTATTGCCTTTGTCTTATTGCAGAATCTTACATTGCTCTCATCCTTCATCTGCCTTCGAGCTTAAACAAAATTGGTCCAGTTTTACAGGTCACTCTTTATGGTTATTCAAAATTAAATGAACGCTTTAGCACAGAAAGGTCTAATAAAGACATTTATTTTATCCTGCAATATCAATGTTTTTTTTCTTGGTGTATGGAGGGGAGTAGGGACAGACTTTCAAGGTTTGTCACTAAACAAAAATGCCCAAGAAGTTCCATTACCCAGAAAGTACAAAACAAACAGACATCCCCAGAAACGGCACATCCTTCTGCCCCTGATGTTGCCTTCAAGGCACTGGCTACCCGTCTGTCATTTACTCTGGGATTTTCTTCTAGTTTTTCCATGACAGTTGCTTCCTCTCCTCTTCTAGGCATCTCCCTTGTTTAGTTTGTTCTGAAACAAGTCATGTTTCTTTTTTATACCAGGTGCCAAGTAAGATATGTAACCCCATTTCGTCCCTGAAATCAACCTTTTGTTTTTCATTCCAGGGCATTATAATATGCTTGTTTTAACCCCCTCCCCCTCATGTCTTCATTTTAGACAATCAAAGTTGTGTGTCCATATTGTGTCAATTAATGGGCTCAAGTCAATTCATGATTCTTGAAAGAAGAAGTTGGAATTAGGATTTTGAGTCATTCCTGATCCAGGGATGCTTTTAGGTTCTCCTGGTCTGCAAAACTCTCTCTAATGTGAAGAAGGTTCCAGTAGAATCTGGGTTCATTTGACACAAATTGGAAGTCTCATTCTTTCTCTTTTCAAAGTCTTTTAGGCATTTGACCATTGGAATCTCAACAAGGAACTCCCCAACCGGACAACAAATTTCACATCATCCTTCCGTCTTCCGTACACATTATTCATTCTCTTTTATTTTATTCTCAGCCAAGCTCCATGTTGGCATACAGTTCACTGTTGCCACATTTTCCATATGCATCTTCAGCCCTGTCCTCAGCTTCTCTCTGATGAGTTAAACTCCTGCCTGCCTCCGTGAGTTCTGTTCTCATCACTTCAATGTGTACATGATTGACTGCTTTCTGGTCCTTAGGCTTCAAGAAAGATCTGTAATTGTCCATTCTGTCTCCTATTTCCCTCTGCTGGGTGATTGGAAGGGTATTCCTGGATTTGTTACACAGCTCTCTCTGGGCCCTCCTGGATCACTCAGATACAAGTCACTTCTGCTATTGGAATCAGAGTTAGCTCCTGAGGTAAATATCCTTGGATTTGTGCAGTTTTTCTGAGAGCAGGTGTGGATTGTTAAAGCAGGGGTGGATTGTATGACCCCCTGGGAAATAGGACTGCTAGTGTACTATTATTTTCTGAATAATTAAAGCTGCCGTTTTGTTATTTATCAGGAGATAATTTTGATATCTAGAAATTATGCACTCTTGGCCATACTTTTTTTGAGACTGAATTTATAAATTAACTTGGGGAAACATTACATTAGTATGTATTGAAGCATACATTCAACAAAGAGAGGATTTTTAAAAGTCTATCCTTGTAACTTATTTACTGTATACGTAGTAGTTTGTACCCTACCTTACCCCCTTCCATTCCCCCCACTGGTAACCTCTAGTTTGCTTCTGTTTTGTCCTGTTCATTCATTTTATTTTTCAGACTCCACATAGAAGTGATAGCATACAGCATTTGTCTTTTTCTATCTGACTTATTTCTCTAAGTAGAATGCCCTCCAGGTCCATCCATGTTGTTGCAAAGGGCAGCATTTCATTCTTTTTTATGGCTGAGTAATATTCCATTGTGTACATACACCACATCTTCTTTATCCAGTCATCTGTCGATGGACACTTAGGTTGTTTCCATATCTTGGCTGTTGTAAATAGGGCTGCTATGAATATTGGGGTGCATGTATCTCTTGGAATTAGTATCTGGATACATTTTTATAATCTTTGATGGATGTATACTGTTTAGAATTTGGCAATCCTGAAGAAGGAAGGTTAAATTTCAGAAAGATTACTTTTAGTTGTTCCTCGTGTCTCTGGTTCCTTCTTCACAGGCTTGTCCTTTACAGACGTGAGGTCACAAAGCACCACTTCCCCATGGGTACCACTGGGCCAGGGGCTCACCCTTGGAATATGTGAGTCTGAGCAAATTATTCATGATAGAATGGTCTCTGAATACACACAGTGTGGGTGTGCAGCTACACAGCCTGCCTGCAGAGAGTGCTCAGTCCTTCCCAGAGGACAATCTCAGAACAAAGCATTATTCCCTCTCCCCTTCGGCATGAACACCCCACCTTCGTCCCCACCTCAGTTTGAGCATCTACAATGGACCCTTGCTTCTGTCCGTCTGCCTGTGTCCTCTCCAATCAGCGTGATCACCTGACACCTGACAGCTGCATCTTTGGTCTGCACATCAGCACTGCTGCCAAGTCAATGCTCATCTCATCCCCCAGAATAAGTCAGAAACTGCTCCACTGCTCACACTTACTTTATGCTCTGTACTCTCCCAACTCTGGAACCCAAATCACAACTAAAATGAGTGTGAGTCACGGCCGGGCTTTGGATAATGAAAGTTCCCAGGACGGACACCCCAGCGCAGGCATCACCGACTTCTCCCTCCAGCCTGGTCCTGACCATGAGTCAGCTCTCGCTGGTCTCGTGATTTGCCTTCTTCCTCCCGGTTGACTCTTCCCAGACCTGCTCTCCTCTCAGTCAGCCAGTTTTCTCCCTCTGGAACTTTAGAGGAATTAACTGAGTAATTCTCCCCATGCCAGAAACAGCAACTTCTCTAGCCAAGCATTTCCCCATCCTGGTTACTTCCCCTTTTTCTCGTCTTCCTTCAAGCAGCGATTTCCCTCATGAGGTCACTTGTAGTAGCATCTCTTCCCTGGCTTTGAACCCACCTGCTCCAAGGGGCCTTGCCCACTGTGTTGATGTCACCATCCTCCAGGACCTTGCCTAGAAGCCGGGATCCTCTCCGTGGCTCTCCCTTCTCCTCCCACCTCCCCACCCCATCACGGCTCCGCAGGTGTGGGGGCCAGCCCTCCCCAGCCCCTCCCTTGCAGACGGTGCCCACCCAGGCTGCGCTCGTGCCTCTCTGAGATGGTTAGGAACCTGCACAGAAGCAGAAAGCCTCGGGTGCATGGCTGGACTTTGGGAGGAATATTTCTCATCCAACCAAAATGATCGCTTCTAGAATGGACAAAGAGACCAAAGACGGTAAGGCTGGGCAACAAAGAACATTCAGAACAAGACCTCCCAAATCCTATCACCATATCACCAGTGACGAAACAGGCAGAGTCACAGGGACCTGGCACTGCCAAGCATCTTTCTCCAGGTCGATGGGCCATGGGCACTTTTACTTTAGGACATTAATGGAAAGTTTCCCACACTCTTTTAACAAGAGGCCCCACATTCTCATTTTGCCCTGGGCCCTGCGTGTTATCCCCATAACGCCCCTTCACTCTAGCATCCCCATCTCAGCTTACTGGGTAACCGAGCAAAATGCAAACCTACAAAAGCTTTGTCCCCCGCCCCTGCCCCATGTAAGCTGCTCCCTGCTCTGGGCATCTGACCATTTCCATCACCCCATCTCATTTCTCTCCTTCATCCTGCTCGCCTGCCTTTGCTCCTGCTGAGCCCCCGTTGGAAATGCCGGTCCACACCCCAGCCCATCCGAGTCCGCCTGCCTGTAACCTGCCTGTCCTCCCGGGCCTTGAAGTCCCTGTGACTTCCCAGGGAGTGAGCCCTGTCTGCGTCCCTCCACCACTCCCACACATTGCGCTAGTTTATTGCCTGATGTTTCTCATTATGTTATATCTGCTTGTTGCTTTTCATTCTAAGGAGATTTTAAACCCCTTGAGGGAAGTGCCTGGGTCTTAAAAATCCTTGAATTCCATCCCTCTCAAGCAGGACAGAGCACTCCCACACAGTGAATCGCTGTTGGTTGTTAGAATCAATGCAGAAGCCTGTGGAACAGGCAATCCAGGCAGAGGAACAGGGTCCGCAGAGGCTGGGAGCTGGGGAGGAGAGTAAGGGACAGGAGGGAGTCGGCAAGGGGTGGGAGCTTCCGGAGGGGCCTTCCTGGCCAGAGAGCTGGGGGTTCTGCTGGCGAAGTGGCAGCTTGAAAAGAAAAAAGTCACATTTCACCGTCTCTAACAACCGTGTCAGTCGGGTGCTTGAATCCGGGGCACAGTTTTGCATTCCCGCTGCAGCAGCCCCAGGTGCTGCTCTCATACATTGATCTCCTTAATTGTATCTCATTGCTCATTTGAAATCTGATTTGCAAATCCAGCCCAGCGCCTCGGAGCCCGGGCCTCAGGCGCTGCCTTCACCTTGCCCAAGTTTGCCGCGGGACCCGTCTCTTGGAAAGAGCCTTTGTGCCACTATTTTACAATAATATTTGGGGTAAGATGTTCCTTTGCCTCTTTGTGATTCCAGTCAGACAGACGAGATCTGAGCTGTGTGTGCAGGAAAGGGCAGAGGCTCTGTAATTTTCCTTAAAACAGTTCTTGGCCAGAGCCCTGGTCTAATTTGTATGATGCATTGCTCGACAATGTTACGAAACACCATGCCGGCCTGCAAGGCTAATTTATGGAAATTACAAACGTGCATGGACTGGATTCTTTTTTTGTATTATAAAATGGTTTGACAGTTTGAATTTTTGTTAGCTTTTTCAGTCTCCAGAGGGATGAGTGAGCCCAGAACTTCCTAACATTCCCTCCCGGACATCAGAATCTGGCTGATCTCTCGGTGGTCTGTGAGTCCAAAGGCAGCAAAGCTTTTGAAAATGCCTCCTGCGTTCTGTTCCGTGTTGCGTTTCAAAGTTTCTTTGAGATGATTTTATTTTTGTGAGGCCTTCAGAATCCTGTTTGGGAGAGCTGGCTGTGTTTTGTTCACCTTGCTTGAGATTTCACTAACATTTCAGCAGACAGGACTTCAGCCAAAAGTACCCTGAGCTCACACATCAATGAAATCCTTAATGAAAGTGCATTAAAATCAGCCTTCGGGGTCTGACTTAAATCACTAGAAACACATTTACAGTGTAACAAAAAAATTTAATTGAAAGGATTTTTTTTTTCCAAAAATACGTGTAGTCATCTGATCCTGAGTGCATTTTACACCATCAAATCCAAGGTTATCTTTATAATGAAGCAAATTGCTACTGATTTGCTTAGCTTTGATGATAAATTCCATTTTTTCTAGGTACAATATGAACAACTAAGGATTCGTCTATTAGGAAATAAGGATGGGGCAGTAGGTTTGTCTCAATTTAATATGTAACTGCTGTTTGAGATAATGTTTAAATGGGTCCTGGATATACCTTTTACCTCAAGAAACGTAGCTCAGCATCAGATTCTGTCTGAATGAAGAAGATTATGAAATAATGAAAATACAATTTTTACCTCTTTACTTCATCCCTGCTTCGACCCCGTAGACCAAAACCAAAGCAATATTGTGTCTTAAAGTCACACATTGCTTGCTTATCTTCTTTTAAACTTTAATTTCTTCCCTAAAATCTTCCTGTAATTAAGGTGTGGAATGCCTGACTTTTTATGCATTCATTCACACAACAGACATTTTCCCTGAGAATTCTCATTTCTCCATTCCAATTTCGGCTTTGCAAGCAAGCCTGCTATTTATTTCTGGGACTGATCGATGTGTCTCCATTTAATCCTCCAATAATTATATTCAAACACCCGAAGAGCACAAGGGTAGCAGCCTAAGTCTTTAACTCAAATTCTAAATCACTAGTTATTCATGTTAATGGTTATAATGAGACTTTAAAGCATATATTACCATTATTTAGCACGCCAGAAAAGGAGTTCAGTGTTCCTTTCCCTCACTAAATTTCAAAAATCGCTGGGATTAAAATCACACCAAACCCTTTTGGTTGACCCACGGGTATTACAGGCCAGCTCAGCCCTCTCCATATTTTTTCATCTCCTTTTGTTACTGAGTCCAAACTCACTCTGCTCGCTGCAGGACAGGTCAAAAAATTGCGAGCTGAGTTGTTAAGGCAGAGAATAATGACTTTATTTGTAAAGCCAACAGACTGAGAAGATGGGGTACTAGTGTCTCAAAGAACCATCTTCGCTGAGTCAGAACTCAGGCTCCTTTCATGCTAAAAAGGAGAGGGGGTGTGGTTGATGGTTGCAAACTCCTTGGTGTCAAAATCCTTTGTTCTTGGAACTGTCCACGTAGGTCAAGTCATGGTGCGCCTGTAAACCTCCAGCAAGACAAATACTATTCTCTCTTCTGCAACTTTTTATCTCTGTATGAATGGGGAAGTGTCATCCCTGTACAGGTCAGAGCCTTGGGAACGGGCTGTCCTGTGTATTTCAGGCTCTAGGGGACATTTTTACAAAAGGTGTGAAACCAGTGTGACTGAGCCCAGGCAGCAGAGCGCAGGGTCGGAGCCAAAGGAGCAGGTCCAGCATGGGGTCAGGCTTGTTCTTCCCTGTGACACATTCTCCTTCAAGATGTGGAGAGTGAACATGAACAGAAGATAGTATGAGCTGTGACTTTTCTGTCTTTCCTGGACCTTACCCTCACACAGGTCTACTCGGCAAGATAATAAACACAATGCTCATACTCTGAGAGGAGAGCCTGTGACACCACGGGTGACCTCCATGGTCCCTTTTCTCAAACACACACACAGAGGCAAGGTCACTGCGCCCTGACCTCACGCCCTTGGGAATCTGCCCCAGTTGTTTGTGCTGGGAAACTGAGCATATCTTTGAGTTTCCTCTGCAGCAAGTCGGCGCGTTCAGACAATGAGAGCCTGGAAGTGGGGACCTGGTGCTTGGCTTCGTGCCCTCCCCGCTAAAGAAGGCAAACACGAGAGCGGTCACCAGGCTCTGTGCCTTCCCCACTGGTCTCCCCCGCTTCCCCTGCCACATCCAGGTCACTGCCAAGCCCAGCCCAGCAGGATGGATTAGAAGGACCACAGACACGAGGGATGGGCTCAGACCAGGGAGGGAGGCGCAGTAAGAGAGCGCAGGTCTCGTTCTAGGACTCTAAGCCCTGACGCTGCTCTCCCCCGTTCACTCCTGTTTCCAGCCAGCTTCCCAGTTACAGCCCGGTATGGCCAAACTTCAGATTTTCTTTAACCTCTGTTACCCAGTTTTCTGTGACTGGCCGTCCACCCCCACCTACTGCTCCAGGAATCCCTCTTCCCAGAGAAAGAAAGTCCAGAATATGCTATTGACGTCCACCCTGCAGATTCACCCCAGTTCAGCATCCTCTCCTAAACGGTTGGTCTGCGGGGTTGTGGCCACACCTGTGCCTCTGGAAAGAACCTCCTTGTCAGGTGTGGCATCAGCCTCCACTGTAGACGGTCGCAGTGAGAGGCCAGGTGGTACCTGGATGGACATCTCTGAGGACCGTCCAGCTGCGATGCCTTTTAATCCCTGCTGCCTCGCCTCATGGATGTCCCCTACTGTCTGACTCTAACCCAACACTGGAAGTCAGTCAAAAAGACAATCTTCTTAATATTGATTTTTTCCATCAAAGACTGACGGGGAAACAGGCAAACATTCAGGCCTTGATCATACTGAAACAGGGGAGAACAAAGCTGACCCCATATCGGACCTGTTCCTTTAGCTCTAACCCTGGGCTCTGTTTCCTGGGCTCAGTCCTGCTGGTTCTGCACCTTTTGTAAAAGAATGTGGCCCAGAGCCTGAAAAATACAGGAAAGCCCATTCTCAAGGCTCTGACCTTTAAGGGGAGAACACTTTCCCATTCGTATAGAGATGTAAAGTTGCAGAACAGAGGATAACATTTGTCTTGTTGGAGGTTTACAGGGGCATCATGACCTGACTCACGTGGGCAGCTGCAAGAACAAAGGATCCCGACACCAAGAAGTTTGCAACAACCAACCACACCCCTCCCCTTTTAGTATAAAAGGAGCCTGAATTCTGACTCGGGGAAGATGGTTCTCCAGGACATTAGTCCCCCATCTTCTCAGTCTGCTGGCTTTCCCAATAAAGTCATCCTTCCTCACCCCAACACCTCATTTCCCAATTTACTAGCCTGTCATGCAGTGAGCAGAACGAGTTTGGACTCCATAACAATATTCGGCCTTCCTTTTTACTTAAGCTGCCTTCCAAAACACACTACCTAAGCTGAACGCAGCAACTGTGATTTCTACTCATTCAGAAGCAGCTGCCCTGCCTGCCTGCCTGACCACCAGTGGCACCATGGGAAGCTCTCTCTGTCCACATCGGACCGTCCTCAGGACATCCTTCTGGCTATCTCCAGGGTCATGCCAAAAAGCATTCCTCCAGCACTGTAACAGAGGCCGGATTTGGTATTCAGCACCACAAAGCCTTCCCTTTCCTTCCTGCCAACTTGAGGCATCTCTATGCTGCAAAGGACAAGAATACTCAGTAAGTGCCAAGACGAAACGAGTCAGTCCCTAAAAGCCGTGGTGAAAATTACGTAGCAATATCAGGCCAAGAACACCCAGTGCAAAACAATGGTCATTTTAACTGTAAATTTCACGGCCTTGATGTTATAAAAGAAACAAACAAATTAGTGAAGCTCTGAGCCCCAGTGGAGTCAGTCTGGCATTTAGAAAGAAAGTGTGACAAATACGTTTAAGGATTTTAACAGAAATTGGCATTTTTATCCAAAGCACAAGTCTTATATTTCAGCAAACTTCTCCTTAGAAGATCATGAAATGCTCCATTATGAATGTAGTGGAAACCTGATAAACTATTGTTTTGGGCTTATTTACAAGAAAGCAATAAAGTTGCCTCTTCTTGGCTGTTACTAGATGGTTGTCATTACCCTCGACATCACATGAACCTACATTGTCTTTAATTTTGTTTTTGCAAACTTAACATCACTAGAAAACCTCCTCTTTCCCACTTGGTGAGTTACTTTATTTTCAGTCTCTCCTTTGGTGGGATCTCAGCTCAGAGGGAAAAGAAGGGAAGAAACTGGGAGGAAATGGACAAGGAGCAAAAAATTGCAGTTGGCAGACAGTGGCACGAGAGGGCCCTGGTAGACCTACAAACGTTTTTGGTTATCTTAGGCAGCATTGTCATGCAAACTGGGCCCCCAAGTAATGCTGGTAATGAGACGATTCCAAAATGGTGGACAGCTGCAGGGCGGCCACGCTTTGGAAGCTGAGCTGTCGTGTCGGACTGATGTGTGACAGCTGGTCTGTCACACGGAGAGAAAGGTTTGGGCAAGTGGTTAGAATGGTCCTCATGAAGACAGCAGCATAGATTAGGAGACAAACCCTCCAGGGTCCTCATTTTTGCCTTGGAGTCCCCAGGCCAGCTATCCCGGAGTCCTGTCTTACTGCTGAGGGGATGTCATTCACAGAACAAGGTGGGGGATCGTCATGGCAACCAAAAGAAAAAAAATGATGATTAAAAACATTGCAAGAGCGCTGACCCCTTACCAGATCGGAATGAGAGTCAAGCAAAAGGTTAAAGCGTCGTGTCTATGAAACAGAAGTGTCCTGATGGAGGAGACACGTGGAAACTTAAGACCCAGAGAAGACAAAATACAACCAGGGACCGGTGATGTTCCCAATCAAGGAAAGAGACAGGAAAAACTGCAGGCAAACACTGACAGCACATGGAGAGTGAGCGCTCCAGACCTTCCCCGTCGAAGAGCTGTCCTCCCCCACCCCATCTCTCGCCGTCTGCTGGGAGCATCTTCTTTAAAAAGCTCATTTAGTTGAAAACGTTAAAACATCACAAAGAAACTGACAGACTCATAGTGAGAAAGGTCCACCTGCAAACAAGACCCCACCCCTTTAGTTCCCGGAGGACGCCGAGGGAGGCAGTGGTGGGAACCTAGGAACTGAGACCAGTGAGGGCAGGGGAGGGGCATCCCAGGAGTCATGCCATTGCCGCTAACCTTTCAAGATCACTTGTAACCTTACAAGATCACTTTGTTCAAGAACACTTTCACCAGTAGAACCCGAGTCCTCTGACTTCCTCCATCACCCAGCATGACCTCTCCAGGACTGAAATTTCCCAGGAATAATGAAGCTAATGCGATTAGATAACTCATAACCCAACTTCCCATTTCTCAGTGAGATCAGAAAGGGAGATAAGAAATCAGGATGTGGTGACAGCAAGACAGGTCAGTGCAGAGAAGACCCCAGGTGGACAGGGGCTTGGGCTGATATTACGGGAGGGTGACTCCTGTCCAGGGTCCAGGACATCTGCAGAGGTGTGCAGGAAGGGCTGAGAGCTCCAGGAGGCTGTGCATGTGGGAGCAACCTCAACGGTCACCAGCAGCAGGCAGGAGCCACCTGATTCTGAGAGATGGATTATTTACTCCCCCAGTCAAAGGCTCTTCATCTCCCTGGTTCTGCAGGGCCCCTGCTGTGCAGAAACACAGAAGATGGTGCCAGAGACAGTCAGTGTCTCACAGGTCCTGATAAACACCACTCACAGCACACGCTGGTCTGTGAATGAGGACTTGACACGTCCAGCCGACTTCACCTGAGAACCCAATTAAACTAACTGCAATTATTGAGAAGAATGAAGGTATACATTTAGCTAGGCCTCTGAATACACGTAGCAAAATGAATTAGAGCTACTTTTCATCCTCAAAAGGGGAAACAAGAAAATCTACTATCAGTACATGAGTCACCCAGGGCATCCACGGACCGGAAACCTGCAAGGAACTGGAAGTTGCCAGAACTCTCCACCTGGCAAGCCTGCCCTGCTCTGTAGATGGCTTCCTTCTTCTGCCTCTGCATCTGGCTCCTCTGCCTGACTGTCTACACTGGGCAGGAGGAGGCCACCTCGGAGTTCCCACATCCACAGTTCGCAGCTCAGCCAGAAGCAGAATCTGGAGAAGAGAATGGGCGCCTCCCAGCAAGGTTCCAGGCCCATCCCTGGCCGGATGGCTCTATCAGGAAGCTGGTACCGCAGAGTGAGATGCAGCAGGTCGGGTGGGGGCTGAGCAGGCGGTTCCCAGGGGAAGGGGTAGGGGCAGGGCCCAGAGGCATTGAACATGGACCTGTTTATGGAACCGAAGGCTGAGGGCCTTGGAGAACGTCTAGGTCAAATCAGCCATTTTATAAATAAAGAATCTGAGGCTCCGAGAAGCAGGATGCTCACCCAAATGCCCACAACGCACACATTGCAGAGCTGGCTTTAACTCACTCTCATTGTTCATTCTTTCAACTCATGTCAACTGACTACACATTGAGCCCTACTTAGCCTGGGGCTGTGCAAGCCAGGCAGGTCCCCACCTTCCTGCTGCACGCAGGCGTGCGGAGAAAGAGCGCCCAGATCAATGAAATTACAACCCTGATCGGTGCTAAGAAAGGTAGACAACGCCAACCTCCATTTTGCCGTTTGGGACCATTGGACAGGTCAAAAGAGTAGGTCTCAGCGCTGGAGCTCAGAAGAAGCATTGCACCTAAAATAAACTTTGACAAGAGTGACATCACCAAGATGGTAACATCACCAAGATGGTGGTGGCATCACCAAGATGGTGGCATCACCAGGATGGCTACATTGGAGGCCTCTCCTTCTCTTCCTCCCAAATGCACCAAACACACAGCCGCACACGGATCCTTCCTCCTGGAAGAGCCCTGGGGGTAGCTGAGTGACTCCCACACGCTGGATGGCAGAGAAAATATCCACAAGAAAATGAGTAGGAATCATACTTCTGCCATAAACTGCACCCTAGGCACAGTGACACAATCGGAGGAAATCCCCAAATTATGTATATAATTGTGTGTACATATATACGAATGAATAGTACTCAGCCTTCAAAAAGAAGGAAACCCTGTCATTTGTGACAACATGGATGAATCTGGAGAACATTATTCTCAGTGAAATAAGTCAGAAGGAGAAAGACAAATACGACATGGTATCACTTATACTTGGAATAAAAAAAAAAAAAGTCCTATTCATAGAAACACAGAGAATAGTGGTTGCCAGGGGCTGGGGGTGGGGAAATGGGGACAGATTGGCCAAATTACACAAATCTTTGGTTATAAGATCAATGAGATCTGAGGCTCTAATGTGTAACATGGTGACTCTGGTTGATAATACTGTATCGTCTAACAGAAATTTCTGAGAGAGTAGAACTTAAAGCTTCTCACACACCAAAAAAAGGTAAATAAATATGTGACGTGATGGATGCGTTAATTAGCTCAGTTGTTAGAATCCTTTTACAACATATCCACGTGTCAAATCATCACATTGGACACAAAATATATCACAATTTTATTTGTCAATTACACCTCAATAAAGCTGAAGAAATAAATCAACTTTGACGCCCTATAATTTCATCAGCCGATGCTGCTTACATAGGTACCACGTGCCATTTTAGAATCTTGAGAAGTGAGTTAAAGGCACCCAGAACTGTGGCTCTGTGTGATTATTCTCCAGCCAACAGCTTTTTCTCAATAGACCTTTATTTTGTTTAATTGGTATTGGCTGAACATTTGGAAACAATGGACTCAAAATAGACTGCCTTCCAGAGGGGGAAGGGGGTGGGAAGGGATAAATTGGAAGTTCGAGATTTGCAGATACTAACTACCATACATAAACTAGATAAAAAAAAAAAAAACACAAGTTTGTAATGTATAGCCCAGGGAACTATATCCAGTATCTTGTAGTAACTTATAAAGAAAAAGAATATGAAAAGGAATATACGTATGTACGTGTGTGACTAAAGCACGATGCTGTGCACCAGACATTGCTGTGCACTGTAAACTGACTCTACTTCAACTAAAACATAAATTTTAAAAATATACATGCTGTCTTTTTCAATCAATTCTTGTGGTACAGCCATCCTAAATATTTCTTTTTTCAGACACTTGTGACTCCTCCACTAAGATGTTGTCATCAAAAATGTAAAAGACTATGAAAAATTACAGTGACTTGGGCTTGGCTAAGCCCCTCAGCTAGAGTAACACCCTCACATGTCTGCACTTCTCCAGGATGTAGGACATTGTACTTGGGCGATTTTTTTTTTCTTCTCCTTTTTGTCTTTTTAGCTAAAACCAAGCCTTTCTTCCTAGGAAAGTGCTCTTGGTTTTCGCATGTCACTGTTCTGTCCGATTAAAACACAGCTGGTTCCATCTCTAAACAAGCAGCATTCCTAATCTTTCCTTCCATCCCAGAAAACACAGACTGAGTTGGGAAGAAAGAGGTCCAAAATAGCATCATTCTGTGTTTGCAGGTTTGTATGATTATAGCATGCTGGAAATGCCACGATAATTATAGAAACAAATTATCTCAACAGTCCTCATAAGTGATGTTATTTTTAGACAATCCACTGAGTATCTGGAGGAGGGGAAGATTCTGGGAAAAAAACCTGGTAATGACTGTGCCTGGCCCCAGGTGACTCGAGGTGTCCTGTGAAAACAAGTTCTCATTTCAAACGCAGCACATGAGAAATGAGGTAAATAAAAGGGGACATTTACAGGATTATAGCTTGGCCCTTACTCGGCATTCTTAGTGCGTTAGGTACTATTTTAAAAATTGCAACCACTCCTTAACTCTCTTTTGAGACTTTAAAACTAACGGCTCTCCCAGAGAGACCTCAGGCTCAGAAGAGGTAAGTGACAAGAGATCAATGTTTAGGTCATGAGAAAATTTAAAAAAAAAGATGGGATATCCATGTTATCTTTATCCGTGCCCATGTATAGACTATTAATGCTGGAAAAAATACAAACAGTTATTCTGTGCCGTGCTCACCTTCTTCATTTCATCTTGAGCAGAGGGAAAAGAGTTGGCTGGAATTGCTTGGTTGTTATTGGTTTTTCCCTTTTTATTGTTAGTCTCTTGTTTTATGATTTTTATGTAGTTTTGGTTAACAAAGCTGTCAATTCAGGAATGAAAGAAATTTCACAGTGGCTCTCTAACCTCCGCTGTGAAGCTGCATTTGCAGAAACTTCTATTTGGCTCAGAGATTCAGCTTAGGATAGGGTTAAACCATCCCAAAAGGAGGGAAAGTCATTTAACCAAAAGTAGTCCCTCAGTAAACAACAATTTGCCCTAATTATTGGTGTTTTTGCAGATTGGGTAACACAGCTGTCTCCTGTGTAGTAGGGAGGAACCAACCTGACTCCATATTGGATCTGTGCATTTAGTTCCAACCCTGTGCTGTTTCCTGGGCTCAGTCCTGCTAGTTCTGCACCTTTTGTAAAAGAATGTTGCCTAGAGCCTGAAATATACAGTAGAGACCATTCTCCATGCTCTGACCTTGAAGGGGATAACACTTTCCCATTCGTATAGAGATAAAAAGTTGCAGAACAGAGAATAACATTTGTCTTGAGGTTTACAGGAACACCATGACCTGCCCCAGGTGGGCAGCTGCAAGAACAACAAAGGATTCCAACACCAAGAAAGTTGCAACAACCAACCACATCCCCTCCCCTTTTTAGTGTAAAAGGGGCCAGAATTCTGACCTGGGGAAGATGATTCTGCAGGACAACAGTCCTCCATCTTCCTGTTCTGCTGCTTTTCCGAATAAAGTCGTTCTTCCTTGCCCCAACACCTCGCCTCCCGATTTATTGGGCTGTCATGCAGCAAGCAGAACGAGTTTGGACTCGGTAACACCTGGGGCACTGGGTCGAGCTGACCATGCTGTCCTTCTGAGGGTGATGGGTGAGTAGCATGCTCCCTCTACCCCCAAACCTGACTGTGCCGCTCTGGGAAGTCTCCTAGGGTACCAGTCAGCACCAGCCTCAGGAGCGGACAACGGTGGTCCTGTGTCTGACCTGGTTTAGGGAACAAAAACAGTGTCCCTAATTTCCCTAACCTCTTTGTGAATGGCTGCCTTCATGCTATTCAGTGTTCAGGTACCATAGTTTAGCCTCCATCAAAAGTAGCTTTCTTCCCGTCTGTGCTTCCTGCTGTGCAGTACTGCCTAGAGACTGCGAAGGTAAATTTGCCACTAGTTGGCTGTCATTACGTTGTGGGAGCGCACACAGGTCAATGAGTATCGCGCGGAAAGTGACCTGGGGCGCATCTCTCAGGGAAATAGCAAGTGCAGGAAGGTGCCTCAAAGGCTGAGGACAAGGAATTTCAGAGTAAATTGCTGCTTGCTTCTTCTGATCCATGGGAGGAATCAACCTAGGGAGGAAAGATAATAGCAACAACCAACCAAACTCGGTAACATGTGTGCGGCAGGGACGAGAGCCGCAGCCCCATTTGGAATGAATAAACATGTGTTAATCATTAGAGTTTGAAACTGATCCCAGAGTATGCTGCATTCGAGCTACAGACGTGAAAAATGAATCTTTGCACAGACAATAACTAGGAATGCTTAGATGGTGACCAAACCGCCCATCCTAGCGTGGAGCTCAGGATGGGGTGAGGGACTACGTGATGTCACTGGGTCGTGTTTAAGAAAGAAGGAGATGAATTTTCCTCTGAAGCAGCCGGATGTCCTCTGGCATGCAACCTCCCGGCTTTGCAACAGAGCTCCAGATGGATGCTGAGCGTAAGATCCCAAACCCAGCGACACCATGCAAGTTGGACAGCTACCTGACAGCACTGGAAGGGGCCTGCAGGAAGGGTCCCCTCATTAAGCTGATAGTGCACCGGCTTATGTGGTTAACTGAAGCCAAGGGCTGGGGATGATTTTACAAAAAGGAAAGAATTTAGCTGCCATGGTAACATGGACAACGGCAGATCTTCTGGATGACAAGATTCCAGTCTGAATTACACAAAGTCACCATAAGCCCAGAATGCAAAATGGATTTAATTAGTTGGTTAAATCTGCAGCACAGGAAGAATGGTAACATTTGTCCTTTATTTTCTTTCCAAACTAACCACGCGTCACTAGGATGCGTGGTCTAGAATTGGAACATTTTTAGCTGAGTGCAGAACAGTGCTGCACATGGGAAATCCTCAAATTTAAACTCCCTCCAACCTCCAGATCCAAATTAGCCATGATTGCTTTGAAGGATGCTCAGCGAACAGGCTTCAGTATGTCACTTCTAAACATGGAGTCTACAAATGTCCCCTCCCAAAGCCCCAGATGCAAAGATCACTACTTTCTAATTTTAATTCTATTAAGATAAATTGAGCACAGGAAGCTTCTTCATCTTATTAATCAAAATGTATTTGATAATTGTATTGAGCCTTAAATGAAGCAACTTTCAAAGGAGCAGATTCCCTTGAACTTGGATTTTACTACCCAGAATAACATCCATGTTATCAGAGACAGATCTGTCAGAGGGGTATTAAAGGGCAACAAAAACTTCCCTAAAATGGGAGGATTCACAGGGCTGTCTTGCCTTTCTATAACCCTCATTTCCTTGGTGTCTTGGCTGTGTTTTATAGACTATTACCATGAAAACCTTAATGACTATTGATACTCTTTAATAGTAACTACTATTATTATTAGATCTGCTTTTTAAAAGTTTCTCCTTTGGGTTCCATGACCCCCATCTCTGCCCACTCTTGGTCGCACCGGCAGCCTCTTCTCTGGGCGTTTCTCTGCCTCTCTCATGTTAATGAGGACCTGAGCTTCCCTTTCTCAAATTTACCAGTTGCTGTTTATTCCTGAAGTTCCCTCACGCATCTTAAATTGAACTTCTTCTCCCCTTTTCCTACACTTCCCTCCATTTCCCTCACTTTCTATCAACGTTGCCATCATTCTTCCAGGTCTTCCAAGTTGGTGGTCTTGGTGTCCCGTAGCTAGTGAGTCGCCAAGTCCTGTAGGTTCCTCCTTCAGATTTTCCTTCAACACTGCCCCCATATTTCACACTTGGAATATCAAACGAATTATTGCTCTGTCAGCAGACCACAGTCTCTCAGGTCTGCCTCCTTGGAGGATAGGCTCTAAGCAAACATCATCAGGCAATTCCAATAGAAACTCAAAGTAGTTCACAGTAAGGAAATCTTGACCGTGAAGATTCAGAAAGAACCTCGTGCAACTTGCAGTAGGAAGCAAAGTCCAACTCACAGACCTGGAGCTGAGGATGGAAAAGTGCCAGGAACCAAGGCAGCATTTCTCTCCACCCAAGAGGGGCTCCAGTTCCTCGTTCGCTGAAGCCCACCCTGGTTGTTTATTCATCAACATGCAAATGACCACCAGGCACCCAGACCTCCCAGCTTCCCCTTCTGTCACCACCTGCAACATGCCTGGGTTTCTTAGGTCAAATGTCAAGGGAAAGGAGAGATCAGACCAAATTACCGGTTTAACCAAGACCGCACGTGTGTCTGGTCGCTGAACCATCAGGAGGTTTCCTTTGTGCTCAGTGCCAGGTGCCCACCCCTTGGACAAGCAGCCCTGGCTCAGGAAGTGGGAGGGGTGAACACTGCTGCTATTCTGAGAGCCTGAGGGTCGAGTGTGCTCCTTGGAGGGGCCACGGGGAGGACAGGCAATGAAACAGCCCTTGTCAAAAGTGCTGCTTTCAGGAGTGCCCTTTCCCCACCCCTCCACTCGGAACACCCCTCCTCCTTGTTGTCTGAAACCTAGGAAGGGTCACTCTTTTGTTCCACGTTTCGCTCATTTTGTGCGGAGCTCCGAGCAGAGACAGTCACACCCTGCTCTTTCTTGAGCTCATGTCTGTTTCTGCATGTAATTCACCAAACTGTAATTATCTATTTGCACGACTGGGTCCCCTACTGGACCGGGCGTCTCTCAAGGACAGGTTTAGAATTTTACAGTGTCTGGTAGTAAGTGCTCAACAAATGTCTTGTTGACTGAACTGCTTTTGATATGCTAATTAATTAATTAATATTTATGAACGTTGTCTCCTAAGTCTGCCCCTAGCTTTAGGGAATTAATTGTATGTAATTGAAAGGGCAGAAGTTGCAGTTAGAAGCAATGAATAAGAAGCATCCATAAAAATAGGGACGAATCTTAGAAATATAGTCCTTGGTGAAAAAAAAGTAGAGAAGGGAAGATATATAGTTAATATCATGTACATAAATTTAAAATACTTGCACACAAAATAATTCTGCTCATTTTCCAAGAACACATGGGAAAATACACATCAAACACACTGAAATTTTTGATTATGGAAAATAGAGTAATGGGAATAGGGCATAGGGATTTTTCAAGTGGATAAAAATAAAGTAAGAATGAGGTCTTGCTCAGATGAAAGATGGTGACGTGCCTTGAACCAAAGAGAAGGGTTAATTCAAACATCTGCTTTGGCTTCAAAATAAAAAATAACAAATGGGATGAGCTTTAACATTTAAAGGTTTGGTTTACATCCCAGCTCTTACTTATTAGTGAATTGATATGGAGAAGTTACTTAAATCTCCCTGTCTCTCAGTTTCCCTATTTATAATATTGGGATATTATTATCAACTTCGTAAGGTTAACTTATGAATGTATAGAGTACACACGTGACAGAGTAACCCAAGAAGTGTTCATATAAATGGATTTCTGCTCAGTCTTCCTGCCTGCATTTGCCTATAGGTTTTTCCAGTTCAAATCTGCCCACTACTAAGCCTATCTTTCAAAGACATCAGCTCAAAACTTTTTCCTTTCCTGCTTCCTTATATGCCTTATTTCCCAACTTATTGGAAATTGAATGGATGATGGTGGTAAGGTTGAGGTGTTAGAAATGTCTTTAATCTTGTTATCCGTGAGTTCAATACAGTGGGGGAGGTGGGGGGTTGATGGGGAGGGTGTGAGAGGTCGGGGAAGGGCCGCCCACCTCCGGGGAGTTGCCACTGGAATACCCTTGCCTCTTCTGTAAGAAGTGCCCTGGGGCATGGGTGCTGCTGGGGGTCGTGGGGTAAGAGCCTTCCATGAGCTTGGGCTGCAGTAAAAGATATCAGAGGGCAATGAAGACCAGCACGCAGAATTTACCAGGAGCCAAAGACTGCAGCTTCCAGCATGAGTAGACTTGACTCCCAGGCTATTTCCCTGGTTCGTCGTCTCCCGCTCCTGGTGATGGGCAGACACACGTCTCTGCTTGCTTTCTAGGCACCAAGCACATGCTAGTTAACTTGATCTTTGCTTCCCAAAGAGCTCAGACTAGTACCCCTCACAGCACAGGTGAGACCCACACACATTCACACGCTCACTCTGCTCTCGGGGGTCGGACCTGTGTGCTTGTTTCTGAATCTGTCCCATCAGGACCCATCAGTCATGACAGGCAGGGCATCGATGTTGCCTAGGTCACCGAGATGAGGGGACTTACCCAAGACCATGCCGACAGTAACAAACTCAGGGACCAGACCCCAAATCTAGCTGTTCCTCTGAGGCATAGCTTCTGAATGAAGCATTTAAAAGTGGCCAGTATATGACTGTCGCCTTCTGATCCCACTAGTGACATAAGGACTGTATGAAATACAGCGTTTTCCTGCTCAGGAAGCCCGCTGATTCTTACATAATCAAACACTGCAAATGTCACAGTTTCATGTCTTCTCAACCTACATGGACAATGATGGGAAAGCAGCATGGTACCCGTTTGGTTTTAAGACATCTCTCCGTGAAGGTGAAGGGAGGAGGTGTTTTGTTTTGTTTTGTTTTGTTGTCACATGTTAATGAGAACTTTTATTCCTTTGAGTTTTCCATCCATCTTGGGAGGCTACTTACTGCATTGTATCCTGTGGCCTGAAAGAGTGTGTCCCTCTCTAAGAGTGCCACATTTAATTGATTTAGTCATGTGGGTTTTAGAAGAACCTTCTCTGAGGCTCCCCAGTACCGGCTCTGCCGACAAGTACCCTTAACCTCCATGACTCAGTCACCTGGGCTCTTTCCAGAGCAGAAACATGTGAGCTGAAAAGCCCCACAGGAACCAGTGCCGGGGTGGGAAACGTGACTGCAACCGGCAAACTGCTGGAGGCTCTGTGTGGGCACGTCTGGAAAGTTAAAAACTCTGGAGGGACGCACTCACACATTTGTGGGTTTTACCTCCAGGAACTCACTGGGTCCTCGTGGTAAATACTGGAGAACAACACCTTTGTGCTTCCTGGAAGGGCTGCGGAAAGAGAACCATGTTGAAAATGGAGTTTCTCATTTCTTAAACCTCTCAGTTTCTTTACTCTTGCAAGTTCTTGTTTAAATAATTAATCAGCCCCAATGAATGAGGCTTTCTTTTTCTCTTTCCGAATCTCTTCTCCTTCCACAGCCCCCTGTAGGATCCCAAAAAAGTCTATTCAGAGAAGAGAACCCCCAGGGCACTGTGCTCTGGGGAAGGCCTCCAATATGGGCCACGTCTTAGGGCCCCATGTAGTCCAGTAACTTTGCTTCCGGGGGTGCTAGCACAAGGAGTCAAACCCAGGACAGAGAGCCCAAAGCCTCTGCTTACAACCTCTAATCTACTATTTCCAGGACTGAAGTCCTCCACCTAAGGGTTCATTATTGGCCTCAATACTTCAAAAATAATGTTTTCAATGTAATTCACAAAAGCCAGTTACATTTGGTCAGTTATTATTAAAAACCAAATATCTAAGATTAAGTTCAACAAAAATTTAACCTACTATCATTAGGTGATTTCCATTTAGAATTTCTATTAAATGCTTTGACTTGGTCTAAAATTAGGACAAAATATACTTACCATTCACCAAATTTTAAATCTTGTATTTCAATGAAGTAGAAGAAACAGGGAGTGAAGAAGCAAAATTATTACAGTCCCAAATCTCTAAAAATGTTCAACACTAGTTTTTTAAACTTGGTTTTCATCTCATTCAAATTAGCGTAGGCACTGCAAATAAAATTTTAGAATGTAGCAGAAGGTCTGTGAGGCATAAATTATAGGTGTTTTCCCAACTGGTTTGTATGAAGGATTTGCTAAAATCATAAAAGTTTAATTCACTAAAACTCAATTCTTCTGAAAAATAAATTAACTTGACTTTAAAAAGTCACATTCATTCACTTGAAGAATTTATATTGGGTGCCTAGCATGTACCAAGCATTGAGCTTAGCACCGTAGGAGACATGGATGTACGTGTGTGTGTATACATATATACACACATACACATATTAAATAATCTCTGACATTAATTGGCACACAATCTAGAAGTTTGATTGGAGCTATTTGAAAAACAGAAGGACAGAAAGTACATCTGTGAAACCAGAAATGTCTGGAAATCCAGCTGTCAACGTGCTCTGTGTTGATCTTCTGCCGCCGTACACAGGTTGCATATACCTTATTTATAAAACAAACATTTGTCCAGTATTTGAGCACTGGTGAAGATACAATGATGAATAATCTCTAATCCTTGCCCTCAAGGAGTTGACAGTCTTGTAAGCATTTTGATAGCTAGGTGGTTTTAAAGAAAAGGGGAGATTGCCCTGTCCTCCCAAAGCAATAATGGGCAGCTCTGAACAGAGGAATTAGCGGACAAAAGAACCAAGCAGCTTGAGTTGGATTTCATAGAAAGAGGATGATGTGTAAAAAATTGACAATTGACTTTTGAGCGACAAACTCAGCACAGAAGAAAACTCAACCTCAGAGAGCCAAGAATTTGGTCAAGAACTGACTATGGTTGTTTGGACAGATGATCCAAGCCAAGAGGAGTCTGTAAGAATGACCTCCTTATCTGTACAAAGCTAGATACTTACCTATGCTGTGTGTGTACATGTTCTTACCAGTAAGAAACTGGTACTCCCATCTGGCTAGAATAAGTGGTGGCTCCTGCCCCCTAAAAGAGGGTCAGAGATGGAAGACGGAATCTCAAAAGCAAGAACAGGGGGATTCACACCCATCTGCCTCCCCAGCCCTGCTGCCCCCACCTGGAGCAGAGCCCAGCAGCCCCCATCCCCCGTCTCAGCATCGAGAGGCACAGCTAGGTCACTGAACAGACTGTGTCATCACATTAACCTCAACAACCAATCTAGACCCTTAGTGACTGTCACCCTGCACTTCCTCCCTCCACAGAGTAGAGATGGAATAGCAAGAGCATGAGAGACGAGGTGAGTGAGAAAACGAGGTCATAAGCTTGGACTTGAAGACTGTACCTTATGGAACATTTACGCGTTAGCACTGGAGAGTGTCCATTCGTGATGGAAAATAGGACACAAGCGAACCTTTTAGAAAACCTGGGTCAGAAACTTTTTCATGAATTGGCAGATTTGAAATAGATCGATGACAAAGTGCTCTCCTGAAAACCCATGAATCACATAGAAAAGAATCACATGGTACCATAGAAAACTCAAGGTGTGGATAATACCTGAGGATTATATCCATTATATCCATAACCGATTATGAGAGTCTCCTGGAATTCTCTACTGGGGGTACCCATGGTGTCGGTGATTCAGTCCCGGAGGCAAAGAGTTGCCTGTCCTTCAATATCCCCACAATGCCACCTTGACGATGTCTGCCAGTGTAAGAGGCTCAGCCACTCGCGTCTCTCTTTTTTTTTTTTCCTGAAGTACAGTTGATTTACGATGTTGTGTTAGTGTCTGGTGTACAGCATAGTGATTCACTCACATATACATACATAGATGTTCTTTTTCATCATATGTTATTGCAAGGTATTGAATATCACTCCCTGTGCTGCACAGTAGGACCTTTTTGTTTACTGGCTTTATATACAGTAGTGTGTCTGTGTTAATCCCGAACTCCCAGTTTATCCCTCCCACCCCCTTTCCCCTTTGGTATCCATAAGTTTGTTTTCTATGTCTGTGAGTCTGTTCTGTTTTGTAAATAAGTTCATTAAACTAATTTGCAAATGGGAGTCTATGCTTGCCTCCAAGAGACAAGTTAAGGTAATTTTAACCAAGAAAAAAAAACAATTGAATTTAAACGAGGAAACATGTGAGGGAAAAAGGAGAAAGGGGGATGGTGGCAGAGGAGGCTTCTCCTGCCCCTCGCTGTTCTCAAGCACTTGAGCTTCTGGGACGACCCTGTTCACCCTTGGAATTTTCAAACCCCGCATTCTCTGTTCGTGGCTTTTGCCTTTTTCCTTAATGTCCTATTCTCCTCATTTAAAGCCAATTAATCGTGCAGTTATTTTTTTTAAAAGTTATGTTTTAAATTTTAAATTTACTTTTATTGAGGTAATATTGGTTTGTATCCTTGTATAAGGTTCATGTGCACAATATTATATTTCGACTTCTTTGTACTCTCCAGCATAGTAAGCACCAACAACTCAGCTTCCAACCACTGCCATCACTGTGCAGTTGACCCTTTCTACCCATTTCACCCTCCCCAGCCCCTCTCCCTTTCTGGTAACCACGACTCTATTCTCTCATCTTCATGTCTATTTTCGTTGGGTTTTGTTTGTTCGTTTACTTTGTTTGCTTATATTCCGCATATGCGTGAAATCATACCGTATCTGTCTTTTTCTGTCTGACTTAAAAGTCATGTTTTTTTAAAAGAAATAAAATATGGAGGGCACATGTAGGAAAAAAAAACCCCTACATTTTATAAATTATACATCTGAGGCATGAGGAACTGAGGGATTTGCTTGAAGTCATATAGTGAACATATCCAAAGGGGGTAAAAATAAAAAAAAAAAAAAAACAGTGCTGCAACTTCTAGAAAGATTATAGACAGATAGACCTTGACTCTGGGCACAGAATATTAATGATACCATGCTTAAATAGTAAATATCTGATAAAAGTCATCATCATACATCTCCGTGCTCAAAGGTCTCAGGGTGAGGAGTGTCACGGAGAAAATAAAATAAGATGGGGGAGGGGAGCTCTGAGTAAGGGTGAGCTGCTAGTTCCATGGCGGGGGGCAGTCTTTGGCAGTTCATAACACGCCCGCCTCCCGCTCCCTGACGTAGTCCCCATTCATCCTGACTCTTTGCTTTAAGACGACTTGTGGCCTTACATCTTTGAGTTCCTCTACTGCCCTGGACACTAAACTCTGAATGTCCATTAGCATCAGCAGTAGTGGCTGTGCACTTAGGAAAGAGGGACATGGGACGGAGCGTGTAGCTCAGTGGTAGAGCGTGTGTTTAGCACGCGTGAGGTCCTGGGTTCCCTCCCTGGTACCTCCATTAAAATAAAAGCTAAATGTAATAACCTCCCCCCCCCAAATAAATAAATAAACAACAACAAAAAAAAGAGGGACGTGAATGACATGGCTACAAAAGTCTCCTTCAGCAGACTGCACAGAACTTCGCCTAATTTTTGTCCAATACGATGAAGGACGTGTTCCAGCTTAATGTCTCATACAAACCAGCAGACGCTGGTCTTCTCGCGTCTCTCGCGTGTTCATCAGACGTGACCCTCCACACCCTAAAACAAGGGAACGACAGTCAGAGTATTCAAAGAACTTACTCAGAATTTCTCCAGCAGTTGACATCTGCTCAATTAAGTCACCTGCAGGCTGAGCCAGAATGAGTCCGTTCCAGTGGTGCCGGTACAGAGGCAGCAGGGTCTTCCCGCCCCGGCTTCGCCCCAGATCAGACTCCCTCGGCGCTGACTGCTGGGCTCACTGCATTACCGGTTTCTAAACAGAGCCTTCCCTGAGCTTCCAGGCCCACGGCCGAAGACCAACCCTCCTTCTCAGCAGCAGTGGTTTTCTGCGCGGTGTAATCACAGTTACAACCCTGCCGCTCCTCCCGCCGCGGTGGAAAGGGGACTCCTGCAGCCTCGCAGCCTCCAGCCCTGAGGCGTGGGAAAGGTCGTGTCCACGTGACAGCTCAGTCCGTCGTCGTCGGTGGGTGGCAGAGGTGCAGGTTAAGAGGCCAGACCTAACGCTCTGTCCCCCGCACGATGGGCTGGGAGACCACGCCTGGGGGAACCGACCCGAGGAACCTGCGCGGAAGCTTAAATAGAGCATTCAACTGGGCTCGCAAGTGAGCTGAATCCGAGCAGACAGTGGAGAGCGGATGTTTCTCGTTTTCTACGGCCGCTCCGCGGGGACAGCCCGGCGGCAGGGAAGGCAGGTCTGTGCACTGGGGCTTGGTTTCCTTGGGAGCTGCTTTGAGTCTGTCCCCCGGGCTGCGCGGCCTGGAGCAAGTTCGGTCAGCTGTCTGGGTGGCAGTTTTCTTACCTACACGGTGAGGAAACTGTACTAAGCTCAGACAGCTGTGGGCCTAAGTCAGTAACACCAGAAGCAGCCGCTTCACCTTCCCCGAAGACGTGAACCCTGCCACTACCACTGTCACCAGTCGTGAAGCATAAATTAATAGTCCTATGAAGCAAATCGTTTTTATGAAACTGCTTCCTGGAGGTTGTGTGCTGTTTTCTCCGAAGCAAATATCAGGAACTGCCCTATCCTCATGCAGGCACGGAACGCCATGCAGGTCCGAGGCGGGGCAGACCCTGGGCTGGGTCGGGGGCCGGTGACCAGTCCCGCAGAAAGGATGTTGAGCTCCTGGAGGCTTCCAAGTCAGGAGTTAGCATCAGTGTGGTTCGGCAGGTCATTCCAAGGTCAGGGTTACTGGAAGGGGAGCCCAGCAAGGCGGTGGTTACAAGAGTGTGAGTCAAGGATGAGGAGAGCCGTCTTCCTCTGAGATGCAGGCGATGGCTGTAGCAGAGGGACCAGTGGGCCACCGCTCAACACGAGTGGTGATGCTCCAGGCAGCGGGTCAGCCCCACACGGTCACTCGGAGACCCAGGCTCTGCCGTCCGCGGCTCCTCCACCCGCAGCCCTCGGCGTCAGCAGCGTCAGTCGGCAGATGATGAGAGCACCGAGCTCAGGAGGGACGTGAGCTGTTGCTGGTCTCCACCCGCTGCCCGGGAGGCACGGAGCGGGAGAACCAAGTGCTCCTTGAAGTGCCCGAGCCAGCGAAGAGAATGGATTTTGGAGAACTGTTGGAAGTGTCAGCTGCAAGAGCGGCAAAAGCAGCAAAGAGGAGAAAGACGGGGGGTTGGAATCAGGAGACACTGGGGAGGAATAATCCCAGAATGCGGGGCCAGTCTGGACGGAGGCTAAGACATGAGCGGGGAAAGCTGGAGATGATGACTTTGACATTTCTAGCTTGGAAAACTGAAATGAAAAATATTGGCAATTTTAAGAGTCGGAAACCTCAGAGAACAGAAGGTTAGTCACCAGGGTCTGGGTGGAGGAAGAAGTTATTATTTTTCAAGGAGTGTAAGGTTTCTGTTGCACCAGATGAAGAAGTTATTAAGATGCTGTAGAACGTCCGACGTCCAGCTCTGTATGGGTAACACAGTACCTGTAGGTAACAATATGGAATTGCATATTTTTAAATATTTTACTAATTGTATAGAATTGCCTATTTTTAAATATGAAGAGGATAGATTGCATATTAAGTGTTCTTACCAAGCACACACACACACATACAAAAACGAATACAAGGAAAATGTAAAGGTGATAGATATCTTTAATACTTTGCTAGTGATAACAGCACAGGTGTACGTGTATGTCCAAATTCACCAAGAGGTATACATTAAACATGTGCATATTTTGTATCTCAATTATACCTCAAAAAAGCTAAACATAAAGGGAAAAAATTGGCAGCTGGGTGTTATTGAAGCGGGAAGCCCCATAAAAAGACCAGCAGGACCCCGAGGCAGGGCCGCTGCTCTCCTCCCAGCACCATCCGGTTCCCTGGCCCAGAGCCTTTATCTCACTTTTTGCCTCTAAAGGGGCTAACTTACACCTAGAATTCTATTGGTTCCCTGAGCTCACTTCTGATTGGTTCTTACTCTCACTCCTGATTGGTTATTAATCTCACTTCTGATTGGGTCACTTCCCTAACTTCTGATTGGTCCATTTGTAGTACTTCATTTGCTTGGAGCTCACTCCTGATTGGTCTATTTCTACAAAGCTTGTTCCTGGTTGGTCAACTTCTGTTATACTTTATTTGCATATAATGTTGCAAAGTGTAAAACTGGCAGCCTATAAAAGGCCTGTGTAACCTTATAGGTGGGGTCCAGAGATTGAAGTGTTAACTCGTTTAGGTCTACTGGTGTGATAAAGCTGAGTTCTGCAACTGTCTGAGTGCTGCCTGGTCTTTTGTTTGGATCCAGGCTATTGTTACAACTGAGCTGTAACACTGAGCTGCAGCACACTTTTCCTCAATGTTTTTGGAGGCCCCAACGGCATTGCACCCACATTGGCCCTTTGAGCCACCAGGACGACAGAGCAACTGCCTGGAGGTCGGGAGCTCAGAAAGCGAACGAGGAGGTGCACCACTCAGCAGTATCCTGGGTCCTTCTTTAGGGTGGTGATTCAGTCCTCTGGGTGGCTGTGCCCCAACCAGACTCAGTGGAGGGACGGACCAATTCACCCAGCAACACGGCTGAACAAGGTAGGAGGAGCCCTGGAAGTGTCCGTATTTAGGTTAGGGTAATCAGGTTCTGTCCAAGTGAACAGAAGAGGAGACTGATCATCTTCTCCAGGCTCTCCGCCTGACGGTAGTCTGACAGGGAGATCTGGTTAGATTAGGTTACATAAGGGACTCCCTGGTGACAGGGAGGGAATGTGCAAATAATCTCTCGTGTGTTTGTGTGTGTGTGTGTGTGTGTGTGCGGCCTGAAAAGCATGCGATCAGGTTCGAGTTTGTAGCTCCACGGCATTCTGCTATGGAGTTCGAGTGAGTCCCAACCTGCTGTTCCGTGGTGACCTCATACGGCTCATGGCGGTATCGGCCCCTCGGGGTATCGATCGGAGTCAGCGGCTTATACTGACCCGCCAAAGCTAAGAGGCACCTTCGTCCCCGCGAGGGGAGCAGCCAGGCGGACGAAGCGAAAACCCTCCCTTTGTCTCGTTTGCGACACCGACATAGGGTGGCTATACAGGGAGGGAAAGGGACATAGAACAGCCTAAGAGTAAACTAAATCTCTGCCCTTAGGGACTAAGACTACGTTAAAGAGGCTGACACAACCTTGTCACCAGTCCCCCAGAATATCCTGTCGTGATTAATCAGTATCAATATTACTACATCTAAAATTAAGTCCACAAGAGCAGAGCCGGAGGGAGCCAACCCAGGATTGGCTGGAACTCTTTTGAGGCCCCCTCTTATTTTGGTTCATTTATTCAGCCACCAGCCAGCCACCCTAGCCTCATATTTTGTCAATTCAGGCTACAAAGACTTTGTACAGGGACCCCTAGAGCTCCTCCAGGCCTGAGGGAACCTCAGGGTTACCTGCCTAATGTGGAAACCCCAGCCCGTCGGCAGCACTTGCAGCCAGGCAGGTAGACGTTAGGCCCAGGGAGGCAGCCAGCTTTTTGAGAAGGCCACCGTTTCGAGGAGTGGGACAAAGATTCTGGGGTTACAGTTCTCAGTGACAGAAGCAGACCCACACCTATAGACCGTAAAATCTGTCAACTAATAGTAATGGGATCCTCAGAATCAAAGCCGACTGTTCTGAACTGCATGATTCAGAATTTCGAAAAGGGTTTCTCAGACAACTATGAAGTTGAATTGACACCACAAAAATTGCGCAGGTTGTGCGAGTCAGAGTGGCCCACCTTTGGAGTGGGGTGGCCCCCGGGAGGTACGCTAGACCTGTCAGTTGTCGAGGCCATACACCACATAATCACCACGCCCCCAGGGCATCTCGACCAGTACCCATACATTGATTCTTGGCTAACAGTCGCCGAAACCTTGCCTCCGTGGGTCCAGGTCTATGCAAAGGGACAGGGACAATGTAAGATCTTCAAGGTCCTGACGTTAAAGATGAAAAAAGACAAAACGAGGCCAGTCGTTCAGGACAACCCTGAAGAACTGCCAATGGTACCCCTGCCAGGTGTTTCTTCTGCTTCTGCAGCTCCACCACAGCTGCCTCTACTGGACAGTCCACCGCCTGTACCGTCATGGTGGCCCCGGGCTCTTAGTCGAGAGCCCAAGGGATGGAAATGCTTTTCAGCCCCACGGGCCACCCAGCCAGTGGCCATGCTCCGGAGGCCTTTCTGGAAAACCCAGGGGCCCCAACACATTACCGGGCAAGAGCCCAAGGGAAGGGAACTCCATTCTGCCCCAAAGGCCGCCCAGCCAGCGGCCACTCTCCACAGGCCTCTCTGGGAAACTCAAGGGCCCCAACGTGTTACCGGCCAAGAGCCCAAGGGAAGAAAACTCTGTTCTGCCCCGCAGGCCACCCAGCCAGCGGCCATCCTCCAGATGCCTTTCCAGGAGACCCAAGAGCCCCAGCAAGTTAACAGTGGTGGCCCCGTACAGCCCGGCCACTCCATCCGGTACTACCAGCCTTTCAGTACAATGGATCTGCTGAATTGGCAAGAGCATACTCCACCATATTCAGAAAAACCCCAGGCAATGATTGACCTCCTAGAGTCCATCTTCCAGACCCACCAGCCGACTTGGGAAGATGTTCAACAGCTGCTCCTGACACTCTTCAATTCTGAAGAAAGACAGCAGATCATAACAGAAGCTAGAAAATGGCTGCAAGAGGAGGCCCCAGAGGAAACCATCGATGTGGAGGAGTGGGCCCGGAATGCAGCCCCAGACACAAGACCAGAATGGAACTACAACTCCCAAGCTGAACGGGAGGCTCTGCGGATGTACCAGAGAGCCCTCCTCCATGGGTTGCAAGCCGCGGCAAAGAAACCAACCAATGTGTCTACGACCACCATGATGCAAAAGCCAGACAAGTCCCCCATGTACTACAGTGAGAGGCAGTTTGGGAGCCCAGAGACATGTCAATCAACCACTATGGAGGACACCATAAAGGGAAATGACCCCATAAACACAGAAAACCAACCAGCAGATCAAGCTACACATGAAGCGACAAGTGAATTGGGCCATGCCAGAGGTCTTGGGGCCATCCCAAAGATTCGACCAGCACCCAGACCCATACTGTTGCCAACATCTCCAGCATACAAGTATGAGGAAAACTCATGGGCAAGAACTAATGGAGGAGCCTGCAGCAAGGAAGGATGGTGGGTGATGCCTGACAAACGGATATATATACCTGAACGATTAGCCCACCAGGTGGTCCTTCAACAACATGAGCTCACCCACCTGGGAAAGACTGACCTAGAGGCCCTGCTGAAACGGTACTGTCTGATCCCCCAACTTCCATCCCTCTGTGCCTCAGTCTCAGAGCGCTGCCTCATATGTGCTCAGAATAATGCACAATGGGGGTCAGCTGGACCAAGAGAAACCCAGTACTGTGGCCAGGCTCCTTTTGAAGATATGGAAATGGGTTTTGCAGAAATGGGGCCCAGCAGAGGATACAACTACTTGCTGATTTTTTTCTGCACCTTTTCAGAATGGGTAGAAGCATACCCAACACGGACTGAAGAAGCAAGAGAAGTAACAAAGGCCTTACTCAGAGAAATTATTCCCAGATTTGGGATGCCATTAGCCATAGGGTCAGATAATGGACCTGCCTTCATAACAAAAATAGTACAAGAAGTGGCAAAAACAGTAAACATCCTGTGGAAGCTACATGAAGCCTACACGCCCCAGCATACAGGGAGGATAGAGCGCATGGGCCAGACCCTAAAAAAGGAGATGATAAAGCTTGGTCGAGAAACTGATCAACCTTGGACTGACACTCTGCCCATGGCTCTCCAATGGATACTGTATACCCCTAGGCACAGGACGGGACTCTCCCCTTTTGAAATCTTATATGGGAAACCCCCTCCCCTGATGTTACTAGGAGAAAAAGTTAGAGAGGTGGGAAGCTTAGAACTTCATAAACAAATGAAGAGTCTTGAAAAAACTATGCGGAAAGTCCATGGGTGGGTAACTGACAGGATCCCAGTCTCACTGGGAACAATGTTACCCCCTTATGAGCCAGGAGATCAGGTCTGGATAAAAGATTGGACAAAGACCCTCGAACCCATTTGGCGGGGCCCCTGCACAGTTAAACTAACCATCCCAGCAGCTCTTAAAGTTGCAGGTATCGCCCCGTGGATTCATCACACCAGAGTAAAGAGAGAAGCACCACCGTGAGACGAGGACGTCTGGTGAATCAGCCAGGACCTTGAAGGAAGCACTTGAAATTGGAGCCAGAGACGCCCGCTTCACCTGCCAGAGAGCGCCAAGCCTTGCTCTAGCCACCACACCGGGAAGCTGGCTAGTCAACGCACGGCGGAAGCCTGAGGAACCACCAATCAAGATGTAAAAAGAACTGCTGCCCTTACTTTATTATTGAGTGTTGTTACTTTATTACTAGTTGTAGGACTGATGGCCACTGCACCCCAGGATTGGAACATAGGCCAGAAACTAACACCAGCTGTACTCTCTCTCTCTACAATAGAAAACCTAACAGTCAGTCAGTGTCTCCTAATGGAGGTATGATTCCTCTGTTAAAAATGATGAAACCCCAAACCCTTGTTATAAAAGTAGTTGCTGACATACCTCTTTCCATGATGGGGGTTCCAATGGGACCCATTCACCAAATTGCATTTGGCAGGAACCTACTCCCCAGAAAAAATCCCCGGCCCACATGCTCAGGGCCCTTCTATAGAGCCTAGCAAGGGTTGGGAAAAGAAAGATAGACCTAGGTTCATGCTCTATAACCAGGACCCCCGATTAAGTCCCTTAATAAACAAGGTCCATCACCTCCTTAATGCTACTAACCCACAACTAGCACGTGATTGCTGGCTCTGCCTGCGTCCTGTCCCCCTCCAGTGTCCCCCAGCTGCAGATGTAAGCCCCAAGTCAGTTAATGTACAGTTGGCCCATATGGCTCCTGACTGCATCTACAACTCAGGGATGAAACATTGTGTAGGAAATTGGCCACTGCCCAGTGTGCCCAAACCTATAACTACACAACTGTTTATAGTGGTGTGCCTGCCAATCTCCCCTGCACATCGAGCCCAGGAACTTTTTTGTATGCGGGGCACACACCTACAGGTGCCTGCCAGCCAGTTGGACAGGTACTTGCATATTGGCCTTCCTTACCCCTCAGATGGACATAATAGCTAATAACCAGAGCCTTCCTGTACTCCTGATGGCTCATACAGTTATCAAAAAGGGCCATCCAGTTAGTACCACTACTCATTGGGCTGGGAATAGTGACTGGAGTGGGCACGGGAATAGGAGGAACAGCCTCATCATCCTACTGTTACCCGCAGTTATCTGCTGAGGTCATTGAAGGGTTAAAACAGGTGGCTGAGTCCTAATGACTCTACAAAACCAGTTGGACTCCCTAGCAGCAGTAGTCCTACAGAACAGGAGCAGTTTAGACTTGCTCACCACCAAAAAGGGGGGACACTCTCTCTTCCTAAATGAGGAATGCTGTTTCTATGTAAACCAATCAGGAACTGTCAGAAATATGGTCCAAAAACTACGAGATCGAGCTGAACGCAGAAACCAGGAATTAGCAAACTCCTGGGCACAATGGAATAACCTCTGGGGTTGGGCCTCCTGGCTCCTCCCCCTAACAGGCCGTCCTTATGATCCTTCTAGCACTGCTGTTTGGTCCCTGCATCCTTAATCTCATTACCCGTTTCATTAGCTCACGAATAATCACTAAGACTACAGCTACGAGTTACTCAGTACAGGTCCCTGGACCAGGAAGAACCCAATGATGAATAAGGGACACCACTCTAAGGTTGATGCTCACTACAGATGTTAAAGAGAGCATCAAAAGGGGGGAATGAGGCGGGAAGCCCCATAAGACTGGCAGGACCCCTAGGCAGGGCCTGCTATTCTCCCAGCACCATCCGGTTCCCTGGCCCAGAGCCTTTATCTCACTTTTTGCCTCTAAAGCGGCTTACTTACACCTAGAATTCTATTGGTTCCCTGAGCTCACTTCTGATTGGTTATTTCCTTCTTTCCTGATTGGTTATTACTCTCTCTTGATTGTTACTCTCCTGATTGGTTGTTAATCTCACTTCTGATTGGTTCACTTCCCTAACTTCTGATTGGTCCATTTGTAGTACTTCAGTTGCATGGAGCTCACTCCTGATTGGGCTATTTCTACAAAGCTTGTTCCTGGTTGGTCAACTTGTGTTGTACTTTATTTGCGTATGATGTTGCAAAGTAAAACTGGCAGCCTATAAAAGGCCTGTGTAAACCTACAGACGGGGTCTAGAGCTTGAAGTGTAACTTCTCTGGGCCCACTGGTGTAATAAACCTGAGTTCTTCAACTCTCCAAGTGCTGCTTGGTCTCTCGCCTGGATCCAAATTGCTATCACAACTGAGCTGTAACACCAAGCTGTAACACATTTTTCTTCAACATTTCGTATCAAAATTTCTGATGGACACTACCTGTCATGCAAGCATTCTACCCTAGGAACACATCCTACACAAAAACTGACACACATACATGCAATATATATGCAGAGACGTTCACCACAGCACTGCTTGGATTGGTCAAGGACAGAAAGCTACCTAAATGTCCACCAAGGAGATGCACACTGATAAATATTATACCACAGCCACGTAAGTAACATCCGCTCAAAGTTGCAAGATTGATCTAGTGTATGTATTGACAGAAAAAGACGTCTGAATTGTCCTATCAGCTTCAAGAAGGAGGTTACAGAATGATATGTACAACTGTTTGGGAATAAAAATATATGCGTGCATATTCATTGAAGAAAAACTCCAAAAGAATATGCCAGAATAAGCTAGTATGTGACTATTTTGAGAGTTATATATTATTTAAATTCCTTTCTGCAGAGTGTCTTGTCTTCACTTGAGTAATCAAAAAAATATATGGTGGGGGAGCTTTTTTATTATTTATTTATGTGTTAGTTTATTTTTTAGACTCTATGAAGCCATGCCTGTTCAGGCAGGGAGTTGGGGGCAGGATGTGAGTGTGCATGTGTGTGGACGTGTGTTATTTTTGCTGTTCCTCCAAAACACTTCGTCACATCAGCAGTTTTCCCAATTTAGAAACAAGGAAACAGGCTCCGAGAAGGGCATGTGCTTCCCCAGGTCACAGACATCTGAAGGAGCTTCACTTGGGCTTCATGGAAACCAGGGGGAGGCCCTCGGCCACCCTCCCTCTGGACACAGGTGCCCACAGGCAGGTGGTGGACCAGGAGTGGGCGGAGCCGGCAGGGCGTGCAAGGCCACAAACAATATAAGGAGGGCCGTGTCTTTTCCAAAGAGCGTGTGAGTGTTAGCTACAACAGCTCCCTTGCCTGTTTTCAGTCTGCCCAGTTCCTCTTACTTCCCTTTCCATTCTTCTTGCTTCTTCCTTCTCTTTTTGATTCTCTGTTTTTTTTCTTCCTCTGCCTCCCAGCAAAAGAGGTAAGACTGAGGTTCAAATGGCACAAAGAAGAGGTCAAAATCAACAAAACTTTCAGCTGTTTTTTATAACTGGCAGATGTTGCTGTAGGATTTTTTTTGTTCTGTTTGCGTTTCTGTTTGTGTTTGTTTCTAATCATAAGCCTCTGAGAGAAACAGACCGTGTAAATTTCGAGTTTTTGTTCCCCTGCCTCCCGTCGGGACACAGTTATGCCCATGAAACTCTTATTATTTAGTATCACTGGGGCTATTTGAGAAATAAATGGCAATTGTTGGGGTTTCAAATTTTATATTCATTAGCGACACCAATTTATTTCTCTTTCCTTTCTTATCAGTCCAGTCATCTTTCTCAGATGTGTTCAGAGAAACAAGCAACAAGGGTGTATGCTTTTTTTTTAATTTTTGGTCTTGTTTTTGATGAGTCACAAAGGACCCATATTAAAGAATACAGAAGGTACTTTACAAGGGAAAGATTTCGCACAGCGTGGACCTGAAACAATATCACCTATATTTTTAGAAGCTCACAGAAGCCTGTTATTTCCATTTAATAAGACATTCCATGAGCTACACCTGAAAGCCACTTCCTAGCTTCACAGTCACTACGAGAGAGAGACCTGGCCGAGCCAATACCACCAACGACCAGAGTTGCAACTCCGTCCCCAGTGCTTTCCTTGCTAAAATAAATTTAAATACATATTTAAGTAAGAGAATGCTTTTGCATTTAGTGTAACAGTGAGTTTGTTATAAAGATAATCATTAACATGCAGGTTGTGAGACTTTGTTTCTATTTCTAAATAAAGTTAGCAATGATTACTGAAGATGGTTTATTGGGTTCTTTTTTCAATAAAAGTAATAAGGCTTGGTGTATGTGGGGGTGTCTTGTGTTGTGCAGGTTTGCTTCAAGCATAAGCATACAGACTATGTCAAAGTTACTGCAGTGTGTTCGATGAGAAGAAAGAAGGTACGTTATTTTAATTTACAATAAAAATCCATATAGTAGGTTTCAAAAAAAAAGTTATGTGTATGAATACCTTAAATGGCTATCATTTTTAGGAATCTTCTTTAGCATTCTCTGTCCTCAAGAAAATCAAATCAGATAAGACCACACATTAATTGGTTGCCAAGTTTCATTTTTGTAAAAATCACTTTGGAATTGTAGGCATTCATGAAAAGACCTATTGGAAAGTGGTTTAAATTATTATGATGATGATTTAATTGTTCAAAACAATTTTCCATTGGGAGTACTTTTTCCAAGTCATTTATTTCACTTTACCAAATGACCTTTCAAGAAGGTCTGTAACCCAGCCAAGATGTGGAGTCTGCAGACACGCTGGCAATGTTATCTGTCTTGTCTTCTCTCTCTCTCCCTTCCTTTATGAAAGTCCTGCATCTTATTAATTTAAAACAAAAGCTTCTCTTTAATTCCATCAGGCTTGTTTAGAAAAACAAAAACAGCACTTTTAAGTAGCCTACTGAGTATTTAATATGAAAAAGAACATGAAAGACTCAAATATATGTTATATAATATTGATATATAATCCAAAATATAATATGTAATGCATAACTATAACATGAATTACATATATGTTTCTTTCGCACAAATCTTAATTTCCAACTGAGGTATAGTGTTTTGATTTAGTCTCCCTTATGGGGAATCTTCAAAAGCCCTGGAAGATGCTTCTTTGCACAGAGTACAATTTAGTAACATTTCCTTGCTGTGCGCTGACTCGTGGTACCCAGGCTGTTTCAATCATCGAAATACATTCTGAAAAAAATTCTGCCCAGCGTGTTTGCATTTGCCTAGCGTGAAAAGCTGTGTTCCTTAGCATCTGAGTCCCCAAGACAGATGTGGGTTGCAGACTGACAGTCAAGCTTGTAGCCCCCTGTCCTACAGTCCACACTTCAAGGAGGGGACTCGTGGAGCCAAGAAGATGATGTGGACCACCTAACTTCCCAACCTGATAAAGAAGCTGAGGAAAGTAATAAAGGCAAGAAACAATCGGACTCATTGAAAATGATCAAACTCAACATTTTGTAGCAGCTAAAAGCTGGTGTGTTTAAAATTAAATTGACTCACTAACGGTCTGAGACTGTCCTGTGCCCTGGTCCTGAATTTCCCAGCCTCTTGTGACTCTGAACCATTTTCATAGTCATCTTGCAAATCGTCTCCTTTAAAAGTTTTTCATGGTACACAATGAAGTCATTTTAAATTAAATTTTTTTTTTAATTTTAGATCAGTGTATTATTAGAAATCACATTACAAAATTCATTTGCTATAGTCTTCTATATTCTATGCATAAAATAATTTAGCTTTTTCTGATGTATTATATGACACATGGTATTTGATTTACTTTAATTATGTAAGAAAAAAGGATGGTTTGGTAACAAGTTTCCAAATGGTACTGTACTGCAATTTGGGGGCTGATGTAGATTAAAATGTAGATTAAAATCTAATAACATGTTACATCAAGATTTGACTTTTTAGTAGCTGGTGTTTAGAATTCCTGATTTTTGCAGTTTAAAAATCAGCTGGTTCATTTTTATAATTGTTCAAATGATATGAAAGGAGTTTGTAGGCTGTTATTTGCAAGCCCTTGCCAAATAACACATTTTTATTAGATAAAAAGCCAAACTAGATAAATAACTACTATATTTTTTCTGTTTTTTAATCTTCATTTTTAAGCATTTGAGACATCTTGATGAGCTTGACAAAAACTTGGAGATTTGACCTGTGGATCTGGTGAAGGTCACCTGGAGGCAAATGTGCAGAATTTGCAAATCTGTGCTTCTCAGTAACTTACACTCTAACATAGGTTTTTTTTTTTTTTTTACTTCATGCCTTAAAACCAATGTCCACTTTGTGGTATAAAAAACCATCCCCAATATGCGGTTTAAAAAAATCAATTAAAAACTACACAATGCTTGAAACCGTGGTGTTTGGCCAAAAAGCATGGCTGTGCTGATTCTGGCCCACTGACCCCGGGCTCGCCTGTTAGGTGTGTCTGGGACCCTTGAACCATGCTGTGTCCCAAAGTCTCCTGTGGGAGCAGTGACCTTTGTGACTCACTGGTGTTCACAGATCACCAGGTAGAACAGAGGTGGAGAAGTACCAGGAACTCTGGTGTGGTGGTTAATGTGCCCGCCTGACTTTCCAGGGGACAGTTACGCTGACAATTAGATGTGTAGCTCCAGGTTTCAGGGCCGAGTAGGGGTGTCAGCTTGGAGTCTTAAAGTCACCTCACTGGATAAGGTCATCGAGTGAAACAGGGCAGAGAGGGGCCCCAGCACTGAGCTCGGGGACACCCCAACTTGAAGGGGTTGCAGGTAGCAAAGGGCGTGAGAAGAAATAACCAGGAGGGTTGGGGGAAAAGATCAGGAGAGCGTGTAGTCACAGAAGCCAGGAAGAGAAAGCAGTTCCAGGAGAGGAAGGTCCAACGTGGGACAACTGAAGGTGAGGATGAGACTAGAGAAGTGACTGCAGCGTGGGGCCACCTGCAAGGCTTGGGACCTTGACAAGAGTGATGTCAGTGGTGTGGCAGCAACTGTGGTGAGGAGAGAGCCGAGGGAGAGATGCTGAGAACTTCTGCCCGAAATTGCACTGTGATGGAGACCAGAGGTGAGCCACAGTAGCTGGGGGCGAGGCGGGAACTACTGTGGTGTCTTTTTGTGCGAGTGGGAAGGAGTCAGTGAGTGCCTCGATGATGCGGGGGTGGGGGGGTCAGGGAGAGAAGGGAAGCTGTCACCGCAGAGCTGATGCCCTCGAGAAGAAGGGCAGAGGAGCTGATTTGGTGGAGTGAAGATGAATTCATCTGTTTTCATTGTCTGCTTGTATTTTTTTCAGCAAGTCTGAGCGGAGGTCATCAGCTGAGCAGAATGGGTAATAATTGAACATAGATATTTTAAGAGGAGGTAAGTAGGTGCCACATAAGCAGGAGGGAGAGAAGGTACCAGGGGAGTAAAGCACAGGATGGCGTCGAGGGGAGACTGTGCTGGTGGACTTCAGGAAGAATGGTCGGCGGCATCACATGGCTTCTCTCAGGGATGTACAACTGCTCTGGCGAAGGCATGGATAACGGGTTGAGGACAGGATGGAGCTCTTCACAAAGGGGAGGGAGGTCAGTGGCTTGGAGGTGTGATAACATTCATGATTGCTAGTGTGGGGTCCTAGAGCAGGTGAGCCAGAGGGCCCAGTTATGGTGTCCCAAGAGAGAGAGGTTTAGAACCAAGCCAGTTTCTCCTGCATCACAGGTCTTCCTTGGTCACTGAAAGCCCCTTTGGCCAGGTGTGCCTACTCTTCAGAGCTTCTCAAATTTCACAAAACAAATATGGTACCCGGGTCATATCCCAGTGGGGCACATTTGGGTGACGTCCTCCAGTCAAACACATTCATGTGTCTGCGGCAAAACCATGAATTTTCACTCTCAGTGGGATGAGCAGAGGGCGTTCATGGTCCAGCAGCACGTCAGAGCAGTGGCCAGTGGGCCATCTGATCTCCTCCCGGTGAACAGCCAACAAGTGAACAAGGAAACAGGCACCTGAGCTATTTGGTTCGGGCTGGGTTTTCAGAAAGGAGGTTGTAAATACACCCTCCTCTGCGTCCCAAGCCATCTGACCGTTTTACCTTTTCTCTCCTCCAAAGTGACTTCACACACTCCTTGAAGAAAAGGGCCACAACACTCCACTTACAGGGTCACGGTAACGTGCTGTTCCTCTGAACGTCACGCGCGTGCGCACCGTTGCTCATCTAGAGAGTTCTACACACCACCCATGAAAACCTGAACCTCCTATAAACATAGGTGAGCAGAAGTAGACTCGCTTTGGTGGGGCCGGGAGGGATAGGGAGGTCAGCCCGAGTGCGCCAGGGCCGAGGACGGCCCCGTCCTCTGGTTCCCAGTCGTGGAGAGGAGCCGCCTGACAGCTGTGCTCCCGTCATCTTGAGAAACACTGTCTTCCTCTCCTTTCCTTAAGTTAGTGAATTGTAATAAAAAAGAAAAACCATAAAGTTGAATGGGCTGGAATATGCACATTACGCACCACGGTGTAACTGTGCAATTATCCACACTCTACCTGCTGGACTGCACACTGGAGAGTCAAACAAAGTCGTGGCTAACCCTGGACCAGATCCAGCAGGCAGATGAAGGGGGCAACCTTGACGTCTTGCCCAGGCCAGGGCAATAGATAACTGAGCTGGGCACGGGGTAAGTGAAAGCACTAGATGAGTGGAAGTTGAGATGAGGGGACAGGGGAGGGCAGAGCGCAGTGGTAGAGCATGTGCTTAGTGTGTACCAGGTCTTGGTTCAGTCCCCAGTACCGCCACTCAATAAATAGATTAACCTAATCGCCTCTCCCCCCACCCAAAAAGAACCCTACATGAGGAGGTTGACAGATGTAGGTTGGTTCCGAATGATCTCTTAGGATAGACTGTTAAAAAAAAAAAAACTTTTTATATCCTTAAGTTTCAATCATCTTTCCATGTTTCAAGCCATATATCTGGTGATGTTTTATCATGTTGTTGGAAGTACCAACCTTGTGGTTTTCTTTTATAATTTCCTGAAGCCTGAATCTGTGTTCCTTTAAGGTCTTTTTTCTAGCTGGACATTCCCAAACTGCCACAGCATTTGCAATGGTGGCCCATTAAGAATTTTATTTTTCCCAAAAGCTTAAGAAAACCCTAGAGGCAATTAGGATGAGGCTACGGAAACTAGTTAGCACTGCAGGTAGCGTTCCACCAAACACGTTCCAGGTGCGAAGAAGAGTGTGCAAATGTGGAAAGGTAGGAAGAGGCATGTATCCCCGGAGCTCATGCCAACAAGACAGAGGATGAAGGTGGAATTCATGGCAATGAAGGGCGGAGACGAATGTCGCCAGTTTTTCGGCTCCTCAGTGCTAGGCTGGGGAATCGGAATTCAGTCAGTCTGTCTGCAAAGACAATGCAATTGAGAGTTTTGAATAAGAAAATGTCATTATCATATTTATGTAGCTTTTCCCCTAGAACTCAAACCACTTCACGTTCTTCTGAGTCATTTAATCTGTCTACGGCTTTAGGGGAACTCAAGTTAATTTGAGTCCTTGTCCTAGTTTTTACTGACTTCCCAGACCTGGAATCTATAAATGAGAGCCTACTGGTGACTCAGACTCTCTGAACTTCATTTTACTTACATGTAAGTGGGGATAATAATACTAACTTTATCAAGTCGCTGTGGGGATCAAATGAAGGAATATGTAACCCACATCATGTCCCATGCAGCACAAAATAGATGCTCATTACGGGCCCGTTGTCCTCCCAGGCTTTCCACATCTTCTCATCATCAGGGTGCTAACATCAGAAAGAAGACACCCGCCACATGAACATTTTTAGTATGTCTTTATTCAACTTAAGAGACTTTTATATGGCCCATTGCTAGATGCTGGGAAGAAGATGAATCAAATAAAACCCCTCTTCTCAAGGACTCTGTAGCCTCCTAAGGAGGGAAGACAGCATCAGTAACCAGAACACACCCGACAAGAAGAATTAACCAAACACTAGGGAGCCCCGAGTGCGGCTCTGGGAAGACCCACCAGAGAGCGGGTACTTCAGGTCGGCTTTGAAGATTGAGGAGTTAGATGGATGAGCGAATCCCAGGCACCAAAGTGGGAGTTCCTAAAGCAAGACAGTAAGCAGGGCAGACCGGCACGTGACTCCAGAAGGACTATGCGACCAGGTTATTAAGGAATATATTTCCCCCCACCCCTCACAAATACTGGCCCATCTTGCAATACAGTAGTTTCTCAAGTCTCTCAGAGCATACTAGTCACAGTTTCTGAGTACTTTTTAAGTTGTTTTTTTCACTATGTTTTTCCCTTTGGGGTTGGCTTTGCTTTTCTGGTGTTTCGCTTTTGTGCTGCAGGCTTTTCTCAGATGCTTGGTGACCCATGGTTGGCCCTTCAGACTTAAGAACAAGAGAATAAGGAAGTTGCTTATGTGTCTGCCATTCTTTCGGGAAGGAAAGGATTATGTTTTGTTCACCTTTTTTTTGCTAAAACATTTTTACAAAGTTGGGGCACAACATTATAAGGACAGTATTTAGAACATAGAAATTGACCCTCTCGTTTCTGTCATCCTTGTTTGGAGTAAGGGCGACATTAATAATCAACCAGGAAGACTGAGTCAGTTCTGAAACTGCACCCTGTGATCAACAGTTGAACGGTGATGCTGGGAATCATGTGAACGGAGAGGTCTCCCAGGGAAAAGAGCAGACAGAGGGAAGAAGGGAGACAAGACACAAAAAGTGTAATGAAGTTCTTGAATGACCTTGAACAAATACCATCTGACATGATGAGCAGACCCTGTTCTGAAAATTAAACATGGAGCTCCCCCAATCCTGTATGAGGGGGTATGTTCTCCCCCATTTTACAGACGGGAAATTGAAAGGCAAAACCGTGGAGTGAGACTGCCAAGGCCACACTGTCAGGGACCGGTAAAGCCAGACTGTGTCTCCCAGCTGCCTATCTACAGCAGACTTTTAACCTCACAGACCTAACAATCATACATTAAGTCTTCAGAATTTAGAGCTGGGTAACGTTTCTTAGCAATTGGAATTTCCCAGTCATGGACGGGCAGGAGCAAATGACAGGGATGTCAGGAAGACATTTGCAGTGGTCAGTGAGTTAGATCTTCAAGACCTACGCCAAGTTCTCTGACGGCAGCTTTCTGCACATCGATGTATCTGTCCTCCCCAGACGGACCAGAAGGTTCCCAGGGGGTGCGGCTGACGTCTTCTACTTCCCTGCAGTCTTCTCCCCACATTGTCCTACCTACACAGTAAGTACAAATATTTGTCCATTCATTTTGAAACACTTTCCACAGCCAGGCCTTTGGGAACAAGGTCGATCATCTCTCATCTGTGATGTTCAGCATAAAGGCAACAGCACAGACTGATGACTTCTAAAGCTCCCTTCCAGGGCTGTGATATGGCAGGGGACAAAAATAGACAGGAAAAAGCACCGACATCCTTCTGGTCTTCTGTGGTAGTCGGAGAGTGTGACGCCAGGGCTTCTGATTTTAAAGGTTTTTTTTTTAAAAAGATAAAATGGAGTTCTGAGCCATTTTCAACATGGCTTATTGATCATGTCACCCGGGTCTTCTAAGCTCCACCCTGAAAATATAAGAAATAACAGATCGGCATTGGCAAGAGGAACTAACCTTTCTGACGGCCTCAAGGATAAGTCAGATATAAGAGCAAGCTGTCTAAATATTTCTAGATTACTACGTTAACCAGAAGAGCGGTCATAACGATTTTACAGAACAGTCGTTAGCAAGAAGAATGCAACTGAAAAATGGCAGCAGGGCTGGAAAGAATGTTTCTTCGATGCCCCTCTAGATTGTTGAAATCATTTTGAAATGATCTTTCTTGCTTCCAAACAATGGCGATTTGATACCAAGAGTAGCAAAAAAAACAGCGCTTTTGAGGCAAAAGCACTTTGCGATTGACTTTATCTTTGGATACATTATCCTGTTTTTTGAAGGCTAAATGAAAGTGAAAAAATTATTATTGAGCCCTGAGAGGAAGGGTAGAGGGAACTGAGGGTAACTCTGAATCTGCTCTTGAAGATGTTAAAATGGTACGTTGTATACAACCATTTTCATCCAATAGCAGAAACACAAAGGCATGACTCGAGGACAGAGAACCAGACGGCCTTGCTTGATGAGAAAAGTGGTAAGAGGACCTCCAGACTTAGAAAGCATCGAGTGAAACTATCCTAGTGAAACATGGTTGATTTTATACATTTTTTATTGCAGTAGAGTTGATTTACAATGTTGCGTTAACGTCCAGTAGTGCAGCACAGTGATTCAGTTATACACGTATGTATATTCCTTTCCATATTCTTTTTCACTATAGGCCATTAAAAGGTATTGGGTACAGTTCCCTTTGCTCTACAGTAGGACCCTGCTGTTTTGATTTTAAAGTTATAATGATAACTGCATCGACTGAGACAGCCCCTAACTTCTAAATCAGCCATTTACCAATGGAAGCAATCAGCTTACCTGCTGCTCCACCAGAGGTAACAAAGCCATCCCTGACCCCACTGATGACACCAGTTCCCTCTGGCCCTCTTCTTCTAATTGATGTCCTCACACACCCTCCTTCCTGGAGCCAGGACACCAAGCATCCCACCGCGTCTGGGCCCCCTACCTAGGAAGTCCCCCTGGCAGTCCCAGGACAGGAGCCCAGCTAGCTCGTCTCTCCTTGTTCATACCTATTGACTTAGAGCCCTTGCCCCTCCTGAAAACACCCAGGGCTCAGGTCACCCAAGTCCCCACAGCTCAGAGCCACCAATAATGGAAGTCTAGCTTCATTAGTGTGAGTTTAAAATGTCTTGGTGGACTGGCCTGTGGTCTGCCTTTTATGACATCGGTTCATGCAACATTCTTACCAACAATTTTGAAGCAGATCTCTAGAGTGTGACCCATATTTGGGCTAGGGACCACACATAATAATAATTGCCCCACATAAGCAGCAGGAGCTGAAATCACAGAATTGAAAACACTCCACCAGGGAGAGAAGAGGAACTAAGATATTGCGAACATATATTTCATGGTTGTAGCTGTAGAAAGGGAAAGCAAACTGGTCCAAAAAGAAGTAGAGGAAGAAGGTGTTTTCAGCGAACACGCTAGCTAATAATGCTGTGGTGGGAGCGCCTGTAAGCACCCCGCAGCCTAACAGCTCCCAGGATCCTCCGGGGCTTTGGGAAATCGAGTTGCTGGAAGTACAGTGGCTTTTGTGTCTAGAATGTCTGCTTTGCTTTAGGCTGAAAAGTGTGTCGACGCTAGAAGCTAAGAATCACCAAAAAGGAAAGGAAGCAAACAAACACCAAAAGATAGCCCTCTTGGTTCTTCTTTTAAAGGAAAAGCACCAGAAGGAACAGGACACGAACCAGGCCACGGCACCATGTGGGTCTGAACTGAACGGAACAGTCTGGAGGCCACCGCTGTGCAGAAGGTGCGAACACAACAGCAAGGCTTTGACCTCGCACTGTCAGAGTGTTTGTGCTTAATTACGGAAGCCCTTGGAGGCACCTCCCTTTCCCTCTCAAATGTGACGAGTCATCAGGAATGGAATTGCCCGGTCGTGGGATTAAGACCCAATCAGGGGCCACTGTGGTTCTGACCGGGCATCCCCTTCAGGGTGGACAGAGTACCACTCTGGGGGATTTTTCCATCCACCAGAGTACGCCTACCTGGATCTTTACAGACGTGGCCTTCAATGGAGGCGATGATTGCCTCATTACCTGCAGGCTTGTTTTACAGAGAAATTGCCAGGGAGCACAGAATGGGGAAACTCGGGAGGGACAAGATGAGGGATTTTAAAGTCAGGATGGTCAATACAGCCTCAGGGGAAAAGGTGGACTCTTTAGGGGCCTTTATGAAAATTTTTATTTATACTGTTCTCTGACAATTTTTTTTCAATTGAGTTATAGTCAGTTTACAATGTGTCAATTTCCAGTGCAGAGCACAATTTCTCAGTTGTACATGAACATACATATATTCATTGTCGCATTCTTTTTCACTGTGAGCTACCACAACATCTTGTATATACTTCCCTGTGCTGTACAGTATAATCTTGTTTATCTACTGATAACAGTTTTTGTTAAGGGATATGATTGTTAAAATCACAGTCAAGGTATGCTTTGTTAAACGGATGGAGCGGTTCCTCTCTAACCCCCTCCTGCTCTAGGCCAGCACATCACTGAAGAATATTTTTTATGTTCATGACAAAGCCCCTACACATCCTGGATTTCATAATACTGAGAATGTTTGCTGGAGCTAGCTACAGCTTGAGCAGCATGAGCCCACCCGGTAAGTCTATGAAGACCCCGAAACTGCCCAGAAAACTTATCTATCAAAAGCAGCAGTGTGTGGTAGGTGGAGCTTCCAAGTTTATAAGCAAACCTGCCATTAAACTCAAGTTTGCTCTGAAAGATACTCTAAAAGGAATCTACACTTGGTATAGACGCTAGAGGTGATATAAAAGGAGAGCTACAATCAAAATAAGTGATCATTTGTCTTTAACTTGACCTGGAACCAGTGACACACCACCACTGCTCCTGGAGGGGACCAGGACTAGAGCACAGAAACCCAGTTTGGTACCCAACCTGCTTCCATCGACAAGGATGTCTAGAAATGAGAAGGCTTCCAGGACCCCAGCATCACATGATCAGAGAAACATACAGAAAAACAGCTGTGCTTTAGCCCATATTTTCTCAGTGAATCTTTTCCCTAACCTTATAATTTTGTTAACTCACAAATATCCTTCATGAACTAAGTCCTCCTCTTCCCAGCTGAATAGAACTACTGACTCGCCCTATACTTATGAGAGGTCAGGCAGAAAAGAGTTTGGATGAGGGGTGTCTGTGTGCTTTGTGGTTTCTTTGTTTGATTTTTCTCATGGTTTTGATCATCCCCCGCCATGCCTCTCATGGTACGTTATTTTATTATCGTGTTTCTTTGGAGAGCTGACAGTATACACAGATGGACACAGGACACACTCCCCCTGTCACTTCAGAGGCTCACCATCCATGTTAGGAACACAAACAATCCAGAAAGAAAATATACTGAGAAGGTCTCCAGTCTCAGAAGCGTAAGAGAGCCCTGTTGGTGTGAGCTACGCCATGTGAAGTCCTGGTACAGCCTTCCCCGCCATTCAAGACATTCAAGGTCTCACTTGACCTTGGATGACGACACACCCACTCCAGTGTTGTTTAAAAACTGCTCACCAGACAGTAGAATCACTTGGTTTTGCAACTGATAAAGTCCTAAAAGATGACTTCATTCAACATCTGTCTTTTACAGGCATAAACCTTGGCGGCCCAGCAGGATAAAACAATGAATTGAGAATGACCCAGCATCAGGTAGAGTGGGGACTGGACTCCCAGCCCAGTGCTCTGAAGCTAAGTCGTGCTTTCTGTTGTGTGCTCCCATCCCCATTGAAGCTTATATATATATATATTTTAATTGTAAAGGGGAACATTTAGTAAAAAGAGAATGAAAGAAGCTGGTTCTACAGGTATGTGGGGATTGTTTCCAGTATATTTCAATATAGTCACCTGTTTTGTGTTTTGTTTTTTTCTAGCATCCTGCTGGGCAATCTTTTCTTAATTAAGGTTGATTTACTATGTTTTGTTAGTTTTATGGTGTACAGCATGGTGATTCAGATATATATATATTCCTTTTCATTATAGGCTATTACAAGGTGTTGAATATAGTCCCCTGTGCTGTATAGTAGGACATTGTTTATCTATTTTATATATAGTAGTTAGTATCTGCAGATCCCAAACTTCTACTTTATCCCTCCCCACCCCCAGTACCCCTGATAACCATAAGTTTGTTTTCCATGTCTGTAGTCACCTGGTTTCGATTCTTTATTTTGTTAACATGATGTATCACATTAATCAGTTTGCAGATACTGAAAATCCTTGGGCGCCTGGGATAAATCTCACTGAATCGTGTTGTATGATCCTCTTGATGTGCTGTTGGATTCAGCTTGCTAAAATTTAGTTGAGGACTTTTGCGTCTATGATCGTAAGCGATGTTGGCCTGTAATTTTTTCTTTCCGTGATATTGTCTGATTCTGCTAACAGGATGATTGGTGATGTTGGCCTCCCTCATAGAATGAGTTCGGAAGCAGTCCCTCCTCTGCAATTTTTTGGAATCATTTGAGAAGGACAAGATGTTAACTCTTCTCTAAATGTTTGGTAGAATTCACCCATGAAGCCATCTGGTCCTGGACTTTTGTTTGTTGAGAGACTTTTTTTTATGACTGATTCAATTGCATTACTGGTAATTGGTCTGTTCATATTTCCTATTTATTCGTGGTTCGTGGAGTTTAACATACCTCAAGAAAACGTACCACACAAGATTTGCAGAAGAACATACTGTTCCAAGCCTTTCTTTTTATGATCTGATTGATGTTCATTGCAAACTTTGTACCTAGAACCCACCAATCATGTCACCCTAAAAACTTTCACTTGTGGAAGAAAACATATTATTTTATTATTAAGTCTTAGACTATGTCTTCATGGTAATCTCCCTAGAGTAAATATGTCCTCATTGCCCCCTCAAAAGCAGCTTAGAATTTCTGAACCCCAGTGGTTTTACCCTGACGCTAGTGTGCATACGTGTCTCATTCAACATCCGTATGAGGGAATCCTGGAAGGTTCCTCACCTCAGTAAACCTCCCCCACTTGCAGAGCATGGCCCCTAAAATCTCACCATTCTGCGGGTTGAGTACTGGGCTCTTACAGTGATCTATTTCTGTAAAGGTCTTCGTGAGGAAATAGAGAGGAGAGAAAAAAATGCAGGACATTCACCAAAAAGATGATGGAGTTAAAATGAACTCCTTCGAACCTATAATGAAAAAGAGTATGACTAAGAATATGAATACATATGTATAACTGAATCAGTATGCTGTACACCAGAAGTTAGTTGTAAACTAACTATACTTCTATACAATCAAAAAAGAAGAAAGAAGGAAAGATAGAAAAAGAAAAGGAAAAAAAAGGAAGAAATGAATCACTTAACATACAGGGGAAAAAAACAAAACAAAAAAAACCCCAAAACCTGAATAGCAATATAGTAATTGGGAGACTTTTTTTTTTCTTAGAGATATACTGGGAATGAAAAGATGGCTGTATTAGAAGATATATTAAAAAGTAAATAACAACTGGTACATTCAGGACTGCCTTAAAATAAAATTTTAAGTTTAATGAAAAAACAAACTCCTTCACCTGCTTTATAATTTTTACAGAGAGTTAACCCTGAATGAAGTACTATCCTAAGATTTTGAAATAAAAACTCTGGACTCACGCTGCCTGCCACATGTGAAAAAGGTGAAAAAAAATCAAAACAAAGCAAAATAAAACAAACACAACACACTAACATCAACCCTAATAAAAATGAACTGAAAGTTTCGTGCAGTCTCACTTGAAAACAACTCAGTGAAAAAGAGAGGGGTCTTCTAGGGAGCGGACTCCTGTGGTTTCTGTGGCCTGGCATCCCCTCCCCTTTCCTCACGGAATCCAGAGGCCCTCTTTCTCTGGGAGATACCCTCTCTTGCATGCTGTCTGTCACATGTCCTCATGGCCACAGGCAGGGTGGGCCAGTGACCCAGGCTGGTGAAGAGTGGCCCACCTCCCTTGGGCTGAGGTGGGAAGCCTCATAAAAAAAGACCAGCAGGACCCCCAGGCAGGGCCACTACTCTCCTGCCAGCACCATCTGGTTCCCTGGCCCTGCGGCTTTATCTCACTTTTGCCTCTGAAACTGCTTGCTTCTAGGAAAGTGGAATTTACCCCTAAAATTCTGTTGGTTCCCTGAGCTCACTCCTGATTGGTTATTTCTCTCCCTCCTGATTGATTCATTTCTACAAAGCTTGTTCCTAATTAGTCAACTTCTGTTATATCTTACTTGCATATGATGTTGCAAAGCGTAAACTGGCAGCCTATAAAAGCCTGTGTACACCTACAGACAGGGTCCAGAGCTTGGAGTGTTAACTCTTCTGGGCCTGCTGCTGTAATAAACCTGAGTTCTCCAATCCTCCGAGTGTTGCTTGGTCTCTCGCCTGGATCCAGGTTGCTGTCACAACTGAGCTATAACACCGAGCTGTAATACATTTTTCTACAACAGGGCACCTAATCCAACTGGAGCCAATCAGAATTTTACTAAAGACAATGACATCCCCTGGGGGAGGGTGGGTGCCCTGCCCTGCCCTCAGCTCAGAGCAGCTGTGACCACCTGGTGCCTCTGCCCAGAGTCTCTTCCTTGCTAGGGAGGGAAACCAGCTCAGATGAAACACAGAAGATGTCCTGTACACTGGCACCAGCTGAACCTTTGGCTCCAGCCCTGCCCAAAGCCAAGTCTATTCCTTGACTTCCCAGTTAGGACCATTAAATTACCTTTGTGTATCACGAATCCAGATTTGTGTCTTGATAGGCAGCGGACAACCCTGATTACCACACACACCTGTGTCCTGAATTGACGAGATCCTTCCTGTTTCATGTGACAGGAAAGTCCCTACCTTACAGCTACCTGAGAAAAGATGTTCACTTGACAGGATCAAGATGAACAACAACTTCACGATAGCAGAGTTGGTCAAAGAGAGAGAACTATTTAAAAACCCAAGGCAGACATTTTCAAATTGAGGTCAACAGAACCTTCAAAATCACCGAGATGGGCGTTTGCTTTGGCAACAACATTAAATTTGAGTATGTCTCAGTCAATCTGAGACTCCAAGTGAAATCTGAGTGTGTTTGACAACATACAGTCTATGCCTCAATATAATCCCACAGTCTGTAAAATTAGAAAGGGGTTTTAAAAAAAATTCCAGTGGAGAAATGTGCCTTGTATACCAGACTAGAGACAACAGCACAGTATGAATTTAAGAAACCATTTGACCTCATAAAACACAAGCGATTGACTATTACTGTCAATTTTCTCTTTTTTTTAATTGAAGCATAGTTGATTTACAATGTTGCGTTAGTTTCTGGTGTACAGAATGGTGATTCAGTCATACGTATATGCATATTCTTTTTCATACTCATTTTCATTACAGGTTATCACAAGATATTGAATATAGTTCCCTGTGCTCTACAATAGGACCTTGTTTATACTGTGACTTTTCAAAAGAACAAACCAATTGTGTAAGTTAACTTTATTTTCTGACAAAGCTTTACTTCCAACTTCCATAGGATATGAAGCTAAATTCAAAACATCCATTTCCCGGATTTTATTCCAGCACAGAATTGCTGCAGAAGCTTGCTAAATTTGAACCCACAACGTCTCCTGGCTCTTTGATCCGTGGCCTGGGAGAGAAAGGAAGTGCCTTCAGAGGCTGGTCATCCCCAGGTCCGCTCTGAACTCCGTGAATGCAAATAATAATTAGAAAAGTCTGAAGCGCACTTGCTTTCATTGCCTGACATTTCAAAAGGCAAACCTATACATATATTTTCGTATCCCCATCACCGTACAATTTTGCCGTCTAAACTTTGACAGTTCTATTATTGCCAGTTTCTACAACTAAAGCTTACACTAAATAAAAAGAAGAAGAAGAAAAGTACAGGAGTGTCTCTTAACAAATATTTTTCCTTCCTGCCAACACTGCTATTTATTGTCCCTGCTGGGGTGTTTACAGCATTCGAGCAGGAAGAAAATGTGTCTGCAAAAGGTAACCTGCTGCACTGATAAGCTGAAAACTTTTTAAAATATGAAACTTCCAGGAGGACCTGCCTTGTTCTGCATGATTTCCTCACCTCACTCAAGCTTTGTGTGGCATTAGGGCAAGTCCATCTAGGTGCTGAATTTTGTAGCTGAAAATCAACATGGATTAATGGATCACCTTCTACAGAGGAGGCAAAACATTTTAACAATCTCATGGTTTAACATAATAAATTGAAGAAAGATGCCTACTGACAAATAGTCTACTCAATACATTTGTCTGAACTATCAAGGCAGGAAGTTACATAACAATTTAAAGCAAGCCCCCAAAATCACATAAACAGCTGCGAAACACATGTGTGCAACGCTGATGTTGATTTTGGTGTAAGATGGTGAGTCTTTGTTTTTTCAGTTAAAAAATTGGGGGGGATGGAAACATGTTCAAGACTACCCCATCTTAAAAGCAAACGAATAAGGGAAAACTTAACCTCCCTCCACTCTGTCTCCTTCCAGAACTGTCTGTCTGTCTCTTTCCCTTCAGTAGAAACTTCCAGAAAGAATTACCTCTACTCACTGTCACTATTTCCTGACCTTCCTCTCACTCCCTAGCCACCTCCAATGGCCTCTAGTCCTGTCTACCCCTCACTCCTCCAATCTGACTCTTGTTGAAGTCAGCCCTCAACAACCATCACACCGCTGTAGCCAACCGTCTTTCAGTCCTCAACCAACTAGAACTCTCAACAGAATTCAGCTCCATTGAGGAACCCCCTTCTACTAGTCCCCCCAACTCTGTTGAGGAACCCCCTTCTCCTTGACTTTTAGGACACGATGTTCTACTGATTCTCCTCCTGCCTCTCCAGCTGCTCATTCCCCAAATCTTTCAGTTGGCTCACCCTGACATTCCAGCCTTTCAGTGCTCTGTGGTGTTCTGTTTGGGCCTCCTTTCCCAACTCCCTCAGCAGTGGCTTCCGTCCGTTCTTTTCACTTCCATCACTCATCTCCATGACAGTGACTCACAAAGATCTATGTCCAACCCAAATGACTCCCCCACATCCCTGACCCATCTGATCTTCTGAGACTAAGCACTGAACCCCGACCAAATCAAGCTCATGATCCTCCTTCCACACTAGTCTCATGTTCTGCGTCTATGCCAAGGCTCTCCAGTTACAGAAGCTAGAGTCTTTTTTTTTTATTTTATATTTTTTATTTATTTATTTTTTGGGGGAGGGGTAATTAGGTTTATTTATTTAATTATTTATTTAATGGAGGTCCTGGGGATTGAGCCCAGGACCCCCTGCGTGTTAGGCATGTGCTCTACCACTCCGCTATGCCCTCCCCCTGGAAGCTAGACTCTTAGGACTCATCCTTGACAACACCCTCTCCTTCCCTGGAATACCCAGCTCAACATCTGTCCTGTTGGTCAAACCTTCTAAACCCACCAAGAATGCATCCTTTCCAGTCTCCACTGCATGACCCTTGTTCGCGGTTGTCTTTAGACTCCACCCACGTTACTTCCTCCATGGTCTCTCCACTCCGCCCCTTGCTCTGCTCCTGACCCACTCTCCTGGCACAGCCACAAGCATCTAACAAGAATACAAAGTAAAAGTTCTGTCAGGATAAATTCGACAATTCTGAGAAACCATCATGTTTCTTTTCTTTTCTAATACTTGGTCAGGTTTTAGAATGGACGCTCTCTAATCTCCCTCCAATTTATTTGCGGGGCTTTTAAAAAATTTTTTTTGGTTTTGGTTTGTTTTGCGGGGCAGGTAGTTAGGTTTATTTGTTTTCTTTAGTGGAGGTCCTGGGGATTGAACCCAAGACCCTGTGCATGCGAGGCAAGTACGCTACCACTGCACTATAATAACAGCCCTTAACTGTGGTGTTTTTGTGTGGTCTTTGGCTGATAGCTTTTAAATTATTTTTTTACTGATTTTTAAAAATTCTTCAGAATTTCAGTTCTCTATGATTAAATTTTCAGAGCTAAGCTTTCCTTACTTGATCGCTCAAATCAGATTTTTAAGATTGTCCCGCTTAAAAATAGTCCTTTTGAAATGCTGAGTATGTGCTCTCTAATGATGTTTTTATTGGTTTGATGAGTGTTTCTCTTGGTTATTATTATTTTAATTTTTATAATTAAAAAGTAATTCAATGAACTACTCAGCCATAAAAAAGAATAAAGTAATTCTATTTGCTGCAACATGGATGGACCTGGAGAATGTCATTCTAAGTCAGCCAGAAAGAGAAATAAAAATACCGTATGATATCACTTATATGTGGGATCTAAAAAAAAAGACACAAATGAACTTGTTTACAAAACGGAAACAGACTCACAGACATAGGAAACAAACTTACGGTTACCGGGGGAAGGGGTGGGAAGGGATAAATTGGGAGTTCAAGACTTGCAGATACTAACTGCTGCATATAAAATAGATGAACAACAAGGTCCTACCGTACAGCACAGAAAACTATATTCAATGCCTATAATGAAAAAGAATATGGAAAGGAATATACATATAAATGTATAAAAGAATCACTATGCTGTATCCCAGAAACTAACACAACATTGTAAATCAACATGTACTTCAGTTAAAAACATTAAATAAAAGAAAACTGGCAATTAATTCGTGAGTCAGAGTGCACTCAAAACATTCTGTTTGGAGGTTTAACTTATGGACAACAGCACATAGGATGCTGATATGTTGTTGTTTTAAAAAATAAATATGGGGTAAGCCAGAAAGAGAAATAAAAATACCATATGATATCACTTATATGAGGAATCTGAAAAAAAGACACAAATGAATTTATTTACAAAACGGAAACAGACTCACAGACATAGAAAACAAACTTATGGTTACCAGGGGGGAAAGGGGTGGGAAGGGACAAACTGGGAGTTTGAGGTTTGCAGATACTGACTACTATATATAAAATAGATAAACAAGTTTCCACTGTACAGCACAGGGAACCATATTCAATATCTTGTAGTAACCTATAATGAAAAAGAATGTGAAAATGAATATACGTATGTACATGTATGACGGAAACCTTATGCTGTACACCAGAAATTGACACAACATTGTAAAATGACATACTTCAATAAAAAAAAATTTTTTTTAAAGTAATTCAGTGAAGGCAGGATAATCTAAAATTATTCTTTGAGACAAACTGTAGTTTTCAAATGCTAGCTCTGGTGTCTAACACCAACAGGTGTTTTGACTCTACTGACATGATTCAAAATTTAGCACTGTCTTCCTGTGTCTTGTTCCACATACTGCGTTACAGAAACTTGACACTGTAACTTTGTTTTGAAACTTTGATGGTAATTTTTTCTCCAATATTTGAAGAAATTTCAAGGTAATTTTTTAAAGGCCCAAAATGAAGGGTCAGAAAGTAAAAGTTCATTGGTTTCTTTTCTTCTTTCCTTTCCAAATGAGGTAGACAGCTTTATGTGAGGTCCAAAAGACACCTCTTGAATGATAGTCACTTGACAGAGTACCCTTTATAACAGAAATTTTTTAAGTGAAAGGAAATTAATTTAAAATCCGATCCTTAAGCTTTTCTGTTGCCATTCTTCCATTCCATGTTTGGGCTAGCTCCTACTGAAACTGTGCTGTGGTGTTGCTTTTCTGAAATACATGGATTTGATGCTTTAAAAAACCTGACTAGACTTAATACAGTTCTGAAATTCCAGCCTGAATCTCCATACACATCAACCTGAAATCTTTGGAGGAAGTCAGTGGCTCAGATGGCCTTCTGGGAGCAATGGATCTCACCTTATTTCTGACAAATTGATGAGAGCTTGATGGAAGAAACCAAACGTTTTCCACCCAGTCTATTGCTAAAGGCAGGCCTCGGTCCCAGCAGGGCTCCGGAGGCGGAGTGGAGAGCGTTACCACTACCCCAAGCCCTTCATGGGAGTCCTCGGTGGGGCATCGCCCGTCCAGGGCCTCTGCCTGGCGTTCCGGGAGTGTGGTCCACGAATCTTCCCTTCCGTGGGAATGGGGTCCTACCTCGTCTCGGGATTTGTGATGTCGGGGAGAGTGATGTGTTCACAAGACCAAAATACAATCAACCTAGGGATCCTGCGCAATTCTTCCTCTGTCACTTACCCTCCTATAAGGGTCTTCCTGTCTCCCTTGGCGAGGAATTGCGGAAATCTAAAACCGACCCTTTTCAGCACTTAGTGGCATTCAACAGCAGAGGAAAGAGGTGGTTAGCAAGGACAATTTGCTCCGTACCAAACCACCAGTCCGCAATTATCAATCAGTGCGGTTCCACTCTGTGTGTGTGTGTGGAAACTCCGGAGTCTACAGAAGCCTCCGATCAGCTGAGACCAGAAAAATCAGAGGCATAACTTAAATATGATATTTTCCCCAGAGCACACACTGCTTGTCTTGTTAGTTGACTGGAGAAAGACGGGCAGTCGTGCTCAGCAGCTGAGCGAGAAAGGAGACAAGCGTTTCGTGCACCTCGACCCTTGGGAGGAGCGGGTCCCCAAGGAGAGGAAAGGCGGGAGGGAGCCGGGGGGGGGGGGTGTCAAGGCTCGGGGGCGGGGCAGCCCCTCTCGGAGTGCCAGCTTTATTTGTTAGCCTGCTGGGTCCAGGCTGGGAAGTGCACACTCAGCAGGGAAACGGGAAAAGAGACTGGCGGCAGTTTTCTAAAAACAACATGGCTCAAGTCTCGGCGTGTGCCCCCTCGCTCACCCCGCGGAGGCACAGAAGGGTCAAAGCCGGTCCCCGGAGAGAGCGCGGCCGCGCGGTTCCCACCAGGGAGGAGGCGGGCATCCGCGACTCCAGGCCGCCCCGCGCTGCGCCTCCCGCTTCGCCGCCTCTGTCAACCTGCCAGGTTCGGAAAGGCGCTTCTCCCCCCGAACCTTGGGCTGAGGTCGCACGGGGTCACCCCAAGTCTGACGCTGCCGCTCGCCCTCCCTGCGCAGCCGGGGGCCGGGACTGGCGGGGGCGCGCCGGGGACAGAGGGGAAGGCGGGAGGAGGCGTCGCGCGCCCGTGGGAGCCAAGGGCCTGGGCTTCCCTCCGCGGCGCTGGCTCCCCGGGGTCCGCGCGGGGCGCGCCTGGCGCCCGGTCTCGCCGCGCCACCGCCCCTTCCGCTCCCCGCAGGCGTCCGACCCCGAGCCTCCGAGTGCCACCTTCCTGCCCCGCGTCCAGGGTCGGAGCGCCGAGGAGGAGGAAATCCGCGAGCGCGAAGAGGCGCTCGGGAACTGGGGTGGGGGGCGGCCAGTGCCCCCCCCCAGGGGGGGTGGCGGGTCTCCAGCTCGGGGGGCTGGGACGCCTGGGCGCGGGCGGGCGAGCCATGGGGTGCAGCTCCGCGCGGCACCGGCCCGCCTGCACCCCCAGGGGCGCGCGTCACCGCGCCCGGCCCTGACCCGCGAGCACGGAGCCCTCGCTTGGGGCCCGCGCGCCTGGGGCCGCCTCTCTCCCGCCCCGCCCCTCGTTCCTCCGCCAAAACCCTTGACCAGAGTCTCCTCGCCAACATTCCTAAATCTGTTTTGCCAGCTCTTTGCGCCAGGTAGGAATAAGGCCCTGCTTTCGGGTGTGCACAGAAACGCCGGTCCCAGGAGGCGTCTGACCTTTTCACCTTCCCCACGAACTCCTTCCGAGGGGGGTGCGCGGGCATTTACCCTCTCAAGGGCGTGAGCGGCGGCCAAAACCTGTTTGTTCCCTGAAATGTCCTTGCTGTTCATACCCGCGGAGGCCTTCTGCAGCCGTTCCCGGAAAGCCCTCGGGGTTGGAGCTGGGGGGCATCCAGCCCACAGTGAGGACGCGCCGCCGTGGGAGGCGGGGGTGAGCAGGAGCTGGAGGGCCGGCTTGACAATGGCTTGTGTCCGGAGCGGGCCCCCGAGAGCCCTGCCAAGAGCAGCACCTCGCCCCGCGCCCCCGCCCCCGTTCTCCCTCCCCCAGGATGCGCGGGAACCTGGGCCGCTGGACCCCTAATCTCCAAACCCCAAGCACCTGGGCTCCGAGTCAGGAGGCTGGGCGGGGTCGGGCGACGACTGCCCCCTAGCTGGAAGGCGCATCACCTCCCACCCTCAGGCGTCCCCTCTGCCCCGAGGAGAGGGCACCAGACCTCTGGTAACAATGGAGCCCGTGGCGCGGGGCGGGCACCCAGGCACGCTTGGAGTCCAGCCGTGCGCCCCGATACCGGGCAGAGAGGCCGGGTGGGGCTGCAGCCCAGCCTCACCCGCGCGAGTCTAATGACTCCGCTCTACGTGGCAGCGACACTGCCGACTCTCGCTCGGCTCCGGGGTGTGTCCCCCACCCTAGCCGAGCTATCCCTGGCCCCTCCAGGCCTGGCACGCAGGATTCCGGGGTGCCCCGCTGCTCCTCTCCAGGTCGCGGGCCGGCCGCCGCAGGCGCCTCCCGGGGGCTCAGAGTTGGGAGAAGCGGTTGCCACCTCCCCGGCGCGCCGCACGCCCCGGCAGCCGATCCCCGAGATCCCGGGATAGCTGCCCCACTCTCCCCCGGGGTTCCGAGAGAGCACGCCGAGGGAGGCAAGCCTGACCCTGGTGCGGCCACCGACCTCGACGCCCCCTCCCTACACTCGCCCGCCCACCCGCCGTGGGTGCAGCCCCGGGCGCCTCCCTTCCCGGGGAGATCCCTTCAGGGCCTGCGGGAGAGGCGGACAGACGGCCGGGGCACGCACACGGAGGGAAACTTGTTCCCTCCTCGTCTCCTGTCAGGCAATTGCCGGCGAGCCTGTGCGGGGAGAGGGGCGGGAGGAAGCGAGGGAAGGGCTCCGGGAGGGGAGGGGGCGGAGGCGGCGGGGGAGGCGGGGGTGCAGTTGGTGAAACTCCTCCGTCTCCCGCTCATCTTTTCATTGCTCGCCCCTCTCCTTCGCGCAGACACCCCGGACCTCCCCTGGGCGCCAGCTCCTCGGCTCCAACCGGTCCAGAAACAAGCCGGTTTTTTTTTTTTTTTCTTTCTGGAAATTGGCGTTAGTGTGTTTCCCTCCTCCTCCTCACCCCCCCCCCTTTTTTTTGAGACATGGCCCGGGCAGTGGCTCCTGGAAGAGGAACAAGTGTGGGAAAAGAGAGAGGAAACCGGAGCTAAATGACAGGATGCAGGCGACTTGAGACACAAAAAGAGGAGCATTTCTCTCGGATCCAGGCACTGCCTCGCCGCTTCCCTTTCTCGGAGACGGGCTGAGTATTTTACAGCTCTGGGCGGAGTGGGCGCGCTCCGGACTGCGGAGACCGCCCCGGCGCTGTTTGCCCGGCGCGTTCGGTTCTCCCGCGTCGGCCCGGGACCCGGCGAAGGAGGATGGAGAGGGGGCTGCCGCTCCTGTGCGCCGCGCTCGCCCTGGCCGTGGCCGCGGCCGCCGCTTTTCGCAACGGTAAGTGACAGGCGGGGGCGCGCGGGGGTGAGGCCGGCTCCCGCTGCCCGCGCCTGGCTGCCGGGGATCCCCGGGCAGGGCCGCCTCCCGGGCGAAGGAAACTTTCATCCAGGCGGAGAAAGAACGAAGGGAAGGAGAGCGGTCGGTGCCGGGCAGGGAGATTTCAAGTCCTCCGGCTCCCGCCTGAAGTTGGTGGTTTGGCTGCTGGGGGCTTTGCCTGCCTCGGTTACCAGGCGGAGCTGCCTACCTTCCCCGATCAGCACACCAATTATCTTAATATTGTTTCCTCCCAAAGGCAATTAGAGCAGACTCCCTTTCAAAAATCTGATGGCTGTTGAAAGTTAATGAACGCTTCACCGGGAGAGCTTCCTGGTTCCCCCGCAGCTCCCCTGAGCTGCCTCCTCCGGCGGGTGCCTGCGGGAGGCAGCGGTTTGCTGGCGGATGGAACTCCCTCCTCCGCTTGGCAAAGCGGCCCTGCTCCGCCTGGAGTGTGAACGAAAGTTACCGAGTGTCAATAAATGAATCTGATATATACGGTGGAAGGCACCAGGGTATCTGAAAATTCCGAACCTAGTCGCTGCTTCCACTTAGCTTTTTAAAACCACTGACTGTTAAGTAAATGGAAGACCGTGCCGGGTTATAAACAGTATCTTGTAACCTAAATAATGTGTTTTAAAATGGGATCTGGTTGTAAGCACGTTTGACTTAACGCTGTAAAGTAGGCGGAGGCCAGGGAATGGCATTAGCTTCACAGTAAGTCTTCAGCAATTATTAACTAATTATCAAATATTTACTTTTGTCTGGCTTAGATTTCCATCAGCTTAATTAGAAGAACAGGCCATCGCTGCTTAAGGTGGTATATTGTTTTAATAAGAGATGGCGAGTGGAGGCGTTCATACAGAGAGGAATTTAAATCACATCTTTACGATGGAAGTTAATCTCTCTAACATGCTCTTTGGAGGTTTCATGATTGAAGCCATAGATTTCCCCAACAGCTACCAGTGTTCTAAAAGATATTCCTGGAAGCAAAACACATACGCGTGCGTTCACACACACACACAATTGTGAATGTGGAGTTCAGTTTATTAATGAGCCTGAGTTGATGGCATCTTCCTATAATCTGGCAGGGAATGAAATAATACTCGCCTCCAATTGAAAGTGCTCAAGTGGTTAGACTTTAGAAATTACAGTAACCCAACCTCTGCCCTCCACAGCTCCAGAGATTAAATCGGTGGAGGTGTTCACAGGATGGGTTTGAAACCTAATGCAAATAGCTTTCAGACTTTAGGTTGTGAATTCCATGTGTGTGTGTGTACTTATATAAGAGATATGTATATTTCTTAATTTTCTTAGCAGAAAGCTGACAGATGCTGAGAAACAGCTTTAGTCAGTGGCTTGACTGGTCAAAGCCATGTTACAGTGCCTGCAGTGACCAGAGCCAGTTAATGCCTCTGTGGCTTAGCAGACCTCTTAAAGCCATGTCCACCTCCTCCGAGGACCAGTGTCTGCTAAATTAATTCATTAACCTTATTTAGGACTAATGGTCCAGAATCATTAGAAACTGCTCTTTCTTAATCAACTGTTAGAGAGATTTAACAGAGCCAGAGAGTCTAGGAGTCCACACTATCTTATTACACTGTCACTTTCTCAGAAGCCACAGATTAAAGAGCTCTGGTGTGGTACCCAGTCCACCTAAATGTCTTCTGAAGTGACTCTGTCGAGTGGCTACAAGCAGAGCTGTTTTATTTCACTCCTCTAACAAATGCCAGACATGGCTATGATGTTTGCACGGAGCTGGAAGAGACTTAATGAGATGGGGCTCCCTTTCCAAGTTTTCCGCACATTTAAAATAATGCAAGAGCCTCGGCCGAATCACATAACAGAGTCCCATACCATCATTAGCTGAGATTCTGAACTTCACTTACACTCTTTCTTCCTGGCAAACCCTGAGCTTCCAAAAGCCAAGGCAAAGGAAACCAGTGTAAGGCTGCCTCCAGTCTTAGCAACAAAGTCAAAAACATCAGGCCGTTGAGAAAAACAACATAATGTATATCGTCTTCTTTTTAATTTATGGGAAATGATTTCTGTAATGCATATAGCTTTATGCATTTTTGATGTGCACTTCATCTTTCATTTCCATTTGACCTGGTTTTCCTGTAATAAAATTCCGTAGATTTATAAATTCATGCTGAGAGCGAAGAAGGCCATTCTCTTTCCACAGGGAATCTATTAGATGCAATATTAAAATCTATATATACCATTACTGCAAATTTGTGATTGATAGGCTTATATATTTCCCTGCTTTCATACCTGTACCACTTACAGAGTTTCTGCACCGAATTTTTATTGCTCAAAATTAAGCGTCAATAAATGTGGCAGCATTTCAGGCTGAGGCTGTCCAGAATGAAATTCATCATAAAAAGTGACAGTGAGGGTCCATGCTGAACAGTCAGGCAGCCCAGAGACTGGTTTATTAGGCTCTCAGTGAATCACTTCAGCATTTGGATTTTGGGAAATGAAGGCTCAAAGCTTGTTAGATCCCCTTTGCTAGTATGTGAGCATGTCACTTACCAGATGTGACACCCAGACCTCAGTGGGGTGGAGTCTTTTCCAACATGTAGGGTGATTAGAATTAATGCCATGGAGTGATTTATTTTTCTTTCTGCCCGGTGACTTTGATCTGGTCTCCAAGATGGAGCAACTTTACTTGGAGCACTGGAGCAGAATTGTTTCTGCTTCACCAAATCTACTTTGTTCTCTGATGAGCTGGATCTCCAGAGCAGAGATAACTCAAAATCACTTAGATTTACGGGCAGATAAAACAAGAACAAAAAAGGTTGGGCTTTAAGCCAGCTGAAGTCCTGGGTGACAGTCCCCACTGATCAGTGACACAGACCAGGCTTATCATCAAAAAGCAACACGAGGGGTCGAAGAGCATCCTTTTAGCCTCCTTCACTTAGAACTTGCTACTTAATGCGATTACACTTCTGGGGGGAGAATTAAGTCTAGCAGAAGCTCCCTGGGGACCGTGTTAACATCCATTGAGGGGACTTAATGCTTTTAATGCTCGAAGACCTTTTCTAGGGAGGGAACTTGGTGGGGGGCAGGGAGGAGGAGGGGGTCCCAGCTACGCTTTAGTCCTCTTTCCTCCTGAACCAGCTTCCTGAGATCAAAGACTTTCTCGGTGACTAGTTGCTCTTGGCGCCACCTGAGGGACCAGCAGGGACCTCTCGGAGTTCCCCTTCAAAAGTTATGGAGTGCTTAAGACCCGGTCATTTATATGTAAAGCTAGAACACCCAACTGGTTGTCAGGGCAAGGTGGACTAAAATATTATTTTTATTGCAGATAAATGTGGCGATACTATAAAAATTGAAAGCCCCGGCTACCTGACATCTCCTGGTTATCCTCATTCTTATCACCCAAGTGAAAAGTGTGAATGGCTGATTCAGGCTCCGGACCCATATCAGAGAATTATGATCAACTTCAACCCTCACTTTGATCTGGAGGACAGGGACTGCAAGTAAGTGCGGATGTTTGAACAGGGGGCCACAGCACCACCTAGTGGGCGCACGTGTCTATGGGGAAAGCGGGAGCCATCCAGGAGGCCAGATCATGTGCCAATGGTGTGGAAATTAAATTATGTTAAGTGATTTCTGAGTTCCCCAAACCAGGGAGATTATATTTAAATGCGTAATCTCTCATGTGCTTTTTCCTGTGGACACTTTTGGGTTTGGAACTCTTTGGTTAGGAAACCTGTATATGGGTTTCTTTTTCTCCTGGGAAGGCAAAGAATTAGAAACCCAAACTCTCACTTGAGTTTTTATGAAATATTGTGGGTCACTAACATAAATTGCATTGGCAGACGGTGAGGTTGGTGGGGTTTTGTTTATTTTAGCAAATCTGGGGTGCGTTTTATGACTTAAGAACTGTATTTGTCTTGTTGAGTTTGACATGACCAAAACCAAGTGTCATTGAAAAGAAGCAAGGAATATAGGGTAAGTTTGATGAGGGATTTTTAGAGTAAGTTAATGTCTGTTAGTAGACATTAATAGATCTAATAGATTAATGTCTATTAGTAGATTAAAATCTCTTATGGAAATGCTTAAAAAAAAGTTCATGCACAGTGAATATCATGGCACTGGAATATGAATCCGTGTTTTATTCATGTGGTTTAGTCTTCCTGTCTCCTGTGGTTAAGTGACTCAAGCATCAATTTATGCAGGTTTCATTATTATGAAAACATTCTCATGAGAGAGACAGTCTAAATTACACTTAAAATGATCACTTTGCATGAAAGCCCTGGTGTGAGGGTTTTGCTTTCCACCGTTGGGAAGTGTGTTTTAAGATCGTGGGCAGCAGTCCACTCCGATCCAGAGTGGCTCTTTTCCCTGGACATCCAGCAGACCACCTGTCTCTGTCTTGTCCACGTCATTCCATTCTGTGCACGCTGCCCAGGATGTATTCTCCAGAGACCTGAATCTGAGTATTGATCTTTAGTGACAGCTAGGTATTAAAATAGTTTTAGCAAAGGAAAATCGTCTGCTTAAACCCTACTTCTAAAGTGCTTCTCAGGGACTGATCTGATCTGTTCACCCAAGTTCTAAAATGGGTCAGTTAGATGTAATTGTGTACAATGTCTGTAGGATATAAACATTATCCTGCAGGCGGATTCATTATTTAAAATATTTTCTTTGCAAACACATAACCCTTTTAGAGAAGAACAGAATAGTATGAAAATGTTCCCACCTGAAGGAAGTCCTCGAGAACCTGTCGGGTTGGTGGGGGAAACTAGTTTTTCAGGGTTAGTGAAATGAGGTCATCTGGTTAATTGAACATCTGGTGCTTAGAGAATTAGCATACAATTATATACTGTTGATCAATTTCCACATAATCAGCATACACGACTGCGCCAGTGAAATCATGCCGATTTCAATTTAATCTTTGTTCTGTGATTCAGAAGTGCTTCAGGGTATTATATTGACTTTTTAATCTTGTGTGAAAGTTGCCATTAATAGAGTGCTCCAGTAACTGCTTGGAAACAGGGAATTCATTCTTTTTTTTTTTTTTTTTTTTTTTTTTTTGGCCAGTATTCTGTATGGCGGTTTTTACAATGTCAATCACCTAGACAGCCTGGAGACTTGTTTTCTATTTCATTGTATTTTATTCTGTTTTATTTTTTGCTTTTTGACAATACTTAAATGCTATAAGAGATATTTTAAGGAACTCTGGTAAAATGTACTCAAGTAATAACATTATTCTTCAAAATAAGGTGCTGTTAGAGTTCAGTTAACTCATGCTTACTAGTAATTCCTGATCTGAAAGTCTTGACCTTGTGTGTGTCTATGTAATATAACAGTTAAAGAATTCAGAATAGTCAGTAGTTGTTAGCAGCGGTGTGCTGGTCCGTGCTTAACCACTGGAAGTCAGGAGGTATAGATCAAGTGCTGATCTGTAATGTTTGCCAATTTCTGTAGTGTAAATATTCCTACCACGGCCAATTTCAAGCTACCCACGTGATGTCATTGTGCACAGACTTGCAAAAACACGTGCACGTTTGCTCCGTGTGAGCTAGGTGTGAGCGGTTCTAGCGCCCAGCTGCGCAGGAGGGTGAGAAGGGGAAGCTGATTGCTTGAGTTACTGTGTATAAAGTGTTCACGAGTGTCTGACACACAGCAACCCTTCAATAATTTTCTGACACATCCTGATATGAAGTAGAGTATGGTAGGATGGAGGAAGCAACTTTTTTGTTAAGTGTTGTTTTTTAAAGATGATAAGAAAAAAAAAAGGATAATTACAATTCAGAGGGAAGGACCTCATTACTGATATTAACAAGGTATTCAAGAAAATGACACGGTCCAAAAAGATTGTTTCTGTAACGATAACAGTGAGTTTTTGGTTTTGGTTTTCAATGATGCAGAGTAAGGTATTTTTTAATTGTAGTAGAGTTTGTTCTCCTTGAAGGTGGATATATTTAGCTGATGTAGTCAGTGGAGATTATGGCCCTGGAAAATGTCTTCATGCCACGTTTTCAAGTGTTGGCTACCTGATCGTTTGATCAATGAAAATGCCAAAAATGATACTGGAAGACCAACATTGCTGTCACTTATCTTTCCTGACTGGTCCACACAACTCTGTTGTGTCTGCCACTGTTGAAGTTTGCGGTTGAACATTCTCCAAAGGTGGCACGATTCTTATTTCCTTTTGTAAAGGTTGTGAGAAGAAACCACAGCTTTAACATCTACAGGGGGTTAGAATTCCCTAAAAAAACAAAAACAAAAAGCAAAAAAAAGGAAAACACTAGAAACTCCTTAAGTATCAGTTCATTGACTTCGTAAGTTGTTGGGTGTGCAAAAGTAAAGACTTTTGGCTTTTGGTGGGATGGGGTTTTTTTGTGTAATTTATATTAGGCTGCTTCCAAAAACGTATTTGATATGATACGTCACATTCAGAGAACCAGTACACTTTCAGTTATCATTTCTGTTAAGAATAAGCTGTTTGTTTTATTTGCGATATTAACATCTTTATTATCTGTCTAATGGCAGTAAAAAGCACTTCCTGTGCCAGTGTCATAAGTAAGATAAAATAGGGTAGTAGATAGGAAAGCCCTCTGAAAAGTGAAGAGGTCTTCTCAAAAGAAATTATCATTATTATGGTATCTTTAACAACTTGGTGATTGTTGGAACATTTGGACATATGAAACGAAGCATATGTCAAACTAAATATATTCACCTAATAATGGGACGATCTGCATAGAATTCACTCTGAATCTTCTCTTGAAACTGTCAGCATTTGTGTAGTCAACTTCCACAGTGTGAAAGCTCAAGAGATCGATTCCTTCACACATTTGTTTATTGAAAAACATCCCAGAGACCCAAGTAAACAATTTTTTTCTGAGAGTGTAGGCATGAGTAAGTAATTAAATAGAGAAATTGTGGTAGGAAAAAATCATTTTTATTTACAGTTTATTGTTTACTTCATTAAAGTATTTTTTCATAATTTTAGCCATACAATAAAATGCACAGTCACAGCGTTTCATGTGGATAACACCAAGACTGGCCCAGTGCAGGAGTAAACGGTGCTAACCTGACAGAAAGCTTTTGATGGTGGATATTTCCCTAAGTTGTATGAACGTGCGAGTTGAGCCTGATAGCTTTAAAATTCAACAGTGTATATTTATGCCAGCCCTGAATCAGGTCTCATTACAAATAAGCATTAAAAACATAATATAATGCCCTGAAATTTTTCACCTGAACAAAGGTGGGGTATCAATCAGTCAGTGGAGCATTAGAGCGTCCATCTGTGGGCCAGCGTCGTGCTAGGGATTTCTAGCTAAACATACTGCCTGGTTTGTGTTGTGATGTTGATACAAGAGGCAGCTACAGGTGGCTACAGAATGTTCTGAGTGCAGGAGAGGCTGTCGAGGGGGAAGCAGGAATGTGATTTCTCTGTTTTGCACCAGCCATCTCCTCCATGTGGGCGAAGGGTCAAAGCAGAAAAGAAAGCGCAAGCTACCAAGCATTTGTCCGAAAGCAGTGCTCCCTGTGCGGTGAGGGTGGTTTCCGCATTCCCACTGAGCTGCTTGGGTCTTAACTCCACTGGGTTTCCTTCACTGGTGAGGCTGCCATCTTGAATCTCATAAAACTTTATATCTAGAGCATAATAAACAAGAATGTCATTGATACAGTAGTTAGAATTTATGGAGCTTTTCCGGTTTCCCAGCAGTGCAAACTATCAGCATGATAATTTATAATGGTTTGTGACAAACACCGCTGTGCAGAGAGGTGTGTGGTTACATTCAGATCGGATGTCGTCATCGGGGGAGCAATAAAAATTTCACAGACGTTGGGTTAAAAACATGAAGAAAATGAATGTGAAGCTCCAGAAAGAGAGTCTAGAAAGGTGGTGGTGATGGGGGGAGACGTGTGGGCTGAGTGACGCGTTCCCGACTCTGCTGCCTGATTGGTCGGGGCTGCGCGGTAGGGTTTCAGCAGGACACACAGCTGATGTCACAGAGATGCTTTTCAGTCCCTAATTTAGATTTGTGGTCTCTTCTTTGTGGGCGAACCAATAAATACATGACTTTGTCCTAATTCCATCCAATCAATGGAAGATTTCACTCTGCTAACGTCATAGGAAGTTTAATCACCATAAAATTGTAATTAAATACAGGTGAAACTCAAGTTTGGGGATTTTGTTGGAATAAATCACACATTGCATCTTTTTTTTTACTTTTTTTCTTTTTTAAATGGAGGTACTGGGGATTGAACCCAGGACCTCACACATGCTAAGCAGGCAATCTACCACTGAGCTATATCCTCACCCCATTTAATGCTACTTTTAAAATGACCTAAGTTGTTCCATACTTTGAAACCCTACTCATTTATGTTCATAGACTATAAGCTCACTGAATGAAAACTAATCTGCCCTTAGTTTCTCAAATCTGATTATTCCTGGAAGTGTAATTAATTACACAATGGGCATTTCGTCTTTTGTAGGCAATTTGGGGGATGTAAGATTCATTTTTAGTTTCTCTAGTAATATCTTTTGTTTATCTTTACTTACTTGTTCAGCATGGATTTTTGCATTAATTTATATATATTTTTAAATTGCATTCAGATGTTACTTATCTTGATATGTGAGTTTTTGGTACCTGAGGCGAGAGTGTCCCTCTGTCCTAGTCTTGGGTTTTAGAGCATCACTTAAACCAAAGCAAACAAAGACTTTGTTTTACAGGAAACAGTGGGGATTTTATGCCAAAATACTTCTCTTTTTTACATGAAATCTAGAAGTCTATTAAATTATAATCTATATCTAGAAAAATACACCAAGTCAGTGTAACGTTTGATACAATTTTACAAAGTGTAGAATTTGGTTCCGTGGTTATGTCCACGTCACCAGTGCAGAGCAGACATTTCCAGCTTCCCAGGAAGAGGCCCCCTCACCTCCGCTTCCAGTCTCTAACCTTTCGCCCCAAGGACAGCTGCCATCCTGACTTGTAATATAAATTTTTTTAAATTTCAAAATCAGGCAAATTGCACCATCAGTCTTAGAAGTCTATAGATCTTTGAAGATCACCAAACTCTTTGGAATGGAGACAGAAAAATGCATACTCTTCCTTTTCTCATCAAAAATCAGAATCCTAATGAGGCATTTTCTGATTTTTGCCGGTGACTCCTGCAGAAATATCTGGTATTTATTGCTTTGACTGCGATTATGTTAAAATAAAGTTTGGGGTCTGGAGCCCACTCTCTGTGCAAGGCAGATCCTGAGCAATCTTCCTTCGCTTTCTTTTCCCTCATCCTTTAATTTCAATCTGCAGTAACTTCCCAGTATGGACGATGTGAGAGACACCACCATCAAGCTAAATTCAATTTAAAAAATGGCTGAGTGGGTAAAAATGTACTCTTCTCAGAACAGCGGAGGTCAAGGTTGCTGCCGCCACCTGTAGCATCCCTGCTTGCCACTCAGACAGATGATTATCTACTTTCTTCCTTTCGATTTTTGCCCCCATTAGTGCTGATTTAAGTTCAACAGAACCCCAGTGTTTCATACAATTCATTCCCTTTTTCATTCCTTCCTGTAAGCAATCCCATTTGATTCTCATTTACAAGGTGGCTGTGTGTTGGGTGTTTCTATAATTAGGAAGCAGCAACCTTGGTGAGAAGCCGAAAGAGACGACGAGTTGAAATCTTATCCAGTTGAATCAACACAGGCGGGGCATTTCCAACCAGATTTCCCTTTGGGGAGGAGGCACTTCAAAACTGATCCAAGTGGGACTTATGCCGGCAGCCGGCGTGCGTCTTCTCAGCTCCCTTCCTTCCAGCATAAAACACGATCCTTGCACACGTGCTGACACGCTCGGCCAGAAACACACACACAAACACATACATGTGCGCGCATGCATGGGAGGGAGGCTACAAAATGAACTGAACTGATTGTCCTTGTCATATTCACCAATGCTGATCATTAAGCCTCCAAGAAGAACAAGAGGCGAGATTAGTGTTCAGATCAGGTTCCAAATGCCTCTTAATTGAGTGTTTGTAATCAGTCCTGATTGGAGGAGTAGATGACTTGGCAGGACATCGCACCTCCAGAGATCTTTGCTGCTTTCCCCGGGTTGATGATGCCGTGTCCAGTATCCAGGTCAGTTAGGATGGCAGAAGGTCGGGGTAGCTCTCAAATGGGCTGTGACACACGCCGAACACATTATGCTGGTTTATGGCTGAAGTCATGCAGTCTTTCCAGATAGCTTAGAATGTGAGCTCCTTTCAGTGCGCTCGTTCAGAATTCTGCTCAATTCTGCAGAAGAGTGGAGAGGAAAAAAAAAAAACTTTTGGCTTCCGTCCACTCAATTGCTTCATCACATGGTTTTTCTCCTCCTCAAGCCCAGGTCTGTCTTGTGCACATCCTCTATCTTCCTTATGGCCAAGATGTTTTTTCTCCTCTAATTTAAATAATCAATAGAGTGTTTATAGAGTGTCAGGTCCTCACTCTCTGGTCCCCCCTGTGCTCACTAAGCACTCTGTGTTTTCTCTCACTTGATCTCACTCAGTCTTCCTATTGCCCCATTTTGCAGATGGTAACACAGAGGCTTAGAAAAGTTAAACTAACTGCACCCAAAGGCTCAGCTGCTGCATCAAAGAGCTTTCCATCTTTGTGAGTGAAGGTGCTTGGGGTGTGCCTTTCGGAAGTGCCCATTCTGATAACATACTGCCAGATTCGTTTTTATTCAGCAGCCATGTTCTTCTGTGAAACACACAAAAGTTTGACTCTAAAACGGCTCATTCTAAGGAAGGACTTAATTTTGAAACTCTGGGTTCAGGTTTAGTTAAGCGCCAGTAAAAACTGTACACAGAAGCTGCCCACCCACTGGTGATTTTTCCACCAAGTTAACTTGCCTTAACTCAGCAATGAAATCCTAAGGAGGGTGGTTGGGGGGGTGGTGGATATCTAAATTCTGGTTCCTTTGGTTGACGAAGTCTGAAAGTACAAGGCACATATAAATACAATATTTATTGGAAGCCTAGTAACCAGCCAGCACCAAGTTCCCATGTACATGGTTGGTTCAAGGGACAAACGTTGAGAATCAGATCCCGGCAGGTGCCAGATCCTCGCCAGCCCAGAAGGAAGAAGCCTGGCTTCTCTTCCAGACACCACTCATCTGCTCAACCTCAGGCAAACAGCAGGAAAGTCTTCCTTTCCCACGGCTCCCCTGTGTGTAAAATGTCCATACTTGTGTTGGCCACGGTGTCTCAAGAGTTAAAGAGAGAATGTTTGCTCGAGACACGGGGTTCCTGTGAGAAACAGAAGAGTGTTTTTTGAGAAGAAACAGATGCTCCAGAGTGTGTTGTTTTTATCTGGTCAGATACTGGAGCCAGCAGCCGGCCAGATTGGAGGTGATGGCTCGTTGCTCCGGAGAGATTGGCGTGTCACTGGTGAGCACTGCCAGTCCCGTCTGAAAGAAGACACTCCACGTCTCCCCGTTCACGTTCGTAAATTTCTGTGGGACAGCCAGAGGTGGCAAAGGCCAGTCAGTGCAGTCCCGATTCCAGCTCCTTGTCTGACCCTCCAGCCAGCGGGTGCCGTGAGCGGGGCAGCCGTTGGGTGAGATACAGGTAGTCCGTGAAATGGCATGGGAAAAATTGGGATGTGGTCAAAATCTTAGTCCTGGCTACGTGGCTTTAAAAAATTAGAAGCACTAAATTTCCAAATTTAAAAACCAAAAGAGCACGCCCTTTAAGGACACGGAGCCCCACAGACTTGGTGGCAGCGCATTTGACTGGGTCTGATTAAAGATTATGTGGTCTCTCGGGTGTAGGTACACCTGGCTGACTGAGACCTCTGTTCTCCCTTCCTCTCGGTCACACCTGTCTGCCCAACCTGGGGAACTTGAGGAAGTGGGCATTTGTTAGCAGATATGGTCACAGAAAAGGCAATTGTGATGTGTGAAGGTGCACATTTCTGGAGCCACTCTTTCGAAAAAATGACAACCAATGTAAATAACACATTGCCATTCATCTGAGTCTGTCTGCACCTCTGTTCTCACACTGGTCTGCTCAGGTCCCTTCTTTGTCCTGTAACTGGTTGGTGACTGTAGGTGACAGTGTGTCTTCCCTTTGGGTGGCCGCTCCCTGGATACAGAGGTGGTGGCTGCATTGCAGGGCATCTGGCTGGATTCCCCCTTCCTCACCCCCACCCCCCTGATCAGAGACATCAGAATTTGCATTTTGGAGCTTCTGGTCCCCAGGAGCTTGTCTGGACAGTTTCAGAGAGCAGGGCCAGGCTCTTTGGCACACACAGCCTGCCCCTCTTCTATGATGTTGGCCCCACTGGAGCCAAATCATCACCAAACCTGTCTTTGTAGCATCTACACGGGGTGGCCCATCACTTCAGTTTTTCAGCGCTAAGCTAAGGGTGGGGCTTCCTTCGCACTGATTGAATTTTTTTTTTTTTTTCAAGAAAAACTCTCGCCTCTTCCTCACCCTTTATTCCAGTGCCAATTTCTCTGTCCCTGGCTGGGGACACTGTGGAGTCACTGTGAGGCTCTGCTGGTTGAGTCCTTGAAGACACAGCCTCACTTCCGTCTGTATCTTGAATCATCCCTGATGGACGGGCTGGTTCATTAACACAAGCTGGGGATTTCTGATCGTCAGGGGACCGTGTTAGCGGCTCCCTGTGACAAGTGTTCTGCGGAGCATAGGGACGTGGGTCCTGATTGCCGCTCCGCCACTCATTCCCGTCCATGAGAGGACACAGGCCATCGGGCTGGGTCACCTCCCCTGCCCGGCTGGGTCAGGGCACCCCTAACACTGTGCTTTCCACAGTGGGAACCAGTGGGGCTCAGGAAGACGCGACACCCCAAGGATCGGTGTCGACCCAGATGCAGCTTCAGTTCATCTTTTTACTTCTCTTTCTGAAGAAAACCAAATGCCTGCCTTCTTCGGCCTCAGTCTCAGCGGCACAGCGTGGATGAGATAATGGAGGTGGAAGCAGCTCAGGGATGCGAGAGAAAGACGTTAAGGAGAGCCCAGGTCTCCCTCTAACAGGAAGTGCGTCCGCGGGCTTTGTTCCTTAAAATAAGTTCAGACCATAAACAATAACATCTCCATCCTTGGGAGGAGGCACTTATAAATATCTCAGGAGCCCTGCACACGGCCGCCGCGGGGACACTGTCTTGTGCTCGGCGCGTGTCCAGGCAGCCAGAATTTCTTTTTTTGTCGTTTTGTTTTTTCGTTTGTTTGTTTTAATGGAGGGACTGGGGGCTGACCCAGGACCTCGTGCATGCCAAGCACGTGCTCTGCCGCTGGGCTAGACTCCCCTCCCCTAACCCCAGAATCTGTGGATGTTGCTATCATAAGCTGGCTGGGGAAGTGTGTTGTAATTGCAGTCTTCCAAAAATCTAGACGGGTGGAGTTTCTGGAAAATTCAGGGAAGATGCTATCTCAGTGTCACAAACTTGATCATAACGTGAATGACTTTTTTTTGTTAAGTCGTTACTTTTCCCGGCACGCCTGAGTCCAGTCAGATGGTAGCCAGGCCGGGTTTTAAGGCAGGAGCCCAAATCCTGGTGGCGCTGACTGGGGATGTCCGGTCTTCCCGTCAGTGAAGCCAACCAGGGCCATCATATTTGTGTCCAAGAAAGCGGACCCTGTATGGATTTTGTGTTATAAATTCATAGGGAGAAGCAGCTGGGAAAATAAGTGTTTTCAGGTTGATGGTCCCTCCCACTCCCCCCGCCCACCTCTAGCAGCCTGGGGCCCTTTGGCCCGGATGCGTCCTCCCTCCTCTCCTGGTCATGACAGGTTCCCCAGTGGTGGGGGGTTCTCAGTGGCCTTGATGAAAAAAGCACGTTCGCAGGAAGGCCCTCGGGGCAGAGGCTGAGAAGGGATTACCATTTCAGTTCCTTCTCGCCACCTCGCCCTGGGAAAGGGCCTTATCGGATACATTTATGTCTGCAGCCTCCCAGAGTCCTCCCAGCCCTGCTTCCCTTTCAGTGCCCACAGCTGCGTGGGGCTGGGAGCTTCAGCAGAAGGTGCTGGCTTTTCCTTCTTGGGGCCACGTGGGCCTCTGCGGTCACATAGATTCTGTAGGACTTTCCACTCATGAGTGAAAGAAACCCTCCTTGGACCTATTACCCTTCAAACAAAACTTTCACCTCTCCCTCCCTTTCCTATTACTGCTAAGGGCTTTGAACACGGTGTCTCCACCCCAGAACACCAGCTGCTCCTTTAACCCTTCTCAGCGTAATTCCTGTCCCGTCCAGTTGACTGAACTGCTTGCCCCAAAGCGCTGGCCTTTCCTCGCTTCAACCTTTGGTTGGTCTTCAGCCTGGGAGCTGTCTTCTCTCCTGCGTCTCGTCGTGCTGTGCCACCTTGGTTTCATCGCCATTTCTCTGGCCACTTCCCTGGCCACTTCCCTTCTTGGCCTGATCCTCTTCCCCTCCAGCATTCCAGGAGAGGCCTTGGCCAACATTTGGCTGTGGCCCCAAATATCTTCACCCCGGAATTGCCTTTTTGAGCCACTCAGCTCAGATTATTCCCACATTTCTGTCCAACTCGATTTGGCCGAAGCCTTGGACTTAAACTTGCAGAGTCTTCCCGGGTGATGCCGGGATGATAGACCATCACCCCAACCAACCATCCGGGTCGACATCTTCCCTCACCGATAATTTCTCTCCCTCCTTTTCTTCCTCGTATTGATTCTTCCCTTTTCTGCTTATGCACATTCGAGACTCTGGGGTGTCTCCTGATTCCTCTTTGTGCCCCAAATAGTCAGTTGAAGGCCTCTAAATCATGTGTCTCCACGATCCTTCACGGCCATCTATTCTGTTCTGTTTCTCCTGTTACCGCTCACGTTCTGACACCTGTGGACCTATCCCTAGAGCTGTGGCTCATTAAGGGGGCTGTCCCCATCCTCCCCCATGCTTAGGAGCATCGAGAGCCCCCCGTTTTCCCCTTGCTTCCTCTGTGATGCTCAGCCTCTAAATGTGCGTTCAGCTGAACTCAAAATTAAACCATGTAGCTCCCACCTGCCTCTCTGGTCTTTCTCCTGTGGTTCCCTTGTGTATTCAACCCAAATGGCCACTGTGGAGCTCTTCAGACTCACCCTGCTTCCCGGGGCGTCTCCTTCATGGATGTGTGAGGGGTGAGTGCCCTCCACATACCCGGCTCCCTGTCAAAGTGGTACCGTCATCTGGCTCCGCCTGCAGTGACGAGTGCTTGGCAAAGCCACACCTGGTCACCAACTAGCAGTGAAATGTGGCCTCTCTCTCTGCCCTCGGAAGCCCCCAGGGCTGTGTTTATGCGTCATTCACGTTCTTTACGTTCGTCCGTATTTTGTCGTGATCATTAATACTTTGCTGCTGTTCCCCCAGCTAGCTGGTCAGGTGCTCAAAAGCAGAGGCCGCCGGCGGCTCCCGGCCCTGCAGAGCCTCGCCTGGAGCCTCACCTGTAGCAGCTGCACAATTAGTATTTGCTGAGTGGAACTGGCCGGCTGACAGCCCTCCCGGTGTGCTCACCCAGTGCGGAGGAGCCACGTCAGTGTCCCAGGAAAGGCTCTAACTTAACCAGACTATAGCAATCCACACTTACTCTCATTTCCATGGTAAACCCTTCATTTTCCTGGCTTTCCTCCAAAAGCCTCAACTTTGAAAAGCCTAGCGTTTCTCTGAGTGAGTAGCTTTAGCTAAACCTCCAAAAGTATGCGGAGGTGTGGCTCGACTGAAAGCTTTTCTGTCTATTTTTCAGTGGTCTCCGTAATCAGTTTTGGAGTTAGAGGCATAAAAAGTATTAACCTTGTAGGCATATGTCCGGATTGCTGAGTATTTTCTGACATTCTCACAACTCTTGGGACTCTGTGTCACAACTCTGTAAACTCTGTCTGTTTATATTCATATCTGGGCTCACATCCAAACCACCTTTCCATAAATTTAACACCAATAATTTAGAGTCTTCTTCCGTTCCAGCTGGCAACCCCAATAAATGCACAGGTTAACTTCACAGCAGACTTGCTGGGGAAGATGTATAAACGTGAACTTCTCCATTAGAGAGGGCGACACGGGGCGCGGAATGGTGTTAATATGTGTGTCCATGTCACCAGGCGAAAACCAAGCCCTGTGTCTTAGAGCGGCCACAGAAAGATGCTGTCCTGGAGACGAGAGAGACTGAGGCGGCCCCGGACAGTGAGGAGTTTCAGCTGCTCCCCTGGCTCACACCTCTCTCACCGCAGAGTGCACAGTGTTTCCTTCTATTTTTTTTTTTTTTTTTTTTTTTTTTTGCAACTCCACTGGGACATGAACCCAGCTGAGTATTTCTTAAAGCTGTGGGTCAGCATGGAAAGTGTCAACCCAAGAGGAAGAGGCAGAGAAGGAGCAGGCGCACAGCCAACCCTGCGCCGGCAGCCCGCCGGCCACCACAGCTAGTTTCCACGCTCCTTCTGGCTCCCCAGTGTCACTGCCTCACCCCGAGTTCTCTGGGGGTATTTCTGGTTGATTCTGTTCTCTCTCTAGTCTGGAAACCCATCACACACCCTCGCTCTCACATCTTGAGTTTGTCTGCAAACAGAGAACAATATGACTCAGATGGTCAGCTCTTGCGGTTCCACGGGGGGAAGAGGCGCTGAGGCTGGGGCAGATCGCGCCCTCAGCTTGTTCTGCTTTGGGCCAGTCCCGTGTTGCCATGGTTACAGTTCCCTTGGGAGACTGGCTGCGTTAACATGTGGCCTTCACCCGTGATGCCGTCAGGATGCTGAGTTCAGGAAGGGACTCAGCCTCGAAGAAGCCGTGGGCTCACTCTTTTAATCCTTCTGTCCCCGCACTTCCTCGTCTGTGCTCTGAGCCCCCTTTGCCTCTAACACAACAGGACTCGATTTGTGCAGGGGAATCCTGGGGCCACAAGAGCAAATGCAAAGATGTCTTTTTGGACAGCTCAGCCTGGCCCTGATCTCCAAGCCTTTCTTTGGTTTTTCCAAGACCCCCTCAGCATCCCATCTTTTCCTTTCTTCTCTCTATGATCTAAGCCGCCCCAGCTCCTCCCGGACCCTCCCTGCCTTTTGCAGCGCAGCCTCTGCCTGATCTTTTTCCCTCCAAGGCACACATTTTATGTCTGTTTTCCACCCCTAAATTGTATCAGACATCTTCTATTTTGGCAACATTTATTCCAAGGAGTTGTTCATCTTTTTACCTAGACCTTAATCTTGCCCATTAACAGGCCTGTTATCTTTTATCTACCCGATTATTTTAAAGAACGAGGAATGTGGTCCTCAGAAATACTCACGTACTGTTCTGTTGCTGAATCTAACATCTGCAGGCAGTAGAAGTTCTGTGTAGGAGTGAGTTGTTTGTTCTTGAAACTAGGCAAGTTCAAAGTGTCATTTAACTGCGGTTGATAACCTGAGTATTAACCCAAACTCGGGTTTGATCTCTTAACACAGAAGTAGCTTTTACCTTATCTATTTGTTCAAACATAGCTTGTTAACTTAGATTGCAGAGAATGGAAATTACATGGGCAACAGTACAAAGGAATGACAACAGGGACTTTGTTCCCGAACTCACCTCACTGCATCTTGACGGCAGCGTAAGCGATGCAGGAAGCTGTGTATCTATTTGTAAAACAGTCTTGAATTAAGGAGCATATTCAGATTCCATTGTAAAAATAATTTTCTGAAATTGCGGTCTATCAACAGGAGATAAGATGGCACTCTGTTGTCGCCTGCTGGGGCCCATTATGAATATCCTGTTTCGGAAGCGAATCACACTGTAAATACCACGTTCAGATTCATTTATTCCCACAATAGCATTTTCACAAAGGTGTAATTTCATAATTTGACTTAGCATTGATAGCACGTCATCATTTCAGATCTCTTTCTCAGCACCGGCTAATTCACACATCCTCGGGAAATTGTTCATTTGCACCAGACCCACTTTAGAGTGAAATCGCCAAAACGTATAAAGACAAAGCCACTCGCCAGAGGCTGAACAGGGGCAGAGCTGGGGTTGGAACTTGCTGTGCTTCTATGTGCGGCCTTTTCTTAGCACGTCTGACTACGCGCTTCTGAACACTTTAAACACAGAGGTGCCACCCAGAGAGATGAATGTTAATGATTCCATTACAGGCAGGAAACTTGGTTTAAAAAAATAAGCCCAAGTCGTTCCAGATGCAAATGTCAAAAGGGCCTGAAGCAAATTTACATATTAATTGTACTTTTCTTCTCTGTTGCTTCCACTTGAGCCATATTTTTGTTCACGCAAATGATCAATGGTGGACTGACGTCGAGTTATTCAGCTAATTCCCAGCCACCGTTGAAAAATGTCTAGTATTTCTAAACACCATCCTAAAAAAAGAACTTGAACTGTCAACCCCCATTATTTTTTGTCATTACATGTTTCCTGGGACTGACCCTGAGATTTAAACTATTCATGTTTCTTATCAATGTTGTCTGAGGGTTTGGTTTACGTATTGATTACACAGGCCCTGAGATTGGTGGTGAACACCAGTCCACTGGTAAACATTCGTCACGACACAGACTTAGGAAAAAGCACACACAGTAATACTTTCGGAACTCAGACTCTTGAACGCTGGGATGAATTCGGGCACTTTCTTAAAGCTCCTTTGTTTGGATGCTAAAAGTCTTCCTCTGATACCTCAGCTGTTGCCTGCTACCTCATTCATTCAGGACATACTTGTTGACTGCCTGGTATGTGCCAGTTACTGTTGAGGGATGTCCTGCCCTCACAGTACTGACAGTCCAGGAGGACGGTGACAACCGAGGGGAGCTGCCTCGGGGGCAGGCACACCGCCCTTTGTCCTCCCTGGGCCCCTCCAGCTGCCCATCACCGTTGTCTTCCCTGCAGTTCCAAGACAGGCCCACTTGTGACGTGGCTCTGGCTCTAAACGAGATGCACAGAGAAAACGTCTGGCTGAGGTACCTGTTGGCTGAACGTCAAGTTTGTTCCTGGCGGTGATGCTCCCAGACCCTCCGTGGCTCGGCCCTCAGCCCGGCTGTTCTTGTTCCCCAAGTTCACTCAACCTCCAGCCCCGAATCTTTGACCAGTGGGTGCCTGCTCTCCACGCCTGGCACTGGCTGGCTGTTCTAACTCAGGTCTTATCCTCTTTGGCTGTAATTATTGGTCCCAGGCAATCCCAATTCACCCTCCAGCTTCTAGTGAAGGGCTTTCAGTCCTCCAGTCACCATGATCAGATGTTATGAAATGTTCGTGTTGCCATCCTTCTGGAAATACTGAATGTTTCCTGTCATTTAGCACTGTGTTGCTTCCATCTGTTTTTTTCATGTGGGGAGGTAATTAAGTTCATTTGTTTGTTTGTTTATTTTTGATGGAGTCCTGGGGATTGAACCCAGGACCTCGTGCATGCTAAGCAGGTGCTTTACCACTGAGCTACACCCTCCCTCCTGCTTCCATCTGTCTTAATGCTGCCTTTAAGATCATGAGCCCTTTTTTCCCAATAGTGCAGGCTTTGAAAACTACTTTTATTAAGTTATTGATGCACTTTGATATTGTCCCATCATCTCTATTTCAACAGGGTTGTGTCACGGCATCATCTTTTCTAAATTCATCTCCATTTAAACTCACCTGAAGCTACCCGATTGCTTTTTGCCGCCGTCAGCCATGCTGTGTGTTTGTGTGCCCAGGACGCTTTGGACGTGGGCGGAGTGAGCCTGTGACCTCCAAGGCTTCCCAGGATGGTCTGGGGTTGCTTCAGTGTGTGTCTGCTGGAAGTCAGCTCAGCAGGGCTCCTGGGGATGTGCCCTATGGGTGATTCATAAAGGATTCTCGGTGGGGACTGAACACAATCAGCTGTGCCTTTGGGGGTTGGTGGGTAGCCCCAGTAGCCATTTGACTGTCTCTTCAGGGGGAACAAATTCAACAGAAAGGGTAAAAGGATATGGTAGGAGATCTTCCCTACCTCAGATCCCTAGTCAGGGTATAAAAATAACAATTCTTCAGCAAGATGTTAATGACTAAGTAAGTGGGCAGGTGCTTCACCTTACCGCTGTTGCGTCTTCATCTCTTCCCACGGAAAGTCCCCATCACTCCCTGAACGCAGCTGGTGGCAGTGGAAACAGATGGAGGCATTCTCAAGGAGACTGAGACAGACTGGACCAGGGGTAGGATATGGGGGGAGTTGGAAACTGGGATGTTAATGACTGGACGGATGTCTCCGTCCTCGGGTCTGAAAGAACCGTAGTACCAGTAGCATCAACAGTAAAAATGATGAGGCAGTAGGCGCCGTCTCAGACATCTCGAGATGCTTTTGAAATATACACGCAGCATTCTGTTGCTTGCGGAGGAAGACAGTCAAGTTCAATGCTGGTAGAAATGGGTTTGGCCACTTAGTCTTAAGGGAAGGCGGGGGGCGCTAGAATTAACTTGCCAAACCTGCTGTGTCGCCACATGGAGGATGGCAGACATGTTTGCCATCACCTGGTACCTCTGATCCGTTGGTCGTTGCCGTCTGGAGTGCATGCGGGAAAACTTCTTGGGAAAAAGTGGCAGAACAGACTGCAGGGCGTGCTGTGGGCTTGAGGAGAAAGTTGTGGCCCACCGATGGGACCAACCCGCCATCTTTAATCTGCACGCAGAAATGGCCTCTTTGGGGAATAGGCTAGCCACGGAAGGGCAGAGAAGACTTTATTTGGAACAAGCATTTTTGTTATTTAAATTAAAAGTCATGCCTGTTTCTTTTTCTTGAGCACAGAGTTATTAGAGATGAATGTCAAAATCTCATTGTTTTACGTCAGCCCATTGACAGCTTTTGGGTTAATGTCTCTGTTTCAAGTGAAGTCTGGCACGTGTGCTTTTTTAAAACTCAAAGTTTGCAGATTCTCTTTTTTTTTAATTATCATTTTTATGGTTCTAAATAAAAATGTTCTGTGTGGTTTGGCAAACCCCTTCTTCTGTTTTGCACAATAGTTCCTTTATGGAGATGTGTACACACACTGAGTTTGCATATGGATGAGGGAGGCAGGCTGCATACTTTCCCCTTAAATAAATATTTGAAAAACACAAGAAAATAAGTCACCCATAATCCTAGCACTCAAAGACAACACTATCTACATTTTCATCTCTCTTTTTTCAGCCTTTTTCTTTGCATTTAGAAATATGCATCTCTATATACACCTTCGTTCCTACCGTTTTCTCTCTTTTTAGAATTGAAGTATAGTTGATTTACTGCCTCTTTTCTCTTAAAATTACATTTTAAGCATTTTATGTGAGTGAGGCCCTGAAATAGCTTTTAAAACATGTGTTTTGTAAATCACATGATCCTTTGAAAATAATTTTTTCTCCAAAGTGCTTAGAATATCCAGATTGTTTTCAGTTACTCAGAATTAGAAGTAAATGTGAATAATGTGAGATGTACCTCTGTGTGCACATCTGCGTGTATCTTTGAGAATTTCTTTAGAAGAGGTTTCTGGAAGCGTGGTTCCTGAACTGCACAGTAAGAACAGTATTGAGGCTCTCGATACCAATTACCAGTTCTCATCTGTGGGTAGTTTTCTGGGATACAGGAGGTTGGTGATGTTTACTGAAAATTATTTACAAAACAGAAGCAGACTCTCAGGCACGGAAAACAAACTTGTGGTTACCAAAGGGGAAGGAATTGGGAAGGGAAAAATTGGGATTTCGAGATTTGCAGATACTAACTAGTGTATATAAAATAGATAAACAACAAGTTTCTACTGTCTAGCACAGGGAACTATATTCAATGGCTTGTAGTAAACTAGAGTGAAAAAGAATGTGAGAAGGAAGATATATATGTCTCTGTGTGACTGAAACATTATGCAGAGCCCAGACATTAATGCAACATTTTAAACTGTCTGTTCTTCAATTAAAAATACAAATAAAATGCGTCTGTCAACATTTATTTAAGGTTTTTTCAAATACAGAATTGTAACTTCTTTTGATTACTTATTTAATACCTTAAAATTTTTAAGTAAATTAAAATTAGATCTACATTTTTAAACACATTTTTATTTTTATGACATAATGGAAACTTTAAATTAGGAATTGCCACACTGTCTGTAAAGGACCAGAGCGTAAACATTTTAGGATTTTCTGGCAAAACAACCCCAATCGCAGTGACTGGGCTCCTCCATCATTACAAGAGGGCAGCTGAGGGGCAGAGGGGATGCAGCTCAAGTAGGGAGTGCGTGTCTAGCACACACAAGGTCCTGGGCATGATGCCCAGCATCTCCTCTAAAAATAAATACGTAAATGAACCCAATTACCTCCCCCCACCAAAAAAAAATTTAAAAAAAAGAAAACTTTTTTTTTAAAGCAGGGGGAAGGTATAGCTCAACTGTTAGACTGCATGCTCAATGTGCATGAGGTCCTGGGTTCAATCCCTAGTATCTCCTCTAAAAACTAAATAAATAAATAAACCAAATTACCTCCCCCCTCAAAAAAATTTTAAAAAAAGAAGAAGAAGAAGGCCGCCAGAGGTAACAGGTAAATGAAGGGGTGCGGCCCTGTTCCAGTAAAACTTTATTTACAAAAATAGGCTGGGCCGGCTGGATAGATGGGGTCTGCAAGCCGTAGTTTGCCAATGCTTGTCTTCATGGAAAACTCAGCTGTTCTTTGCAAACCTCTGAATCTGTGGCTGTCAAACACAGGGAGCCATGCTTTGCAGTGTTCTCTTTTGGAAGACTTGAGCTTGAAGGATTGGGAATCCCAGTTCCAGTCCGGGGAAGGGAGTAAATCTGCTTTGGTTGCAAGGCAATTGGGAAACGAAGCCAGGAAGCTATGAATCAGCCTGTTGTTGCAACATATGTGGAGTCGGGTGCCGTCTATAAAGTCGGGCTTCTGTTTGCCTCTGTCAGACAGCTGTGAGTCTGCCTGTGTCCTCTCTTAGCATGCTTTCTTGAGAAATTCACCCAGACTCCCTCAAAAGTCGTCCCATCTATGTCTGCAAACGAATGTCACTGAGTATTGATTCAATCAAGGGCTCTGTCACTCATTAATTCCAGCACGACCTCACGATTCCTAGGAAAACAAAGCTGAAGCCGGAAGGGGAAAATCTTCTGAGAAACAACTTTGTTCTCATGGAACCTACCCAAGAGGCAATATTTTTCCCAGATGTTAAGCATACAATTGATTTTCCTTAGGTGACCCTTTGTAGAGCAGCTAAAAGACATCCTTGACCACCTTGTAGAACACAAAGGAAACAAACCAAGTGTAATCTCCCGGGGAGGGCTACTGTGTCATCGACAATCACCAACCCTCTGTCAAGGAAACTTAGAGACCACGGGGATAAAAGATGTTTTATCTTATTTCAGTAGTTGTCTGCCTCCCTTCTGAAGGTGCTCTGAATTCAGAATCTTTCTGGCACAGTGAGGATGAAGGGAGTTGCTCTTGGGGACTGCTGGGTCTTACGAAGATGCACACACGCACCCACCCTTCTGACTCCAGGGATGCAACAGCAGCTTCCTTCCTAAGCAACACACCCAAGTCCAGCAGTGGTGGCACGCTCTTTGTTCCTATCTCTTTTATTTATGCTAGAGAAACAATGTGAGCTCCAGGTAGACAGCCCTTGGCTCATAATAGAAGTGTGTCTGATCAGTGAGCCCACACCAGGATCAAAGAGTTGGGGAGAAATGGACTTGACCCCTGCAGATTAAATACAGACAATAACTTGCCTGCACACACCCACCCACACTGCAGCATGTACGCATAACAGCTGTAGTTAAAATTTCAGTTAGGAACACTTTACTAAAATAAAAGACCCCAAATTGTGTTCCCATCATAAGCTTCCAATCATAATACACATTTTTTTCAATGCATAGAAGGTTATAAACATATATATATATATTATATATATGTTATAAACATATATATATATATAACATATATATATATATGTTATAAACATAAACATATATATACACACACACACACACACTCTTGGCAGCTTGCTGAGAAGATAACCCCAGATTTACATTCTGATTCTTCTCTTTGATGAAGACACTGGAGTTTCAACATGGTACGAACTCAGCTCTCCTGATGCCCTCACCTGTTCGCACTTCCTCTCCTGCTCAGTTGCTTTTCCTCTTTGTTGTCTGCTCCAGTTTGTACATAGCCAAGATCTGGCGCTCTAGATGGCACGCCTTCCCCCTCCTTTGCAGGGAACTTATTAACTATGTCATCGTGAAGGGTACAACAGGGACCCATAGACAGAAGTGATCGCCTTAATACACCATCACGAAACTTCTAACTCATAAAACATGATTTCCCAGGGATGTCCGGGTGCAATCTTGAACTCTTTTAACTTGAAAGGTTCACACATTTTTAAAAAATGGTTTCAGTACGTTACATATGTATGTGCAAATGCCATTCAGCACATTCTAATAGTTGCTACCCACCTAAAATATGTGACAGCAAATCTGAGAACAGAGTTACCAGCAGGGTCACCCACACCGTTGAGTCCCCTTACTGTCCCCCACTGTGGTGGACTGGGCCACTGTAGTGTCGCAAGGTGCTCATTTGTGGGCTGGCAGGACACACTGTCATGGTGCACACAGTCCTGGAGCAACTCACTCTTCAGTTACAAAGAACTGATTTGACCATTTACATTAAGTCATGCTGGTTGTATGGATTGTTTTGCTTTTGTGGGGGTTGCATGGCGTAGACTCAAGGCATATGGTCTTCCCCTCTTTCTACTCTGGTGAGGGACTAGAGCTGCCCCCCCTCCCCACCCTGCTGCCAGCAGCTTTCAAATGCTACGGCTGAAATGTAAGGAAGATGTTTTCTAAGTTGTTGCCCAGTTTGGTGGCGTGGGCAAAGTTTCACTTCCATCACATTTCACATTTCCTTTTGAGGTGGGAAGCCCCACAAAAAAGACCAGCAGGACCCCCAGGCAGGGCCACTGCTCTCCTGCCAGCACCATCCCGTTTCCTGGCCCAGAGGCTCTCTCTCACTTTTTGCCTCTGAAACGGCTTGCTTCTAGGAAAGTGGAACTGACCCCTAAAATGCTACTGGTTCCCTGAGCTCACTCCTGATGGGTCCATTTTTTAGTACTTCATTTGCATGGAGCACATTCCTAATTGGTTATTTCTCTCACTCGTGATTATTTCCCTCCCTTCTAATTGGTCCATTTCTACAAAGCTTGTTCCTAATTAGTCAACTTTTGTTATATCTTATTTGCATATGATGTTGCAAAGTGTAAACTGGCAGCCTATAAAAGCCTGTGTAAACCTGCAGACGGGGTCCAGAACTTGGAGTGTTAACTCTTCTGGGTCTGCTGGAGTAATAAACCTGAGTTCTCCAACTCTCTGAGTGCTGCTTGATCTCTCGCCTGGATCCAAGTTGCTGTCGCAGCTGAGCTGTAACACACTTTTCTGCGGCATTTCTTTCTTATTAACCACCACCGTCTGACTTAGAGATTCTGAAACCCAACAGTCTTTCACATTGACCAACTTTGACCACCTCACCTCACTTCCATATTATTACCAAAGAGGGTCCTGATCACTGTCAATTGGAAAGAAAGAAGGTAGAGTTTAAACTTGAAGGTGTTATGGACCTGTTGGTACCTACGGAGTACGGAAGGAGACACACAGAACTGTAGTATCCTCCTCTGGGGTTTAAGTTTCTAAGCTATTTCAGAAGGTGAAGATTATCCAAATAAGGAAAGAGCCAAAGAAACCAGGCAGTCTGTAAGTGCCAGCTGAGAGTTACAGAGAAGGGTGTGATAAGAATTCAAAACAGCCCCTTTTCCTTGCCGGGTAATTAAAAAGAACAGCTCTGTAGATAAGACCAATGCAGGTCTTCTTTAAATGTTCGTCTGTTTTGGTACAGACTTTGATCTGTTTGCCCAACTTGGTAAGAAGAAAACAGATCCTTCCCCCCTCACTTCACTCTTACATACTGAGGGTCACAGAACAGGCTTGATTAACTAGGAAGGAACGCAGACTATCATGACAGTGGAGGACAGATTTTTGCCTGAATTTAATAGCTTCTGATGAAATGACCTGGGGAGGATGAGCTGCCTCGGAAAAAGATGTCCCCTACTTTGAAAATAGGAGCTGTGGCTGTAATTAAGTTGACTCTCAAACAAAACATACGCAGGGCTTTTATGTGGAAGGATGTCTCCAACTAGCATCATTGGCTTCTGCTCCCATGTCTCAAAAGCAATTCTGCCACGTTCAAGCCATGGAGGTAAAAGCAGCCTTTTTTGTGTCAAGTCATTCTTTCCCAACTCTGGGGTCCCCAAGTTTGCCAGGGCACCTCATGCAGCCCCCTGGGTCCCCTTTTGTGCTCTGAAGTCGGCCTCCCCCCTCCCACCCCACCGTGGCTGTTAACCAGCTGGGACCATGGCGCAGAGGAAATCGTTATGTTTCTCCAGGCCCTGCCTCCTCGTTAACAGACAGACCAGCTGCAACTGATTCTTCCTGCAGTTTCCGTGTGGCCCTCGGACTCCTGGCAGGATGCCCGGCACCTCTGCCGGTGGATGGCTAGTCGGGTGCCCTCCAGGACAGCATCTGATCTCAAAGTGCTAATGGTTGGAAATTTGGGGGAAGGCCTTATCCAAGAGCTACCTTTTGATCCAGGAGGGGCCCTCCACCTCGGAGGAAACCTTTCCTGTTTACAGACCGCTGGGGCTTTGAAAGCCCTGGGCCAGGCTCCTTAGGTTTTACGCAAAGGGGCCAAACAGGATGAGACCAGGATGGAAACCTGAATATCATAAGAACCCAGAAGGGCAGGAAGTAACACCAGAAGAAGGAATTCTTGATTAAAAGTATAATTGGAAAGGTTTGTGCTGGGCGGGGAGGAGTTAGTGGCTCTCAGATATGTCCAAGTCGTGTACGTGTTGGGCGTAAGAAAGCCGTTAGCCCATCTTTTCTTCAGTTCTGTTTCCCTTGTCAAGTTATTCTCTGCCTGGGAGAAATCCGAAATGTTTTTTTGACGTGAAGCCTCTGGGCTCAGTCTGTTTGGGAGAAAAGACAATATTACTATTTTCCATGTGAAAGTGAACTTGGGAGAGGCCTTGCGATCCTGTGGAATTAATCATTCTAGAACTAATCATTAGGAGATTGAAGATAAGAGCGTGTACGTTTCAGTTGCTACTCACAATGCTTTTTCTCCACGCTGTTCGCTAAGCATGACCTAGATGTTAGTGAACCTTTAAGAAAATGGCTCAGAAATCAGGCATGACAGGAGAGGAACAGTTTTGTGTGTGGCAGTGGCTGGTGAAATCCCGCAGGTGGAGTTGGGATCTGCACCAAATGCCCTGCTCGTTTTTCAAACCAGCGCCTGGCACCTCCCAGCCCACAAGCCAGACCCACCGGCTCTGCATCCACACCCGGGGCAAACTCACTAAGCCTCCTTGCTCTCAGCTGCAAAGTGAACCTAAAAACAGTGCCTTTTGGGGTTATTGGTGGAGAAAATGTGATGGGGGTCGGAGTGGGGGTGGGGTACCTGGTTAAGTTCTGGGCACAAGTGGATGGTTATGAAGAATGGGTGGCGGAGGTTACAGTCGTGGCGGGCTGCTGGTGGAGGGAGTATTTTGAATTGTGGGAAAAATATGGAATTTACATCCTGGAAACCTGCCAGCCTAGGCCTGTAACTCCTTGGTGTCATGGTCCTGGTGGTGGGTGGCTGTGATCTTTAAGCCTCACAAGCACAGGGCAAGCAAGGCATCATCCTTCCCATTTGACCAAAGAGGAAGCCAAGTATAAAAAGTTTATAAGATCCGCCTAAGAGGACAGGACTTGAGGTGGCAGGCTTAATGCCATACCCTCCCGATGCCAAAGCACCACGTGGCCTGGGTGACCCTGGGTCAGCTCAGCGACGGGACCTCATGTTCCCCGACCAGCCACACGGAGGTGATGGAGTCCCCGTTTGCACGGCTAGTACCAGTGTGGTTACTTCCTGCGCAGGAGGTGAAGAGCGCTTGGGATCTTAGGAATTCAGGCTGCATTGTGAAGTGGGCCCTTCTACTGCCGGGTTGAAAAGTCACCAGGCGTTTCTCGGAATCAGGCGTGGCCATGCAGAAGGCGTGGATGGTGCACAGAGAAGTGGGGGTGGCTGTGTGCACACAGCTCTTTCGGAACCGTGACGCACTGCAGGCTGGGGTGGGGGTGAGACCCAGAGGAGCAGGCCCACGGGAGGCCCACCTGTGTCTCTGAGTGCCCGGCAGCTGAGTCCTGGCCACCTGGGATAGAGACGAGGTGACTGTGACGTCACCCGCTGCTCCCGGGCCCAGTGCTGACAGTGGGCTCTCCTGTAAGTTCTCTTTCACCAACTGAGAACAGAAATTCCCAGGGGATCCCAGGATCTTGAAAACCTTGCTGGCTGCGTAGAAGTGTGTGTATTTTGTGCCTGCCAAATTGTGTGCGATTAACAGGAAAATGGATTTTGCCTATGAAGTGAAGTTGATAAGTGTATTATTAACAGAAAAATATGGGACTTGTTTTCAAGGCTAATGTAACACTCGGGAATTTTCTCTTAGAGCAGCGTCCAAGAGTCTGGTTTTCCAGGGCCATGAGGCCCGGCCATAGCGCATCTGACTGTGGGATCCCCCCAAATCACCCGGAGGGTGGGGCTCCGTTTCCCCACCTCTCCCTGTCCCACAGGGCCTGTATAATTTAGGAGAGTTAATCCTACTTTAAGCCCCGAAGTGTTGGAAGGAAAAGTGGTTTCCTTAGAACAAGATGCACTTTGACTCCATGGGATGTCAGATCAGAAGGAGAGTTTGCAGAGGCCCCAGCAATATTCCAGCGTCCTTGTTTATGTTTGATCTCAATCTAGAGAAACTGAGAAACTCACAGCAAACAGCTTCTAAAAACACCCTCGGAGAAAACCGTTCACTCAGGTTGCAAATGAAATGGTCACCCCGTCCAAGTGCGCTGCACTGTGGTGACACACGACCCGTGCCTGCGCTCAGCTTACCCCGCCTCGTGTGGCATCACCACAGACAGCAGCGTTGGGCGTTTGTGCTCCGGTTTGTGTGGGCCTCCAGTTTGTGATTTACAATCAATTTGTAGAGTGTTTGAAGCTGTGCTGAGTGACTTGTCTTTGTTTGCATTGGATTAGGAGGGCTGAGATGCTCATTCCCTCTGGGCTCTGGTGGCCCCGTCCCTTCCAGGGCACTCCCCGCCGGGCCTGAAGCAGCCTTGGGCCCCAACCTCCCCACCCCTCCAGCTCTACAGCAGGGAGGGCCCTGTGTGCCTCCCCAGGGTGCAGGGGCCGTTCCTGCCCGCGATCGGCCCTCCCAGCTCTCCTGTCCGCATCCAGGATGTCCCTAAGGCTCTGGAAACATCTCGTCCTTCTGGTTCTGAGATTTCCAGATGGCTCCGGGCTGGCTGGGGTATGAGGAGAAGGATTAAGATGAAAAGAGCCTTTTTTCACGAGTCCACTTAGAGTCACTAAGAGGAAAAGGAGACCAAGAGTTCCAGAATAATCAGACTCATTGGAGAGGTCAGTGGGCCGCAAGGCAGGCTGGCTTCAAACAGAACTTCCTGTCTGCGCGTTCCTGCCTGAGGACATGGCTGAAAGAAAAGTGTTTCTCAAACTTAAGAATATGCTGACCCCCTTTTACAGAAAAGCATGTCCTTGGACCTTTTGCATTGAAAGTTATTTTTTTATTATAATCTTACTTATTATAGATATGCCCCCGATGTATTCATACCTTATCTATGCTCAACGTCCCCCTGGAATAAATAAGCAGGTTCACACGTTGATCCCAGCAAAACTCTGAAACCCAGACACCCAGATCACAGCCTCAACTTGATGAGATGAATGGTGGCATTTGGTAGAAACAAAATCCCTTTTATTGGGTTACATAATGATGGTAGGATGTGTTTTATGCTTTATTTGTTATTAACTTAATTTCCCTGAGTTTCAGCATGATGGACAACTCTTTTAGCCACGTTCATGGGCTTTGCTGGTTTTTCAGTTTTTTATTGTTTAATTTGTTTTAGCCACTGATAGCTTAAACTAATGGTCTGTTAATGGTGGATTAATTTAATGGGGTACCCAAAAATATTATGTTAAAAAAAAGCTTTAAATGAAAGGTTCTCCACTGCCTCTGATACAAATTATGTCTGGAGCTGCCACAGGCGAACTACTGCTTCTTGGTTTCCCAATGAGTAGACCACGGTGCCAGTGGCCGGGATGCTGGTGTCTTTAGAGTTCGGTTCTGTGTTACTCCCGGGTCGCCAAGGGATGCATCATCTCTCCCTCCTCTTGTGTGTTTGTCTGTGTGGGGAGCCAGGCTTTCCTGTGGCCTGCGCTTGGCATGCATTTCATCAGACACACCAATGCTCGTGTGCCTGCAGAAGTGCGTGTCAGGGCACCTGGTGTGGCGGTGCTGGAGGATCTGTTTGTGTTGCGCTTCTTTGAAAGATAATCCTCCGAATGAAAACCTACAATTTGTAAATTGTTTTAGAACTGTTTGACACTCGGCGATTCGCCGCCCTGAGACCCACCTCCCACATCTGACACGTCAGAGATGGTGTCAGGACAAGGCAGAGGCTGTGTTGGCAGCCAGAGACAATGTGGCTGGTTGTGAATCCGCGTGTGATGTGCATGGAAAGGGCCTTAGAGGTCATCTCGGGCAACCCCCTTAGGTTGTGAAGGAGGAAACAAAGGCCCAGAGAGGTGCGGTGACTCACCCGGCATCTCCCAGCTGCTCAGCAGCAGAGTCCAAGTGAGACCCGGGGTCCTGGTTTCTTGGCCGTCGCTGTGGCCGTCACAGCTGCCGGCGCTGACACGGGCAGCCTAGCGGGTTGGCAGCTGTGGCATCAAGGCGATCATCCGAGTTGGATGTTGTTATTACTGCTCAGATATGCCAAGCTGCTGGTTCTCTCCCAGGTGCACATACGTGGGGGGAACCCATCAGGCACTCACAAGAAGAGCGTGTTACTTCTTTTCTCCCTCATTAATTTTCGGATACTCTTCTAGCCCCTTGTGTCTCCCAGCACAGTGACTAGAAATGGGTTTTCCTGAAGCATTATTATGTAAAAAGGCTAAGCCCCAGGAAAGGGAGTGATACCCTCTTAAGAAGTCAGAGAAGGGGAGGCTATAGCTCAGTGGTAGAGCCCGTGCATGAATGCATGAGGTCCTGGGTTCAATCCCCAGTACCTCTATTTTAAAAATAAGTAAATAAACTTAAAATAAACAAACAAACCTAATTACCTCCCCCAAAACAAAAATGAAAAATAAATAAATAAAATATATATTTTTTAAAAGCTTACTCCCAAATCCAACACCCACTGAAGTATCTGAGATACACAGGAATCTTGCCAGTATGTAAAGCGTTCCATGTAAGAGTAGGTGTGCAATCAACGTCTTACAAGGATAGAAATGCTGATTTTCCCTTGAGGCTGCGAACCCCACTCTGACTTTATACAAACCAGTCCTGCTTAGTCGGGCTTGCTAACACCTGGCACTGTTCCAGAGTAACATGAGCTAAAGGGCTTCCTTGTTTGGTATCCGGGACCTCTTTGACCAGCCAGATGAAAGAACTTTATCCGCACTATGATTGTAACAGATAAAAGAACACACATTGGATGTGGATGCGTGAAATTCATTCATTCACAGGGGCGTGCAAAAAACAAGTCCACAGCGTGACAACAGCACCACATCCTCGTTGTGCGGACCAGCTGTGCTTTAAGGCATCTGTGTAGATCCTGAGTGTGTGTGTGTGCGCACGCGTGCAAGTGCTGTTAGTAGATGTCGAGCATTCTTCTTTCAAAGATGATAAATACGTTTTCTGTTTTCTCCCCTTTGCTGAGTGCTAAGTGGGGGTGTTTTAACAGACAAAGCCTGGATCTGGAAGAGAGAACCCAGAACTCAGCACTCACCCTGCTGCGGACTGCGGGTGGAGTGACCTGCAGTCCACCTCGCTTACGAGGGTCTCTCCTTCCTTATCCGTGACTTTTAGGGGTCAGAGAAGATCCCCTCCAAATTCCCTTCTGCAATTCTAGTTCATGCCGGCTTTCCTTGTTTCTAGTGCAATGAAATGAATTGTGTATGTGATTCAATGCACCATCACCTTTTTAAAGACGTAATAGTACAAACAGGTTGTAAAATTCTCAGGAAGCACTTTGTTTCTGTTTCCCTCTGTACTGGGTGCCAAGGTATCCACCAAAGATGTTTGAATTGAAGTTTACTGGGCCAAAAATATTCCAGGGAAGGAAAAGGCTGGGAACAGTCCCTGTCCAGATTACTGTGTTAAAGTTAGTGTTTTATAAACGTTTCTTATCTTGTCTGAAGAGAAATAGAGAATTTAAGTATTCTGGGATTAAAAATAGCCTATGGTTTTTAAGTATATGTTCATCTGTGCCTTTTGATTAAGCTAGAAACAAAAGGAGAAGAAATGGTTTAAAAATAAAATAAGAATGATTGGAACAGTGTCATAAAATTTTCATTAAAGTAGGGGTTGTGAAATACAGGAAAAAGTTGCCAGGGACGCTGTGGACTTTCTTCCTTTGGACCGACACAGACCTGCTCACCTGCCTGACCTGGATCAGGCTGTACAAATGAACCCGGAGCCTTTTCAAGCTTTTTCATGTTACAATTCCCACCAAAATGTTCAGACACCTTCCCCTCGAGTTTCCATGTGAACGTCCGCCTCATAGAAATGAGACACAGACATAGAAAATCTACCTTTTTTGTAATTAAGCATTCACCAAGTCCATCAGAACCCTTGAAAATGAAAATTTTACGAGGGAAGATGTTTAATATCACTTTGCTTATTAAAATACGCTCGAGAAGCAAGATGGTCCACAATCAAGAGTTGGTAGAATTCTGTTCTTCACGGAAAATTAGAGAGGAAATCAGGGGAGAAGATCTTCATCGTTAAGCAGCACGAGTGGGGAAGCACGCTTGGAGCATCTATGGAAAAGGACTAGGCAGGGGGTCAGAAGACCTGGGTCATTCAGTGCTGACGTTAACTTGGCCAGTTCAACCTCTCTGCATCTCAGTTTCCATATTTAACACTAAGAGATTGAACCAGTTCATTTCACCCCAGCTTGAGACCTGATGGACGTAACTCTGTCTACACGGTACAGTCTACAACTCTTCTAAATGCTAGCCCCATTTAATTTTCTGCTTCCAGGAAACACTCTGTAGCCCACATTTTAAATGTTTATGGTAAGCGGAATTCACAGGCTCTTTGAGTTTTTTCTATTTGGTCCCCGTTCTTCATGCCACTGATTTCTGGCCGCGCCCCAGGCTGCCACGACGCGCTTCTCAGGGACGCATGGTGGCTCCTGTCATTCACAGCTGTCTGGAAAAGTCTTGTCTCCAGATTACAGAGGCTTTCTTCTTCCTTGCCCTGAAGCAACAGATGATGGGAGAAATTTGTGTATGTTTCTGTTCTGGAGTCAGAGCTGGCTGGGGCGTAAAATTCTTAACCCTCTAGTTTAACCCAGCTGCAATGAATCACAAAATAAATGCAAACCGCGGGGCTGCATATTCGGGGGGATTATGTAAGTGAAATTAATTTTTGGAACCAGATTGCATTCGGTCAGCCTGGGCCCTTAATTTGTGCCAACAAAAATGTCCCATCAGCCTACCAAAGGGCATGAGACCTACTGCCCAAATTATAGCTGAAAATTTGAACTTGGCCGTTTTATGGTTTGTGTGTAGAAAGCAAATGTTTTTAAAAGCCCCACACAAAGGTTGCTTTCTGCGGACACCTACGGCATGACTGTTTATAAAAGCACCCAGTCGTTTGTCCCCTCCTAAAAGTGCTGCTGGCAGAAGGAGGCGTGGTATTTAGTCCATACCCGCCACACACGGCACCCCAGAGGGCAGAGCACACTCAGCGCCAGAAGAAAGACCAAGAAAGCATTCAGCGCGCCGGGCCACGAGACCGTGTTTAAACGACGAGCTGAGAGGCCGCCTTGGCTCAGCAACGGCCCGGCTCACCTCGGGGCCCAGCCCCCGCTTGCTCTGTTTTGATGGGTTATTGCCATCTGTTCCGAAATTGAATTTCAGTTTGTTTCAATAGCGTTTGGCAGTAAACAGGAGTGACGCGGGTATCTCGTTTGTGCATCTTGATGCAATAATCAGAGGTAATTGGAGCATGCACCAGCCACAGAGGCTTATGACATGTTTTTAAACAAGTGTTGACTGATAGGGAACTAATTTAACAAAAACTGGAAATCGGACTCCACTGAGAAGGCGTGCAGGGAATAACACAGGGTCTGTGGTAACCGCACCAAGGGTGCCTTAAAAAAAAAAAATGGCATGTTCAAGTTTGCTTGCCTTTCCTGAAGGAGTTTGGGTGCAGGCTGCTGACCGGCAAGGCTGTGACCCTGGGGGGACGGCTGATCACCTGGCGACTAGAGTTAATCACCTGTCAGGCCTGGGGTTGGGTTCACTCATCCCCAGCTCCCGCCTCAGTGGCTCCCACGGATGGGAAAACCTCTAGGTAAGGGACGCACAAAATCAACTTCAAGTGGCAATGTTTGGTGTCAATTAGCACAGATTTGGAAACTTTTTATTTGGAAATTAATCTGCCTTGGATAAGATTGTAGGATTTTGTATTTATGCTGACCCACAACCAATACACAGACACACAGACGTATCCCACACAGGCGTCACATACAGCCTTGCTCAGAGTGCCGGCTGAATGTATATCCCATTTTAATGCAAGTTTGATACTAAGAAGGAGAAATAAAAGAACAAAACCTGTCATTTACATCTCTAAGCCGTATAACAGACAGAGATTATTAGAGCAGAGCGCGCCATTCTCCTGAGGGTCTGGATTTCAAGCAGGGTGAAAAGCGTGAGGATAAGAATTTGAAATTCAAATGACGAAGGAAAGAAACAGCCTAAAATGTTGGCTTCCACAGATACTGACCTCAAATACAAATGGCGGTGAGTTTTTCTGTTCGTGCACCAGAGAGAGGAGACAGAATTGTGTGTGGGGCACCCGGAGATCGGTGTGAAAATAAAGCCTGTGCCTGCCTGTGATCCTTGCCCCTCGTGGAAAGGCGCAGACCCCGGTGATGAAGCAGGGAGCGAACGCAGCGGGGAGAAAACTCACCACGTGTCTGTGTTTCTAACACACACTGATGTCCACTGGGTTGAGACTTTATGTGGAGCAAATTTCTTTAGAAGGTAAAGAATTACAGCTTCTTAACATACGATTCGAAATGCGTCAGTATCTCCCACCTCGTAACACGCGCGGGGACGGCAGAAAAGAGGAAATCTAAACGTAGTGTTTTCCTGAACAGCAATCGTGGGGACACCGACCTCATTAGACGTGACATCCCACCTGTGGAAACTGAAGCAGGTAGGATGGACAGAAGCATCTAGGGATTTATAGATGCAATACTTATTATCACTAATGGGAGCCAGGCACCCAAATCCTAGAACGTCCAGGTGAGGCTGTGCCCATAAGAACTCGGTGCGCTCTCGCAAGGAGACATTGTCGTCACGGTGGCTATTTTAATAAGGGTTAATGTAATTGGAACAAAAGCAGAACACGCCGTGCCTTGCGTTTTCCCCAAAGCCATCTAGGTGATTTGTAGAAAAAATTTTTCGAAAGTGTAAGTTGTTTTCTTTCAGAACTGTTTATGAAACAGCCTAGAAGATTCCATGTAAACGTGGCTAGAATAGGAAGACAGAATAGTGGTTATGCGATGTTCATGCTAGTTTCTCTCTTATTTATTTATTTTCTCCACAAGCCTGAACGTATTTCCAAGGAAATCGGTTTTGTTTCTGATTCTCAGACAAACCCAAGATAAACAGAGAGAGAGAGACAGACTTTCTACCGACAAGAAGTATGGTCTTACCAGGGAAATAAATGAGGCCTGGTAACACTTGAAATAATACTTCCAGCTCGATATTGGGCAAAGCGGTAATTACTCGGGCCGTGCTGGCTCAGGGCTTCATCAGTTCAGGTGGAGGAAATGTGGACAGGTGACTGAGTCTGAGAAAAGCTTCACAGAAGTGGACCCAGAGTTGGCCTTTGGAGGAATGGAACGTGGGCCGGCGGGAAAAAGAAAAGAGATGCTCCGAGGAAGAGCTGTCAAAACAACTCTGTGCAGTTACCTTTCCACGAGGGACATTTGGGCACTTGTCCTCGACTTTCGGTAGCGCCAACACAACCCAGGGGGTAACTGGCCAGAGATGCAGCAGGGACCGCGAGACTGGCCAGGTGATGGCTTTTTCAGTTTGTGCCTTAAAACGAAAACCCTGCTGCTAAATACCTGGACATGAATTTGACCTCCAAGTCACCCTTTCTAATTTCCTATTTTACCCTGCCCTGTATTTCCTAGAATTCATCTTTTATCTTTTTCCTTTTTTGAAACCATGATCAGAAGTCATTTGAACCAGATTTAAAGACTGCTTTTTAAAAGTTGGGTTTCAAGCAAGAAGGGAATGCCGCGTGTTGTTTGCGGCCCCGGGGCGACACCCTCCCCGAGACAGCTCTGAAGAGGAAATGGGACAGCACGCTCCGGGGGCCACGGAAGACACGCTGCTGTAGCAATGTCCTCAAATCACCCTCCTCACCATCCACGGGCACAGCTTCTGTCTCTTTTACCTTCTCCAAGGCGCCCGGGCTGTCGGTTCTCCTCTAGTCCTGGACAGTGAGGTCCAGACCCCGCGGGTGAGGGGTCACCTCTGTCTGCATCCCCAGTCTCCACTCCAGGCACTTCTGTGTGACTCTGGGCAAACAAGTCAAGAGTTAATTCAGTGGATTCACTAGCGAATCCAATAACGAATCCCCTGTGAAACCAGTGGTTTAACAACATTGACCGGCTGTTCTGGGAGTGATGTGAGCACAGCTTCCCTCCCGTGTCATGGGTGCTACCTGTCCACGCTCCCTTTGCAAGCCTGCACCACAGTGACAAGCGGGAACGCTCTCTCAGCTGCTCGGAGAAGAGTAATATGTAAATCTAAGCTATTACTATTTCTTCACCAAAATTTACGTATCTATGATTATATGTATAATTATGAGCTATTATAAGCTTACATACAAATATGAGCAATTACTACTTTTTTCACTGAAGATTTTATGTATATATAGAGAGAGATATAATACATATGGGTATTTCACACATGCTAAGAATTCTTTCCTCCTTAATGGCAAAGCATGATGGAAGGAAAAATAAAAGCTTTTACTAATGGTCTCCTACTATCTGCACAGAAAATTCCTGTTGATGAGATCGATATTATTCCTGTTCAGACATTTACACAGCCTGTGTTTGACATGCCTGTCACACATTAGGGAGGACGTATTTTTGAAGACGTTGGACTTTAAAGGAGAAAAATGAGAAAAACTTTAAGTCGAAGTTATTCTGTTTAATGACTCCCCTATCCAGGGCTGGCTTCTGCGTCGGTGGCGTTGGGACTGTTGTTAACCCGTGCTTTTGGGCGCACGTTCGTCGTGAGTAATTCAGGAGTTGGGTAGTAAGGGATTGGTGGGAAGGCCACTTGACTTCCAAATTTACAGAAGCCTGTTTTAAGGTGAAAACCATTATGAAGGCTATGTGCGTGTTTTATTAATGAAAATGGGTAATTTGTCCATGTCTGGGAAGGAGAACTATGATAGTCGTTAGGAGAAGTGTCCTGAATCGGTGACATTTTTACGACGCAGCAATGGTCTTACTGTATGACACACACACACACAAACATTAAAGGGACCTGAGGTTGGCATGAAACTGCAGAGTAGTGTGAAGAGGGAGGGAGGAAGAGAAAATTCAACATAGAACATTAACAGTTACAAAAATAGGAATGTTCTCGGTCCAGGATTTGGCATTCTTGGCTGGAGTGCCTAGTTTGTGTAAAAAAAAAAAAAATCAGCAGAATAAATTACATTTTTGCTTTGGCATCAGAAAGCCCACCCTCCAAGTTGATATGGAAAATGCCTATGTTAAACTGTCACCCAGGCATGCCTCTGACCTCTGGCTCCATCCATGGTGGGAGGGGAGGGGGTCTTGGGTCAGCCCTCCCTTCTGCTCTGCACCTGTTTATGTTTCCTGGGTCCTTACTCCCCAGAGATGGTTTTTCATCCCCAGGGAAAGACCCTACCCTTAGACCACATAGTCCCAAACCAGTAAGAAGGGCAGAGGCTAGACGTGTGGGAATGGAGGGAGAGAAGATTCTGGAAAGAGGGGAGACTGGAAGCTGAGCCCTGCATCCTGCCCTTCCTGGCACAGATACCACCCCAGGTCCCCAAAACACAGCTACAGAGATTTTGAAACACATCCACGCTTTTGCAGTGTCCACCATCCCTGGATTGCTAAAGTCATGTCTCAGCCACCCTGGAGCAATTAGAGAAGTGGTTTCTACACTTCCCTGGGTTCTGCTTGTTGTGTGTGTGTGTGTGTCAATCTAATAAGTTAATTCTTTAAATTTTTGTCTTCTTACAAACCCTAACAAGTTAGAGACTAGGGGCGTGAAGGTTTTGCTCAGAAAGCTGAGGCCTCGTCTGTGGAAGGGGAACTGAATGTGGTCTTAGGGTCAATGGGTGGAAACTGCATGGAATCCTGAAGACATATTATGAGGGCCCGGCTCTGAGACAAGTCAGGGAGACTTGAAACCATCGCCAGGCACCAAGGATGGGCTGGACACTCTGTGTGGACTGTGTGCACTTCCTCCTCCTGTAGGTTTTGGAACAAGCCTGAGCAATCTCTTGGTGGAAATCCCAGATTAAAAGGAGACCCAGATGACCATAAGGACCCTTTTCATCATCCCCTAAACAGTGAGATGCAGCGGTACATCATTCCTCATCATGCAGTAGAAAGTTCTGGTTCTTCTACTACCTGAACTGGAACTGTCCGGGTCCCTAAGTGTTCCGGCTTCAGTTTTCTCATCTGTGAAATGCAATATTGGTTTGTTATCCCTTAGGTCTCTTCCCACTGTGAACTTTTGTTAGATCTCTTCGCGGTGTTCACCTCAACATAAGGTCGGTAGTAGAACCAGGGCGTTCCTGCGTCCTGCCCTCAAGGTCCGCTGTGCCAAGCGCATTTTCCAGCCTGGATTGAGCCCCCTGTACCAAGTACAGGCACCGTCTTACACGTCAGCACCATGCTCGGTTAGCCAGAAACAGCCGCTGAGGCAGTTCTCCGAAGCACTGATTCAAATCACATTTCTAACATGTAGGGCAGAATGGAAAAAGGAATCAGGTCGCCAGATTTATCTCCAGCTTGTCAAATTTGTGTCATCATTTGCAAAGTTGATTCCCTCCCTGGATTTTTTTATTATTTCTGACCTGTTGCAAGTGCCAAGTGAGTGACTTTTCAAAACAGCACGTAGAAAATACTTTCTGACCAACTCTAGTTCCATGTGTGTTGGGTAATAAAAGGGTCTTCTGATCAACAAGATTGGCATTCTTTGGGTTAAACCAAGTTAAATCAAGGTTAAATCTGCGGGACTTCTCAGAGCCTTTATACTGATAGAAATTCTGGATATTCACAAAAAGAACATGATGATGTGCAGAGTCCCCAAATGGAGCCCCCAAATTTTGGGGGGGGGATTTTTTTTTCATGAAGCATTCCTCGCACTGGTATTCTGAGGGACACATTTTAGAACCAATTTTCTATGATTTCCTACTTTTAAAAAAATAAAAGAGCAAACAACAGATTGGAAAGTGATGAAAGCAGTAATAATGTGATACAGATAAAGCACCATTACAAGAGGAAAAAGCAGTCAGAGTTAATGAGGTATCTGGAATACGGGCTATTTCTGAAGTAATATGACAGTTTCGAGAACCTACAATATTTTAAATCAGTATCGATCAATATTTAAAATCAGCATTTTAAATTTAGATCAGAGGATCTGTTTTATTGAATAGTTGTGACTGAGCATGAATTCGCCCCCAAACCAAGACTTCAGATGCTGGAAAAGCACCTCGTTCCTCTGTCTCCCTGTGACTTTACAGCATCAGTTCTCTTAATGACCTTTTTTTCCTAAATGGAGGTCCTGGGGATTGAACCAAGAGCTAAGCATTTGCTCTGCCCTTGAGCTACACCCTCCCCCCTTAGTGAACTCGTCTCCACAGATAAAGTGCATGAACTTCAGGCCTCCACATTAAGAGCATTCAAAGAAATCAGGCTGTTTAGAGAGTGAAAGGTTAAATCATTTTATGTTTTCTGGTTTTTAGTGGGGGAAAAAAAAAATCTCCTTTCCTGGTGCGATAATTAGTCAGAGCCGGGAAGGCAAAGCCCAGCCATGTCTCTCCGTCTTGTTTTCACAGCTGAGTCGGTAGTATTATCAAGGGCGACTCTGAGCCCTGTCTCCAGCTCGTGCGGTGCTGAGGAGGCGTGCGTTTGGGGGTTGTCCCTTTATGCGACATTTTATTTTCACTAACTTGACGGGACTCCCTTTTCCTTTCTCTTAAGCTTGCCACGAAGGTATCTTGGGGTGGGGGAGTGCTTCCGGTGGTAGGATGAGGGCTGTGTGAGCTCCCGGTTGGGTTGAATCCACGATCTGACCACAGAGCCCTTTCTGCGCGCTGACCCTCCCTGGGGTCATGTTGTTAAACTTAGAGATGGCGCCCCTCCTCTTGGGCGACCGGTGAAGTTTATGGCCACTGCTTTCCTTTCTTCTAAACACGTGATTCCTCCTCAGGGTCTGTATAAATCATGAGGCCACCTAGGTCATTAAAATCCTTCCTCATCTCCACGAGCTTGCTGCTCACAAAAAAATAGTTGCCAATTAATTATGCAGTCTGTAAGGCAAGTCAGTGACAAGGAAAAAATCATGGAAACTCACGTTTAGGCTAATAACCAGGGATGCCCTGCACATTTTGTTTTTTAACCAGTTTGTATGCTGTGACATAGGAAAAAAAAAAAAACCTAGTTGATAGTTGAAGTATTTTATGTCCACAATCTATTTCTCATTCTATCAATTATTCCCTGTATCACAAATTGGCATGGGGTTACAGAATACGTTCTAGGCTGGTGAGGCTGCTGGTGGTCCAGTTGTCTGCAAATGATACACCTGCTTTCTTACTTAATAGCACTTTAAATAATGAAAACAAAATGAAAAACAACAAATACCCTAAGCAGGAACACTTCAGACTCTGAAGATGACTTGCAGCAAACAGTATGCTGCTTTCAGTAAACACGAGGAACTAAGGAAAAGAAAGTCCCTCCATGACATGATCTGTTTTTCTCATGTGTGTTTCATTTTAGTGTCATAAATGCATCAGGTCCACATCTCAAAGCTCCATGTTTCTTGGCTGTGGTTGGCTTAGTGGTTTGTACTGTAAGTAAGCCTTTAGGGTCTGCTGAACAGAACGGAACAGCACAGTTGACTTGGGTCACTGCCAACTCCCCATCCCCAAATTCGGCTGGCCCTTTCTTTCAAATTAGCGTCACTAAAAGGAAGAGTCATCTAATCTGTCACCAGACCTATTTTCCTTCAGCATTTTTTGCTTTCTGCTTTTCCAGAAACGATGAGTGGTTCTTACAGCACAAGGGACTTCCCCACTCCAGAATGACTAAGCCCACCTACCTGATGCTGAGAAGCTTCTCCTGTAATTACTGAAAAGAAAGAAAGAAAGAAAAAGCCTTTAAAAAATGAGTATTTGCCAACATTAGTTCCTGCAGCTCTGATTAGCAAACGACCTAGATCCCCACTGAATAATGACTAATTAATCAGGAGGCTTTTTTTAAACTCTTCAAATTAGCACGTTAGGTCCTCTAGTCCAAAACAGAATTACAGCTCTATTTCTTTTTCCAAAGAATTAAGAAGGAAACTTGCAGATTGTGGTCTTGCTATGCCACCAGGCAGGCACTGCCTTCCCAGAACCGGAAGTTATGCCCCGGTGCCTCCCCCGCACCAATTAAGGGGTCTTTTTGAGCAAATTCAGCACTGCATGCTGATGGCACTAATCCAACTGCAGATTGTTAAATCGGTTGGCTACATCAATGGAAACACTTAAAGGATTTAGTGATTTCTTTTTTAAAAAAAAGTATTGTAGTATATATAAATTGATTTCTTTAACTCCATTCCTATGGCTTTAATTGATTGATTTTTGGTGGTCATAGCAGGGCAAGGCCTACCATCATTCCAAATAGTATTTACAGAGCATCAGGTGTCCTGCTCTGTGAGTCAGTCATCCTCTACCTGTAGATGCCCCGGAGCAGTGACGGTAGCTACCCCACCTGCACTCCCTAAACTACAGTCTGTCTTGAACTGGGTAGTCAGTACACCTTTTTGGAAAACAAAACTGTGTTCCACTGGGTTTTCTGTGCATGTCTCTTGGCTTCGCCTGCGTTCCAGCCTCCCTTGGGAAGGGACGTCAACATGTATTAATTACTTCACTGAGTCCTCCCTACCATCCTGCAAGTTCCTTATCCTCTTGTCCATTATGCAGGTGAGTAGCTGAGGCTCGCAGGTGTTAACTAGTGGCCCACCCAAGGCTGTCAGCTCGTCACTGACAGAATGTGAGAGACTCAGATCAGATGTCCCACTTGGGTTGATTTGTCTGACGGCCAGGCAGGTGGAAGCCCCTGCCCCACTGTCCCTTTGAGGCTTTGTGGGAGGTCAGAGATGGTGGCACTTCTCCATCAGTCAGAGGTGCAGGAGTGAATCCTGAGGCTCAGAGATCACCCGAGCCCAGCTCTCCCTCCACTGGACCTTGGGAACTCAGTTAGCTTCAAAACAAGACATCCCTTTTAGAAGCCTGAGAGAAGAGGAGCAGAGATGACAGCCTTTATTTAAAATGAATGAAATACAAAACTTAAAGATATAAGGGTTTAAAGTAAATAAGAAGGGAGTAAATGTGCCCAAAATGTCCCTTTGTCACTTTTTGATGGCTTGACCAGCTCTATAAACCCATCCTGAGACAGTCCATGAAAGTCTTTCTTTTTTTTCCCCCCTGAGAACAGTGGAAAGTTGGCAAGAAGTAAAAATTTTCTATGAAAGAGGGAAGCGAACAAGTTGTAAATGATGTTAATATCTTCCAGATGGCACCGTTTTACTTGGGAACTGAATTTATTGTAATTAAAGGCATGTGAATTTTTCTATAAATACTGAACTTTGCAAGTTTGATGCTGGAAGACTCCATTACCTCCGAGCATAGTTGTTTTAAGGGGGAGGGGGTGTTCCTTTACTTCTATTTAAAATGTATCTTTGGATTTCATAATCGGAGTTAAATCATAGAGATATTTTCCCATGTGAAGGATTTTTTAATCTTCCATGCCAATAAATCTTAATTATAAAGTGAGATTCCTCATAAATGAGAATTCAAACTCCAAACATTTTCCATGAAAACGATATATATTTTGACCATCATTTTACACCACACGTCTTGCATGCTTTTATGTATTTATTTCAGCATTAAGCTATCAGTTTTCTGTCTCTAGACATATGTTTTGGACAATCTTGGAATTTCTGTTTTTGCTTCCATCAGGAGAGCATGGTTCATTCCAGAACCCCACTTTCCTTCCACTGCAAGTGAGGACCATTGATCAGCTCAGGGGTCCTAACCCAACAGCCAGTGGGACATGAGAACATTGAAATAGCCTCCAGCATCACTGGGGTTTCCCATGGCTGCCCTTCATCTTACCCTGGATCTCACTAGCCATCTCAGGAGATGGAAGGGGACCATCCTTCCTGCCTGGGTCTGTACTGCAGTTCCCGGGTGCCCTGTGTCCATCCAGAGTTAGGTCTGCATGGTGGGCAGAATCCCAAGATTACACACAATTTCTCACAGTTTCTCCATCACCCATTCATCTAGGTGCTGCCCTCCAGGGATTTTGCAGATTTAATTAAGTTGCCAGATTAGTGACCTCAAGAAAGGGAGGTTATCTTAGGTGACCTGGCCTAATCAGATGAACCCTTACAACAGACTCAGCTTTTCCTGGTTTTTTTTTTTTTTTTTGGCGATACTCGGGATTGAGCCAAGATCTCGTACATGCTAAGCAAACACTCTACCACTGAGCTATACCCTCCTCTTCCTGAAGAGTTTTGAAGCAGGAGAAGAATTCGAGGTGAGGGAGAGTCTCTGTTGCTGGCTGTGAAGCTGGAGGGGGACACATGACAAGGAGGGCGGGTGGCCACTGGGATCTGAGAGCCCTTGCCAGCTGGTAACCAGCAGGGAAATGGGGATGGCAGTCCTGCAGCTGCAGGAAACTGAGTTCTGCCACAGTGGTGCGAGCTGTGACAAGGACACAGGGATAAGATGAGGATGCAGCCCTGCCAACACTTAATTCCCATCTTGTGATACACTGAGCAGAGACCCCAGCCCCCTTGCCAGGCCAGACTTCTGACCTGCAGACCCCGAGCTGATAAATGTGTGCCACCCTTAGTCCCTATGTTTGGGGTGACTTGCTACGCAGCAGCAGGAAACTGTCTGCTACCTGCTGGACGTTTATTATCTGTTTCTCTCCTTCCAATGGTCTTGACCAGCCATGACCCCTGCCACCCTCGTACTCCCTCACACAGTCAGTGAAGATCCCTGTGAATTATTACCATTTAATATTTCTTTTTACTCCAGAACCACTTAATATTTCTTTTTACTCCAGTAAAAGCCTTTCCATGAAGATTTTCTTTCTTCACTTTTGTCATGCCTTATTTCCTGGGACTGTTCACCCTCATACGTATTATTGTGTTATCTAACCATTAATCATACCTTTTCCACAGCTGCAGTCAAATTATTGGTATTCATTCTGATGGGCCTGGAGCATTACAGAAGCTTAAAGATGGAAATTTTAACATGCGAGATTAGCTTTATGAGTTTTCCCGCACTCTGACTATTTGAGAACGGGTTACCTATGATATGTATAGAAATCCTTCTTACACTTTAATCAGAGGAGCCCCACGGGAAAGCCGTCAGGTGGACCATATGGCTTTGGAACTTCCTGGAGGAGAACGATTTGGAAGTCTGTGGACAAGCACATGAGTAACACCGTGTGGGCCTTTGAGGTGGACAGTGATGTCAAACAAAAGGCGGTGCTTGCAGTAATTGTTTGTCCCAAGAGAGGTGAGATGTTTGCTGGCCCGCTGACTGTCAGTGGAGCAGGCTGCTGGAGGGATGGTTTGGCTTAAGAAGATCCAGAGCTGCTTTGCAAAGCTGGCTGGTCTTTTAGCACCATGCCCCCCCAGTCCTGTCGGGGGGCCCAGCCGTCTGTCACGCCTGCACCCTGGGATCATGCTTGATTGAAGCTCGGTGGGCAGTGACCCCTCACAGCTGGAACTTGAGTTTGGGTGATAAGGTCAGTGAAGGAGCTTGCTGCTGGGCGGCGGGAATCCCACTGAAGTGCTAGCCTCCGGCTCCCGTGAGCAGAGTTACCAGCATCTCCCAGGTGGCCCGAATCCGCACGAACACACGGCAAGCAGGAAAGTGGTCTTGCTGTGGATCAGAAGTGAGTCTTGCGGAGTGTGTGGAAAGTATGACTAGAGTAGAGGAAAAAGTGAATTTGGGGAAGTGTTATAACAAATGAGAATGAGCCGCAGAGCAAAACTCATGTCTGCGGTCCTGCTCCTGGTCCACAGTGTGCACATAAGAAGAAAACATATATATGTATGTATGTATATAGGGAAAAAGTCTCTCTTTGGGAAAAGTATTTGGCATTATTTTAATGAAGGAAAAATTACTTTATACACCTAGAAGCAAACGTTAAAGGGGAATTATGACAATGTAATAAACAAAGCGGTATTCTGTTGATGGTGTAAACTTTAAAATTTTGTTCGGATTTGGAAGGACTTCCATAGACATTGGTATGTGACCACAGGAAGCCAGGTCACAGCCCAGCTTCTCTGTCCCTCTGAAAATGCAAAGGGCTTCTGTGCAGGGCCCCCAGCTTGGTCCCTGACCTGAATTTAGCCTTTGCCTGCTCTGTCCTGGGGGGCTGCACCCAGCTGGCTCCATCCCAGGGGCCGTGAGAGGGTCCTGCCCTCCCACCTGCCCATCTTGAGGATGTGGGCTCTGCCTCTGGAGCCACCTGTCTTGAGGCCTGAGATGCAGGCACCAGGAAGAGAACAAAATGACAGCCACCTGTCAGCACCACTCCTATTTCTGTGTCCAGGCTGGGCTTGGGTTCTAGCCATGTGGTCCCTGAGCATCAGCCTGAGAGGGAGGGACCAGGACAGCCCTGGGAGGAAGCCCAATCTGAGGCCACCATCAATGCCACTGAAACTGCCCAGTGATGTGACTCCCTGATGGCCAAGGGCCCTCTCTGTCTCTCTCTTTCCCTGACATGCACACAGGCACACACACCTTTGCACACACCAAGATGTTTGTTTCTATGGTGCTAAGCACCCATGGAGAAAAAAAATCAATGATGTATTAGTTGATGTGGCATTTTTCTAGCAACAGTGACCAGTTGAAAAGGTGAATTACATGTTGTTAATGACTAATTCTAAAATAATAAGTCATACCCATTTCCCACCTGCAAAAAAATATGTGTGAAAGGGAGTAACGAGCAAATATTGGGGTCAAAGCTGCCCCAAAGTAGGCAGTGCGGAAAGGTTACTAGTTATTTGTGCATGTGCCTTTCTCCGGTGCTTGGCCTCCTCTGGTCTCCCTTCTGGGATGGTGCCAGCTGACAACTGCCCTCCCAGGATCTTGGGAAAGATTCCGCTCAGTAATAATCTAGGAGTGTATTGTGACATGGAAATTACTGTGCAAAATGGCAAGTATCACTACCATAATTTCAGAAAGTATTATATCCAATCCGATTCATTTTGACTTCCTAGTACAAAGAGAAAATGTGTCACACAGAAACTCATTGATGCAGTTGTTTAAAAAAAAAAAAGATGAAGCCTTTGATTTATTTCCAAGTAAAACATCATAAAAGATAGTGTTCTCTGACCAGGAAATATAAAATTGTTAGCTGGGCAGAAAGGTATTGATCTGCTGCTTCATATATAGGTGGATAGTGCTTTTCAAAATAACTTGTATCTGATTACAAAGGAAAACTTGTCCATTGTACAAATTTTGAAAAATGCAGAAATAATAATAATAATACAGATACAACCTCACTACCCAGAGATAAACACTTGTTAATGTTTCCTTCCTGCTCCCATTGTATGAATAAAAACTGAGAATATCCTGTGTATAGAGTTTTATGTGCTGAGTTTTTGCTTATTTATCATAAGCTTTCTTCCTTTGTTATAAAAAATCCTTTGTGGAACATGCTTTTTAACGGCTGAATAATATTCCTCAACAATTTTCCCTTCTTGTTTTCTCCCTGTCTGCCTTCTTTCCTTCCCCCTTCCCCAATAATATAGAGCTTCTGGCAATATTTCTTTTTTGCATACACGTTTGATGTCTTTCCAGATTATGTCCTGTGAAGAGATTTCTGAAAATGCTTTTACCAAATAAGAGGCTATGCACCCTATGAGGCGTTTCATATATTTACTTGATGTGAACACCTCAAGTGAGCCGGCATGGTGACAGGGTGAATTGTGTGGAATCGCTCAGAAACACAGACGCAAACTCAAGGGCCCCTCCCAGATCCATCACTGTATATTTTTATATCCAAATCCGCTTTCTAATACTCTGAGAAAAAAAAAAAATCTGTTCTTTTCTGGGGAAGAGGGAGGGCAATTCCTGGATAGCAGCATGGTGATCGTTTGCAGCGTGTTCCATGGGGATAGCTATTCACGCCTGGTGAGGAATAAACCAAAGATCCAGAGAAACATATTTTTGCAGGTGAAAATTATGTTCACCAACATCATTTCGCACTCCAGTTTATGATGTCAGGTATTGAGTTTCTCCATTATTAATGTACGCATTCAGGCGGGGGTAGATCCTCTTGGAAGGAGATTAAAAAGACACCGTTACCTAAAATCCCCCTTCCTAATAACTGAAGAATGCCCAGAAGCTGTGAGGGGGTTGGCACGGTAGCTGCCCATACAGACGACACCCTGGGGGGGTAGTGTTTCCCCATTAACGGGCTTCACCATAGAGTCGGGGGTCACATGCACTCGCAGGAGAAAACCCGGCTTCAGTAAAGCGTGCTATTTGTCTACCCAGCAGTGCATACCTAGAAAGCCTCTGAAACCCTCTTTAGTGACTGAAGACATTTCTCATTTTCCCATCACTTTTCCCCTTCCTTGGCCCTTTTCCTAAAACCATAATTCAAACTTTCCAAAAGAAAAATAGTAATAATCTCTGAGTAATCCTTTCAAGAATTCTTAGAAGGAAATCTTTATCCTTTTATCGCTCTTATGGGAAACCTAACTCGTGATTAGTATTAGGACTCAGAATGTTTTCACCACCCACATCTGCCCAGCTGGGGTGAGGACTGGCGGAGGGTACGCAGGCAGGAAGGCCTGGGGCTTGAGAACTGTGCAGTTTAAAGCCAGGGACACTCAGGAGTAGAGCCACCCAGGGTCTCAGACTCGAAAACCGAAACCTTAGAAAAGTGTTTTTAATTGTCAGAAGGTTAGGTAGAGAGGTCATTGCATGATTCCCAGTAAACGCAGGCTGCTTTCCCATTATTGGTGCAGAAAGGGGACACTTGCAGGTGGAGGATTTAAGGAGAGCGCTGGGAAGGCCTGATGCTGAGGTCCCCGTGATGAAACGTGGGAGGTGAGGTCCAGAAGGGGCTTTCCTGTTCAGGTGGGTGTGCACTTTGGACCCAGACTTGGCCTCCTTCTCACCCAGAATATTCTTCTTCCAGAGCAGGACTCCAGAGGGACAGGCGGGTTAACCGTGTGACCCCCCTGCACCTTCCATGAGCTGGATTCCCGAGATGCCATCCCCAGGGCGCCTCCAGAGGCCGCAGCTGGAAGCTGTGGGTTCCGAATGAGATTCTGACAGGTGCTTCCCGATGCACCCGGGCAGGGCCCTGCTCCCAGCGCCCGGCATCCTGGCATCGCCAGGCCCCTGGTGCTTCCTGTCCTGGCAGCAGTAACGGAGCAGTGCGGCGGCTGGGGGATCGAAATTTGCAAACTCAGGATGCCGGGCGCAGGCCAGCGCTGGCTGGGCACGTTGCTGCAGTGACACGTTCAGTCTCCCAAGGAGGGATGCTGGCACCGCGGCCGCATTCCTGGCACCACGCTGCCGGCGAGGAGCTCACGGAGGAGAGGAGCTGCTCTCAGCCCCAGGGGGAGACACAAGCTGCTTTCCCAACTTCCCTGGCAGAATCCCCCTTCACAATCTGTACGCCTACACCCCCCTGAATATTTACACGAACTGCGATGTGTGATACATCTGGGGGCCCTGGGGGGCGGTACCACAAAGAGAAATGCTCAAGTGATGGCCGAATCCCAGTCTAGAGGTGAATCCACTATACCCCAGAATAAGCCCATCTCCCAAAGCTGGCACTTAAGAGGCAACCACTTACCTCTTAGTAGGGGGAGGTTCCAGCCTCTATGCCCCTGTTAAAAATAGCTTTTACTGTTGCCCAGGGGAGAGCCTTGTGATTACTATTAGAAGATCACGTGAATTAAAATACTGTCTTCCTTCCCCGTTACAACTCACTGGGACTCTCTTAGCTGAGTTCTCTCGTACCTGGGAGAAAGGGCTCCCCGCAGAAGTGCCCTTAGTTCTGCAGAATGCCTGACCCACCTCTCTTATTTGTGTCTGGAAGGCAAAATGCGCTCGGACTGTGCCACTTAGTATTCAGACCATGTCGAGATTCAAGCAAAAAGCCTATCCAGCACAAGTCGCCCGGCCAAAGCCAGTCAGCAGTTCACATCACAGTTAAATTACAGGCAAGCGCGGGGCCAACCATGCAGACCTGTCTAGTCAATGAAGCACCAGAGATAAAAGGAATTGCTGCATAGATGCCAACTGGTGCAGCTTGAGTGGGAGGGAGATTGAGGTCCTTTCCAGCAGCCCTCGGTTGGCTGTGAGAGGCCACAGAGGATTTTGAGCAGAAGCTGTCTTCATCCTCCTCCTCCTCGTCCTCTGCTTTTCCTTCTCCTCCTCCTTTGTCTTGTCTTAGCATGCAGAGCGTCTCCCAGTGTATACAGAAGCAAACAATTCCTCTGTGCAGCCCCATAGTTTTGCCAACGGACCACGATTCTCGCCAGCCAGTGGTTACTACTGGATGTAGCAGAGGAAATGCAGTTAATACAATAATTCACAGATGCGAATGCTCTATTCCATCAACGTCAGCTTTATTTTCTTCCTGATGTACACAAAGCTGGCACACAATGCTCACTGATGAGGTCATGTCATTTCTAATTTAGAGAGCCTTAAGCCGTCCACTCCAACCAGTGATAGCATCTTAGCAGTTGTCTCGTGAGACTTTACGTAAACAGAAGGAATGCGTCCTGGACTGTTTGAAAAGGATTGCGAAGGATGACATTTGTCCTCACGAAGATTTCTCGCCCTTTGATCTCTCTCAAATGGCCGGATACAGTTTATGTTCCTGCCGTATTTTAGCCATTCCTGAAATTAATATATCCCAGGACTTTGGAACCAAGTGAGACACAGAAATAAAGATTTGAGATGAATGGATTGTAATGTTTTCATATCAATTCTAGAAGGAACAAGGAAGACAAATCAGATTATCTGGCTTTGAGGTGACTCGGCAAATAAAAAGAGAAGAAAGAGCGAGACACTAAGAGACATATAATGCCAAGCAAGCAAAAATCTTCCTGTTTTCCTGGGGGATGTTAGTTTATTGGAGATGGTTTCGCACCTTTTAGAGATGAAGGCTCGGGCACATGTATTAACCCCGTGCCATCTTTAGGGTAATGTTTTATTGCCACTTCTTTCATCATTTGTCTCCTTAATATATTACTATTAAGTCTGAATTTTTAAAAATCATTATCATTTTGATGATTTCGAGTGTGTCATGTTTCCTTTTGAGGCAACAGTGTTCCTTTAAAGATTCAGGCTCCTGAGTATAGACAAAGTCCCTTTCAATTTTTAAATATACTTTTTCTTTGCAGAAAGTCTGTTCTGCAGGTCAAGGGTAGTTTGAGGGGAAGATGGTCTGTGTTTTGACCACAATGGATACTGAGCGAGTTTTTTTTTTTTTTTTTTTTCCTAAGAAGCCTGGAGTTTGGTAGAATCAAGTTAAAAAGTAAAGAATCTGTTTATTATTCTGTGGCCATATGTTTAGAGGGTCGCTTACAGAAATCAAAGTATTATTCATGGAGTGCTCCAGCCAAGGAGACATTTTGAATTCATAAAAGAACTTCACAGTTTGAAAAGAATGCACAGCCTTATGTACTGACACCCCCCCCCCAGACAAAGGAACACAGTTTAATAATAAGGAATTGTGCTCATGAGATTTTCCTTTTTCTTGTTAATTGGTTACTTTAACTGACATTGTCTGCCAGTATAATGGACACCATTATTAATAGCTCTGTGTTGCCAGATGATGTATACAGACATGATGCAGTCCATTTTAATTATTTCATTTTGCCAGACTTCTTTCCTCTCCGTGTAATCCCGCGGTGAATGCAGACAGTGCTTTTTCTCCTGGCAGACAGTGGTGGACAATACCGCCTTCTAAACTGCTGAAATTAAAGGGGCGTTTCTCACTAACCTGACGTTCCCTTCCTCCTCTGTGTCTCAGGTATGACTACGTGGAGGTCATCGACGGAGAAAATGAAAATGGGCGTTTATGGGGAAAGTTCTGTGGAAAGATTGCCCCTTCGCCTGTCGTGTCTTCAGGGCCGTTTCTCTTCATCAAATTTGTCTCTGACTATGAGACCCACGGTGCGGGATTTTCCATACGTTATGAGATTTTCAAGAGAGGTGAGTAACTTACAGTAGAACAAGCATGACCAAGTGCTCATTAACGTCGCTTGGTCTCATGAAAGACGAAGTGGAAAGAAAGACGAGGAGGGATGTTTTGATCCTTTGGTAAAAAGCCATATATTCCCGTTAAAAATGTTGTTGGAAAATACTTTAAACAAAGAAAAATTACCCAATGTATGGAGGAAATACGTTTAAAAAACTTCTTAAATGTATTCTGAGAATCAAAATCCCATCATTCTACTGTGCTGACCCTTGTTTGTAAGGTATATACCCCATAAAACTCGTTATGGGCACTTCTTCTTATCTTTCTTCTTCAAAAATTAGTTTGATCTACTCTTTTTTTGAACATTTTTTTTGAAGTATTGTCAGTTGACAATGCTGTCAATGTCTAGTGGAGAGCATCATGTTTCAGGCACACACACACATACATATATTCCTTTTCACATTCTTTTTCGTTATAGGTCACTCCAAGATATTGACTATAGTTTCCTGTGCTATACAGAAGAAACTTGTTGTTTATCTATTTTATATATAGTAGTTAGTGATCTGCTTTTAAAGTTTGATTTCTTTTGTTAAAAATGCATGAGTCCCACTTACCTTAAAGTCATGTACACCTTGTTCCCTTTACTTTATTGCAAAATTCAAAACGGATAGTTCCCGGGAAGAGCAAAGCCATTCCCTGGCCTGACTTACAGAGTTTCTAAAGCTACTGAAGGAAGAAGAGGCTTTCTGTTAATGGAAGGATGGTTGGGAAGAGAACTTCTTGGAAGAAACAAAGCAGTCATGCTTTCAATGGCATTCCCTTTAGGAATTATCAGTTGCCCCTCCAAAATAATCATTTACTAATCTTCTGTTATGATGGTATGTATTGGGATGGGGTGGAATCTGAGATCACAGAGTGTCCCCGCTTTGAGGAATTAAACACACATTTCAGTCAGTTGATAAACAACATGTCTTTATCTGGATGTCACGGTTTTTCACAACAGCCTGTAGATTCCTGCTACGTGTTGAAATCAATCTTCTCTCTTACATTGACATTAATGTGGGGGAGACCTTCCAAGGACAGAGGCTCAAGATTTGAACATATTGTCCTGGAATGTAGGAGAAAGAGCTTTATTTAATAGAAAAAAAATCCAGCCACACCAAATGCAAAACCCTCAGGTCTCCTGGGTCAGTGGTAACCCAGAATAGCAAAAAGAACTTTAAGCATTTCTGGGAACATTTGGCACAACTTCTTTAAATTTCAAAACAATATGGTACAGCCTCATATAAATATGGAGAGAAGCAGAGAGCTTTCTTTGGAAATTCATCTGAGCACATGCTTAGGGAACCTCTGGTAAAGACAGCAGCAGACGTATGATCACAGTTACATCTGTATGCATTTCCTTGTGTTGAAAGCTGTTTGACTTACAGGAATCATATTGCACACGTGGGTGTATGTACACACACACGCATGCACACTTGTTCACTTTCCTGCACATGACAGCATCAAAGAAAGAAGGTGTCGGGAAGGGAGGCAAGGGTTGCCTTTGGTTCTCAGTGTCTCTTAAAGATCTGAAGATGGTTGACGGAGAATGAGGGCGAGAGCGTTCCCTAAGTTCTTAAGAAGACATCAGCTCCCTTCCAGGCGGACTCGGCCCCCAACACTTCTGTTAGTCTCCAATATAACGTCGTTTCCCTGTCCCGCTCTCCAGCGCCAGCCTTGAGGCTTGAAGCCTTATTTTCTTCTTTCTCTTCTTGCCTTCCTATGTCCATTGTGGCTCCTAGTTCTTCTGGATTTTCATCCAAAGGTCTCAAAGAGTCATGGCTTCAAACATTTTGAATCTCTGTGTTGTACTCCTGAGCCTAATACAATCTTGTAAATCAACTAGACCTCAATTAAAAAGAAGAGAGGGAATCACAGCTTCCTTTCCACATCCTCTGCCATTGACCATATAGGTGGTTCTTGCCCTGTTCACTTATCCTGCACACAGCATCTCAGACAGTCATCATCAAACCTTCACCTCCCGGAACCTGGCTCTAAGATTGTTCTTCTTAATTAAGGAGCTTTTTATTTTCCTGCACTCGTACCCAGCTTGTCCCCTCTACACACACACAAATATACATGTATTCATACTGTATGTATACACACACACACACACAAAACTATGGTTCATTAATCAGTTTGTTTTTCCTGAATACTTCAAAATTTCTCCATGTGTGCATGTTTCCTGACTAAATCACTACCATCTAAAACAACGGAAGCCCCTTTCTTTCTCCCTCACCGCACACACCGTGGTCCTTGTCGATACTCCGTAGGAGGCCCTTACCTGGTAGAGTGCCTTATGCACCCATAGGCAAGTTCATGGGCTCTCCTTCCTCCAAAGCCACTTAATGATATCATAGCATCTCTGTTCTTTTGAAAACATAGCACTTCTTCCGGGATGCAGCAACTTCAAGTTTCCTCAAAACATGCAAATTTGACTAATCATAGTTGTACCGACACGTTCTTCTTTTCCCTGCTGACCTTGATATTTCCTGGCAGGAGATTACAGTTCTAAGGGAGAGTTGGACCATGGCTGCTTCCCAAGGGCTGCATTTCTAGAGGACCCACCTTTGCTTGACAGCGGTAGCCAGTACCCCCCTCCCCATGCCTCCTGGAGCCCACCTCCAACTCTTCCCTGTCCTTCTCGGCCTGGATAACCCAGGCCCAGATGCTGGAAAAAGCCATAGCCGGTTCCCATGGGTCTCAGCGAGGGAAAGGGATGGTATTTATTGAGAGCAGGATTGGTCGCTTCATATGTTATTTGATTAAGAGTCTGTATATTTAATAATAATTCCAGAGAGAGTATCTTAGCTCTTAACATTATCCTTGTGGTCCTTAACCTTGTGGTCCTTAACCTTATGGTCCTTAACCTTACGGTCCATCCTTATGTTCCTTAACCTTATGGTCCATCCTTATGGCCTATCCTTGTTGTCCTTAACCTTATGGCCTATCCTTGTGGTCCTTAACCTTGTGGTCCTTAACCTTATGGTCCATCCTTATGGTCCTTAACCTTACGGTCCATCCTTGTGGTCCTTAACCTTATGGTCCATCCTTGTGGTCCTTAACCTTATGGTCCATCCTTGTGGTCCTTAACCTTATGGTCCATCCTTATGGTCCTTAACCTTATGGTCCATCCTTATGGTCCTTAACCTTATGGCCTATCCTTGTGGTCCTTAACCTTATGGTCCATCCTTATGGTCCTTAACAAGGAAAGGGATGCCTAACAAGGAAAGGGATGCCTAACAAGGAAAGGGCACTCTCAGTCTCACAAATAACACCAAAAGTGTGGTGTCGCTTGTCCAAGGCTATGTGTGCACTCCTCACCAACAGTTCTCTTGCTCCTGGGCACAGAGAGCTGCTCACCCATCACACCTGTTCATGTGGTGTGCTCAAGCCAGGATCCTTCATCACAGCCCCTGCCAGGGTCCTTTGTAGGGAAGTGCTTACCTCATTGTGGCAAACTTACACAGTGAATAAGAACCCAAGTAAAACAAACTTTGATGTGTAATGGAAGAGGTTGGAAGTTATAGAAGCTTTGAGTTTGAGAGGGTTATTTTTTTTCAAACCCTAAAGCCCCCCTCCCACTTGTGATGCACAGAACCTGAGGACCAGGAAGGTAAAGAGCCCACTGAGGCTACAGAGCAGGCCACAGCCAAAGGCCGGACTAGGACCCAGACGTCCTGGTGCTCCGTCCGGCTCTCCTCCACCACCCCCTGGGGTCTCCCTGGCCTTTGTCAAAATACCTTGGAAACCTGGGCCAGCTTCCAAAGGCATCTGGCATGACACAGGTGAATGCTGAAAGCAGTGGAATTTAGTTGATTTTGAAAGTAGGTCCTTAATTCCTGCCTTTTTTGTTTCTCTCATTAAATCTTAACCTCACCTGGATAATTTTATCCTCTTAGGAAGGAGAAAGTATTGGGACCCACATTCACTCTGCTGCTCGCTCTGCCAGCCAAAGCCCTGGGGAGGAGGTTGGAGGTCACCAGGGTGACCATTCTTACATCTTAGAAATAAAATTCTAAAGGGTTCCCAATCATAGACACCTAGAGAGACAGACGGATATGACTTTGTGAATTACTGACTTAACTTGGCTTAGTCACTGTCATCTCAGAAGCCACCAAATAGCTTAGAAACATGTTACAAATCACATGGCACGTTGCATACTCTCTACCTGAAATTAACATGGCAGAACGCCACCTGTGAATAACTTCTTAACCAGAATCGAGTAGGTGAGCATTGCAGGCCACCGTGGTGAAGGGTGAGCCACGTGGTAGAGGCTTTGGGAGGTATTTTCTTCAGGTCAGACCTCTACAGACCAGGTTTCTCCTGCCGTCCACTAAGCGGTGTTTTCCTGCCTCTCCAGTGCCACGACTGTCTAAGCCGTGCATGGGGAGAAAGTGATTGATTTGTTTTCTCAGTAGGCTGCCAGGGGCCCCCAGGTGGGGATTCAGCTTTCAGCCCTCACCGCAAAAATAGAGACCCGCTCGTTAGATTTAATGTGTTTGGTGTCTAATATGCCACCTTTAGCGCTTGCCCCTTGGAAACAATATTTAGTTGAGAGCAACCTCAACGAGCCTCTGTATTTAGAGCTGAATCCTTATGGGCGGGGTGCTCATCAGTAAGACAGCGGGCCAGGAAAAGAACTGCCGAGCTGAACATCCCCAGGTTGGATCCTGGGATTCCAAAGGGATAAATCTGGGAGTCTGAGATTTGCAGATGTTAATCGCTATGCATAAAAATAGATTAAAAAAACAAATTTCTTCTGAAGAGTGCAGGAACTGTATTCAGTATCTTGTAATAACCTTTCATGAAAAAGAATATGAAGATGAATGTATGTATATATATGCATGACTGGGACAAGACGCTGGACACCAGAAATTGACACATTGTAACTGATGATACTTCAATTTAAAAAAAAAAAAAAAAAAGAGGTCAAATCATGTCTGGTTTGCAGAGAGCCGTGGGAGCCAGTGCTTTGACAGTCATGGCCACAGCGGTGGTGATAAGGTCTGGATCTTCTGTATTCACGTCCCCGTCCATGTAGATGGCAGTTTTCAGTAGTGCAGTGAACACCGCCCCCTTCTGCATTAATTCCATGACTGGAAATTGTGGTCACTCACAGAGTCATCAGGTCGACTTGCAATCTATATATGCATGTGCTGGACCAATTTAAATTACAAATCACCATAATTTGTAGTCTTGATAACACCGAGCAGTCACTTAAATTACACATTATAAATATATACATCACACACACTCACATACATTGACAGATAAGTTTAGAGTGGCCGGCTGTACTGTACCTGCTACTTCGGGGAGGGTTAGGATGTCAACATTGGTATCAGGTGACTTCTGGCAAGAGGACCTGTGACCCCAGTTTATCATGCCCCCACTAACCGCCCTGCTTTACTGGCACACCTGTGTCAACACCATTCCGAATGAGTCACCCACCCCGGGTACACTGCCTTTCACATTGAGTTTGTCAAAGAGGCAGAGGTCACATCTGGCAGAGTTACTGAGCCACTGGGGTAGGAATCTGAAACCCAAACTCCCTCCACTGAATTCTCTCCCTTGCCTTTGTAAATGTTCAATTTCACCAATAAAGGGCTGTCAGCCTCAAGATTTAAAGATTTAAGCTGGAAGGGGCTATAATTATTTCTCTAGGGCTCTGTCGAGATTTCTGTAGCTCACTCATTCATTGCTCCCACCTGGTTTTGAATTTGTCATTTCTTTCCCCTCTGCAGCAGCAGAAGTTTTTAAATTGCTCCCCACAAATGGGAAACGAAGGTGAACACAATAAATCTGAACTTGATTTTCCATACCTGTCATCACCTGAGAAAGGCCGAGTAAAGAGTGATTGGGACAGTGATTGTAATAGGGCTTTTATTAGAAAGATAAGCTGTCTTCTTTGCCCGGTTGTCTCTTGGTAAGGCCGTGTAAGTGGAATCTTCACTTTGCTCCTTTTTTCTTTTGCTCATAGGTCCTGAATGTTCCCAGAACTACACAGCGCCCAGTGGGGTGATAAAGTCTCCTGGCTTCCCTGAAAAATATCCCAACAGCCTTGAATGCACCTATATCATCTTTGCACCCAAGATGTCGGAGATTATCCTGGAATTTGAAAGCTTTGACCTGGAGCCTGACTCGAACCCTCCCGGGGGGATGATCTGTCGCTACGACCGACTAGAAATCTGGGATGGGTTCCCCAATGGTGAGAACGGCAGGGAGCCTCCCCCAGAGGGAGGGGCCTGGGGGAGGGCGCTGGGAGCCTTTCATGGGCGTCGTGATGCATGCATCCCTTTTAAAAAAGAAGCTCAAAAGGAGGAGCAAAACAAAGCAAAACAGTGACTTTCTTTCTGCAGAGCAGCGATGAAATATTTGAGCCCAGAAAGACTCTTAATTTTCTAGTCTAATTCCTTCATTTCATAGATAAGGAAACGAGAGTCCATAGAAGACTATGCAAGGCCTCAAAACTATTTTTGTGACAAAACTGGGACCAAACCATGGTCTTCCTGACTAGAGAGCTTGGCTCATTTCATTGACGGCCTGCTGGTCATTGATCCATAGGCTCATCAGACAATGAGCTCTTCAGACGTCCATTAAATCAAACCTTCATTTCATGAACGTGGAGACTAAGGAGCAGAGAGGTTAAGGACCTGCCAAATTTGTAATGGTGAAATCTGCACCTATTATGCTACCAAAACATTTAGAAATTTAGGAAAGGAATAAGAGCGTTTGGATGGTCCTAATTTAGATGGCTTCCTCCTCTGCGCACAAGGGAATTTTTATCTTTATCGATTGGAATTGCCTCAATACATCCACGGTACATACATTGTTCCTATCAACTAAATTCATCGTCCACTCAAAAGCTGCATTTGTTGAGTGCCTACTGTGTACCAGACAGTGTTTGGCAAACAAAGCAAAGATGGCTGCCCTGTGGAGTTTAGGTTCTACTGGGGGGTGGGGGTGAGGTAATAAACAGTGTACATGGTGGGAGGGTATAACTCAGTGGTAGAGCGTGTGCTTGGCATGCACGAGGTCCTGAATTCAATCCCCAGCACCTCCATTTAAAAAAAAAAAGGGAGGGGGAAATACTTTAAAAAAAACAGTGTACACTACAAATGATTTCTGTACATAGGAAGTTCGAAGGGGAAAAGTGCTGTAAACAAACCAAAAAAAAAAAACATGAAAGGAAGAAAGAGTGGACTAGAGTAAAGGCTTGAGAAGAGCTGGGGTTGGGGGAGGAGAGGGGTGGGGGCTATAAATAGGGCAGGCAGGTCAGATCTCGCTGGAGAAGTGACGTTTGAACAAAGATGTGAAGGAGGCGGGGGAGGGAGCCACGTGGCCAGTTCAGTAGAAGTTTTCCATTGTAATCCTTGTGGATTCGAAGGTGAAGAGCAAAAATACACACCGACTCTGAGCCGAAGGAGATAATATCAAATAATTTCTTGCATCTGCGTTGTTGTCTTGCGTTTCGTCTGGTTTAGTGTGGCGATTTCTCTGGAGAACACACTGTACACAGATCAGCAGGGGCAGCTTGGACTTTCTTCCGAATCGTGCAGTTGGGGATGTAGAACTGTCTAGAAAACAGAGGTCATTGTCAAGATGGAGGAAAGGTTGTTTAAGTCAGTCATAAAGGAAGAGCTAGTCTAAAGTGAAAGAGATTGCTTTTCTCTTTGAAATGACATGAACACGGTCAGCGTAGCTCAGTTTGGATACGCTCCCCAGCAGCAAACAGCACTGGAGGAAACCGGGGTGGAGAGAAAGCGTTGTTGTCACTGGAGCAAATTGAATGAGTTCTCATTATTTTAGCCTCTGCTTTGCTTTTTTTTTTTTACCCGTGTAAATAGCGTTATGATGATCTTATCGAAACTCCTTCATTAAGTAATGAGATTTGCCCAAACAGAGCACTGATTGATTTCCAAGTACTCAATCCGATAATTAGGGAAACAATATTATAATAGTATTGTAATAATAGTTGGAACATTTAATAATGGGTTTATTTGTGCCCAACCCACACTTACAGCCTCCCTCTCTAGAACTTACATTTAAACTGACATCTGAAAAGAAGGTCCAGTCAACCAACTTATGGAGAAAGGAGCACATTGTCATTAGTGTCAAGGGTTTTCCAAAGTAGTAATTTTCTGGTTCTAGAAAATCACTGAGTTGAAACAAGGAACAAGTAACAATAGAATTTGTCATCTCCGCAATTCACCCATGTTTTAATCTATGGTGTGTTTGACTTATTCCCAGAGAAGACTGGCTTTGGAATATGAAAAATGTGATCATATGTTTGTTAGTATTTATGTGGCCTCGTCCAGCCCACATGAGCATAACAGCTCACTCTTTTTTAGACAAAAGACAAGACCACATCCTTGTGGGGCTTTTTAATCAGTGGCACCAGAAACATTTGTGCCCCGGTGGTTCAACACATACAGTTCCTTGCCAGCAAAATCGCTTCCCGTCTTTGACAGCCTTTCCAAAAACAACAACTAGAAGGCACTGAAGGCTTTTAACCATCAAGTGACTTTATGTTACATTTTATCGTAAGCACTGAATTCGACGACCAAGTAATTGAAAGCAACCCATTAATTCAGATCGACTTTGAAGCAAAGCAGTTGACTCCAGGACGCAGATCCGAGGCATGTGCGTGGCAAGCCCCACGTCTCCCTCCGTCCCTGTCTCTGAAGCTCTGGAGTCACAAGGAGCAGCTCTGGAGTCATCAGTGGACGTTCACATGTGGTTTGAGGGCCGCACGCTGCCCTGGTCAGCGCCAAGGATGCTTGTACTGAACTGTGGAGCCAAATGTGCACACCCAGCTCCCCCAACGTGGGTGCGGAGGGAGCTAGCCCTCCGTCCAGGCTGGGGAAAGCCCTGGAACCGTGGACTGGAACCCACACTCCAAAGATTATCAACAATTCTAGGAATAAGCTTCATAAACATGGGATTGAGTTCTGTTTGGTTTTTATTTACTTTTTATGAACATTAACCTTCTAAAATATACATAGAAAACATAAATGATATAAATATAAAATATAAACATTCCAAAACATAGATGACATAATGAGCAAATTTTTTTTTTTCTGGGGAAAAGTTGCAACATCCAGATATTCTCCGCCAAAAGGTTTCTTACTGTAAGAAAAGTATACCTGGCCAGTCTTGTAACATTTTGAAGTGTCTCCTTTTTTGTTTATTTGTTCAAAATACCTTGTTTTGAAAGTACCTCTTTATAGTCGATTATTGCCCCTTTTTTTCTTTTTCACCTAAAAAGATGGCAGAAAACAAAACTGTCTGATTCTGAGGGCAGGTTAGAATTAACGGAAGGATTAGTGGGAAGATAAATGGGGTGAGCACTTCCCATTGCAGATGTATCTTCCAAACAGCACGAATACTGTGTCACCTCCACCCTCGAGAATATATGAAGATCACAGTCCTGCTCTCTCCCAGGAGAGAGCTGAGTACGCGCTACCGGCTTCAACTCTTCAGTCCTCCCAGTTTGGAATTACACTTCTGCTTTTGTGACATTGCATTCCTCTCTTTGGCCTTGGGCTCCCCGGTCATGGAAGTAGGGACCCCAGGAGTCGTGACCGTGCCCATCCACAGGCGAGCGCACATACGAGCCAGACCAGGGGACTCCCTCCACGCAGGCTCAGACCAGCACTGCATCAGCGCAGTCGTCCAGGGAAATTCAATACCTCTTTGTATGACAGTCGAAGAAGCCTTTCACTCTCCTATCTTGAGGGCTCCCAGAGAGAGTCGCACGCTGCTGTCCGGGGGCGATGTGCGAAAGGACAGAAGGCAGATTTACCCAGCCTGTCTCCAGCATTATAAACCAGTGAGTCATGCAGACTCTAAATTATGAGTCTGCACCAGACAAGTTCTCTTCTGTTTCCTCTTTCAAAGAGACTCCCCTCTCGGCCTCCCCAGAGGAATTGGCGATGGTGGGCAGAGCGGGGCCGGCCCGGAGCTCGGGGGGGTGACGGCAGCTTGCCTTGTGTGCTTGTATTCTTGGTAAGGTCAGTGGCTTGGCGATCAGAGAACGACCCCGAGGATGAAGGCTGTAAAAGTTTGCCCACAAACGAGAGACAAAGATAGTTAAGAAAGGACAATGATGGAATTTAAATGCAGGAAAGAACCAGGGAGAATGAAGAGACTAAGCCTCCCACTGAGAGTGCAGACCACAAGCGGGTTCTCTCTGGGGAGAGGAGAGGCCTGAGCTGCTGGTTCACAAGGTATTTTCACGCACATGTTAAGGGCGACTGCGCTCCACTCCATCGGGAAGGAAGAAAGTGTGGAATTGGTGGTGGGGCCATATTCAGAATGAAGAAGGCCTGGGGCCAGGATTGAAACTGAAGAGAAACGGAGAGCAGGAGAATTTCATCTGAAATGCTTTTTTCTGCCAGCTGGGAAGCCTACCATCATGACATTTCTCCTCCGTTCTGCAGAGCCGCCACCCACAGCCACGTGGCACCTTGTGGATCATTTGTACCCGTCCCCTCAACAGGAAGCTTCCTTGTTCTCCTCATAATAAAACCGGTGGGCGACTCACACAAATGTGTGGGTGCTGGAGAGGAAGGGAGGATGGAGAGAGAAATCTAAATTCAGTCACATCCAATCCTTCGAGTGCCTGGAGAAGTTATCAGATATTCACAGCTGCCATTTTGGACTAACTCAAATAGTAAACCACTTTGGTTTAGTTTCTTTAAAAAAAAAAAAAAAAAAAAAAGGAGAATCAGCCAAGAACTGAAAGCCTGTTAGCCCAGGATCTGAGTGCTCTAAAAGGCAGGGTGCTCAGATAGCCGCCTGCCAGGAGCCCCAGCTGGCAGGTGGGGTCCTGGGGAGACCAGCTCTCCTGGGGTTCGCTCTCTCAGTCACACCGGAAGCTTCTCCCAGCCCTCTTAGCTGCCTTCTGCATCCAAGGGGCACACACAGGCCTTGGAACACCACATCCCTGCGGAAAGCCCATCCCTCCAGAGAAAGGTCCACGCACTGTGCCTCCTTGAACAAAGCAATCACTCTTAGTTGGAATGCACAGAACCGTGGATTTCTGGGAAGGGAAAATGGCCCAAACCAGGTTGTTCTTCTAAGCCCAAACCATCTGCCATGTTTTTACCATATGTGCAATGAAAAAAATCTAGAGAAAAGGGTTTGGGTTTTGGGGTGGTTTTTTGTTTGTTTGTTTGTTTGTCTGCTTTTTGTCTTGCTGCTGCTGCAGACAGGGGATGGAGAGATTCTCCAAGCACAGGGGGCTTCTGCACCGTGTCCGAGACAGCTGGCAGTTGGCCCCTGGACACAGGAGTGATGCAGTCCTCTCTCTTGGGTTTGGGAGAGAAGACCCTGGGCCAGAAGTGAGAAAGCTGCATTTTCTTCTGTTTTGCTTACAATCTGCCATTATGCACACATCGTCCGTGTCTATAGTTTCTAAAATTCTTTAACTGTTAGTTATTGACTCATCTGCAGGGAACGCCCTTAGTGGGACAGGATCCTATAAGATTGTCTGAGACTGTGATGTTGATCACAGCCAGGCTCCAGGACTGAAAGATGGAAAGAGGAAGGAAGTGGGGGTTACCCAGGGCTAGGTCTGATCTTGGTACTGCCCTGGTGCCAGGACTAGTTTCTGGAACATTCCCATTTGGGGGGAATGGGGCAGGTGACTCCAAGAGTCCTCAGTGGGTGATCACAGCCTAGCTGCAGCTTCTGGGCGCTGGACTGTGTGTGTGCACCATGTGGTCCTGGAGACGGATGCCAGGATGCCACTTGACAGCCCGAATCTCCTTTGCAGTCAAAGCGAGCATTTCGGTTTTGTTCCTGAACACAGTCCTGCTCACTGGGGAGCGCAGTGATGCCTGTTATGGCCCTTCTGAGCACACTTTAAAATCCTCTCCGCAAACCCGATCCAATATGTTCACTGCCAACCAATTAAGCAGGGAAGACTTGATTTGGGTAGGAAAACACTGCTGGGTTCCGCTGGGGCCCATGTTTGCAAATGGCTATGCTTGCATCTGCTGCAGAAGGGGAGGCATTTTCATAGTCTCTGCGTCTCTCCCTCTGCAGTGGGTCCCCACATCGGGCATTACTGTGGGCAGAAAACCCCAGGTCGCATCCGCGCCTCCTCCGGCATCCTGTCCATGGTCTTCTACACGGACAGCGCCATCGCCAAGGAGGGCTTCTCAGCAAACTACAGTGTCTTGCAGAGCAGCATTTCGGAAGGTCAGTATTTACTCATCCTGCAAAGCCCTGCGGCGAGCTCGCTGTCACCCCTCCTCCTGCGGCCACAGGAAACACTAAAGACCCGTTTTGTGAGTTGGGGTACAAGTGTTTCTTTTGCTCTCTTAAATGGTTTTTATGACTATCAATAGGAAGAGATATGTGGTGTGCTTTCTTAATAAAATTAGGTGTGAGAAGGCTGCTTGGAAGCCTCTGAAATTAGGGGAGAAAAAAGTAGGAAATGACAAATGTGCTCTGAAACAGTGACCTGCGGCCAGATCACCTACCTGGCACCTGCAGGGCATGTGGGCTGAGAGTCAGGAGAGGACAGGCGTCGACCCCGGATGGCGAGGACCAGTCTGCATCAGCGCGGCTCACGGGCGGCGGGCAGGTGGAGCAGTTGGTCCCTCGTGCCATGGTTTGGGAATACCCCGGCAGAAGCTGATTTTGTTTTCCTTACGTGAACGAAAGTGGCTATTCATGTCAAAGAAGCATGTTTTCTTTTTGGCTATAACTTCCCATAAAACAAAAGAGGACTATGTTTTCGTATCTCATTAAAGTACTCAACTAACTCAGCCCTTCCTCAAAGTTTATGTGGTCCCCAGCTCTCTGAAGGGCCCAAGGGGAGGGAAAAAACCTGAAAGAACAATGAATAAATTGTGTTTCATCGATTCTGGCTGCCACGTTGTCAGGCAGCACAGGCAGAAACAGCGGGAGTTTTGGGACCTGCTCCACAGGCCTGCGCGGGTCTCTTCTCCCAGACCTCACTGGAAAATCAAAAGGCCAATTAAACTTCAAATCTTATTTGTACTTAATTTATTTGATTAATTAATTCATGTATCTGGAGGCCTTATTTTTGGTCCAGCGAGACCCTTTTTTATTTTTATTTTTTGAAGTCTTGAATATTCTAGGAAATTCTTTTATTTTATTTTTTATTGAAGTTTAGTTAATTTATAATCTTAGTTCAGATGTAGAACAAAGTGATTCAGCTATACATCATATACATATATGTTCAGGTTCTTTTCCATTATAGCTTGTTACAAGAAATATTGAATATAGTTCCCTGTGCTATATAGTAGACCCGTATTGTTTATCTACTTTATATACAGTAGTGTGTATCTGTTAATCCCAAACTCCTAATTTATCCCTCCACCTTTTTCCCCTTTGGTAACCATAAGTTTGCTTCCTATGTCTATGAGTCTAGTTTTGTAAATAAGTTCATCTGTATCTTTTTTTTTTAGATTCCACATATAAATGATATCGTACAGTATTTGTCTTTCTCTGTCTGACTTACTTAATATGATAATCTCCAGGTCCATCCATGTTGCTGCAAATGGCACTATTTCATTATTTTTTATGGTTGAGTAGTATTCCATTGTATATGTAGTTGACAACTTTTTTACCCAGTCGTCTGTCAATGGACATTTAGGTTGTCTCCATGTCTTGGCTCTTGTGAACAGAGCTGCTATGAACACTGGGGTGTCTTTGTCTTTGGAACTCTTTTCTATGACAAATATCAAACCTAAGCTTAAATGTATGAAACCAGTGAAAGAAACCTTTTATGCCATAAAACGTTATTAATTATGATAGAAAATTTGGAAGATGTGAAAGTTCACTGAGAGTTTTCTGGATGATTGAGAATCTTCTATTTACTCTCTAGAGGTTTGGGGTTTTTTGTTTGCTTGTTTGTTTGTTTGTTTTTGCACTTTAGCACTTTGGGTGCCCATGTTCCTTAAATTGATTATTCACTCCCCAGCATCATAGTTCCTGTTTCATCGTCCACCGAGTGCCCGAGGCCGATGGAGTGCGTGTTTTCGTGATTCACGGCCATCATCGTGCTCATTACTGTTTATGCTGGGGAGCTGTGTTGCTGTTTGGGACGCTACGATACTGCTGTTTACCCCTGAGGGACACTCTTATGTTTTAATAGAATAAACTAGTGTGTTAAAAATCATGGCCAAGCCAGGCCAGGGACATGAGAACCAAGGGAGCCTGAGAGAGGAGACCTGGGTACCAACTGCAAGGAATCTGTAGGACAGAGAGTTAAGGTCGACCTAGCCCACCAAATATTGTCCCAAAATGGACAAAGGTCTTTTTCACTTGTCTTAGATATTGGAGGAAGCAGTAAAATTTTATTTAAATACAACTTTCGATGGGCACCCATGTAGCGTATCCACCTCCATCCTGAATTTCCATCTTTTCCGAAAAACTTTCTAATAGTATCTGTGTCAATCTCGGTCCAGTTGGAAAAATAATTAATTGCTGTGAGATCTTCACAGCATTGCTTTTCAGAATTCCTGCCAAGAAAATGCAGGGTTCAGTGCTACAATCCAGCAGGTCCCTTGCCGTCAGCATCTGTAAGACTTTGTGTGAACATCAAAAGGAATCTTGTAGTCTTCCAGATTAAAAAAGGAAAGATGCGTCCAAGGATGCACCCTGGGGTCCCCACGTTTGATGACTTAGGGCCATTTTTTCCCCTTCAGACTTCAAGTGTATGGAAGCACTGGGCATGGAGTCAGGAGAGATCCACTCCGACCAGATCACGGCCTCTTCCCAATACAGCACCAACTGGTCTGCAGAGCGCTCCCGCCTCCACTACCCTGAGAATGGGTGGACTCCTGGCGAGGACTCCTACCGAGAGTGGATCCAGGTATGAGGCACGGGACTGGGCACACTGGGGAGGGGGTGCTGGGCCATCTGAACAGGTGGTTGAAAAACAGCTGCGCCACCTGCATTCAGAGCCGAGAAGGCTGGCGGACACCAGTGTCATCACTCTGCAGAATCCCCACATCAGAGAACAGCATGCCCAGGGACAGCCCCCGGAACCCCGCCCTATTCTCAGGTACTGACACACGACTCTCCCAGAACCTGGGCATGGATGTCTCCCTTGGGTAACAGCTAAAAGTCTAATTCTCCCCACAGCCCCACACTGTCTGTGGATGGCCTTCCTCCTTCAGCAGATTTTTTCTTTCCTTGCTGAAATACATTAACTTTACTGACTGGTGAAATCACGGTTTTGTAAGGTGTTTTGTGTGTGTGTTTGTTCAGGGTAGAAGAGAGGAGAATGGAGTTGAAGATGGGGTTACTTTCCCACACAGGTTCACACAGCATGTGCCCAATGTGTGGTGTAATTGACGGCACTGGTCTCTGCGGATTACGTACAGGGCCGTATGTGTGAGATGGACGCACCTCCATCCTTAGTAGTGATGTGGGTCTGCTTTCCCCACCTTCTCTGGCACTCCCTTCCCTGCCATCACCCTTACGTGCCCCCCAGGGCTCCCCTCCTTTGCTTCCCCGCCGGGACTCACCTCCCAGGTTACCCCTCGCATCCCACTCCCAGAGCCTCAGCCCACCCCACCTTGATGTCTCCCCACCCAAGGCTTCGTGTTCTTGACTTTTTGACTCATTGGCACATTGACCATCCTACCCGGCTGTGTGGGTTAAACTGTGGGCAAGTCAGACAACGCTGTTTGCTGAAGGGTCCAGGCTTCCTTTTCAAGACAGTAGGCAGAACCCATCTTCCATTCATGGCTGGATGTGTAAAAAGGACTAGTTCCCAGGGAGGGTTTCTAAGCAAGAGAGAAAAAAAGCAAGATGATTAATCCCCTCCTTCCTGCATCTATTGCCGTTTCAGACATCTGAGCACAAACACCAGGCTTTGTTTTACTTTGGAAAGGTCAGTATTAGTTTAACATACACTTTAAAGTGAGGTGGCCTATTTCAGGAGACTGAACTCATGCTCACCTCAAAATGACAACACCGAGAAGCGTGTGGAGGGTGAGAAGAGATGAGACTTTTACTTTAGGGTTGCTGAATCCGGCTCCAGATCAAGTCAGAAAGGAGACGATCTTGCCGACGTCAGAAGAGCTCCCGGAGCCCGTCTGCACAGCCCCCACCAGCAGCCGTCCGCATGATTGACAGCCGTGCTCTAGAGGGACGCTTCCATTCTGCAGAGCTCAGCACGTCTGCATGCGAATGGCGTTCTATTCTTGGTGATGTGGCGAGCACTCAGTAATTTAGGGATGGGGGTCTTGCAAGAGTTCTGAAAACGCAATGGTAGCAATTCTGAGCAAGGAATTCTGTGTCCGTAGAAACATGGGGACAGAGGGGCTCTCACACAGCCTTTGTCAACAGGACAGGGTTTACATCCTTCTCGAGAGCTGGATGCAATTTGAGATTGTCCCGGAAGAAGAGTCTCAGGTGGTCCAACTCTTTCTATCAAAACACGGTCAGGAAAGCTAGGTAGCCAGCACCCCCGAGCAAGAAGGTTTCTTTCTTGCTCATGCCACCCCCGTCTCTGAGTCGGTAGGGGGTCTGCCCCGCGTATTCTCACATGAGGACCTATTCGGAAGGAGTGGCCATCATCCCAGACGTCACCCACTTCCGTCTCCAGAGCACATCCCTCCGCCACACCTAACATCCAAGGGGCAGCAATTCGACTCGTGCTGGAGGGAGGACACCTGGAAATACTGGGTGGACAGACAGGTGACGCTGGTGCTCTTTGTGGGATAGTTGCCACTTACAGAGTTTTGTCTGTGCCCCGACTTATGCTGAGCACCTGACACATCTTTATTTAATCCCCCAGCCATCCGGGGAAGGAGGGCCAGTTGTCCCCATCTTTAAAATGAGGGCGCTGAGGTTCAGGGAGGGGAGGAAGGTCACAGTGGTGCCCGGCTTGGGAAGCCAGGTCTTCCAGGCTCCAGAACTCCTCCACGCTGCGATGTGCTCATCCTTTCCATTCAGGGGCTCTTGTGAAGCGTCGGCCACCTCCCTCTCTGCTTCCCCTCGTGTTGGGGAGGCTCACAGCGGGCTGAGTCTGGGGCTTCCTGTTTCTAAACCCAGAACACCAGGCCCCTGGTCCTCCGTCCCTCCAGGAGGCAAGTGTCAGGAGTCACTGAGCAACAGTTCCCCTTGAGGGAAGATGACCTTTTGCTCCTGCGGGAGCTCCGGGGGTTCACTGACATGCTGGTGGCAGATGCGTACCTGGTGGGGGCTCTTATCATCCCATGATCACCTAATTATGAGTAATATCATGTGTTTTCCAGCTTTTCTGAAACCCCTTGGAGGTAGCTGGCTTGTTGTTTTCTCTGGGTAGATGTTTAACCAGTTAACCCGCGAGCTCCGCGTCCGTGAGGCTGGGGCCCGAGCCATCCATCCCATGCCCATCACGGTTGGGGGGGATTTTGTTTTCTTGTTCGGCCTTGTTGCATTTTGCATGAAACAGACCCCACAAAACATATTGCTGTAGCAACAAAGACAAACACTTGCATGTGGTAAATGAATAAGGCAGCCCGGACGCTGACCGTCCTTCCCCAACAGGAGCGCTGTCTTTGGTTCCATTGTTTTCTCTGGGAAATTACCGAGTGACATAAAAAACAATGCATCATTAACCGCCGAGGTGGCTGGCCACCTTGTCACTTCCTGTGCGATCTGATGTCTGGCAGAAAGCTTAAGAACCAGGCAAAAGGCGGGCCAGTGGGAAGGAGCATGAAGGGAAGTCCTGGCTTGGACGTTTGCACGTGGTCACATCCAGCTCCAGAGGCCACTGCTCGTCCTGAGAGGAGGACGCCTCCCAGTCCTCAGCTGGAGAGCTAATCGCCCTGGGAGGCTTGCCTGTTTTTTTTTTCAGGGTGTTCCATTCTGGTCCGTGTCCTAGAATTGCTTATCTTTTATTTAATCTGTTTCTTTTGTTTGTTTGTTTCTGGTTAAACAATCAAGGATCCCAGGTAAAGACTCCACGCATCAACGATGCTAGAAAAATTCATAATTTTCAAGCACGTCATTAGGGCCCAAGCCTTTAACCTCCTTGAAACTGAGTTTCTTTTCCTATCAAATAAAGGTAACATCGCCTTCCCCGTTCAGCCCCTCACAGACTGCGCCACTGTGACTCTCGGAGAAAGGCAGGCTTGGTTTTTTTCTTTTCAGAGCCGCAAACCTAGTGCGTGGAATAAGAGTCTGATCAGGAGACACGGTCTCCTAGGTCCTGATGTAACCGTTCAGACACGGAGCAGAGTTTAATTTGTTAATTATTTCAATGTTTTATTAATGACAGTGTTCACCACACTGTAAACAGATTTATCCTTCTAGTTTTAATTGAAGCTCTTGGGACTGCTTTCCTCAAAACAACTGTGACTTTTCCCTGATTAAAATGCCAGGAGACAAGAGAGAAAAAGAAAAAAAGAGGCAAGGGATGTAATGCCTGGATGGGATCTGTGCTTCATGGATCTAAAGAAATAAAAGTGGGACTGGGGACTAATCAATTACCACACCCTCCAGTGACTTTAGAAGTAGAATTATTTGATGAACCAACTCAGGCTGAAACTCTGTCTCCAAATTTGGTAGCATTGTCTTTTCTGGGGGGAAAAAAATTGATGCCAGATTATTCATGCCTTCCTTGATTCCAGAGGAGCAGAAAGCAGTTGGCTTCTAAACCACATCCTGTTTGCTTTGGTCGACCCGCCCTGTTATGGATTAATCCCACAGAAGAGGGAAATCTCCAAGGGGACCCTCTGGGGCTGTGAGGATATGTCAGCAAGCCCTTCTCTGCCCACTGCCTTTTCTAGTACAGGTGTTCATTCTGTGGCTGAGGGGGAGGAAGGTTCCAGAAGAGGGGAGCTCGTGGTCACCTTTGGAGGAGGCTTGTTTCCATGTTTTCCTTTTGCCTTAGATGTATTTCTCCTGGGTAATATTCCACATTTCCTAACTGAAGGAGCTTTGAAAGCAGACACCATAACCAAAGGCCTTGGTGTAAGGAGATGGGTTGAACAGAGTCAAAACACGTCCCCAACCACACACACACACACACGCACACACACGTGCATGCAGGGTTCACTTACTCACAGACATAAGGTCGAAGAAAGTGCGTGCCTTTGTTAAAACTCAGCTGGTCAAATCCAAGCAGCCTTGAGGTCACTTTGAGGATTTTTTTTTTAATTGAAGTATAGTTGATTTACAATGTCGTGTTACTTTCTGGCACACAGCGTAGTGATTCAGTCACACACACACATATATATTCTTCTGCATATTTTTATTATAGGCTATTGAAGGTCATTGAATGCAGTTCCTGCCCTGTGCTCTGCAGCGGGACCTTGTGGCTTCTCCCTTTTATACACAGTAGTGTGTCTCTGTAAATCCCAAACGAGGATTTTAAAATTCATTTTAAGACATGTTCTAACAACAAAACCTTATGTTTCTATAGCCCTTTTCCTGTTTAAAGGTCCCTTTTCATGCACATCCCATTGTAGTTGTAGAAGGTCAGTTAAGCGGACCAGGGGTTTTGTCTGCACCTTCACACGAGCAAGCGGAGGCCCCGAGAGGTCAAATAGTTAAGTCCCCGCTTGGGGAAAAGGTGCAATGCGTGGGGAGAGTCAGTCTCGCACGACGGAAGGGGCCTTCCTTCCTGAGACCTGGGACCGGAGTCACTGGCACAGGGACGGCTGAGCCCGGGCAGCAGCTGGTGAGTCACGGCCTGTGGTCGGATGTGAGCCAGGCCCAGGGTGCGACTGGCTCTGCAGAGTGTCTTTGGCCATTTGAACTGTGAGTTTTCACCTCCTGCTCTGACAGATGCAGTCAGCCATGCGGTATCTCTCATGCCCACTACACAGAGCAGAACGAAAAGCCTGGTGAGGTCTTCAGTCTTCATAACAGAGGAAACTGTTATTCCGAGAGCCATGTTCCTAACTCCCAGCCCCAGAGGCTTTCCTTTAGTCCAGGGGGGCCTTCAAGGTTTACCGCCCACGCGCTCCCCCACATCCACCCAGGTCTGTGAGCAGTTGCCACCAGCAACTGCCGCAGTGGCTCCATCATGACTCAGAAATTAACTATCCATTACAACTTGCTGAGAACGGAGATGAAAGATCATTTAAAGGCATGGACCCAATTCCAAGAGCTAAGAAGGGGCTGGCTGACATCCTTTAAGTGCCAAATGGAATGAAATAACTTATGAGTTCTTGGAAATGTTCCCTCTGACACACAGCATTATGACATTTTGTTGTTGTTGTTGCATTTGAGGTGGGACAAGTGTGTTGCTTATTTGATGAGAAGAATGTGTTGTCTGAAACCCTTGTGTTTTGTCTTTAAAGGGAGGGTTTCCCCAGACTGAAAGTAGAAACTGAAGCCATTTATTTGAACAAGTTTTGTATCTAATTTTCTTTCCTTCTAAACTTTCTCAGACAAATCTTTCATCCCCTTATATGAGTGTGTCGAGCATGGAGCAGGAATCTCCTAGGAAATAGTCTGCGATTTTGCACACCACTGCTAGTTTCTAGCAGGTTTCTCATCTGTAGTGCTGTGTTCAAAATCGGTTCCATCTGCTCAATTGGACGAATCCAGAGCATATATTGAGGCAAATTATCCTGATTGTAAGCACTCTGCGCTTACCAGCCAGACACTAAAGGGGGTGCATTTCCTCATTCAGATCATTAGTAAATGGCTGAAATTGCAATGAAATATACTTTATAAATGCATGGAGAGAACAGGCAGAAATAGCTCACTGGGTTACCCAAATGTGGAATGATGCATGTGAAACATAATGTTGGCAAATTTAGGGAAAATACAGCTGTTTAGTTGAATGTTTATTCCCCAGGTGTGTGTGTGTGTGTTTAGTGCAAATAACATTAACATGCTGTTTTAGCTAAAACATTGATCTGGAAGGAAGACAGTTGGCTTTGTTAAGAAGTCGCCAAGGTGACCCTTTGGTTAACTCACCCTAACTCTACACTGACTTCTACTTTCTGCGTAAAATAAATGCCCTCCCCCCTACCCTTTGGATATCACAGGCTTATTACCTCTGACTAGGTTTCCACCCGGGAAGCCCGTGTCCCAAAAGTGACTGTCCCCTGAGGGCCTTTCCCAGTGCTTCCTCTGGCACCTTGTGTTCCACATTATAGGCAGTCATCCGAAGGAAGTGTATAATAGGAAATGTATACAGGAACAGATGAAATTCAGCATTTTTTGGTTTTTGTTTTTGTTTTTTAAGAAGGATATGATTAGGGGAAAACAGAATACACATCTGACATAATTTTTTTAGACATTTCTAGCTGTTGACTTGTCATCTAGAAACCGCCAAGACAATTTGAACCATGTTGGTCCAGTTGACCACTTAATTCAGTTTTAAAAATCAGGCAGAGGATTTTACTAGTTAGTATTTCACACCCACGGCCCTGCAGGGAAGTGAATGACGCTTAAAGGAGCCCCTTAGACGTTTATGACGAAGCATCACTGGGAAGACGATGCTGAAGGAACAACAACTGTTTAGGCAGAATTACGCCTCAAAATAAGCACGTGCAGCAAGAACGTTCCTTCTTGCTGTTTTAGTTTCTTATGGTTTTATGCCAGTGTCTGTTTGGAACCAACATTCATAGTTAAATTCTAGAGGAGAGGGTTTTTTCCCCCTTTCTTTCTAAAATATCTCAACTTTAAGAGTAAGACTAAACACAGATGCGTCTAAATTCCTTATTTTGCACAAGTTCAGAGGTTCCAGCAAGTTAAAGGCCGAACCTGGCCTCCAATCTTCGTGTCCTTGCCCTCACTTCCTGGCCACCACTCAGTTGTAACAATACGAGGAAATGGCTTGGAAACGTCTTTGAAGATGGTGTCTGCAGACCAAGCAAGCACACGTAAATCCCAGTGTATCCCTCCTTAGCGGCTGATGGGTGAATGATGTCACTGCAGAAGCTTCAATTCCAACAAATGATTGGACTTTCTCTAGAGCAGGGTTTCTGCCTCTGGATAGTCCTGACACTTTGGATTGGGTAATTCTTGGTCATGGGGGCTGTCCTGTGCCTTACAGGATGTTTACCAGCACCACTGGCCGCCATTCACGAGAAACAAGTAACACACATGTATACACACACGTACACACACACACCCTCAATCACATCAACCAAAAACATCTCTAGGCGTTGCCAAATCACCCCTAACTGAAAACCGCAGGTGTAGAAGATGCACCAAATTCTAATCAAGTTGTTTTTAAAATAATCAGACTGATCAGCAGTTTGGAAGAAAAAGGAGCTGGTTGCTTGGCTGGTATTTGTCACTTTTCAACCACTGATCGGAGACGTTCTTTGAACAGAACCGTCCTTTTGTTTTCCAAAAATATAGATGCATCTGTTCACCTCGTGTAGGAAAACAGCACCGTAAACCTGCTGGCTTATTTATCTTAAGCTTTGCTGTTTTTAGCTCTTAAAAATGAACTCGTTGTTTAGCTAAGTGCGTGCAGATGTCATTTCAGAGTCCCGCACAGCCGGGTCTCAGAACGCGCTGATATGGACGAGACAGAGAAAAGGAAACAAAGGGCGAGACCACCAGGTATCGCTGACCAGCTTCAGGGGAGAGAAGCCTGAAATGAGCTTTTCCCACCTGGACGCAGGGTGTCTCCGACCTTGACCGACCTGCCGTGGTTCGTTTGCAGTATGTAAATCAAAGGCTCTTTTCCCTTTTTTTTTTTTTAACTTCAGATATAATCAAGAGTCAGGAACTGTGTTTGAAAAGCCCGTCTATGGCTTATTAACTTATCTTCATGGGGAACATGCTGCTGAGTCTCCAATTCCGTAACCTAAACAGCGACACGCTAGGAGCGATCTGTTAGCAGGCGGCCCCACGTCTGCCGGCCAATCGCGAGGCGAGGTTGATGGTCTCACATCTGTTTTAGGTGAAAGGCTGTTCCTGTTTGTGGTATTTAAAATTTAAAGAACTTCAGTTATTATACAATTGGGAATCCTCGGGGAGTAAATGTTAATGAAATCCATAATGTGCGCAGATTTTACGACGGCCACTTTCAGGAATCCCTTTGGTGGGGTTTGCGAATTTGTGCCCCAGCGGTAATCAGCGCACCTTTCACAGAGCGCGTGAGTGTCCACATCGAGGCGCGACAGCGACGTTTATGCAGCGTGTAATGTGACACGCCAACTCCTAAGCTTTAAATAGCTTTCCTATCGGAATTTGAAAGCCCCAGAGCAAAAATATCTGTGTTCTTCGGAACTGGCAAAACCCACAGTGTGAAACTTGTCTAGCACATTCACAGTGACCTTCCCCAAAGGTAAAAAAAAAAAAAAAAAAAAAAGGTCCACCCTGGAAATTCCAAAGCCAGGATGTGAGTGGGTATTCCGTGCCCTTAGATGTTTCTCATTTAATGCACCATTTGAGAGCTCCACATCAAAATAGCAATTCTGGATGCTGACCTGAAACAGAGACACAATCTAACACACACACTTATTTCCTTTCTCCACTGCAAGCTCCCGGTCTTCAGATCTCATTCAATTCTATGTTCAAACAAAGCGAGGAAAGTAGATTAAATTAAAAATGCTCTATAAATCCCAATAGTAATAAAATGCATTATGCTTTTATATTTCCAACTATTGGACAGAGTAGGCGTTTGAGACTAACTGCACATGTTATGACTTAGAATGATCACATATGCACTTGTACAGGTGACTTGTGTGTTTTTTTTTTTTTTTCAGTTTTCTTTGCCTGCAGGGGTTAAAAACCACATTTATGGCTTTCCTCTAATTGCCTTCCTTCAGAAGAATGAAGTCTTAATTTGACCCAAGTTTTATTTTTCTTACAAATTCTAGTGCTTTCAACTTCCAACTACATTTTCTGGGTTTAGCAGAAAAATAAATAAGCTCCCTTATTCTTTTAGCAAGCCTGAGAGGGCACGGGGGAAAATTCTTCAGGGGATGGCTGATTGGACCAGACAGCTTCTGAAATCCTTTCAAGCATTTAAGATTCTATGATTCTATTAAAAATAAATTTGCTCTATCAGCTGGTGCCCTGGGCTTGCCTAAATGAAAACATCAACGTACGAAGCATCACTGGAATTCGTTTTAACTGCTGCTGATAATCACGGCAGGCAACACAGGGTAGAAAAAAAATTTTTTTAATTAAAAAGATTTTCTTTCCTCAGATCAACTCATTGTTTAGGTTGGCTTCGCCATGAAGCTTATCTGAGGATTTCACATCAAAACTTCACTAGGGGGGCCGGTTTTGCCTGGTTCTTTTGTGCTGGGTCACGGGGAGGTGCAGCCCCACTAGGGGAAATAAGACGGAGCCGGAACAGTTCATCTTTAATGTCTCTTCAATCTGGATGGACGTATCTGAAAGGCGTAGGTTACCCATCATTACAGTCTGTTCACATCTTAAAGTCTGGCCAATACTTGGTCTCTTTTCTTTCCTTAAGTAGGCAGATATCGAGGTGGAGGGTTTAGCTCAGTGGTAGAGTGCGTGCTTAGCAGGCACGAGGTCCTGGGTTCAATCCCCAGGACCTCCATTAAAATAAATAAATAAATACCCAATTACCTCCCCCCCAAAAAAAAAACAAAAAGTAAAAAATTTTTTTTTAGACAAATATGTTCAATTCAGAGCGTGCCATAGGCCATCAATATGGAGGGGGAAATGCAGCCCCAGGGATCGAGCTGTGTGAAGAAACAGTCGTCACGTTTCTAAGACTCGACGTGTTTACTTAGGTCTAAAACTAAGGAAGAGAGACCCCCATCTCCGAAGAGAGACAAAAACCGAGACCCAAGTACACGCACTGCCTCTCCCGGCTGCAGGTGCAGAAGTGTGGCGGGACCTTACGTTGGAAGATACGGAAATTATAACATTTCCAGTGGGGACTACACATGCTAAGAAAAAGGAGTTAACCAACCACATGGAGTGGGGAATACAGAAGAAACTGTCTTTGCTATTTCAGGAGGTACACAGAGTTCATGGGGAGAAGAGGAAAGAACTTTCTTTTTTAAGTTCCCAATCTTTAAAAAAAATGAAGATACAGTATGAGGAATTTTCTGACCTTGTTTTTCCAACATTGTCCTAAACCTACAGACTGGTCACTGCTCTTCTCAATCACAGGCATTCTGTAGCACATACGTCACACCAGCTATTTCTGTAGTTTTGCATTTCCAAACATTGCATTTATTTATAAGGAGGCCATTATCTATTTGGAAAGCTCCAATACCAAGATAGTGAGAATTCCTTGATTGAACAATCACTTGCCGTGTAAAGAAAAAGCCATCAATGTGCTTGTTCATCTAACATGATAGTCCCTCAAAATCAACCACTAGTAAATAAATGGGTCTCATGGATTAAGACAAATGTGGAGGGCATCTTACATGACCTCCATCTGGACACACCTGTGTCTTCTGCGGAGCAGGACCCCAAGGAAAGGTGGCAGGAATGGGTAATTTGGGGTTCAGTCTGTATATGCAAAAACTGACCTCTGATTATCAACTTCTGTAAGATAAGAATGCCGTTCCCTTAGTCTCAGAACTTTGCTGTTTTCCAGAAAAGTGTGCGGGAACATCTGCTTATCTATGTGTCTTGTTTTGAAGTGTCTAGATGTAGAATATTCGTGCATCTCATAGAAAAATCATCTCAGTTAAAATCTTTTGCTCAAAAGGAATTCAAACAAATTAAGAACCTGTTTATTCCATTTCTTTTTAAATACCGGCACTTTTACTAAAACCACACAAAGTCATGTGTTCTCGTGCCTGGCTGTGCATCGAAAAGCCTCATGACAACATGGTAGGGGAGCTTAACGTTCTGGAAACCTGCAAGGTTGTATGAAAGAAACACTGTTTTCCCCTAATTTCCAAATATGTGCCTTAGTTCATCTTCTCTGTCAAGAAGCCCACCTCCCCCCGCCCAAGCCCCAACACCTCGCACACCACAGCGCGGCCAGGCCCACCTGGAGAACTTTCACCTTTTGACACCTCCAAGGACATGGTGAAGTGGACGCGTCCACCCAGGTGTTAAGAATGGCTCCAGCGGGTGAACGGTGCATCCCAGCTTCCACTGTGTCAAGGACCGCGGGCCAGGCTGGGGGCGGAAGGCAGGATGCGTTTAGTGGGACGTCTGTGCTTGTTCTCCTGCGGTTTGAAAGTAGACGTGCAGGTGCGCCTTCCCCATCGCATGGACCCAGGTGGAAATGCATGAAATTACCATCGATGGATTTTTTTTTTCAGATCAAAGAATTTGCGGTTCTGTCCCCTGACTGTGTCTGGATGGCAGACAGCCTGTCTTCTGAGCACAGAACAAAGCCGTGCCGTGGCCCTTGGAGGAGCGGCAGAGTCGCTGATCAGGGTGTGACATTTCTCGCCCTGGTCACCCACCTCCACCCAGCTTCTCGTCAGCCTCAGGCTGGCCTTTGCTCCATCCAAAACAACAGAGCAGCCATTGTGAATTGTGATGACAGTCATTCTTTGAAAATGCATTTCAAGGCATCTCCACCTCCTTTATAACTCATCCTCCCCCCTCAAAAAAAATCACTATACACTTCCACGCTGGCTGGTAAGTTTCCAAGAGGGAGAACGCAGTCGACCAGATATGAAATGGTGAAGTTCATTTCATCTGTTCTCAGGAATGACGGGCATCCCTTCAGAGACTGACTGTTTACACGTGCTTTCTGACAAGCAGCTGTACCTAGGAAGTCTGTTCTTCGTCTTCTCTCTTGTCTCCGGGGCAGTGTTCCTGCTAACCTTAGGCGGGTGACTGACTTTAATCTCAGTAATCCTATCACCTCCTTGCAGGATTTTTAACACCAAGTCGAGGAGTTTTCTGGGACACCTGCACCTCCAGATTCCCCATCAGCACATGAAACTCTCATTAACCCGAGAGGCCCACCTAGATCACTGAGAAACACAGTGCAAAACCAGTGTAAGAGGATGCTGTCAAAGTTTATAGGCCAAGAGGCTGATTTAGACCATCGCCTCCATCTGCAAGTCTTTAGTTTCCAGAAATTCATCCCTCTGTTTGTTTTTGAAACCCGGCTTTTAGAAGGAGGGAGGAAATTTAAAGGCGTGACTTACTGCAAAACTACTAACAAACAAGTCATTTTGTTTGGACTGAAATAGACAGATACCGTCTGAGTACAAACACGTGTTTATCTTGAGTTGTTTAAAATCTCCGCAGTAGGGCAGATAAAGCTTTATGGGTGGCTTAGATCAACGGCTTTTGCGACAGAAATACGCCCTACCTGTACCTGTATTTTCTTGGTCTCTTGGGTTTAAAAATCTCTTTAAACTGCTGACGGAGTGGGAAGACGTGTGTGTCTGTAACTGAGGTCACAGCACCTTGGGAAGCTGGCACAGGACTTCTTCCCTGGTGTTCCCCTGTGTTGCTGCTTCTCAGAGACCCTGAGACAAAGAAACGCAAAGGTCACAGAAGGCCTGAAATCGGCATTCACTACCCAGCACACAAAGCTACAGTTCCAACATCCTGTGAAGATCACACGTTGATTAGGTGAAAACTTGCAGATCTCTCATTATACAGTGAAATTTTGATGTCACAAATACCTAGAGGGTATGAGAAAAACAACTTTGTGTTTTTCAAAAATACAAAGACGGTATGAGAAAAGCCTAAGGTACCAGTTACATCTAATAACGTAAACAGCCGATGGCCGTCATGACTGCAGGTAACTTGGCTCTAAAACAAACAGTTTGAGAAGAGGTTGGAGGGAGATGTTTGAGAGCGTGATTTGGTAGAAAAGTGATTTGAGCCCTACTGCTGGAGGGAGGGACACTTACAAAGTTGATGAGAGGCTGTTTGAGAAATAAATAAGAAGGAATCCTTTACACGGCGAGGACCTGGCCCTTGAAACTCATCATTCAGCAGACCCTCCCTTTAAGTGGTGCATTTCTCAGAGGACTGGACATTTTATGAGTAGTTTTAATATTTGCAGCTCTAAATGCCAAGATAAGAGTAATCATCTTCCTTGATTAAGAGGACAAGTTAGTGGCTCGGTTGACTTACTGGTGTTGACTCAACTTAATTGACTTATCAATGGGTAGTTGGCTTTTGTTTAGAAAAAAAGGAGTTCGATCTTGCCAGCAGCACTGAACTCACACAGCACTGACTTGCACATCAGGCTAGGTGAATTTTATGTTAAAGAGGGCTCTGTCCCTCTTGCAAAAAAGTTAACAATCTAGTCTACAGGCAAAACCACACACACACACACACACACACACACACACACACACACGCTAATTACCCAAATGGCTAAGGGAAAAAAATCCTAGGACCACATCCTCTGGTTACTGTGAATATGAATGCACCATTATGACTCTCATAATAACCAGGAAAAGTAAATGGGCTTTGCATTGGTGTTTCTGTTGGAGAAAGGAGGAGACCACGGCGCGGAGTGGCTAATGGACTTGCTTAGCGTTGTCCAGGTGACTTCAGTGTCAGAGCCACACAGGTGCTCCTGGGGCCTGTGCGCCCCTGCCCCGCGCTCTGCCTGCACCACGCGATTACTTCCCTGTGGTCCTAGAGTTTATTGAACATTCTTAATGCAGCCAATTCCCTCCTTGTTGAGATGTATCGTTTATTCAACTTCTTCCCCCAGCATCTGGTCACCTGCCCTCTTTCCCCCAAGTATCTAGCACTTCTTGGTGACACAAAGGAAGAGTCCCCAGTCACCAGCTTCCCTCCACAGCACGAATGGTGTCAGATCCAGAAACACCCACCCCTGGAAGCTCACGGTCTCCGCTCAGCCCCTTCCTTAATTGTTGGGGGTGTGATTTCGGCAGCCGTGTGGACCCCTGGGGAGAACATTCCCCAGTTGTGATTCCATTTCATTGAGATGCTTTCTTTCAAACACAGCTGTAAACAGAGGGTGGGGCTGGCCCCTGTGCCACAAGGCGCAGAAGAGAACTCTCTGACTCATGCAGATGGAGGTTTAGGTCTTATTCCCAGGAATGCTGGGATTCCCAGGGGCAGTGAAAGCACACATTTTAGCAGGATGACCTCAGCAGTGCAGTGCGTGGTCAGAGCTGGAAGTTTAATTACAAAGAAGGTTGCGTGTCTGTCTGTCTGTCACCAGCCCCGCATGTCCTGACCTAGCCCCATGGACCCCAAGAAGGCCCCCACAAAGGAGGATGTGTGCTGGGGAGGAGGGTGGGAGGTCATGCATCCCTGCTCACCAAGGGGCTTTGCCAAGAGATAAAAGACAGAAGGAGTATGTTCATCACATCAGATATTTTGAAATGTAGGAAGTTGGGTGGGATTTTTTTCCCCGTTCCTTCTGCCTCAGCTCATCAACCCTGGCCCTCTCTGCCCCCAGAACCTTATCCTGTCTTACGAGGTCCAGTTTGAATGATTCCAATGACCTCTTTTCCATAAAGTCTGAACTTCTCCCCCACCCCCACCCCGTGCAAGGAACCGCCTTCTGAATCCCATGATGCCTCCCCCGTGGGCAGAGTGGCACTTGCGACTTTCAGTCTCGTGTTGGCATAGTTTTCTGCCCAGGCCTACTTGCTTCCCAAGCCTGGCACACAGTACGTACGTGTTGACTTTGGTGATTAAATGCTTTCATCTAGACCCTTGGCATCATTCAGGTTAGTTTCACACTTCGGTTCAAGCATCCACAATGTTCGAAGCCCCGCTACTGGGCTTCAGGACCATCTGTGTGGGCCTGCCCCCGGCTCCGTGTGTTAGTTTATGGTTTGCCCAAAATGTTTTTTAATAACAAAAACACCAATAATAAGTGCTTTAGCCACATACTACGGTCCCACTGAAATTAGAGTGTGGAGAGAGTAAATCCTATTAAGTTGTAAATCCGTTGTCATCCAGACCACTCTTTATCCATTCTTCGTGGCTGGGCCCTCTTTGTTTTGGCAGAGACAGATGTCAGAAGCCAGAAGTCAGTTCACACAGTCTGCTTGATCTCACGGGATGTCTAGAGTCGCACCCCTGCAGTCAACCGGATCCAATCCACTCGACCGTCAGCTTGCTCTTGCCTGCCTGCCCCCCGGAGCTCCCACCTATACATCCTTCTGCTAGGAGGACGCCTTCCCAGTTCTCATGGGTGAACAGTTGATGGATGGAACCAAGGGTCATAGCAGGAGAGCCTCAGCCAGCCTGTGTCCATGTCGGAGATGCCTGCAAAATCTTTGCCGAGTGAACCGACTGGCAAGATCACAGGGTACGACGGTCCTGTGAGGCATCTGACTAGATCTACGTCGTGTTTATACATATTTGAGGCCGGTTACAAGTTTCTTAAAACTGTAGCCTACTTATTTTTCCTTCTTAGGAAATTTCCACTGAGTAATTTTTACTACAGATGAGTAGGTTAAATTCCTCGCCAAGTTGCCAGGGAATTACATTTGTTCCATTCTCAGGGCTTGTCCTCGTTCCAGATCAAAGGATTAGATTCAGGTTTTCAATTTAGTGGAACTTACAAATAAGCAGTCTGAAAATGTTCATTAAAAGCATTTCAGTCCCTGAATTTCTTTTTGCTGCCCAGCAGGGACTGCCGAGTATCTTAGTTGGGAGAAGGGGACGTGTAAGTGCCGTCCTCCTGACCGAGCTCTTAAAGGTTTCTGAGGTCCCCATCTGCCAGTTACCGTGGCATTTAAGCAATGAATTGTCTTCATTTTGAAGAAGAAGAGACTTCCCAGGTTGGGGTGTGTTTTGAAAATGTTAAGTAGTCTTTTCCAAAGCATGGACATTTAGTCAGCCTTTCTCTGGAGCTCTGTGTAGGAGTTTCAGATTGTCTTAGATGCTGGTTTCTTGTGTCACAGAGTCTGTGGGACCCTGATATGATCTCACTTCTCCTCCTTTGTTATCAGAATATCCTGCATCCTGAGGTCCAGGTTTTCCAGGCTGATTGAGTAAGAGAGGAATTGAAATGGAATGTCTGATGTTTCTGAACACAACTATACCTGTTCTAGAAAAGAAAAGAAGGAAGAAAGAAACCCTCAGGTCTTGCAGAGTATAATAGGGGGACATTCTTCCCACATCGGTCTTATATTTGTGTCATCAGTCCCGCTGAGCGTTTTCCGGTGGGTGTCACGGTCCTGGCTGCTGCTCTCAAGGTCTCTGAAAGTGCACTGCTCATCCAACCTCCCGGAGGAAATGTGGACCCACAGAGAAGAGCATCCCGCTCTCCGCGGTCCATCTTCACGGTTCCCATGTTGGAGTGACTGGAGGCACGGGCGTCTGGAAACATCTCTAGCTGAGGCACCAGAGTACTAACTTGCTGAATCGGGTCCCTTTCCTTTCCTTCTGCCCATGCGCCTTGCCAGTATTAACAACTACAGCAGATCCAGATGGAAATCCAGTTCAAAGAACGGATCAGAATTAATTAGTTCTTTTTTAGCAAGTTGCTTCTGATTTACGCAAAGAAAAAAAGAACGTGAGAAGGAAAGGCTATGCCAGCGTCCAGAGGCACTGGATCTCCCACAAGCACAGTCTCTTTTTGTTGTTGTTGTTCCTCAACAAATTATTTTATTTGAGGGAAAACATGATATTTTTACTGAAACCTGTTTTTTTTTTCTTTTTCAGTTTTATTATGTAGAATTATTACAGTTTGATTGCACATGCACATGATACTGCCTGTAAATACATAAAAACAGTACACTGCACTTTTTTTAGTTTACATATATGTACTAATTATTGTTTCTAAGAACAGATTAGAGCTTTAGCTTTTTAAACTTACATAGTTGTCAAAGGAATAAAGCCAACTACAAAATAAGAATCAACAGAATGCGGTAATTCAGTCATAGAGGACAGTCAGATGAAGCGCGTTCTCTTATCAACCAAAGGGGGCGGCGGTCGGCCCCTGTCTGGGGACTTGGTTTTTCTTGCCCTTTCTTTGTCACTCTCTTCCTGCAAGCCCAGGGGCGTCGGGGAAGCCGGCCTGGCCCCCCGTCTGTGCCCGCAGCCTTATGGAATGTTATTCTAGCTGGCTGACTCCCGTCTTCCCAGAGGAAGCTTCCTCTGTGCATTCACTTGGGACCGCTTTGCTATCAAGCACAGGCTTTGTTGCAGCCAGGAGTTTGCTACCACCCAGCAAAATGCTTTCCTTTAATTTCACTGTGAGGGAAAAGAATTCACGCAAGCAATTAAGACTAGAAAATAAAATGGATGAGGGTCTTCTGGCATTGCACTTTTCTTGCTCTGGGATATTTTTATTCTTTACCAGAATTTTTCAATGTTTCCTCATGGTCCTTTGCTGAAAAGGACTCATCACCACCATCTTGTTTTCCAACAGCGTGTTTGCAATATTTGGCTCTCGGTAGTCAGTGTAAATGTTAAACTGAGTCAAAGTAATCATAGTCATTTAGTCCTCGGTGTCTTTTCTCTGCAATACAGTAAGAGTGAAAAAATACATAAAGACTGAATTATGTCACTAACTGTAAAATGGTTGTATTCCTGTTGGTAACTGAGAGAAGTCCAAGGTCCTAAGTCAAGGCACACACTGATCAGGTGGGGAGAATGGGGCCCACAGGTCCTAGAGCAGCACTGAGTTCAAATGCTTAGGCACGTACCCGAAAACATGTGTGTTATCTAAGGAAGTGAGACAATTGCTTAAAAATATTTTCTTTAGCTTGGAGTGTCTAGTGATGAATTAAACAGCTCTTTGAGTCATCAAAGATGCTCTAAAAAAATGCCGACATACTCTATCCCCCCAACAAAAAAACTATTTTTCCTGTTTTTAATCAGACTCCAGTTCTTTGTCTTTTATTTTTTCAGGCTTGTGTATTGACCTGTCTTGGGAATGGTAAAAGCTGGGAAACGCCCCCTGGCCAATGCTCGCTCAGCGGATGGTGTTTCATTGAGCCAGACAGATTTTCATTTCAGGAGTGAGACTTTGCACATGACGACGTTACCAGTAGCTGGTTATGTCTTATTCTAGGAAGAGCTGATACTCATTTCATGGCTGGGAGGTTGTGTGCTGGCGTTTAACCAGTGCCTTGCAAAGGTCGGCTTGGCGACTTACTATACTGTGCTAAAGAAGTGCCCTTTGGCCTCAGGATTCCCAGTAAAACGTGTGTCTGTCCTGGCTTCTTGTTGTCTGGGGAATGTGCTTCCCGTCATGACTGAGACAATCCCATGGCCACAAAGTGCACGTGGGTTAATACCTGTAGACGTCTTACAACAAAGAGAGAGTTGGGGGCGGGGAGTTCACCCCACGGGCGCTGTAGGACACGGTCCCCTGCCCCCGGGAAGAGGATGAGGACAGCTGCTTCCTTCTGCTCGTGCACCCCTCCCCACCCAGGATGAAAGCTGGGCTGAGAAATCTTCTGGGTCTGCTGTCCACCCAGGTCTCCTCTTTGAGGGGGGAGCCCAGGAAGAGTCAGATGTGGGGGGACCCTCTCCCAGCAGTGTTAGACCTTCCTGTTTGCATTAGACACAGGATGTCGAACTGGGTCACTTCTGCTAATGGTGATAAGCTAGCTCGGAGAGTGGCCACTGGAACTCAAAAGGAGTTGGGTAAACTTCTGGAAAATCGTCTGCATGCCATCAGATAAGGACCAGATGTTTATGTTTGTCTCACACACACACACACACACACACACACGTAGTGAAACGTTCGACAATTTTAGTGAATGCATTTGATGTGCCGCTCGGTGCTGCCCCCTCCCCTCGTCCCCCGCCCCCACCATCCCCCTTAATGTTAAACAGAAGTACATCAAACTCAGATGTGAAACCACAACCCTCTTCCAATTAAAAATAAAACAGCTGTGAAATAATGACATTCTTTCAAAATAAGAAAACAGTGATTGGAGCAGGGCTGGTTGGCTTTGGGGAAAGCAGGTTATTTAATTATGGTTATTGTGTGTCTGAGCTTTACGGAGAGAAAGGAGGTACTGTTAGGACGATGAGCCCTCCAGAACACGGAGGGCGCCTTTATGCAGGGCTGCTCCGGGCTGTGTCTTTGTCTCTCCAGCTGCCCGTCTTCGGTCCCCAGTCTTGTCTGCGAGAGTGTGAGGCTGGGGCCAGCTCAACAGAATTCAGGAAGCTAACCCACCCAGAGGATGGCCAGATTTCGAATGGTGTTCATGACAACTGATTGTTTTGGCTTCCAAACAACCAGACTCTTTAGAGATCATCCCATGTCTTTTTCTTTTTTCCTTAAATTGAAGTGTAGTTGATTTACCATGTGGTGTTAGTTTCTGGTGTACAGCATAGTGATTCAGATATATATATATATATATATATATATATTCTTTTTCATATTCTGTTTTGTTATAGGTTATTATAAGCTATTGAGTAAAGTTCCCTGTAGGTCCCTGTTTATCTGTTTTATATATAGTGGTGTGTATCTGCTGACCCCAAATTCCTAATTTATCCCTTCCCACTCCCTTTTCCCTTTGGTAACTGTAAGTTTGTTTTCCATGCGTGTGTCCTAGTGGTGGTCTTATGGAGAGTTTAATTTCTTCTCAAATCTTTTCTGCATCCTATGAATTTTCAATGGGCATTTATTACTTCTCTGCATAGAAAAGCAGAGATTCCTTAAAAGAAATCATAAAAGTCTGGATGGAGGTAGAGGAAAAACACAAGATGGTGAATTCAGCAATGGAGACCTGAGCTTTGCACTGAGCATCCCGGGGTTAGAAGTGACTTATTCTGCCCACCAGACCAAAAAGAGGAAAAAGTCACTTGTGGTTAAAAAAAAAAAAAAAAAAAAAAAAAAACTTGTGAAGGCACACAGACAGAAAAGGCATAACTCGGCTTGGAATAACGTACTTTGTGTGGCTGGGAGACACGTCGGACGGGGTAGATGCGGCAGGTGAGACTGAAAAGGTGACCAAGGCCAGCATCATGATTAGTGGGGGCGCTTCTCCCCCAAGAAAGGTATAAACACCCAGACGTCGAGTCCTTCTAGGTCTCCCGGCAGAAACCCGCAGTGAGAGAGTGATGCTTCTGAGGCTGAAGGTGATCTGTCTCCTCCCAAACTCCCCAGCTCCGAGGTCGCTGTGGCACCCAGATAGAAGGGACCTAAAAGGACCTCTGTGGTGCTGCCCGTGAGAATCCCCACAGTGCGGGGCTGTAGCTTGGTAGCCTTCCGCCCCATTCGACCACTCCGTTTTACCCGCAGTGGTCCAGGTGCCAACTCTAATTATCAGTGGGTGAAGCTGTCACTCATCCTTCCAAAACCCAGTGGCAGTCACGTGAGGAAGAAAAATGAAATGAAATTTCAAGTCTCCCAGCGCTGTGAGTAAGAGACCCTGTAGTTTGAAAGCCCAGCCCGAGAGCTCCAGCAATCCCACGGGGCGGTCGCTGAGGCATCTCACTGCCACGAAGAATAGAAGGCATCTTTCCTCCTTCACGAGGGATTCACGCATGTGCTTTGGGCCGGTCTAGCTGGGACTTTGGACAGCCCCTGGGTTGGGCACCTAGTTAACTTCAGGCACTGTCTTCCCCCTTTAAAGTCAGTTATTTCCAGCGCCTGGGATTCTTCTAGTTGATTACTGGTTAACTTCTTACTTACCTGGTAACTAAATCTTACCCTAAGAACAAAATTCTTAGGGTAAAGGGGAAAGGACAGCCAGGGAATGAAGTTCTGGAGTTGTTTCAAGTCAGCCTGAGCTGCACACGCACTCGCGGGGAACTCAGTCATTTCCAAAGCGAGGCGCCATCTGTAAGTGTGACGGGAAGCGCATATTTGAATGGAGTTGCTTCACGCCGCCCTGGACGTCGAGATCTCGAGGGCCGTTCAGGTTGAAAGTGGCTGTGGTGTCGGGCGTGACTCAGTGGACAGGCAGTGGAGCACTCAGTGTTCTGAGGGCATTTGAAAATAGCTGAAACTGTTCGGTGCAGCCTTGGCTAGAGCACTCGTTAGCTTTCAAGTTGCAGCATGAGGCAATCAGAGAGGTTTTGCGCAACCTAAAATCACCTGATCGTTTGTCCAGAAAAGAGTAAGGTTTGGGGTCACCCAGTTGAATGTGAATTTCAAGCAGGCAGTGAACAGTCAGTAGTATGCCGCAAATAGCGCACAGGATGTGTTTATACTAAACCTATTTGTTGTGTATCTGAAATTCAGATTGAACTGAATATCCTGTTTTTTTGTCTCTTTTTTTTTTTTTTTTTTTTTTTTTGCTAAATCTGATAAATGTGGGTTGCCTCTCTTTTTTGAAATTGGTACGCAAGTTCATACAAAGCACTGGAGTTCACTTTTGGAAAAAAATTCAAATTTCAGTTAATGACAAAAATATGTAGGGGAAATATTTGTTGAGTTAAAATTTAGGACATCCACCATTATTATCCTACAATATTCACTTCTATTAAAGGCTTGCTCCTTTTTCTTCTAAATCTGGTTGAGCCTTCAGAGCACAGCTGTTACATCTTTAAAACCAGGAAAGTGAAGCAGAGCAGTTTGCACTGAACAGTAGCAGCTTCCTATCTGGTTGAAGTCGCCTATTGTTGGATTGTGTGAGCTCGGGCTGGCGTTTGTGAGCCAGAGGTTTTGCTGTTTGTCCTGGACGTGGCTCTTGGTTCAGTTTTGAAGGAATTGGCCACATGTTGCTGGGGCTAGTCCACAGGCCTTCAGGAAAAAGCAATTCATGGAAGACAATAGTCATTCTTCATGAGGCAGGCGGTACACAAAATGGAAATTCTTTAGGTTTTCCTGGCCTGTGGGTTAACTGAAATACTGTTCTGGAAATTGGATTGTCATGTAGTAACAGGGAAGCAAGATTCAGAAGTTGTGGTGGGTGGGATGTGTTTAGGGGTTTTTTATTTTTTAATTTTTTTGCTTTTGGTTTTTGGCTTTTGCTGTCATTTTCGGGGGGAAAAAAGCCTCTTAATGAATATCCTGTTGGAATATCTTGTAATTGCTAATCAGTTGCAATGTGCAATTCCTTTCTGTTCTTTAAAAAAAATATTTGCCATGTATTTGTGCTTCATTTCTTTAAAATTTCTGAGTTATACAGAAATACAATAGATGGAGGGTCTGATCAGTAGAGGAAGACAATTGTATGTAAGACAATAATCAAATGTATCCACAAAAGGAAACAAAATATTTCGAATATACAGAAACTAGTGATGATGTTTGTTTTAAGATGGTTCTGAGTGGAGGGAGGGTGGAGCTCGGTGGTATAGCACATGCCCAGCATGCATGAGGTCCTGGGTTCAGCACAGTACCCACATTTAAAAAAAAAAGATGATTCTTAGTTGTTAATGATGGAAATAAGGGAAGTCAAAGAAAAATACCTATTTTACTTTCCTGGAAATGTGGACATGATAGGAAGTTAGAGCGGAAAGGGGCCTCCCAGGGGACCTGGTCCACTCCTCTGTTTTACAAATGAAGAACTGGGAGGTGAGAGAGACGTGACTGGTCCTAGGCCCCCAGCGAGCTCAAGGCAGAGCCCCTGAAGCTTAGCTCTCTGCCCTGCCCACTCCCATTGCAGGGCCACGGGAGCAACTCAAGCCCCTGCAGACCTCTAGGGTGCAGCCTGGACCCTGGGCCCTGGGCGTCACTCCTGCGGTGCCCACCACCCCCCCAGCAGCCCAGCCGTCATGGAGATGCAGCCGCTGTGCTGAGGACCGCCTCCACTGGAAACTCACCAGTAGAAGCTCAGAAGTCTTAGCAGGGAGGCGTCGTTCCTCCCAGGTGGTGCCTTGGAATCCACCTGCCTCTCAAGCTGAACTCCAAGGAGAGGGGCCACGGGAAGATGTGGAAAAGGACGAAATTTCGATGAAACAAAAATCCTGACTTTGCCCTCCTCCTCACTCCTCCATTCCAGATTAAAAATCTCTGGCCCAATTCCCGAACCACATCACTCAAGGGGCTTTCAGAGTCAGCACTGTGTCAGTCCACATTGTGTTTGGAAGGAGGCAGGATGCTGAAGACTGCTGGCAGGTGGGATCGCGTTAGACCCAAGTTCTGTCCAGGCCTCCCTGGTCGCCGGTCTGTGAGCTTATCTTGTTTGTCTTGATTTTCTTTTTGTAAAATGACATATATTAATGTGCTGCTTCCAAAGTATTATTAATCTCATAGAAAAAATGGTGACCCGATATTGAACCTGGTTTTCTCTTTGGTACGAGGGATCAAGCAATCTTGGTCGCATCAGGCAGAAAGGTAGAGTGCTTTCTGGTAACAAGTAACTGCCAGCCCAGGGCAGCTGCTGTCTTGTCTCGGCGCTTTCCCAGGGCTGCTGATGCCGGAGGAATTCAGACAACTGCTCTGTGGTGCCCACTGGAAAAGATGCTGCAGGCAGCGGTGGTCCAAGGATGGGCAAATGACAAGGCTCGTATTGTCTTGCAGGTGGATCTGGGTCTTCTTCGGTTTGTCACCGCTGTCGGGACACAGGGAGCCATTTCAAAGGAAACCAAGAAGAAGTACTACGTCAAGACTTACAGAATAGAAATCAGCTCCAACGGAGAAGACTGGATCACCATAAAGGAAGGGAATAAACCCCTCGTAAGTGTGCCTCCCTCCCCAGTCCAGCCTTTGAGTTGGATGATCAATTTTTCCTTGTTAGTTTGGGGGCTTGCTATCTGGCCCAGTTTACTTTTGAATTGATTTAAAATGAAAAGTGCAATTAGACGTTTAAATCTGACCAAGTGGGTCTCATGTTCCCAGATCCAGAAGGCAGAAGGAAATTGTACAGATGTTTCCAAGAAAAGTCAATGCCAGCCAGATTAAGTCAGGCTCAGGAACCACTTTAAGACTCCCGCAGGCACGCGGACCCCACGGAGGATAACACAGCCCTCCTGGAACCCGCGGAGTTGCTCTGTTTTGTCTCTGTCCCTGAGTTTCCCCATCCTCTTTTGCAGACTGACTCTTTCTTCCTCCCTGTAGTGGGCTGGCTGTAGAAGTCTCCTTTTCATCTCCCCTCTGTGGCTCCCAAACTAATTTGCAAGCGTGTTAGGCTTCCTCTGTGGGAAGGAACAGGACTAAAGGCAGCGTCGTGTTTCCTCAGACCCCATGAATGTCACACCACCTCCTCACAGCCATCAGCCCAGGCAGCCACACACGCCCCACCCCACCCCGGAAGCTCTGCCCTAAATTATTTGGGACTGAGATGTTTTTCTCAGCCTGCTGTTTACTGGAAGTTATGCTTGCTCTGACTGACTCATCAAAAGATTTCTGAGAACTCCTGCATGCTGTTTCGCCGAAATTCAAAGCCTGCCTCGGAGGCCGAGGAAAACGCACAGAAAGCGGGGAGGGTACAGCTCAGTGGTGGAGCACGTGCTTAGCATGCACGAGGTCCGGGGTTCAATCCCCAGTCCCTCCGTTAAAGTAATTCATTAATTAATTAAAAATCCAACCAAAAAAAGTTTTTTTAATCCAAAATGTATATTATTTAAAGGGCTCTTCCTTTTTACATCTAGATCTTTCAGGGAAACACCAACCCCACCGACGTCGTGTTTGGAGTGTTCCCCAAACCACTGATAACTCGATTTGTCCGAATCAAACCTATGACCTGGGAAACTGGTATATCTCTGAGATTTGAAGTCTACGGGTGCAAGATAACAGGTAAGCTCCACCTGGAAGATTGCCTGGTTCTGGTGTATGCGAACTTTTCGGTCGAGGGAGAGTAATTTGGCATAGATGGAGTCGGTCATTTTTATTTGACAGTTAAGGGCCTGTGCTTTGGATTTAGACAAATGTGAGTTGAAATCCCACTTGGACTGCTCACTGGCCTATTTCTTTGGGTGGTTTACTGCCTTTCCAAGCCTTAGTTATCGCACCTACCCAGGCACCACGGTGCATGTCGTGGAGGTGGTTGTGATGATGGGCTCTCTCGTGTATGTAACACACTTGGCACCACAGTGCAGGGTCAGTATTTACCGAGTGGTACCTTTCCACTCCCTGGCAACCTCCAGGAAGGCAGGGACCCTCCCTGTCATCCCCGTCTCCGGGGTACTCGGCACCCCGGCTGCTACTTCGTAGACTTACAGTAAATAACTGTCGTGCAGGTGGTCTCCACCTGCTCTGTCTTCTCAATTTTGAGGTCTGGAGGTGGCCTCGCCAGCTACAGCTAAGGAGGAGTTTAATTTCCGAGAATTTCTCCTTTCATTCACTAACCACCCTGACAACTTTCTCTTAGGTTTTTCCTCTCTATGTATCTGTCTTTTGTTGAATGAATATACTAATGTTAGAAATCGGTTTCTCAATATCTCTAGTTTTCGTGTTTGTTTCCTCTGACATTCATAGGACTTTAAAAGTCTCTCTTAAATTTACAACAGGTCAGTGGATGATCCCACTTGAGAAATGAGGATGGTGAAATGAAGTGGCTAAAACTGTGGGCCACGTCAGGACGGAGCGGGCAGTGACAGAAGGTGCCATTGGCCTTATTGCGTTTCTATGGCAACCAGGGCTGCTCTTACTTGTCTGCTGAGCTTCCTGCACAACCAGCCATGCTGTGTCCTGAAGTGCACTGCAGTCACTTTAGAATTCCCTTCCATTTAAATAAATACACTGCGAATTTTTCCTTTTAAAGAAAGTCGGTACAGTGTAACCTTCATAGCAAGCTTAGAAGTTAAAAACCATCCTACTGTCCAGCACAGGGAACTGTATTCAATGGCTTGTAGCAACCTGTAATGAGAAAGAATATATATATATAGCTGAATCACTATGCTGTATACCAGAAACGAGCACACTTTTTACATATTTAGAAAAAATTCATTCGTATCTTTACAAAAAGTTCAAAAACTGAATCAGTTACTGATTAAAAGTAATTAAAAGTGAACAAAGTTTATAAGTGTGTGAACTATCTTTCATGTGGTATCAGTACACATATTGACAGCATTTAATTTCTCATCCCATGAACGCCAGCGCCACGGTTTTTATTTTTATCCTCTTTAGCAATCCTTATTTTTAGAGACGGAAAATATTGACTTTTGAAGGAGGGAAAAAAAAAATCGCCTGAGCAATTTTCCATGAAATGACAAGCATTTAGGAAAGGGCTAACTAAGGAGGGAAAAAAAACTTTCCTTGTTTACAACAGAGTCCATTTTGGAAAGTAAAACCTGACATCTGATTCCTCACCAAAATTTTATTTATTTTTATCCTAGAGGCAGACTTGTTTATTGTTTTAGGCTCTAAACACTTAGAAAGCGCAAGGCCTTGGGGGCAGGAGCGGGGTGGAGAGGAATGTGGGGGACGATGGGACACTGAAGGATTAGCTGTAGCCTTGGCTTTACTCCTGATCAGCAGTTACAGGAGAGAAAGTTCTAGGTCATTTTCAGAGCGTCACAAATGTGAGCTGCCCATAAATCCAGAGACAAGGCCATTTGAAGACAGGGTGGAAATTTCTAGCCCCTTCCTCAAACCTAATCTCATGACACTGTACCAAAAAAAAAAAAGATGTAAACTTCATAAAGACTCCACACGAATTAGTCTGAACTCTGAATTTCCTGGTTCTCCTTTTAATTCAATAATCACAACATCAAGTTGCCTTAGTATTTTACTTAATTAAGGCCCCTCTTGGTAGTTCTTGGACGGGGCAGACTTGCAGGAGAGATGATATGTTGGCTGGATGGGGGCCATGCATCCCTAGACCTGTAGGGGTGAGGACCGCACCCCAGCCGGCTCTGCATCGGAGAAGGGACATTAATCCCGTAAAGGTTCTGCTCACCTTACAATATTCAAGTTCATTGTTTTTCTCCTCTGGTACATATTACCAACTAAATATTTTCTTTACAAAAGCTGATTTTGAATCAGACAGGTGTGACCACAGTGACCCAAAAATGTAACTTCTATTTTTAACACGATCATTTCATAGACCCTCAGTAAAATCATTTGGGGAAATCTTTTTATAAATCCCCATTGAATTTATTCTTGGTTTCCAGGTCCCGGCCTGGAGCAAATACTGTGGCTGAATTGCAGGAAAGGGTGCTGGAGGGGGGAGGTGACAGCTGCCTTTCATTGTGTTAAGAAGCTGATTCACTCAACAAATATTTGTGGCGCAAACACCACGTATAAAGCAGGGCGCTAGGACTGGAGACAATGTTCCAATGCGACCGAAAGCACTTAAAATCTGGGAAGGCACATGGCAATCCGAGGAACTGAATCTGGTCAATAAATATGAGAAATGCAGGTGGAAAGCTAGGAAGAGTCACAGAGAAGGAAAACCATGTCTAGTTGGAGAGATCAGAAAAAATGAATATGTAACATAAAATCTGAAAACCAGTCAAGATTTTTAAGATAGTGGGAGGGGCAAAATGATGGGGAACTCTTTGGTAGAGGGAGCAGAATGAGAGAAAGCCCCCAACCACCACCACCACCAAGGTGAGGAGGGTCTTCAGTGAGGAAGGGCCTTGCAAAACCTTGGTGTGGAAGGCTGGGCAGCTCGGTTGAAGGTAGATGCATAATTCCTAGGCGATCAGAAACTGAATTTTTGAGTAAAGAAATGGCATGATCTTTAATTATTAGAGAAATGTAAATCAAAACTACAATGTGGTATCACCTCACAGCAGTCAGAATGGCCATCATTAAAAAGTCTACAAGTAATAAATGCTGGAGAGGGTGTGGAGAAAAGGGAGCCCTCCTACACTGCTGGTGGGAATGCAGTTTAGTGCAGCCACTGTGGAAAACAGTATGGAGATTCCTCAAAAAACTAAAAATAGGCTTAACCATATGATCCAGCAATCCCATTCCTGGTTGTATATCCAGAGGGAACTTTAATTTGAAAAGATACATGCATCCCAATGTTCATAGCAGCACTATTTACAATAGCCAAGACATGGAAACAACCTAAATGTCCATCAACAGATGACTAGATAAAGTAGTTGTGGTATATTTATACAACGGGATACTACTCAGCCACAAAAAAGAATAAAATAGTGCCATTTGCAGCAACATGGATGGACTTAGAGATTATCACACTAAGTGAAGTAAGTCAGACAGAGAAAGATAAATATCATATGACATCACTTATATATGGAACCTAAAAAAAGATACAAATTCCATTTACAAACCAGAAATAGACTCACGGACATAGAAAACAAACTATGGTTACCAAAGGGGAAGGAGGGTGGGAAGGGTTAAATTAGGAGTTTAGATCTAACAGATACACACCCCTGTATATAGATAAACAACAAGGGTCTACTATACAGCACAGGGAACTATATTTAATTTCTTGTAACAGGCCATAATGGAAAAGATTCTGATAATATATGTGTGTATGTATATATACACATATGACTGAATCGCTTTGCTGTGCACCTGAAACTAACACTGTAAATCAACTACACTTAAATAAAAAAAAAAAAATTAAAAAGAAATGGCATGATCTGAGCTGTAAGACTCGGGTGGAGAGTATCTGAGTATCTCATTCTTACGAGTCAGCTGACAACACAGACGTCACTTAATTGCATTAGGTACGCGCCTCCCACTTAGCATGGTTACATTTTTAGGCTAAATTTTGATTGATGCAGAATGGAGCTGTTTCAAAGAAAAATAGATTCTCCTTCCTGGCGTGTCCTTCATGGGGGCGTCCGATTTTGAAAGGAGAATAATTGAAGTGCTGAACGTTTCGTTGTTAAGCCACCAATCAGTCAGTGATTGATACCCTCCTTATCCTCAGAAGCTTCCTGGGCTGCTGGGGAAGCTGTTAAAAGACCCCACGATGCGGTTGATTGCTTTCGAGGAATTTATAATCTAGTTATGGATACAAGACTCCCGATCTTGAAACCTGGAGAGACGGCTTCATGCTGAACCTCGCGCTGCTGCCGGACCATGCCATCCAATTTCTGAGAAGGGAGAGTTCCGGGTGAAGGCCAGAGTCCCTTGAGAGGTTTTCATGAAATGCCCTAAGCTGGGTTTTAAAGCCTGGACTGAACTTACCTCTGTTACCAGGAGGAAAGGGGCAGCAGGGACACTGTGAGCAAAGGTACTGCTGAGAATTATCTCCGTGGTTTATGGGAAGAAATGGATTACTGTCAGGAATAGGAAATAAAACTGGATCAATAGGGTGAAGCCAAATGAGGGTGTTGAAAGCCAGACAGAGACTTTTTATAGTGTCCCGTAAATAATGGAACACCAGGGGAATATTTTAAAGATCTCTCTCTCTTACAATTGTGGTGAAATATGCATAACAGAATTTACTGTTCTAACCTTTTTTTTTCCTTTTTTTTAATTGAAGTCTAGTTGACTTACAATGTTGTATTAGTTTCTGGTGTACAGCATAGTGATTCAGTTATATGTATACATGTATTATATTCTTTTTCAGATTCTTTTCCATTATCAGTTATTATATTACAAGATATTGACTATAGCTCCCTGTGCTGTACAGTAGGACCTCGTTGTTTATCTATTTTATATATAGTAGTGTGTGTCTGTTAATCCCAAACTCCTGATTTATCCTCCCCTACTTTCCCTTTCCCCCTTGGTAACCATAAGATTGTCTTCTATGTCTGTGAGTCTGTTTCTTTTTTGTAAACAAGTTCATTTGTATCATTTTTTTAGATTCTACATGTAAGTAATATCATATATTTGCCTTCCTCTGTCTGATTTATTTCACTTAGTATGATAATCTCTAGGTCCATCCATGTTGCTGCAAATGGCATGATTTTGTTCTTTTTTATGGCTGAGTAGCATTCCATTGTAAATATACCACAACTTCTTTATTCTTCAGCTCTGTTTGGATATTCTTTATATTTTCTCTCTGCTAAAAACGTCGCTCTGTGCAACTATACTCTTGAGTTCTCTGAACAGCATCACCATCATTACTCTAAACTCTTTCTCAGATAAATTGCCATCTCCTCATCACTTACTTCTTCTGGGACTTGATCTTGTGCCTTGGCCTGGGAGAATTTCCTCTGCCACCTCATATTGTCTGTCTTTCTATTTGTACTTTCAGGTAGGTTAGTTACATTTCTCAACATTGGAGAGGCGGCCCCCTGTGGGAGGAGCCCTATGCGTCCGAGCAGGACACTCCTCTCTTGGCACCCAAGGGCCAGGGTCCAGCTGGTCCCAGGGTAGAGTCTGGCCTGTGTTTGCGGGTTCCTTCCACAGGCTTTGGGATTGTTTTCTTCTTTCTGGTATCTGCTCCCTGGTGGATGAGGCTGGACTAGAGGCTTATGCAGGGTTCCTGGCAGGAGGAGCCGGTGCCTGCCCACTGCTGGGTGAGGCTTGGTCCTGGACCTCTGGTGGGCAGGGCTGTGTCCAGAGGCCTTTGTGGCTCAGGAGGTCTGCTGATGGGTGGGGCTGTGCTCCCACCCTGTATGTTGTTTGGCCTGAGGCTTCCCTACAGGCTGTTGGGTGGGGCTGGGTCTTAGTGCTAATGATCCAATCAAGATGTCAGCCTCCAGGAAAGCTCATGTAGATGAACATATTTGGAATGTCTGACACCAGCTTTTGTGTCCCCTGGGTGAGTCTCGGCCATCCCCTACCTCCCTAGGAGACCTTCCAAAACCAGCACGCAGGTCTGCCCCAGGTTCCTGTGAAATCACTGCCTCTGCCCTTGGACCTGGCACACACAAGATTCCGTGTATGCTTCTCAAGCGAATGGAGTCTCCGTTTCCCCCAGTCCCGTGGGGCTCCCGGCACCAAGGCCCTCTGGCCTTCAAAACCAGATGTCCCGGGGTCTCCTTCTCTTCCCAGTGCCAGGACCCAGGCTGGAGAGCCTGATGTGAGGCTCAGAGCTCTCACTCCTGTGGGAGGGCCCCTGGGACTTCACAGATCTTCAGCTTGTGCGTCACCCACCCAGGGGGAACAGGGCCCAATTATAACACAAGCTCGCCCTTCCTACCTTCCTGCTGTGGTTCTCTCTTTTTGTTTCCAGTTGCAGAAGATCTTTGCTAGGTTCTAGCCTTTTATTTTTTCAATGGTTTTTAGCATTCAGTTGTGGTTTTGCTGCAGTCACGAGGAGAGGCGATCTTGTGGTCCTACCCCTCCGCCACCTTGGACTTGGTCTCAGGAAATGTGAGGAGCCAGGCCGGTGGGCCCACAGGACCAAGACGGATAGAGACTCGCGGCTGTTCCCTTCGGGTGCCCAGCAGTGGGCGGCCACAGCTTCCTTACCGAGTGATCTGTCCACAGACGTTAAGGTGGCTTCCAGGTCTTGGCTGTTGTAAATAGTGCTGCTGTGAACATTGGGGTGCGTGTGTCTTTTTGAATTAGAGTTCCCTCTGGATATATGCCCAGGAGTGGGACTGCTGGGTCACAGGGTAAGTCTGTTTCTAGCTTTGAGGAACCTCCACACAGTCCTCCATAGGGGCTGCTCTAACCATTTTCAAGGATACAATCCAGTTGCATCTAGTGTGTTCACATTACTGTGCACCACCACCATCCATCTTCCAAGCTTTGCATCATCCCAGACTGACACCCTGTCCCCAGGAAACACTAACTCTCCACCCTCCCCTGCCTCCAGCTCCTGGCAGCCAGCTTTCTACTTTCGGTCTGAACACACTTGACAGTCCTCGGTACCTCGTATCTCTGGTATCATGCCACATTTGCCCTTTGGTGTCTGGCTTATTTTTCTTAGCAACGGAAGATTTTTGAGGATGAGAATGACATTGGCCAAAAAAGAAAAAAAAAAATCATGGGAAGTGACGTGGGTGTTGTTGGCTCAGCACTCCAGTTTGAGAGGCCAGCCGGGTAGCCTTGAGGGTTCAGATCAAGATGAGGCCCAAAGAAATGGAGACTGCAAGGCAGGTCTAGGACACCTTTTCTTTTTTAAATGAAAATGTTACAGGGTTTGGTAGCAGAACAGGAATGGAACACAGGGAAAGACAGGATGACCAGGCCGGAACTTGGTGGTTGGTGATTGCATCCATTAAAATAGAATTAGGAAAAAAATTAATTTAAAAAATTGTGATAAAAAACTTAAAAATAAAGAAGTAAATAATAAAAGATAAAGGAGATTCAGCGTCAAGAGGAAAGGACGGTTTCTGTCTGAACACAGAGCATCACGTGGCATGGACTTTCCTGTGCAAAGTTCTCTTGCTGGTGGACACGGGTAGGGAGGACACGTGAGGGGAGGACGGGCCCCTCCTTTAACACTCCATACAAAGCCCCCTCCTCTGGCAGGCCCTCCCTCCTCTTCCGGCTGAGTCCAGCTCTTCCTTTCGCATCACCTCCTCCTCATCTTCTTTTTACTGTTGTTTTGGCAACTTTCCTGCTGTGGGAGCTGCCGCTTTGCACAGCTCCAGCCCTGCGTAAACTGAACCTCCACTGGGCAGGGCTTGTGCTCGATCTCGGGACAGCTTCTGGGCACCAAAGGGACTGAACATCCATACTTGGCCATTAAACTTGGAAGAACCCAGGCCGGGAGAAATGGATGTTCATATTGAAGATTTCCTTTTATCAGACTGTGAGTGGGGGGCTGGGAGCACAGGAAGAGAAGGGGGAAGTTTCAGTTTAATGTCAGAGGATCCAGACATTGACAGAGGTACAGAACGGGGGACAGATGATGCTTTTAGTCAATTTGTTGGGTTCTCGTTCCAAGCATGGGGACTCCTAGAAAATCATTTCACGTTGCCCCTTCCATTCCCCCCCAGACTATCCTTGCTCTGGAATGCTGGGGATGGTGTCCGGACTTATTTCCGACTCCCAGATCACAGCATCCAACCAAGGGGAAAGGAACTGGATGCCTGAAAACATCCGCCTGGTGACCAGTCGCTCGGGCTGGGCGCTGCCCCCGGCCCCTCACCCGTACGTGAACGAGTGGCTCCAGGTGGACCTGGGGGAGGAGAAGATCGTGCGGGGCGTCATCATCCAGGGCGGTAAGCACCGAGAGAACAAGGTGTTCATGCGGAAGTTCAAGATCGGATACAGCAACAACGGCTCAGACTGGAAGATGCTGATGGACGAGGGCCGGCACAAGCCCAAGGTGAGGTGGGCGGGGCAGAGGCGGGTCCTGGGTGGGATTGGGCGGGGCTGGGTAGGGTGGTGGGCAGAGGCTGGGGCGCGGCGGGGCCTGTGTCAGTGGGGTGGGGTCCAGGGCGGGGCAGGAAGAGACCCTCCCTCGCCGTCTTGACTCCACTCAAGGACCCGACCTCTTCCTGGGGAAGCGGCTTCCCATTTCCTGAAGCCGTGAGACCTGTGGGGGCGTGTGATGGAGTCTTTCCAGGCCGACTCCAAGGGAGACAGGAATGGGATGCGGAAACCACGTCTGGGACAAAAGAGGGCAGAATCGTGTTGCCGGCCACCTTTCCCTCCCTTAGTGACCAGCTGCTGGCCGGACACTTAAGAGGACAGGGCAGCTGGGAGGGTGGGGCCAGGGGGACCCCCAGGCAACCCAGAAGGAACTCAGAATCTGCCCTTGGAGGCTCATCTCTCAGTAAGCACCTGCCCCCAGTCCCCTTGTCTCCCTCATCCCTCGATTAAGTTGTCTTTTTTTAAATTATTTTGTTTTTTACTTTTTTATTGTTCATTTTATTTTATTTATTTATTTTAATTTTTTGTTGAAGGGGGGAGGTAATTAGGTTTATTTATGCATTTATTTTTAGAGGAGGTACCGGGTATTGAACCCAGGCCCTCCTGCATGCTAAGCATGCACTCTACCTCCTGAACTAGACCTTCCCCTTTATTGTTACTTTTTAACGTTATTTATTTTTCAATTGAATGCGTCTTCCAATTCTATGGCACTTTACAGTTTTCAGAAGTTTCCTAATTGTGCCGAAAGACAGTAAAAGAAAATTTGCCGTCTTAACCCTTCCAAGCGGACGGCTCAGTAGTGTTATGTGCATTCACGCACTATGCGGTCCTCCTCCAGGGCCTCCTCATCTTGCACAACTGAAACTCTGTCCCCATTAAGCAATAACTTTCCACCCGCCGCGCCCCCAGTCCCTGGCAGCCACTATTGTACTTTCTGGTTCTGTGAATTTGAGGCTTCTGGGAGCCTCGTGGAAGGGGAATCATACAATATTTCTTCTTTTCTGACGGGCTTATTTTACTTGGCACAGTGTTCTCAGGGCTCACCCGTGTGGTAGCCTGTGTCAGAATTCCGATCCTTTTCAGGAACATACATAATCCCATGGTATGTACAGACCACGTGTTGTGTGTCTATTCGTCCACTGATGGGCAGTCTCATTGCTTCTAACTTTTGGCTCTCGTGAATAATGCTTAAGTCAATTTTGTATGCATTGGGACCTTTTAAAATGCAGTTGGCCCTTGATGAACTAGTGAAAAAAAGAAATATTCCAAGCTTCACCAGAACACGTGGTTTAATCTTTTTTTTAACGCAATAGGTATTCTTTAGTGATTGTTTTACTAAGGCCGATGCTGAAATGTCTTTGCGTTTCCTAAGCACACAATGCCAACGAGGAACGGACACCCGGAGTGTGCTGGGTGGCCCGGCAGCTGCTTTGAGAGTAAAAGAAGGAGCAGCCCCCAGCCTAGCAGCTCTGTGTGCAGACCCCTAGGTGGGAGTTACATTTCACTGCTGATACCTCTCGCCTCAGCACAGCTGGCCTTGGGTCCCAGCTGTGGCCTTTCTGTCCTGCTTTGCCAAGGACCTACTCCTTCTGCGAGAAGATTCAGCTCATTGGCGGGAACACTGTCCTCACTCCCACTCTGAGTGAGTGTGGGAATATAACTTAATACAGTGTCTTGGGCCAAAGGCTTTGCAGGCAGGAAACGAAGCCAGTCCCTGCAGCCAGCTCCCACCCTGCCCAGATGTCAGGTGCTCTGCCGAGACCGCCTGTCCCCACGGGCTGTGTGCCTGCGGGCCACCAAGGGGGACGATGCTGTTGGAAATGTAACAACCCCTCCCTCTAACTTGTGGTTTCTAAAGCCTTTCCAGTGTTTTCCTTAATCTGTGTGCAGCTCCTTTCTTTCTTGTGTCCATTTCGTTTTCCCCTTTTATGTCAACCCCTCTTGTTTTGGTGGAAGAAAAAGTCAAATAAACATCAGAAACTGGAGTTCCCCTAAGAGCCGGTCTTTTTGAAGGAGGCGGGAGCCCTGCAGTTTTATCACCAAGTGTGAATTTGCTGCGTATCAACAACTTCCCGGAGCCGCTGACGCACGGCTGTGTGCGCTGTTGTGTAGGGTCCTGAGAGGGAAAGAAAACAAATTACCATATGCCTTGGATGGGATGCATCGCCTGCTTCCGGCCTTTGTCGTCTTAATCCACTCATCTGCAGTCAAGTCCAAAGCTGTCGCTCCTTGTTAGGATGTGGCAGATAGAAGCCAACACACCGCTTTCCATTTTAACCACAAGCTCCATTCAAGATTGGCTGCATGTGTTAGATTTTATTCCCAAAATGTGATTTTATCCATCATTATCATCTTCCTGTGTATTTAAACCATAAAAGCTTTTAAGTTGTCTACATGGTGCCTGATCTGCGATTCCTAACGTGGCCAGCCCCCGGACTAAAATCTCCAAGATGAAAAAGGGAACTGGGGAGATCTTCCATTTCAGAGCCATACAGATTTCTAAATGGCACAAAGACATTTAAAACGTACTGTGTTTGAACTTGCAAATGAAGGTTACCTGCTTTAGGTACCGTTACTGAACCGTGAAAGGAGCACTCTGTTTTGCGAAACAGAAAAGCACTTTGATGGATTTAAAAACCTCTATGTCCCCTTCTTACTCCCTACCCTTAACTAGTGTGTGGTGGACTATCAGGGTCTGAATCAACTAGACCTTTCGGGGGCAGATCCATCTAAATACTCGAAATCCTCTTCTGCTAAAGCACGACTCGTTGAAAGGACACAAATGTATTTTATCAGCAACCTTACATCAGCAGACTCAGCCCAGCTCCATGCGGCTCCTCCCTGCTGACCCTCTTCCCACCTCCCCACTGACAGCCTTTATGACATAGGTACATCGTGCTAATAACTCTTTGCTCAAGTTAAAAGCAGAAGAATATAAAACAGACAAACAACAAGGAGCTACTGTGTAGCACAGGCAACCGCACTCAATGTCTTGTAATAACCTATCATGGAAAAGAATCTGAAAAAGAATATATTTGTGTGTGTAACTGAATCACTGAGCTGCACACCTGAAACCGACACCACATTGGAAATCAACTGCACTTGAATTTAAAGAAAAGGTAGCAGAGTGTGGGATTCCGTAGATAGAAGTGCTTTTCTCCTGTGATCGCTGGGGTTACGCTAACGTAGACGGAACTCCCACGTGTCATCACGCTGTTTTCATTGTTAGTGTCTTACTGACGACACTTAATTGGGCCTGACAGTGATGGATGTCAGATTCTCAATTACCAGCAGCCACTGCAGGTCTATCAAGAGTGCGGGGCCCCAGTAATGAATTTGCCCTTGAAAATGATAGAAAGAAACATTAACCGAGAGAAGCAGGTGTATATTAGCTCCATACCTGTAGATTTCTGGAGGATTTGCTGAGTTGGAAAAAGCCAATCAATTTACTTCTAGAACTCAGAAAACCTCTGACTGCAGCACATCCTTCCTGATCTGTCTTCTTTTCCCTGTGTCCCCCTGTTTGGCCAAAATATTTCCACCACCAAATGATGGCCTCTTTGGCTGGTGTGTGATGTCGTGACTCAGCTTGACCAAAGACCCTATTTCTTGGGCGTGGGTCCCACCCCTGCTGGATGTGGCCTTGGGCTGCCCCTCCACCCTGCAATGCTCAATCTGAGCTTTTAGGTTTGGAAGCCCAAACTGCAATCCATTTAAAGAAAAAGCAATCAAATGGAATGTGTGGCTGTGGGAATGGGCCTCAGTGTCCCGGACCCGAGTGTGGTCATCTGCTAAAATGAGGAGATGGGACTAGATTGTTTCTCAGGGCAGCATGGAGAAGGGGCCGGGCGAGACCACCAGGTCACAATTCCATGGCCTCTCTGCCTTGCCTGGAAAAAGAAGGTAGTCACAGAACCTGCCTCCTGGAGCTGTCCTGAGGATTGAGGGAGTTAGGGCCATCTAAGCACTTAGAACGGTGCCTTGCATCGGTTCACACCGCAGGATGTCTGATCCCAGCAGGGACGCTCCCAGCCACGAGGCAGGGTGATTTTGTGATCCTGCCCAACCTCTTCCCATTCTGGACAGAGTTAGGAGTGATGTTGGGAGAAGAGGATGCAGGGAGGCTCAACCATCTCTGGAAAAAGGAGACCGGTCCAGTCATGCCGCTCAAGGGCCTGCCTGTCAATGTAAAAAAGGGACATAAAATAATCCGGGGGCAGCAGGGCCAGAACAGCCGGGCTCCTGAATTGTGTCTTCACCAAGAGTTGCCCACTCACTGCAGGGCAGCCGGGCATCGGAACATCACTCAGCGATCGGGACCCTCTTACCTTCCTGAGATGAGGCCTTTTATCTGCAGGAGCCTCCGGGTGCTGGTACTGCTTGAGCAAAGAGCAGTTCAGCGGATTGGACTGCCCCAGGTTCTTGAGTTGCACGATATCCAGTTGACTGTCTCCTTCTTCGGGAATGTGACTCCTCACTCTTCTGGAAGACCAAGTTTTAGCAAAGACAAGGACCCGCTCATTCAAGAGAACACAGTGGGAGTAGTTATTGGAAATGGGGTGTCTATTTATCCGCTCCAAAAAATGGCAAGCTCTCTTCCTGAGTTATCTTCCTCCATCTCAAGGAAGTGGTAAAAGTGTTACTTCTAAGTGGGGAGAGTACAGCTCAGTGGTAGAGCACGTGCTTAGCATGCGTGAGGTCCTGAGTTCAGTCCCCAGTCTCTCCATTTAAATAAATAAATGACCTAATTACCTCCTCCCCCCAAAAAAGAATAAAAAGGTTAAAGTAATAATAATAAAAAATAAAAATGTGTCTCATTAAACCCTCCACTTCTGGTATATAGCCATGGTGTGTCCTCCAGACTTTGAGAAATGGCAGCTATCATTTCCTAGAGAAGGTTTAATTGTTTTTTTCTCTTATTTATGAGGGGCATGCCAGCCGTTCACAAAGTGGGGAGAATGAGCCCCATTTCTCAGCCCATGAAGCATCCTGAAGGAGGGACTCTTGTGCTGAAGGGGAGGTTTTGTTGACACCCGCCGTTCTCTGTCCTTCACAGTCATTTGAGGGAAACAACAACTACGACACGCCTGAGCTGCGGACGTTCCCGCCGCTCTCCACGCGGTTCGTCAGAATCTACCCGGAGAGAGCCACCCACGGCGGGCTCGGGCTCAGGATGGAGCTGCTGGGCTGCGAGCTGGAAGGTAGCCGTGCTTTCTTTCCAGGGCCCCTCTGCCTCCCCAGACGTCTTCTTTCCTTTTCACGCGTTTGCGTCCCGATGGTGCTGCTGCCGGTTGCCGCCTTTCCCCGGGTGACCCTGGGTCTCCCGTGCCTGCCGGTCTGGGGGGCTTGGCGTCTGTCATCCCGCGTGACACCGTGCCCCCCCACCTTTGTCTTGCTTGTTTGCTTGGTGGTCCTCAGACTCTGTGGGGTCATCTTTGACTTTTATTGAAAATGACGTATCGAGGTGAAATTCACATGGCGTAAAACTCACCACTGAAATGAATGGTTCAGTGGCATTTAGTACACTGACCATTATTTATGCAGCCAACACCTGTTTCTAGCTCCAAAACATTTCCCTCCCTCCAAAGTAAAGCCCCCTACCCAGTAAGCGGTCCCCTCCCTGCACCTCCCTCAACCCCTGGCAACCACAGATTCCTTGACTCTCTTGGCGTCGTTTAGCGATCTGTGTTGGGTCCGCGTTTCCATCTACAGTGCTGACTACCTGCAGATACTAGCAGGAAGCAGCATCTGACAGACTGAAACACCAAGACATTATCTTGGCAGCTGCAGGGAAACAAAACTTTACATGAGATAGCGCTCATGCCTGTACACCGAGGTCTGTGTGAAGACGTTACGGCATGAACTTGGTGATCAGAGGAAGGCCATGTCAAGGAGAAGCTGTGTTCTCACACTGACCTCAGGATTGCACAGTGCTCTGCATTTTTAATCACATAGTGAATGAAATGAATGTTTGCAAAAATGATAACGATGGTTGCTTCGTGTACTGTTTAATGCTTTTGTGCATTGGAATTCCCATCTGCCTTTGATTTGGGCAGACACGAGTAACCTTATACCAACTTTTCCATCCCCATAAAGGTCTTCCTCCAGGTTAGCTCAGAGAGTGGCTGTTGTTGGTACCCAGATGTTAATCAATGGAACATGCTCAGAGTTGTCTGGAAGGATGCTTTTTAAATATCACCTTCTTGTGGTTTCCAAATTATTTGTGTTTTGAGCTACCCAAATAGAATTACATTCCTGAGCACATTAAATATCATAAAACGTGTCTTAGGCACTAAAGAATCTTAGGCTGTAAATCACCAAACTGGTGAATAATTCATCACTGCTTCCCTACGTGTTCATTGAAAAGCCAGCCATTATCTCCCATTCTTTACTGTGCAGTGTTTCCGTATCTGTAGTCCTGTCCTGACCTCTGAATTATCCAGTCACTATCAACACGGGCCAAGAAAGGCCATGTGCCAGGACTCTCAGCAAAGATGCCAAGAAAAAGAAGGCACAGGCAGGCTGAACCAACCGCGATTCGTACAGCTCACTGAAATTTGTCCCGTTCACTGAGATGGACCATGAGTCCAGCTCACTGAGAAGTAGTCCTCTGAGAAGGGGGGCCTGGTGCAGGCCTCCAGTCTGGGTTCTGGAAAGTAGCAGTGACTGAGGGGGTGGGCTGGATGGCTGGTTGAAAAGTCAGAGCCTGGTGGCAGTTTGCCAGTGTCAGCCCTGTGGTGAGTGGAAGTCGTGGTGAAGAGATTTTCTGCAGATGTTTGAAAGCACTCACACGAGTGGGGAAGTCGCCTGAGCCACGTGAGAAACCCACATCCGGGGAAAGTCTTGTCAAAGCTTGCTAACACCAGTGGTGAAAGGGAGTGTTTTTCTTCTTCCTTAAAACGATAAACAGTCCCTTGTTAGATACCGACTGCGGACCTCATTCTGTAGGAGGGACTTAAAGGGACAGAGAAAGAGGTTGTGAGGGGAGGGTACATCTCAGGTGGAGTGCGTGCTTAGTGTGCACAAGGTCCTGGGTTCGATCCCCGGCACCTCCATTAACAACAAACAAATAAATAAATAAACCAAAAGTGAGACAGACTGGTGAAATGTACTTAAGAAAAATATATACATAAAAGAAAGAAAGAAGGAAGGAAGGAAGGATGGAAAGAAAGAAAGAGGTTGAGGTACAACCCAGCCATCCACGCATGTCCCTCTGATTTGGGGCTGGCACTTTTATTGAAGAAACCGTTAGAGAACCTTAGAAAGGAAAAATTCTCAAGTAGTAAAATTGGGGCATAAAAATGACTTTCTACTTTTTTTTCAATTTAATCCAGATACTACCCCAGGGCTGCTTCCAAGGCAAAAAAATTCTTCCTCTATAAATACCATAAGGAATGTAGAAAAATCAGCAAGATGAATAGAGGGTTTAAAAGGGGCGCGTTACCAGGAGTCGGGGCAGCTTAGCAAAGGCAAGCATCCAGGTCACCAGAGAGGATTCTGTTGAGTCAGTGGTGGCGCCAAGGAGCGGCCAGCACGTGTGTGCGCGCACCTTGCAAAGTGCAGACTATACACGTAATGCTGTGCACCTTCTCTGGGCGGGGTGATGCCTTACTTATGACTGGTGTGTGTTCTGGGGCAGCTGAAGAAGTTGAAACTATGTTTCTATGTTATATAGTTATTTATACATTATGAACATATTCTACTTTATATATTGTATATCTATCTAGATTATAACTCTGCTCAGAACTTAAGCACAATAACAAACAGTGTAATTTTTATCGAGAAAGCAGCTGTTAGCAGCACATTCCTGACTGGCCAGAAGCCCTTAGAGAGCAGCCCCCTCAGTCCCAGCATCTTGTCCGGTTCTCAGACGTCAGGAGAACTGTACGTTATCTCAAGTCTTATAAAGTGAAAGGTAATGCCGAATACGGTGGAATATTAAACAGACTGCAAAAATGAGTAACAGGCTGAGAAAAAAAAAAAAAGTAGACGGAACTAAATTGCAAGCCCTTCAAAAGCAGTCTCTGATTAACGTTGGCTACATTTCAACCACAAACTCAAAGACGTAGGAACAGCGGCCAACACTGGAATGCAGTCCTGCTGGGAGTTCAGGTAAAAATGACCTCAGGGATCTCCCAGACACCTGCTCTGGAGGGACTGCAAGCAGAGGAGCTGACTCACAGGGAAATGGAGTGACAAGAAAGAGAGAGAGAGAGAGAGAGAGGAAGGAAGGAAGGAAGGAAGGAAAAAAGAAAGAAAAGAAAGAAAGGAAGAAGGAAAGAAAGACAGAGAAAGAAAGAGAGAGAGAGAGAAAGAAAGAAAGGAAAGAAGGGAAAGAAAGAGAAAGGAAGGAAAGAAAAAAGATGGAAAGAGAGGGAAAGAGAAAGGGAAGGAAGGGAGGGAGGAAGGACAGAAGGATGGACAATATTGTACTAAAAGTGAATGCTGAGACTCCCTTTTGGGGCAAAAAAAATACATACAAAAAGTATAAACTTAGCAAACTTAGTAAACACCAAGAATGTAAAAAAAGTCATGACACCTGAGTTCTCTAGCGCCTTGAAAGTGAAAGGAAAAACAGTTCAAGCAAAATCTCTGCCATCAAAGTTCCCAGCTCCAGGGTCATGAATAAATAACCAGTGAGAACTCAAGAGCTTTCCAGACAAAGGATGTGTAAGGAGATAACAGTTCATACAAGGTGAAGGCAGCCAGCTCTGCTAAGGAGCGAGGGATCAAATACCCAAACAGAGTGGTCCCCAGGGCATTCTGCAAAATCCAAGTGTATTTCTCTTCTGAAGGGGAGGCAAACCACGCTCCTGCTTGTTCACCACAGATTAGAGTTTTCTGCAAAAGCGCTAACAGAGTCAGCGGCCAGGGGTGGGGGAGTCCATTTCAGACATGTGAGAAAATGACCTTTGTGTGTTGTTTCAGCGCCTACAGCTGGACCGACCACCCCCAATGGGAACCTGGTGGACGAATGTGATGACGACCAGACCAGCTGCCACAGTGGAACAGGTGATGACTTCCAGCTCACAGGTGCAGAAACCATCTTCATCCCATTGCCCTGCCATTTCAGATCTGTCACACTTGAGACCTGCTAGTGAATGTGTGTGTGTGTGTGTGTGTGTGTGTGTGTGTGTGTTTGTGTGTGTGTGTTTGCCTGAATCCTCGTAGGCATCAGGGTACCGCAGGAGAGGCAGCCCTGCCAAGCCCTGGGCACCTCCATCCCCCAACATCCTGTCAACAAGTTGTCCTTCACCACCACAGCCATTCAAAATAATCATTTTACCATGTTCAGAGCCAAAGACCGGGGCTGTCTTCCTTGCATAAGAATTTCTCCAAGGCTAAATGTCACATAAAGTGATGCTCATCTTCAACCCCAGCCCACCCCCACTAACACGCACACCGCCCAAACATAACCACACCACCCCAGGGGAGGTTTCTTTTTTCTTTCCCAGCAGGGATAAAATCTTTGGAGTGGATCCTTTGTCCAACTAATTGATGAAATCCGGCTTATATTGAAAAGGCAGCTTTTAAGATAGGATTTGGTAAATCATGTTACACTAGGATAAAGGCAGACTGAGTTATCAGTTCACGTCTCCCCTCGCAAATACATCACGGATGGCGTGTGCCCAGTGCCTCACGGATTCATTTAGAGAATTCCTTCATAACATTCTAAAACCCTAAAAGCTAGAACGTGACCTTTGCTTCCACTTGGACCAGCAGAGGAGGCGTCAGGTAGTTGGGGAGGTGGGGTTGCATCATTTGGAAACTGGCCAAGGCACTCGGACTCTCACCGTATTGTGGCCAAAGGCACTGGGGGACCTTACCTGCTACCCAGGTCCAAACTCAATTTCTTAGAGCATCTGACTCTCATTTTACATTAAACATGAGCCTTGGATGCAGGTCTGTATTTTCACCCAGAAGAGATTCAGAGAAGCCACGTAATTAGTTTCCGGGTAACTTTATGATGAGGCCAGGTGCTGGCTAACGTGCTCATGTAAAATCTGGAAGGAAGTGTCCCACAGTACACTTCCAGTCACTTCCAGTCTCTTCCAAGCTCTCCGCTGAAGGAGCGAGAGAGCTCTGAGATGGAACAGGGTGAAACCTAGCTCATGACCTGGGCTTGCGTGTAAAACCCCCCTCCACGGGGTGGGGGCACAGCTCCGTGGTAGACCGACTGCTTAGCGTGCGTGAGGTCCTGGGTTCAGTCCCCAGCACCTCCACTGAAAAGTAAGCAAATAAATAAACCTAATTGCCTCCCCCTAAATAAATAAGTCAACCCCACCTCCTAAGTCTCTCTCCCTCCGAATTTCCAGAATAATCCCTCACAGTCCATGGCCAATAAACGTTTCACGGCTGTGGGCTTTTGAAAACAAATCTTGTCTGTAAGTAGCCGCAAGCCACCGAAATTACTCTGATTAATGCCGAGCCCTTTCCTCTGTAAGATGTCGCGCTCCAGCTGAAAACCGGGCAGCTGATGTTGAAAGCAGAGGCCCAATCTGAGAGGCAGGTCCTCCGGAACCTTCCCAGGGCCTCCCGTTAAACACTCCACAGACCTCAGGCTTTTTGCAAAGCCAGTCACACGTCCATAGTGAAATTCTTCATAAAAAGGAATGGCCACGGCCAGCAGAGTCCTCTGTCCAGTCACCCTCCTGAGGAGACGCTCTCACTTTTATAAACCTGGCAGCGGTCAGTTAGCGCTGATTAGAGACAGGGCCTCAGACGGCCTCCCCGCCTCAAAACACCAGCCTCCTCATTTCTACATCAGTTCATGGCTGAATTAATTGAAACCCAAGCCTTTGAATGAAACGGGGCAAGTGTGTTAGCCTGGAGGAAACTGTGTGTGGCAGCGAGTTTCAGACCACAGAAAATGGGCCATTTCAATGGGAGACACTGATAGCCCTTTAAAAGTACAAGGTTAGTGTTTATCTACAGTGTTTATGACTGTTTATTGGGTAGAGAGAAAAAAATGCATTTTAATTTTTTTTTTTTGCTTATTACCGTGGCCAAACAAGAGTCTTGTTCTCAGGCCATCACGGGTGTCTCAATTATTCCGTCAACACGAGCATCTATTAAAAACTTCTGGGGGTGCTGATAACACCCCCCGACACCTCCCATCAGGAAGATGTGATTTTAGAAGGCGTTCTCACGCCTCGAATTCACTTCCTGGGCTGTGGCCAGTTTGTCCTTTTTTCAAAGCTCATCTTGCTGTGGGAAGCCCTGTGTCCATCTTCTCTGAAGCAGGGTGTGCTCACGTGCTGGTGGTGGCAAGCAGCCTGGCCTCCCCTAGCCCAGGTGTGAGCATCTCACCTCCTGGGCTCACACGCCAGCCTGCACCCTCCCTGTGCCTCCTGTCCCGGCTGCAGACCGAGAACGTTCGGTGTCCTGAAACCAAACTAAAAGCGGTCTCCCTTTAGCCCCAAAGGGTGTGAACCTGGAAACTGGGCTCAGTGTCCTCTTAAGTGGGCTTTTGTTCCTTAACACGGAGGGTGTCACTTCCGTGTCTCCTCCAGGTCGACCTATCTGAATGTCATGGGAGAGAAGAATTGTAGCAGGCTGCTCACCAACTGCAGCACTGGGGTCCGGGTGGACTGGCCCGACGCGTGGGAGTGAGGCGAGCTTTTTGCTCTCCGCTGCCGGCTTGCCAAAGCGAAAAGTCACCCTGGAAGTGACTCGCTGGCAAATGCCTTTGAAGCCGTTGGGTTATACAGTTGTCTCCAAAGGCACCAGGGGGCCAAACTTCACAGTGGATCTGCCTGTGCCCAACAGTGGGATTTGGCTTCTAACAAAACTCACAACGCGTATCGGTTTTCAGAAGTGAATTTTCACCTTGAGTCTTTCTTCTCTGAGACCGCAGGGAACAGAATGCTAGCGTGTCCTGGCTTCTCTCCAATCCTGCCATTACACACTCACCTTCTTCACCCACAATGCATGTACTTCCATCTCCTAGTGCTGGCCTCGCTGAGGCCACACACACGTGTGACTGCCCGCCCGGCGTATTCGCTGGGGTCACCTGACACCATGTCGCAGGTGACTAGCGCAGGACTCTGCAGGCCGTTCCCAGAGCACCGTTTTATGGCTCTCTGATTCAAGATCTGGCTGATTTCTGACCCGTGGGAGCTTCAGGATAGGACCAGGGCTCGGCCAGGATCGAGGTGCTCACAGGCTTTACTGTGCGATGCTACTAGATGGTCACCGTGGCACCGTGTAAGCCCCTCAAACTCCCGCCGTTGTCACGAGCCCACTCACGCCCTTCCCCTGAGTCTGCCCAGGGCCTTCTGTCTTGGGAAAGCAAATAGATGATCTCCAGCCCTGAAATGCCAGGCAGACACACAGGAGGAGAAACAGCTTCCTCCTCCAGCGCCTAAGGAGTAAACAGCAAACCAGTTTTTCCAACAAGCATCCAGGTGACTCTTTGAATTTGAGGAACAGTGCTTTAAATCAGAAGTCTCATGATGAAGAGGGAGAAGTGGCCGAGCTAAGACAGCAAAGCTAAAAGGGCGAAGTCAAGTTTCCACGTGGCGCCCGGACCAGGAATTCCAGTCCACCCAGACCGATTGCGGTTCACAGTGTCCAGGGCTTTGTTTGCACGGCCTCCCAGCTCCTTGGGACTGTGAAGAAATGTGTCTCCCTCCTCCTTTTTCTGCAGCTTCTCTGATCCGCAGACTGGGTGGAATACTTGTCCTTGGGAAAAACAAACAGCTTTGGCAGCAAAAGAAAGGAGGAATCACTGCCATCCGCTTTAAACCTTCAGTTTTTAAAATAGTTTGTGGAGACCAGCCTTGCAACCCCCACGAAGGCACACATCTGAAACCTTGGGAAGCTACTGCAAGCTTAGAGGTCTAGGTCAAGTTGAATGTCCGAGTCACTAATGATACTGGGAGCATGGCCTTCGCCTTTCACTGTTGCTGTTGCGAGCATCCTTCAGTCTGGGAGTCAAGGAATGCCCTCGGAAGGAAGTCTGGAACCCTCCATACCGCCTGGATGCTTTATGAGTAAATGTGTTGAGTGAAAACTAGTGGCTTATTAGAACTTTTTGCTGCGGTGAGCAAAATTTAAGTGAGACAGTTAACTCCAGCTGGAATTAAAGGAAGGATTATTGAAGGGAAATGTTTGCCCCTGACCGATGACTGTAAGCGTGTAAGTCTCTACTGCCTGCGACCCGCGATGTTGTCCCTTTCTCATCTCCGTGTGTTGCTGTTTTTGTATTTCAGGTGGCACCACTGTGCTGACCACAGAAAAGCCAACCGCGATAGACAGCACCCCACAGCCAGGTATCAAACGCAAGAGAAAACGTGGCAGATTTCACGCATGCCTCCCCCCACCCCCCAGACATCGCGCCTTGCTTGGTTCTCAGTTTCCATTTGCCTCAAAGTCGTAGCAGAGACGCCACCAGCATCTGGCCCCCGAGCACAAGCCATAAACACTGCTTCCGTCCCATCCACGTGCACCTGCAGCTGGGAGTGAGGTTTCTTGATTTCCTCCATTAGTAACTGCCAAGTGGTGACAGTCCCCACTCCCGACGGCAGGCACTAAGGAACATACTTTGTTTAAACGCAGCACATCTAGGACACGGACTGTGTTTGCAAACTCGGGGGAAGGCAATCTCCCAGGCAGCCGCCTGACTGTTTATTTTCGCTGCCACTCTGCGAGCCGAGACGGGCGGGGTTTGTCAGTTTTGCCTGCCACGCAGTTGGCACTTGTACAGCCGCGTTTCCAGTGGGCGAGCCACGAGCCGGGGTGCTTGGAGGCGAGGCTGGTGCCGCCCAGGAGGGGAGCCCCCACCCAAGGGGCACCTCCGCATCCTTTTGTCAACAGAAGCCCCTGGTGGCTTCTAAAGCCCCTGGTTTGCTGTCCTCAGGGCCCAGCCGCAGGGGACCGCTGGCCTCCCCGCCACTCTGTTTTGTGTTTCGTTAGTATTTTTGGAAGGTCTTCCCCACGGACACACCCAGGGGGAAGCAGTCCGTCTAAGCAGTCAGAGGCTTTACCTACTTTCAAGTTGATCATTAGAGTGAGGTGACCAGGTCAGCTCGCCAGCTTCTCCCATTTCCTCTCTGAAGCCGCCCAGCCAGGGCCTCCCCGCCCCTTGTTCCTGGGGCATGTGGTGCCCATCAGTGCTGCCTCAGCGGGAGACCCTCCCCAGCTGGCAGAAAGTGGGAAGGGCCGCTCTAATCAGCACACTTCCTTCAAGGGCACTGTCTCTGGCGCCCTGATTAAATGCACTGCAGAGCTAGCCTGCCATCACCCTGGTTTCCCCACGGTGGGCTCGGGGTGACGGCTTCCCTGCAACACCAGCTCAGGCAGGTACCCCAGACACCGAAGCTGAAACCGGGTGGGTTCACCTGAATCCCAACAACACAGGGGTCCTACCCGCATCTTCTCAGCTTATGCAACGTGGCCTTCAGGGACTGGCTATGGCCCTGCCTCCCTCCTGAGTGAGGCTGCCTCTTGCTTCCGATCTTCCCTGTAGGAAATTCCTGGGTTCCTTTTCATCCTCGGCCCCATCAGGGTGGTCTTCTGTGGGGCTGCCGCCAGTGGGCTTTCAAGGATTTTCTGGAAGAGGGAAGAGGGGTGAGGTGGACAAGTTATGTTCTAAGAATGCAGCAAACATTTTAACTGTTGCTCTGATTTTTCCCTCTTGCCGGAGAGTTAATTATACCCGCGAGGAAGTTGCCAGCTAGCCTGTTTGATCTCACCTCTCTTCTTCTTGTCCAAAGAGCTAGGGATCATTAAAAATACGAATGTGGACAATAGCCTTGGGGAGAATGGAAAGGTACACGGGATGAGTCTGCCCCAGTGTTGGAGGTCCACGTTATCAGAGTAGGAATGACCGCGAACTTGAGGTTTGGCCATGAGCTCAAGGCCATTGGTGTGATGGCTTCAGAGAGGAGCTCCAGGGCAGACAGTCTTCTTTTAGGGTGTCTTGTGGTCAGAGGGCAGGTGTATAAATCATGAACCAGTGAGACCCCTTGTACCACCATCTGAACAAGTTCCCTCACACTGTTACTGAGTCCAAGTTTGTACAACAGGCCAATAAATCAAGAGATGAGATGTTGGAGCAAGGAATAGTGACTTTATTCCGAAAGCCAGCAGACTAGTGTCTCAAAGAACCATCTTGCCCGAGTCAGAATCCAGGCTCCTTTTATACTAAAAGGGAAGGGGGTGTGGTTGGTTGTTGCAAATTTCTTGGTGTCGGAATCCTTTGTTCTCACAGCTGCCCACGTGGGGCAGGTCACAATGTTCCTATAAACCTCCAACAAGACAATCGTTATTTTCTGTTCTGCAACTTTTTATCTCTATGTGAATAGAAAAGTGTTTTGTTTTTAAAGGTCAGAGCCTTGAGAATGGGCTCTTTTGTACATTTCAGGCTCTAGGGGACATCCTTTCACAAAAGGTGCAGAACCAGCGTGACTGAGCCCAGAGCACAGGGTTAGAGCCAAAGGCACAGGTCCAGTGTGGGGTCAGGTTGGTTCTTCTCTGTTACAAAGCCACAGGGCTTACTGACTGGGGTGGTCTGGTCCACAGGCAACCCAGAGCCCTTTACAAATCACCTTGGTTTCTGTTTTTCTGTTGTCTGAGTCATGAATCTGGCTCTGTAAGTCTTCTTCTGTGGATAGGGAACTGTGTGAGCTTGGAAGAGTTCTGTTCATTGTCCCCTCCTGGCTAAGCCAGTGTTCAGGACTTGAGGGTGTGTGGAGTCAGGGACCAGGGCTGACTCTGAGGTGTTCACCCCGGGGTCAGACTCACCTACTGGTACCTGGATCCCCACTGAACTGCAGGCGTCTTGACAAGCAGCAGCAAATCAGACCCTGAACTTCCATCATCTCCCGATTGCGCCGAGGCCATTACAGACTCCAGCAGAGTCTGAAGATTTCATGTAGAGGATTCTTCTCAACATAACACGTTCCTTGGGCGCATGATATTCATATGCTGTCTGGGCTGTAATCAGATGCATAAAGCCTAGTAACGCTTTGCCGGGAACTGATGAGAAGCCCAGCTCCCCCGGGGAAACCTCCTGCCCTCCGAGGACCTCCAGCACTCCTAGAGCAGCCAGAGCCTGTTGGTGTTGCATGGACCGAGGCACCTCCGCCGACTTCCAGGGAAAGCCCAGCCTGGGAGGAAGGGGCAGTTTTGAAGACCAGAGTTAAAATGAAATCCGTGTGTATATACGGTGCTAACGGTCTGACTGCGGCCAAGGGAGTCCACCAGGCACGGCTGGTCTTGGCTCACGGCAACTATACGTTTGTTTTAAGTTCAGAATATTGTTTCCTGCTATTTTTAAGAGTCAAGAAGGGATTTAGCCAGGTTATTCCCAATGAATTTAATGAGGATCGTGCAGCCGCAGGGCCTGGGTAGTATTTTGAAGCTTGAGGGTCCCACGGAGTCCTGGATGCTCGTTCACTCCTCCATGTGCTTTTTTCTCTTTCTTTTTTTGCCCTTTACCTCTGCTCTGTCCTCTCCCGCCCACTCTTTTTTCTCCCCTTTCTATTTTATTTTATTTTTTGAGTTTCAAAGCCTTTCTAGCCAGGCTTGAATCTTCAACATTGAGCTACTCTGACTCCACACCCATCCCCCACAAAAGGCATTGATTTTTTTAAATTTCTTTTAATTTAACAAGATTTCCATAAATTATGTGATTGGGACAAGGAGATAACAGAGTAGGAAGACACGAAAAGTTAGAGCAGATTCCTTGTTAAATTCGTAGATTGGAAAGAACAGTGGAAGATAAAGGTTGACTTCCATTCACTGGAGCAGGAGAAATATCTGAATTACTCTCTCAGGCGAAGCCGTCCTCTGTCCTGGCCACTGCAAAAATCCCCAAGTTCATATATTTTATATCACCAGGCTAGTAACAGCCAAGTTCTGGATGGTGCGGTTTTCTGCAAATTATACAGTAAATTTAATGTATTAACAAGGCAAAAAGAACTAGAAACGTGTGTGCTGTCATGGCTTACTGCCTTCTTGTGTGTACGTGTCTTATAAACAGCTCTTAAAGAGAAAACCCCAAACCAGACATGTATTAAGATTTCCAGTATTAACATTTACTAACACGAGATTATGCAACAGGACCTTTGGGACCATGGGCGTTGGCATCCAAGGGTGCTTGACCATTCAGTCACCGTTCAGCTGCCTGCACTTCATCTGCAGAGCTCAATCTTGCTGCACAGAAGTGGGGCCGACTTTTGCAGAGGGTTTCTCATGCTTTAAGGAGTCCTATTTCATGGTTACGATGGACTAGGTATGAAATATACCTCTCCAGTGACACTGCCACTGTGGCATATGGCCCTTTGCACTAAACAGTGCTCGCGGTGTGCACGTCACCTGACTTACTAGGTGCGCCTTCCTGACTGGCCCTGTGAGTCCTTGGGCAGGTCCCACTGCCTTGGGATGGGAGAATCCATCCTGCTCGGTTTCGACCATGCATAGGGTGACTTCCTTCCAAATTTCACATCAGCACTTGAAAGGAGCTCCTTGGAAACTAAAAATGCCAAGTACATCGCCCTTATCTAGTCAATAAATCTTTCCCCAAGATCCTTCCCACCGCCGTTGAAGTGGGGGAGGGTCCGCGGAGCCCAGGCTCAGAGAAGAAAGCCAGATATTTGTGTCCATCATGTAAATAAAGTTAAAGAAAAGATCAAACGATTTAGGCTCCCTGCTGGACCCCCATACGGCGTGTAACACCGTCGTTCCCTTCTTTTACAGACATGGTTTTGAGACTTCCTTGTTAGACCAGTTGGCTAGCTGCCCCAGGCACCTTCCTGTCCCAATGCTGCCATCTGGTGGACCCAGGGAGATGCAGTGACCTTCCCTTGTTAGCAAAAGCAGCCTCTGTTGGGTATTTAACCTTAGCGGGGAGGAGGGAGCCTCGCAGAGGCATGAGAATTTTATCTTTAGGATTATTTATATTGTTAGCTCAAGTTCCCCCCCACCAAAATCCCAAGCATTTTCCCCATCCTTAAAAATAAGGCTATAGAGATTTAAAAAAAAAAATGCGTAGTCAAATAGCACCTGTAGAACGCACAGGACAACCCGTTCCTGAGAAGCCATTCATACTTTCTGTTTAGATTCCAGAGGAAGCATTCGGAACATTAAAAAAAAGTACAGATGGGTACCTATTCAAATACACTTTGGCTTTACTTGACCTTGCATTGAGGTTTTAAGTGGGGTGAGCAATTTATATGCAAATCTGAAAATTCACTAAAAAAGCAGACATACACTTAAAATTAATTGACCTGATATAAAGCACAGAAGTCAAAAGTAATCTTCAGAAATGCTTCAGTGATCGGACAGTGAGGATCTGAAGCATCAGCTGGTGTGGCGAGAATACAAAGAGCCTCAAGGGTGAGAGGCTCAGCCAAGTCACGTTTCCAGACTCCAGAGGTCCGTAGGCCAGTCTCTAAATTGAGATTCTTTCCGTGGGTGGATATCAATTTATATGACTCATCCCCATGAACAGAGTATCTCTTATATTAAATATTGTGGAAATCGGGAGAAAACTGCAGGTGTAACAGACATGCTTTGGGAAGAAACCTTCCCGGAAAGGTTCAGTACAACCAGTTTGACAGGCAGTCCTTGATCTTTTTTGAGCTGGATTTTAAAAGGATAATAATTGCTCAACATGATTTTGCAAACATTTGGACATCTTCATGCATCTTTTTGAGTTTCCTGGTAATCCTGGGCTTTGTGGCTTTCCCAGAATTTTTGAACAGACATTAAGTTACATTAAGTCTTGCTTTCCATGGACAAATGAAGGGCCTTTCTGACCAAAATGATGAAATTTGTCTCTCTCTGTTTGTCTCTCTTTTTCCTTTTCCCCACCGAAGAGTTTCCAACATACGGTTTTAACTGTGAGTTTGGCTGGGGTTCCCACAAGACGTTCTGTCACTGGGAGCACGACAACCACGTGCAGCTCAAATGGAGCGTGTTGACCAGCAAGACGGGGCCGATTCAGGATCACACAGGTAACGGAGGGTTCACCGTGGCCTCGTTTCTTCAAATCAGAAGCAGTGTTATGCCTGTGGAGGGTTGCCGGCTCTGTGAGTTTAGGGGGTTTAGAAAATACTGCAGAGTATTCACTTGCGCTTTTATTTTCTGGAATTAAGGAGATGTCCTTTCCTAGGAGAGGGTCCCTTGGTTGAGAATGCTGATTCAATTCGGCAACTGATTGGCCTCTCTGAAAAATAGCCACTGGGCGAAGGAGTGTGTGTGAATTTGTACCTGTTTTTCTACTTCGTCTGAACTTTTTTCCATGGGAAATTCCAAACATATTCCAACGGATTCAAAAGTAGAAAAGAGAGAGTAAAATGAACCCTCCAGAAACATAAACCAACTTAAACAATCACCAAATCACAGGGATCTTGGTTTCTCTCTCTCACCCTAACTCTGGGTCGTTTTGAAGCAAGTCCAGACATATAGGTGTCATCTCACTTATCCTGCAGCTAAGGAAGTGCTAAGTGAGCGTAATGCTTCTCTCATGACCCTTGGAGTGGAAGTGGATTGGGGTGTGGGTAGAAATCTTGTTGTTTTGAAGAAGATTGTAAACCTAGCCCACTCCCTCTGAGTGGGTAGAAACCTCACCACACCCCAACTCACAGCCCACCCCACCTCCTGTCTTCCTTTCCTCCTAAGATTAACTAGGCCTGGGGAACACGGGTCAGCCATTCCAGGAAACTCTTCGTCTAGCGCCATCTTGTTTTCCTCTAGTCATTTCTCTGCCCAACTGGAGGAATGGAATAAAGAACCAGGAGTGTCCTGCAGAAACACACATGCGTGCACTCACACACACACACACTCACACACCCAACCCACAAACTTCTCATCAGTGGTACTGACAGGACGGCTTACCCAAGTCACGGCTTCCCAGATGAGACCCCAGACGCGCATTTGCTGGCCCTGGGAAATCTCACTCAGCCGAGGCCCCCCGTGCTGAGCGGGCCCGTGGATGGGCAGAGGTGCTTCCTGCCTTGCACACTTCGTTGTTCGCCCGTCTCCCAGTGAATACAGCCATTAAGTCGGTTGAATGGGCCTCCTCCCACCGCCGCCACCTCCTTTCCTAATGAGAATGACAAGGAAATTGGTTAAAATTGGACTCCTTCAATCGTGAGACACTTTCAATTGAGTCTTGAGACAGGCAGTTTTAGAAAACTTAAAATACTTTGACTGTAAGTGGCACTGAACATACAAAATGGCATCAAATTAACCAAATGCAATTAGCCGCCACGAAGGCAGTAATGGTGGAAAAATGGATGTAAAGTGAAGCAAAATGGCTCAGTAGGATCTGACATTCAAAGGAGGTTAAAAGCTACGTTAGCCCGAGACAAAAGCTAAAAGGCTTGCAGAAGTACAGTGCTAATTGAGAAAGCCAAGAGCGGGTTCCTGACCCAGAAATGCGATAAAACCCCCGAAAGGAAAACCACCAGCGCTTTCTGTGTTGGAGTGTCAGGAAGGGCGGCTTGTCTTGGATTAACGGCTGAGAAGTGCGGTTCCTTCAGAAGGCGGTGTCTCTTTTGTCCTCCCAGACACGCCGATTTACCCGGCACTGGCACCGGGGCCGCCCCCCCAGCACTAGACACACGATCATTTGCCGAGAGGGGTGAGCCTGACATCTGAAAGGCAGGAACTTGTTTCCATGGGCAAGTCTGGGTGGAAAAAGCCCCCCACACCCACTCAGACTGACACAGACCGGGCGGCACTTTGCAAATCAGCTGTGGAGAATTCTTACATTTTAATTTTAGTTAAAATCTTAAAGGAATCCCACTTGGTTTTCTGCATTTGACTTCTAACAGTGAAGCTGTGTCCCAGCTCACGGAGGATGCCCCAAGCCCGCATCCTCCCCTGCTTCACTGCACGAATGTTATCGAGCTGCTGGCTTGTATGGGAGATGCTTCGGTGGTCACTGGAGACACAAGTGTGAAGGAGGGAGGCCCAAGCCTGGCGGCCTCACAGTCGGTTGTGGGTGGGAAACCGTCCAGCGCAGTGGAGCGAGGGTGTCCCACAGCAGTGGGGGGGGGGGGCGCAGCGGTGGCAGGAGATAGCCCAGGAGGGGGCAGAGGAGCTGGCCTGGCTCAAGGACCATCTCAGCTGAGCATCCTCAACTCAACTCTTCATAAGATCTGGAGGCGGGGGAGTTTTTGTTTGTTTTTGTTTTTGCTTAGAGAGAAATAACCATTTTTTATTACCAAGAAGAGTTTCGCTCATTGTTGTGGCAATACTGTGTCTAGTTAGAGTACAGACTTCTTTGAAAACAAATGAAAATAGGTTTCTTGGGTGACCAAAACTGAAAACCGCTGTTTCCATGTTTTACTCATCAAGACAGAAGAAACAATTAAGAATATTTCACATTAAAATCTTGGCTGTGTATGTGTTTTAGAAAGAAAATACCTGGAGGTGAAAATTTCCAGTAATTTCTGGGTTTTTTTAATTTCTCAAACCATTAAGCCATGCAGTATTTATGAAAATGGAATTGTAAACACATTTATGTCCAGAAAAGTCACTCTGTTCCACAGCGTGTTAGAACAACACGCTGACATTTTTTGTATCATAGTCCTTTGTCTCATATTTTGCAGTGTTGTTAAACAATTCATAAAAGACTCGCAGGGGCAAGGTGGGTGCATGTCTTACCTGCCCACCTTGCTGGGCCAAGCGAGGTGGAACTATGACACGGACAGGTGGCCACCACCTGTAATCAGTGGGAGGAAACAGACCCCGGGGGCGTCCGAGTCTGCATGGTCACAGGGGACACTCCCCAGAGACAGAGCATCACGCGTACCGCCAGCCATGTGGTTTTTATTTCCACCCTCTTTTCATTATCCCACCCACTGGTTTCATTAAGAGTACTCAGTACCAACCCAGACTAGCTGTCAGGTGAGAGAGGAAAGTGTCCCAGTCCACACGACCCGGGTGCTGCTGACACAGGACCTGCCCACAAGCGTGCAGTAAGCGTTTCTCCAGACACACCAGCCTCTTAGGTGGCACATGGACCACCCCATTGCCCACTGAGGCCCCACATTCACGCTTACATCAGGTGCAGCGTTAGAGGCACATTTCTATTTGCAGAGTGAACGGGGAAATACGAGTCGTGTGTTAAACCAGGTGGTAGCAGGAGGCAGGGCTCCCACTGGGGGTCATTAACAGCGGAGCCAGGAGTTCGTCCTCCAAGCTCAGCAAGCATCTCCGTTGCCAAAACGGCACATTGTAATAAGCCTCAAAAATGCAGCCTTGCCCCTCTCTGAACTGGCAGCCCACATCCAACAGGAGTGGGGCTCATAGTGGAGTTTCCAGCCCTCCAGTGTATTTAAGGAAATTTATAAGCTGTTAAAATAAACTTGGGGAGAATCATTGGAATCTAGGGGGAAAAAAGATGGCTAGGTTATTTGGGCAAACTGCAGCTCGGTTATTATTAAGCTGTCCTAGTGACCAAAGCATCACCAGCCAGAAGTCCTGCCGCTTCATAAATAAGACTACATCAAATTATCCCCTGTGCTCTGTGTTCACACAGGCACTGCTGGAGCAATCTAAAAGTTGCACAAAAATAGGGCTTTCCAGACTGCTTGCCGTGGTGCAGAGGCCAACCTGCATCGTGTCCAGGGGGCCGTGCGTTCCAGATACGGGGTGTCCCACTCATGCGCTTACAGCCTCCTGGGCGAACGTCCTTTCGCAGAAGCTGAGAGCAGAGCTTTCAGTGCCAACAAGGTTGGCATCAACTGCACACCTTCCCTTCCACTGCGTGGTTGGGTTCTGGTGCTCAGCCCCGGAGAGAAGGCTTGAGTAGCAGAACATCATGGGAAGGAGGCAGAGGGCATCCGCTGGGCCACCCTCCCTAACGCAGCCTTTTGTCACAGCAGGAGATGGGAACTTCCTGTACTCCCAAGCCGACGAGAACCAGAAGGGCAAGGTGGCTCGCCTGGTGAGCCCAGTCGTGTATTCCCAGAACTCCGCCCATTGCATGACCTTCTGGTACCACATGTCCGGCTCGCACGTGGGCACGCTGCGGGTCAAACTGCGCTACCAGAAGCCGGAGGAGTACGACCAGTTGGTCTGGATGGCCATCGGGCACCAAGGGGACCACTGGAAAGAGGGGCGCGTCCTGCTGCACAAGTCTCTGAAACTTTACCAGGTGCGCCCCTTCCCTGGGTCCGGGAGGGCAGCTGCCTCGGGGATGCGGGCAGTGTGTCTGAAAGTTATGCAGATGAGATGCGGGAATCATGGAATGACATCAGGTGTTTCTGGAACCTGAGATATTGCCACGAGGATGATAATCTTGGTAGCAGGGTTCATAGTCCCCAAGATTAAAGGTGTAGAATCAGTCTGCTGAGAAAGGGGGGGAGATGCTGCCCTGTAAATACTTCTGGGCTCTCACAACGAGCGTTCCTGTTATTTGCTGCTTTCTCCAGTTTTACATTCTGTATCATACAAAGGGAGCGTGACGGGCAGTTTTATGCCATTGCCATGCTGTTCACACGGATTGGAGAGCAAGCCACGTCCTTACAGGAAATCTCAAGAATTTAATTTACGTGCTGTGGCTTGAGTGGGACAATTTTGCAAACACTGTTATTTGGGACCGAACATTTAAATACTGGGAAAATGACCTCATTAGGTTAGGTCAGGTGATTTTTTAAAAACCTGAAATAGAGTCGATTTACAATGCTGTGTTAGTTTCTGGTGTACAGCAGGGAGATTCAGTTACACACACGTATTCTTTCTCATATTCCTTTCCATTGGGCATTGAAATACACTGAAATGTGCGTTGAATATGGTTCCCCGTGCTGTACGGCAGGTCCCTGTTGTTGGTCTGTGTTATATACAGCAGTGTGTATCAGCAGATCCCAAACTCCTAATTCATCTCTCCACTTGTTAGGTGATTTTTGAGGGTGAAATCGGGAAAGGGAGCCTTGGCGGGATCGCGGTGGATGACATAAGGATTAACAACCACATCCCTCAGGAGGACTGCACAAGTAAGTGCGAGCGGCTGTGGGACCCTGCCCAGGGCGCGCGTCCTCCCTGTGGTGGGCTCTGTCCTGCTCACTTAGACCTAGAATCTCAGTGTGGGCTGTAAGTGCATCCTGTGAAATGCATGTTCTGGTGCAGCAGGGTATAAAGCCAGGTCAGTCTGCCGTTAGCTACCCCGTTACCTGGTTCACTTAGAATGTCTTAGAATGTTGGTGCCCAGAAAATGACTTAAGTAACGCGGAAGCCAAAGATCATAGCGAAGAAGCAGCTCACGGTCCCCGGGCTGGGTACGCCGGGCCAAAGCACTGTGGTGAAACGGGGGAGATGCAGGCGTCTGGAGAACTCCAAATAGCTGAGTGTGTAAACAAAACAGCAGGCCTTTGAAATTTTTGCTCACAGTGGATTTAATGACTGTTCATGGGTCACGGACACCATCATTGTTCACTGTCTTACAAAGAAGTAGATGTTTCTGACCCTGAAAACCGTTGAAATGACTCAAACAAATACGTGAAATTTCGAGACTTTGCTAGTGTTTCGGAGGGGATGGATGTTATCGGTCTGGTGTATGTGGATAAAAGTCTGACAGTTCATACTCCCGGTTCTTGATATAAAATTATGAATAGCATCACTAATGGCGATGTAATAGCACACTAATTAGTCTTAAGCTCCACTGGCTACACTTAGACTTTTGTTATATATCATAATATAATAGGATGTTAATTATAGTGAGATGGAAGCAGTCTGTTGGGCAAATTTAAGACAAAGGAGGCCTGTTGGCTATAATGGGTTTTTGGTCGTTCCAGCAATTTACAAAGCTTTTATTATACAATATATTGGATATATGTAACCCCTAAAGTGGCAATAATTTGATAGGGTCGCTTGAAGAAATTGGGGGAAGAAACAAGCAGTGAATAAAGGACTCCTTCTTTATATTATGTAAGAAAATCTATTTAATGTCACACTACTCAGCAGACCCTTCACCGAAAATGACAAGGCTTAATATTTAAGTTATGGCTACTTTACAAACGACCCACATCCACGTCTGCACAGTTGTTAAAATGGGTACTTCGGATAGTTACATGGTGTGTGTGTCACTGTTGCTTCTTCTCTGTTCGAAGATGAGAGGGAGATGATGTGACGGTTTTGGAATGCGAGCATGAAGTCCACCCACTGCAACAAGGGAGTCAGTTCACTTCAGCTCAGCAAGTCTTCACTGGCCACCTACTGTGTGCAAAGCAGCATCCAAGTGCCACAGTGAATGTGCAGAGGCTGAGACAGGTCCACGAGCCTTTCCCTTCCACGTGACTGGTCCCCTTGGCTGTGGCTACTGCCCGGCATGGACTCAAAGGCACAACTCAAGCACCCTGAAGACACTTCATGCTGCTCTCACAGTGAAAGGTGTCTAAGAGAAGTCTACAATTACTCGTCAGATACGTTTCCTTGAATATTTAGCCAGGGGTGCTGTGAGGTTTTCAGTTGTTTATTGCATTATTTATTCATGCATTAATACAACAAATATTTATTGAGGCACCAGATATGTTCCGGACACTATTTTAAATGCTGGAGACATAACAGTGAACCAAATCCTTGTCCCCTGCTCAGAACACAAAGGACACCAGGACTCCACTTCTCCACAGACCTTTTTTTGGGAGGCGGTAGACACAGGATACGGCGCCTGGCCTTAGTTAGCGGACCTACTATATGGGAAGCCAAGGCTCATCGAGTAGGGAGCACTTATCTACAAAAGCGCAAGACGGTAGCCACGTGGACAGCCCACTGCTGTTTTCTGTTTTTACCAAATATTCTCCCAGCCCAAAGAGCCAAAACCCTCTCTCTCCGCCCTGCTCTGCTCCTAAGACAACAGTCTGCTACTGCAGGGCTCCCTGGACTTGGCTCTGGCACCCATTCCAGGGTCATTTAGGATTGCCTTTCCACTGCTGGCCGGTTACTCGGTGGGGTCAGATTGTGCTGAGAACTCCAGTGGAAACCCAGCAGAGCCATTAGTGATTGTGTGTGTGTGTGTGTGTGTGTGTGTGTGTGTAAGGGTTTATGTGTGTTGTGTTTGGTTGACTCTTCAAATATCTCTTTCAATTTTGTTTGACTTGTCAGAACCAGAAGACCTGGATAAAAAGAACCCAGAAAATAAAATGGACGAAACAGGTAAATTTGTCCTGCTGACCAATTCTTAAAACCTTTTACTGTGGCTTTGTTTATATTTGGGAGAAACTTTCCGGAAGTCTGGTGCCTTCTGGAATCAGAGCAGTGCACGTGAACTGAGCATCCCTGTCCGTGGGACTGGGCCTTGGACGGTCACCAGACGGCCCCTCCTACCTGCTCCGCACACGTCGGGGGTCCCTGTGAGAGGCTCCGCCCTGTAAGCGGTGGAGCCCTGGGGACATGTGCCTGCCCTGGCCCTTCCCTGCCTGCACTGGGGGAGGGACCTGGAGGACAATGGGGTGAAACACTCTCATTTTACAGCTATGGAAACAGGAAACTCATGAAGACTTTCTTTCCCAAAGACCTGTAGTAATTTTCATACAATAATTTGAAACCAGCCCAAGTTCTGGTGTCTGGTTGATATCCAGCTATAATCGTTAAAGGACAGGTGCCCAGTTTCTGTGATGATCTGTTGTGTTTTATCCATCTACTACCCTCCTCCTCTAGTGAAACAGTTTTTTTTCATTTTTTTAAATTGAGGTATAGTAGATTTGCAATGTTGTGTTAGTTTCTGGTGTACAGCATAGTGATTCAGTTATACATATATATATATATTCTTTTTCATTATAAGTTATTACAAGCTATTGAATAGAGTTCCCTGTGCTGTGCAGTAGGACCTTGTCATTTATCTCTTTTATATACAGTAATGTGTGTCTGCGGATCCCAGACTCCTAATGTGTCCCTCCTCTCCCCTTCCCCTTTGGTTTGTTTTCTCTGTGTTTTGTAAGTAAGTCTGGTCATTCTTTCAGATTTCACATATAAGTGGTATCATATGATATTTGTCTTTCTGACTGACTTCACTGATAATGGTGATCTCTAGGCCCATCCACATTGCTGCAGATGGCATGAATTCCTTATTTTTTATGGCTGAGTAATATTCTATTTCTTAGCTTCTTTTTTTTTTTTTTTTTACTGAAGTATAGTGAGTTTACAATGTTGTGTCAATTTCTGGTGTACAGCATAATGCCTCAGTCATACATGAATGTACATATGTCTGTTTTCATATTCTTTTTCACCATAAGTTACTACAAGATATTGGATATAGTTCCCTGTGCTGTACAGTATGAACTTATGTTTGACTGAGTAATATTCTATTTTATGTATATATTTACATATATATATATCTATCTATATATATATATATACACACACACACCACAACCTCCTTCTCCACTCGTTGTTGGCGGACATTAGGTTGCTTCTGTGAGACCCTAGTTTGGGGATGATGATGACATCACTAAGGAGGAGGAGGAGGGTTTACTGAGGAGCCAGTGTGCTCCAACCACTTTATGTGCATTGTCTTACTCAATCCTGACAGCCGCTCTCGGGGATATATTTATTCCCATTTCACAGATGGGGAGACTGAAACTCAGAGCAGTGACTTGGTCTTGGTAACACAGCTAATTAGGTGGTAGCCTCAGACTTCAGACCGTGTTTTCATTGAACATTGCTTTGTGATCAAATGCAAGATGTTTGGTCGGAGTCAGGCCTTACCCAATGTCATTTTATCCCAGACGTCTCCACCCCCTCCCAGCAGTGGTGGGTGTTGGACATCTGCCCCAGCGGCCCTCGCAGCTGCTGCCTGCTGTCCTGTACGCGGTCCATCAGCCTGGGCACCTGCTGCCGTGAGAAACATGGACCTGCTGTACCCAGACTTAGACTTGATAGAGAAAATAAACATGGCACCTTACTGTGCGGCTGGTGATGTTAATACGTGGCTCATTTAGCTGAGTTACATCGTCCACATTGAGATGTAAACTTTATTAGAGGTTGTGTCAAAACAAAGTTGCATCGAGGGAGAGAATATTAATATGTCCCCATGGCTTGTTTTCCCCTGTTTAGGGACTTGCGTCTTGTATTTTTAGTTTCCTTTGATTGGAACCCTTGTTGATCAGAACACCATTAAGCAAACACCATGCCTGCTGCACATTAACATTTTAGTCTCATTTCTAGTACCAGGTAATTAGGCTCAAAGCTCCCCTGTTAATAATTTCTCATGTTCCACTCTTAAGAAAACATTTCCCCAGTGCCTGAGGGCAGAGCCGCGTGACTGTCTCCAGCCAAACCACCAAGGCTGCAAAGCTGGGGTCGCTGGCATCACACCCGGCCACCAGCGGTGTCTGATGATGGCAGTTTTCTGTACGAGGTCACAGCACGAGGTTTTGGACAACGCTGGAGAACGGGGAAGAAACCCAACAGTTATGGCTTTGCAGACAGGGCTGACTCGCTGTACACCAGGTGCTGAGGCTGCAGTACTAAGAAAGAAGACATCCCACTCCTCGGTTATTAAACGTGTTCTGTGCAGCACAATGCTCGTCAGGCTCAGACGCCTCTGCCGGGCCGAGGGTGATCTAGGCTTTCCCAGATTCTGAGCGTCTCCGGCCCGACAAGTCTGGGGATCCTAAAATACCTGTCAGCTACCTTGTTTCCTGAGGACCACCGCGCACGCGGATTCCCTGGACGTTGTGTCCCCTGTTGCTTGTGTTGGAGTGAAGAGCGAGCCAAGAGCCAGGAGTTCAGGTGCAGCCAGACGGGCTCGGGACGGGAGGGGACCCAGGCCAGCGCTTCTACCGGCCGACTTGAGGCCGGGAGCGCGTTGAACCCAGATCACCCCCAACCCCCGACAACCCCAGCATTTTATTGAATTATCAACCAATCAAGCAAAAGGGCTAGGGTGGGGGATCGTGGGGATGGCGGGGAGAGGGGTGGTGGTTAGTTATGACTGGTGACCTTTAAAGCATTAGGGGCATTTAGCGCTCAGAAGGTGTGGGGCGACCGTCCATTTGCGCGTCTGCCTGGCCTGCGTCACCGTGGCTGTCGTGGTCGCCAGGTACTGCCTTTTGCAAGCAGCTGCTGTGTCTGCTGCCCTGTTCGTATAGCAACACCTCACCTTTGGTCTGCCTTGTGATTCTAGTTTCATTTCAGAGCCACTAGCCTGTCTCAGCCTTACATGTGCTCTCTTTTTATTGTAAAAGCTCAAACTACTTCCGCGTCCTCCCTTGACAGCAATTGATATCTGGCCATTTTTCACTGGATTCCTCCTGTAGCCCTTCGACGGGCAAGGAGACAGATCAAGAGTCTGACACCTTGTCCGGCTGGCCGGACCAAGCGTCCCAGCAGCATGGCCAGGGCTCCTGGGGCCATCCTGGTCTCGTTCAGTCTCCTGCTGCAAAAGCCAAAATACAGAGCAGTTGGCTTGCACCCAAAGTTGTCTAGTTAGGCATCCGCAGATGGGGGCGGGTGTGCCGTGAGGCGTAAAGAGGGGGAGGGGTGTGGGGTAAGAGTTTCCGGCGGAGCTATTGCTGTGGGATCTAGATATGAAAGCGGGAAGCGGGGGAAAGGAAATTTTGGCTCAGGGTCCTCGGGTGGGAATTTTGGATGGCACGATCGGGCCTCCCGCATGGGCGCCAGCAGTCCTCTGGTGCTCAATGTGCTTCTAGGTGCCGGCGTTGGCGTCTCCAGTGGGTCTGGCATCGGGTCCTCTGGTTTCTTTCCGGGTTTGGGGCGTGGTCCCAGCATCCCCCTGGTGATCCCTGAGGTCCTGAGTGTCAGCCTCGGTTTCTCTGTCTCTGGGGATGTCTGGTTCCTTCATTCTCCGCTGGGTTGGAGGTTTGTTCCCTCCCTCTCCTGCACTGACAGGTCTGGGCCCGAGGTCTCATTTGTTACGAGAGGGGCACTGGGCTCGGCAGCCGCCGGCCACCACAGTCCAGCATGCCGCCAGGGGTCCGTCCATCTCCCTCGGGGGTTTTCATTAATAGATGTCCTTTCCATCCGTCTAGGACTGGGACCGGGCCCTGCCAAGGCTCATGTGTGATATTTCTCCAGAGCACATCCCCTGGGGCGCCTGTATGCAGGAGGCCTCAAACTTCCTGGCCTGCAGCTCGTACTCTGATGACAGGCGGGTGACCCAGGTCCAGCACTGGGAATGCCTGGGCTTGAACCCATCTGATGGGGGCTGCGCCAAGTATTGTGAGGCGGGCGTGATCCCCGGCACACATGTCCCAGTCAGATGATTGTAATTTTTAATTGGAGAATAACCTCAGTCCAAATCCCTGGGAGTAGCCAATTGTTTCCTGTGTCAAAATTATATTGAAATAGTCCAGGCCTAACATCAAGGTGGCCAGTAAGCCCTGCTGGGATATTTAGACTGGCCCCCGGAGGACAGGGGTGACCGCCCCATTTCCTGGCAGTCTCTGATCAGTGGCTGTGACGAGATCAAAGCAGCTGTCCCCGTCCATCGTGGGCCTCGGGGCACGGGCGCCGGGTCACAGGGCTCGCCACATGAGGGCTATGGCAGGGGTGTCCCCGGGGCAGACGAGGACTTCTCCCTCTGAGTCATCCAGGGGATGGCCTCGGGGACTTACTGGCCCTCCTGCTGCCCATTTTTTGCCAGCTTCCCGGGGCACCAGGCTGCCCAGTGACCAGGTGTTTGGCAGATGGGGCAGGGTGTTTTTGGCCTGACAGTGGGGTCAGGCATGGTTTTCTGCCTGTATCTTGGCGCCGACTAGAGCATTCATTTTTCCAGTGCCCACCTTGCCCAGGGCCCTTTTGGTTGGGGACCTCTGGGCCCAGGACCACCTTGGCCGGCCATGGTGGCTGTTAGGGCCTCCACGAGGGCCATGTCGTCAGGATGGATCTCATTTGCAGTCCGAATTTTGTCAGTTAGGCCCCCCTTTGTTTGCCCTCGAGAAGTCAAGGCGCTGGGAATGGGTTTGATGGTGCTGGTAACTGGGCTCCTCTGTGAGTCTCTCTTGGGCCCCTGGGTCGGAGGTGACCTGGTCCCCCGCCTTTTGCTGCCTATCCAGGAAGGTTAAGTAGTCCTCCTTGGGGCCTTGCAGGACCTTGGCCAGAGCCTCCCGGGGACCTGCCTGGGGCCAGCGCTCCATGGCCTCAGTAACCCAGTCCGGATAACGTCGGCGAAGAGCTGCATTGGGGATGGGGTGCCCAGGCTGGTCATTTCCCCTCCCTCACTTGGGCTGCCGTCCATTGTTGACCACTGGCCAGACTGGTAACCCATTGCTCAATTTGCTCTTGGATCAGGCTGGTGGCCATCGCCATTTGCCTTGAGCAGGTGCCTTAGATCCTGGCCGGTGGGGTTGTGGCATCTATGATGCCCCCGAGGCCTTGTACACACCCTGGGCTGCCTGGGCCATATATCTTTATGGTTTTGCTCAGGTCTGTTGTCGGCCTGGGTGTTCCAAGTACCTATGGTGGGAGGCCCTGGGCATCTTGGGTAACTCGAAAGGCCTGAGTGGCAAGGGCCTTCTGGAAGGAACTGGGGTTACTATTCCAAATATCCTCATCCCACTCCTCTGGATCTGTGTCTCTGAGGGTCGGGGAGGGGCTCCCTGGGTTCCCTCCTTCTGTGTGGAGCCACGGCCAGGTCGGCCTTGGGGTTTGCCTCTTCCCACACGGTCTTGGCCTGAGGCACTAGTGGGAGGTCTTTATGCCTTCTCTTGTTTTTAAGCATTTGGGTTGTTCTCTGCCATTTGGAGGGTTCCAGGGCACCCTCACTGGGGAACCACCCCTTTTTATTTAATTTTTTCATCCAGGACTCAGTTGTCCCCTTTGCATAATTTCCATATCCCGAGTGGTCTTTGTTGGCTACCATGTCTTCCAACAAACCCCGTGTACGGTATGCCCCGCTAGACTGGGGTTTGGATTGAGGTTTTCCCGCAGTAAATTAAAGAACGTGTCTCAATTCCTCAGACTGGTCGGGAGGGGAGTCCGGGGCCTGTGGATGGGGCTCTGGCCTCAGATCCCAGGGTGGGCTGCCAGGGGGTCTGACGCATGACGGGCTGGGGCTGCTGTGGGTGGCAGGATGGCTCAGGCTTTTCGCCACAGCACCGGTAGCCGCACAGCCACTGCTCTCCCGGCAGCAAACCAAGAGGATGAGCGTAACAGGCTGCTGGCCGCCGGGAAGCCACATTTACAGTATTTAGGATCCATTTCCGTTGCATTGGTTGCACTGTAGTTTGTGCAACCCCATAAGTTGGTCAAATTGTAACTGGCTATTGTCTGGACACCAAGGGTGTCAGGACTAACCTGGCGCCACCACAGGCAAGCCCAGCAGACCAAGGCCAGAGTTACCAGACAACTGCGGAAGGAAGGGAGGCAACAGGCCATCCCCGTAAAGCCCGGGAAGAAGCCAAGATCCCAGATGCCGGGAGGTGCTCCTCACAGGGGCGCCGCTCGTCAGGCTCAGACGCCTCTGCCGGGCGATCAGCCCTTCCTTGGCTCCGAGTGTCTGGGAGCCCGACAAATCTGGGATCCTAAAAAACCTGTTAGCTACCTTGTTTCCTGAGGCCCACTGTGCACGCGAATTCCCTGGACGTTGCGTCCCCTGTTGCTTGTGTGCGGAGTGAAGAGCGAGCCGAGAGCCAGGAGTTCAGGTGCAGCCAGACGGGCTCGGGACGGGAGGGGACCCAGGCCAGCGCTTCTACCAGCCGACTTGAGGCCGGGAGTGCACTGGATCCAGATCGCCCCCCAGCCCCTGACAACCCCAGCATTTTATTGAATTATCAACCAATTAAGCAAAAGGGCTAGGGTGGGGGTCGTGGGGATGGGGGAGAGGGGTGGTGGTTAGTTATGATTGGTGACCTTTAAAGCATTAGGGGCGTTTAGCACTCAGAAGGTATGGGGCGACCGTCCATTTGCGCGTCTGCCTGGCCCACGTCACCGTGGCTGTCGTGGTCACCAGGTGCTGCCTTCTGTGAGCAGCTGCTGTGTCTGCTGCCCTGTTCCTACGCGACGCCTCACCTTTGGTCTGCCTTGTGATTCTAGTTTCATTTTGGAGCCGCTAGGCTGCCTCAGCCTTACACAACCCAGACCCCACTCCTAGATTTGAGCCCTGAGCCGGTTTAAATGTCAGCAGCAAGCATCCCTTTGTTCTGCAAGATCTCTCCTTCTTGAGTGAAACCACCGCAGACCTGGGGGAAACGTGTTTGACTTGAAGATTTTCCATGGGGTGACCTGGAAGGGCAGCTGTGCGGGCTCCTCGGGCCTGGCTGGGGAATCAGGCAAACTCACCGGGAGTGGTGGGCTCCTCGGCTCGACAAACGTGTGACGGCGCATTTTGCAAAGCTTACAGACCGTGTATCTGGCCGAGGACGGTAAACCCAGATCACAATCTCACAGGTGGTGGGCTGCATGAAATCTGAATTCGATTAGAACATAACCCTCACCGTTTACCCAGCGTCAGTGGTTTCCACGTGCTCAGCTCTCTGTTCGAATCACGGCACCAGCGCCCCAGTCCCCTGCCTGCCCAGGCCGGGACTCCCAGTGATCAGTCAGAGATCACCAACGTTGGTGTTTCTGGGCAATGGGGGAGCCAAACCCCAGGACAAAAGCCCCCTGAGGCTCCTGGGGGAGCATAGCCCAGGCGGGACCTGAGCTTCTTCCCTTCTTGTCTGTGTCCCTGCCCGCTGCCATCAGGTGGCATCAGGTGTGCTGGCAGTGCTCACCGAGCTAACTTTGTCTTTCTCCCCAGGGAGCACCCAGGGCTATGAAGGCGTGGGAGAAGGCGAGGAGAAGATCTCCAGGAAGCCAGGCAGCGTGCTGAAGACCCTGGACCCCATCCTCATCACCATCATCGCCATGAGCGCCCTGGGCGTCCTCCTGGGCGCCGTGTGTGGGGTCGTGCTGTACTGCGCCTGCTGGCACAACGGGATGTCGGAGAGAAACTTGTCCGCCCTGGAGAACTATAACTTTGAACTCGTGGATGGCGTGAAGTTGAAAAAAGACAAACTGAATTCACAGAGCACGTACTCGGAGGCGTGAGGGCAGAGGGAGGTGACAAGGTGCGTGGGGAGCGGAGGACGAGCTGGGGCGTGCGGGGCGGCTGGTCTCTCACTGGTCAGGCTGGGAAGCGCGTTGATGACGCCAAGCCAGATTTTCTCAGGAGCTGCAATGCATTTGGCTGACAGACATGAACGACTTCGCCATGTTCACAATTGGAATCATGACCAGTCAGCCTCTTTCTGTGGGTTTCATTTGAATAATCAAATGCTGATGTGGAGACCAAGGATGATGGACTTAATCATTCATTTTTGACTCCCCCTTCCCCTTTTCCCTTCTCTCTCCTCTTCTGGATTCTTCTCGGAAACTGTGCAAAACCCAAGATGCTGGCACCAAGTGTATTCAGTGGGGCCCTTTGGATGGACATGCTACCCGTAGCCCAGTGCCCAGAGTGTATCCGAAAAACCGCATTTCAGTGCATCCTGAAGTTGTCCTTGTGTGGAAATGCCCGCGTCGTGCGCAAGCCGAGGAGGAGTGCGATGTCTTCTTTCCTAGTGCCGCAGCCTCAGCACCGGGTGTACAGTGTGTCAGCTCTGTCTACGAAGCAATACCGTCGGGTTTCCTCCTCGTTCTCCAGTGTTGTCTGGAACCTCGTGCTGTGAACTCCGTGCAGAAAACTGTGCTGTCACCAAACACCGCTGGCAACTGGGTGTGATGCCGACGACCCCAACGAAAAACCCTTGGCACTGGCTAGTCTGCGTCCTCTCAAGTGCCTTTTTGTTTGTACCGCTTCTCATTGTGTTCCATGAACCCGCCCTGTCTCCCGCTGTTGAAAGCCCTCCCCTTTCATCAAACCCTGGCGGCCCCCTGACTGAGAAGAAAGTATATTTTAGTGTCAGATGCCAGCCTCCGGGAAGGCAAGGGCTCCGAAGATTTGGCAACGTGGCTTACTTGTTCTGGCTTTTTCCGTAGTTCAATTTCTTGTCTCTTGACCCTTTTGTATAAAGCTGCAATATTCTCTCTTACTGTTCTTTCATATGGAATGTATTTTCAAATGTAATCTCACTCTCTCTCTCTCTCCTCTCTCTCTCTCTGTATTTTTTCTCTCTTAGGATTTAAGCATTTGCCATTATCCAGAAAAGAAACTTGCAGCTTTAACTTGCTGGGAATGGCAAACAATTTTACTAGACTTTATGTTTGAAAATAAATAAGGGAAATTCCTAACTTTGCCCTCCAAAGTCTAACTTTGGTTTTCTCGTTAACTGGTTAAAGCAGCAGTATCTTTTTTCCTTAAGCCATCTGTCAGTCTATTTCAATCAAAATGATCTTTGATAGGAATGTCTGCATTTAATAGAAAGAGATACACTGAAGGAAGAAATAATACTAATTGGCTCTCAAGTGAGACCTAAATAAATTCTCCCCAAATCCAAAAATATGAGATTTTTCCATCCAAATACACAGAAGTGACCCATGAGAACCTTCTTGTTTTGATATTGAGTCAGACAAGGGAAGTGGAAGAAAGAACAGTTAATTTAAGAATGCAACTATAAATCCTGGTGCCTGGGGATGAATTATCTTAAGATAAGAGAGGGGAAGAAAATGAGTAAAGTCAAAATGATGTTTTTAAAAATACATTCAACAGCATCCCTGAAAAAAACATTGACTTGAACGAGTGCATCTAGAAACTTCCAAGGGCTGACAAAGAAAAAGCCTGCTTTAGGGCTGGCAAGACCTCAGCCTCCAATGGCACCGAGAAGTAAATATCTTATCAGGCAGCATTGAATTAACCCAAAGAAGTGCTGGTTGTTTTCAATGCGTTTGTGTCTTGCTGTGTTGTATGTAAGAGCTCAGCTCTTCCTGCCTTCCTGCACAGCGGTAGGACTCAGTCAGATAAGTTAGTGGGAGTCCCATTTGCATCATGGAGGGAAAGTCCATTCATCCTGGTTTAATTGGATTGAGAATGCCTTTTGTTTCCAGGAAAGTATTAATCGCTATGAAAGAATAGAGTCTCATCCCAGAGGCATCCATTCAGCCGTTATAATCATACCAAGACAAAAGTAAGACTTGATTTTTTTTTTAAGGCCACAGACCTAAAGTTGTCCTCAGCCAAGGAAAAATGATACTGCAACTTTAAATTTTAAAGTATCTTGCACTGATAAATATATTTAAAAATTATATGTTTATAAAGTTATTAATTTGTAAAGGCAGTGTTACAAAATGTTCAGTTTATATTGTTTTAGATTGTTTCGTAATTTTAAAAGGTGTAAAATAACATATTTTTTCTTTATTGAAATCTATAAAACTTTCTGTAGTAAAATGTTTTCATTTTACTGGTATATTATTGCTTCATTTTTTGTACCATCATAAAATTTTGTGCAAATTTTTTTTACAGAAGTTTTTATTTTCTATGATGATACGACACTTGTAAATTGTTGTTTCAAAATGAACAGCGAAGCCTTAACTTTAAATGACATTTGTATTCTCAGACACTGAGTTGCATTAAAAAAAAAAAAACCACATAGAACTGAACTGTAACTTAAATTCCAAACTATGACTACTACATTCCAAAGAAACAGTTGAATTAAACATTTTCATAAAATATCCCAAACCTGATGGCTTTTATTATATTAGCTTTCTTATTGTTAAAGAAATTGGTATTATTCCAGCATCAAATAACTTTCAAGATTTTTTTTTAAAGTTCTCTTTTAAAAATAACATCCTAATAAGGAGAGAAGATTAAGAAGACATTTCCTGACAGTGAACTATCAATCCAAATTGGACACTTGTCAAGATAAGGCACGAAGAATTTGGCCTTATACATGGAAATTTTTCAACTCTAAGTCTTGTGTCAAACATTTCCATATTCCACTTGGTAAAGTTTTCTTTAATGAAATTCCCAAATATCTGTTGGTAAGTTTTGTTCTCATAGAAAATAGGTAATAAAACTGACAATGTTTATTCCAGCGCCCTTGCTAAATTTAGTTGCAGGGAAAAGTTGAGCATAGCATTGCTATTAGCTTCCTAAAATCTTAGGAAAAAATTGATTCCATCTGGGACCAAAATAATAGTAGTGGGAATAATAATACTAGTAGTAAAAGACTAGAGAATTGTGGAGCCAAAGCCCGCTCCTTAGGAGAGCAGGGCAGGCCCTGAAGAAAGCTGTTACCACACAACTGGCCGCCCCCATCCCATCGCCCACAGGCCAGCCGGCCTCCCTTAGCTTCCTCTGACTGAATGAAGACTTAATTCTGAAGCACAGGGACTCCGGGAGGGGCCAGCCTCTCAGCACAGCTCTTCCCGCTGAATCAATGTTCCTGCTTTTCTCTAGACACTGACACCTTTAGCATCTTTCAAGATTTAACCAAGAAGAGGACGTTTTTCCCTCCTCAGTGGCTGTTTCGGTTCCTTTGCTGAGCGAAAAGAAGCAGAGATACAGTGAGAACTGGGTCATCACTACACCAAATTTAAATTTTATTTCTGTTCATGGGAGTTTCCAGAAACCACGATGACTTCCGAGGAATCTCTCAGAATTAGTCCCGAGATACTTTCCGAAGAACACTGAGGACCAGAGATTAATGTTTTCTGCTTCATTGTTTGAGAAGACCTTAAACAGAAATGCTTTTCAACCATTTCTTATCCCGAGTGAGCTGCTAAGCTAGGCTCTTTCTCCCTTGGTTTAATGAGCTGAATCACTGTACAATACTTCTCGAAGTCAGGAATTAAATATGTCATGAGGATTGAAACATTTAACTTAAGACATGAAAATTACATATTGTTCCATCTCCTGCCTTCCTTGCTAACATATTAATTGCCCCTTGGGCTGGACTGCACTTTATCTTTGTGCAAATCAAATGGCTTTTGTAACATTCCAGAATGTTTCTGCTTCGCAAAGGTAATTAGAGCTGCTGTATTGCATTAGAAAACAGTGTTGCATTAGAAACCAGTTCCACCAAGAAGTAGCTCCATTTACCTAAACTCTGTCCACTGGGGGGTCTTCAGCATCTTCTCAGCTCGGAGCTGGGGAAGCCAGAAGGAAGGGAGCCTCAAACCTAATAGAACTTGGCACCAAGAAGCCCACAAGACCAGGATGATCACTGACTTCTGTTGTTGTTGTTGTTCTAAAGAAACCTTGCAGGATGACCCAGATAAGAGCATCATATTATCACACACCTGTCAATTCTTGGCAATAAAGTTCCCACGAACCAACTCTATCATTTTAGGAGAGAAGGCATAAACCATCAGAATCTTCTAGAATGATGATGCTACACTTGTGTATGCTGCAAGCACTGGCTATTTCCACAGCAGCTCTGTGAGCCATGTTTCATCATTATTCCACTTTATAAGTGAAGACTCCAGAGTTTAGGTCGGTTGAGAGGTGAGTCCAGGATGTATCTGGTCTCACCTCCCCCACCATCCCTCCTACCCAGCCATAAGCCAGCCTTTTTTTTTTTTTTTTTTTTTCCCATCTGGGGACATGAGTTGAATGAAAAAAACAAAAAAGCTTATACATTAGAACGGAGCAACAGATGAGTAGCACGTGGCTGTCAGCTTATCTGTATTACGTTAACTACGTGCATTCTGCAAATCATAGAAGGTACAGTTAGGGATGAAAGGAGAAATTAAGGATTCAAAGAGCTCTTCATGGTTATATTTCTTGACAGTCACCTACTCTGTCTTCCTTACTGTGTTAGGGCAACTCCACAGCTTCACAGAAAACACAAGTACGGATGTACTGAGGACTTGAGCCCGGGAGACAGCCTCTCGGGTAGCCCTGGGACTGTTCCAAAGAGGTAAGGGAGGATCCAAGATATACAGGAGTTTTGCAAAAACAAAACAGGTAGTTGAACATCAAAAGATTTCTGCTAATTAAAGAAAGAACAAACATCTCAAGTTAACGAATTTGGCACTTTTGTATGTAAGGGAAGATACAAGAGTCTGGGCTCACTGAAATCCTCCCTTTGATCTGCATCTTCGCTGCCCAGAGCCTGTATTCTGCTCTTCTCCATCCTGAGTCCCCTCAGGGGGCGCAGCTGGGGGAGGCTGGGGCTGCTGACGGCCAGTGTCGTTTGTTTTCTGATACGGCAGGGGACATTTTTCACCCACACTTACGACAACTCTGGGTCAGGTATTGTTACCATCATCGTCCCCGTTTACAAAGTATGACCCTGGACACAGAGAGGTTAAGGAACGAGACCAAGATGGCGGGGGGGGGGGGGGGGAGGGCCAGTGGAGGCAGGATTCCGAGACAGCAGTCTGCCTGCAGGGTCCTGTGCTGTGGCCCCCTGTCCCCCAATGCCATTCCAAACCGGAGACCCCTCCTCACTCTTCTGCTGACTTTCCAGATCCCGAAGTGAAAAATCCTCCCCTTTTTTGGCACTGAGCACATCAGCATTCTTTGTCTTGTCCCAACCCAACTAATCGGCTCTCTAAGGGGAGGCATGGTCTTGGGTCTCTGATTAACATCTTTTGTTTGCCCCTCCCATTGCCTTTCTTGGGACGAGCCTTTCTCACCTAATTCCTGCTCTCTCTGAGCAAGGTAGGCTTCCTCTGCTCCAAAGCCCAGGTCAGCCAACAGCTACCAAGACACAAAGGAAGGGATGTCCCCTCGCCCATAACTGCAACCAGAGCATCACCCACCTCAATCTTAATATAGACATTTTGATTAAAACTAACACAAAGCCATGTTATCCATTATTTTCCACCTGAAAATGTGCCATCCCCTAGTTTATTATAAAAGGATTAGACCTCTACCAGTGTTTTCCACCATGAGGAAAGAGATCAAAACACAAAGGCGGTAGCCACTTGACCAAATTCATCCAGACCTGTAGTGGCCAAGGTAGGCGTGAAACGCAGCCCCTTCTAGAGAGACCTGACACCTGAAATTCACCCCTGTTGGTTTTAATCTCCTGGTGCACGTCTCCCTGTCTCAGCGACGAAGCTTCTCTCTTTCTGTGCAGCTCCTGGAGCTGCTAGTGAGACTCAGAATGGAGTGGGGAACAAAATTTCAGAAGATGCCAGGAGAAAATTCAGGGATCCTGGCATATTAAACCATGGAGAGGTGATCATCCAAGTTCCTGGCCTCCTTAGAGGCTCACACCCCATTAGCTCCTAGAGAAATGGTATCAGAATATGACGCAGTCTCAGTGGTGCTGAGATTTGTCATTTCCTCATAAGTAACAATGTTTTTTTTTTTTAATTGATTAAGTGCCAAAGCATCTGCATGCTATTCTAACACCTAAGGATAAAATACATTCGTGGGTTGAGTGCTCTGGGGAAAGCCCTGGAGTGTGCAGTCACCGTGCGCACTGCAGGGCGGGGTCTCTGGATGGTGCCACAGGCATTTCCACTCCCTGGTACAGAGAGCCTCAGAAAACCAGCCAGGGGGGTCTCACCCCAAACACGAAGGAAGGAGGAACAAAATGTTGTAGAGGGAACTCGGTAACTGAAATTCCTGGGCTGATTGAGGAAGACAAAGAAGAGAGAAGAACCCTTCACCAAAAGTCTTTGGTGGAATCTTAGTTATTTAAGACACTTTCGTAAAAAGGAGTCTGTGGACTATTGTTTTCAGGAAATGCTATATACAACTACCTTCCTCTTGAAGAATCACAGCTGCTTTCACTGTTTACAACAGCCAAGACATGGAAGCCACCTACATGTCCCTCAAGAGACGACTGGATAAAGTTGTGGTGTGAACACACACACACACACACACACACACACACACACACAGATGGAATACTGCTGAGTCATAAAAAAGAATGAAATCATGCCATTTTCAGAAACATGGATGGACCTAGAGATTATCATACTTAGTGAAGTAAGTCACACAAAGAAAGACAAATATATGATATTGCTTATATGTAGAATCTTAAAAAACAATTATACAAATGAACTTAATTGCAAAACAGACTTATGGTTACCAGAGGGGAAGAGAGGGAGGAATCAATTAGGAGTTTGGGATTAGCAGACACAAATTACTCTATATAAAAGAGATAAACAAGGTCCTACTGTAGAGCACAGGGAGCTAGACTCAGTATCTTGTAACAACCTATAAAGCAAAAGAACATCTGTGTAACTGATCACTGTGCTGCACCAGAAACTAACACAGTGTATAAATCAACTACACTTCAATTTTTAAAAAAATCACAGCTGCTTTGATACACTAACAACACTTTAATCTTTTGCTGAGAATGCCCCACAATTATTTACTCCTGGAAAATAATTTTGTGTGCAAGGCTTTGACAATGTCCCCATTCTGAGAAGTGGTGAGAGAGAGAGAGAGACACTGAGAAATAGATCTGGTTGCATGAACATAAGACAGGAGCATGAGGCCAACTTATGGTTGGAAATGTTGCCCCAAGATGTGAAGTGGTCCTTGGATCCTTTGTCCTAGGTGAGCAAATGAAGGACTGAAGAAACCTAAAAGAATGCTTGATAAAGAAGACAGAGATATACAGGGACCTTGGAGAAGAACTCTCGATGAGAATTTACAGCATGTTTCCCATTCTCTTCTCTCAACAAATTCTTCATGCTAATGAGCCTGGAATTATCTCCCACGATCCTTCCCCTGCTTCATCACCCTTGATTACCTCTGATGTGAGCTCGCAGCCTCAGGTTAAATGATGCAGACAGCCCCTCCCTCTTCCCTGACTGTGACCGTGTATCATAATTGAGCCATTTCTGCCTCTCAGGTCCCCCTAAGTGCTCCCCAGAGTGCAGTGCACCCTCTGTACATTAATCCGCTAGTTAAATATGGATGGCAACCCTCTCCCTTCATATTTACTTTGTTGCTCCATTACTGCTATGTACAGGGTGATTATTTGTTTCTGTCTTGCCAGCCTGTTTAATCAGGACCCAGTCCACCTTTCCCAGGTTTAACCTTCTTGCCCAATCACAGCGGGAGGGGGTTTGGGAGAGTATTCTGACATCATCTCTGAAATGATTCTCTACTCAAGGTGTATGTGCTCTCATAGCCAGCAGGGGTCAGAAGGGCATTTCTCTTGGGGTCAAGTGGTTGGTAGTAAGAAAGGAAAGCCCTGGAGGTGTGGTCTTAGGTTGAACATCTCCCTCTGAACCCTGTCTCCTAAGTGAAGCCTAGGAGAGAACTCAGCCAACCAGGCAGCTTCTGTGTGTTTTATGGAAGCTTGGCCCTGGAGCTCTTACAACATGTCAACTTGCTAGGACAGCGGCCATCCTGTCCCCAGGAGGACTGTGGCATGGCAGAAAGTGTTCCTGCCAAAAATAGAGACCCAGATGCCATCCCTGGTCTTGACAGTCTATTGCATGCTCGTGGGCAACTGCCCACTGAGTCACGTGGAAGGATTAAGTGATCAGTGAATGGGAAGCATCTTTGAAAATTTGCTCTGCTGCTAAAGGAAGCTGTGTGATGACATAGAAATGTACAGATCCTCCTTGAAGGCAAGCAGATCCTTCTGCTGTCATTGGAATGGGTTCAGGGGCAGTCTTCAACACTTGGGTCCCAGACTAGAAGCTATGACCACCCCCAGCAGAAAGGCCATGGTTGCCTTGGGCATGTGGGAATGTGGGGAGGGAGGAGTGAGTAATGTTTACACACATTTGTGTTCCTATCAAAAGAAAAATGTTTAAATGTCCATTGACAGAGGATTGGATAAAGAAGATGTGGTATATATATACACAATGGAATACTACTCAGCCATAAAAAAGAATTAAACAATGCCATTTGCAGCAACATGGATGGACCCAAGTGAAGTAAGTCAGACAAAAAGATAAATATATGAGATCACTTATATGTGGAACCTTTAAAAATGATACAAATGAACTTATTTACAAAACTGAAACAGACTCACAGACATAGAAAACAAACTCATGGTTACCAAATGAGAAGGGGTGGGGGGATAAATTGAGAGTTTGGGATTAGCAGATACAAACTATTGTATATGAAATAGGTAAACAACAAGGACCTACTGTAGAACACAAGGAACTATGCTCAATATCTTGTAATAACCTATAATGAAAAAGTATGTGTGTATGACTGAATTACCATGTGTACACCAGAAACTAACACAACATTGTACGTCAACTATAGCTCTGTAATAAGAAAGGAGAGAAAGAGAGAAAGAGAGAAAGAGAGAGAGAGAGAGAAAGAAAGAGAGAGAGAGAGAGAGAGAAAGAAGGAAGGAAGGAAGGAAGGACGGAAGGAAGGAAGGAAGGAATGGAAGGAAGGGAAGAAGAAAGAAAGAAAGAAGAAAGAAAGAAAGAAAGAAAGAAAGAAAGAAAGAAAGAAAGAAAGAAAGAAAGAAAGAAAGAAAGAAAGAAGTTAAATAGATGTGCTCTGGGCTGTTTCCAAGCAGTGACTCGGGAAGTCTCTGTCTCTCCACCCCCATATCTGGTAGAACCGAGGCGAGCAAGAAGTGAATCTTCCAGAAAGTCACTATCTGATTTTCAATAAGAGTGCCTTGCAGTTTGGAGACGTTGGGAAACAGAGGTATGAGGCTAAATACACAGTTTAAAGTTTCCCCAGTGGGCGCTGACTAGGCAAACAGTCCTCTGCAGAGGGAGACTGAGTACAGGAAGAGGGCTGACGTTTCCAGCTGTGTTCTGACATTCCTTGAAAACTCCATATTCTGTCGCATTGCCCTGCTTTTCATTTTTTGAATAATGATCTATATTTTTATTTTGTTGTCGGGGGGTAATTAAGTGTGTTTATTTATTATTTTTTTTTTAATGGAGGTCCTGGGGATTGAACCCAGGACCTCATGCATGGTAGGCATGCGCTCTGCCTCTGAGCGGCACCCTCCCCCTGCCGTGTTTTTTGCAAACAAAGGGGATACTCTCTCTCCTCCTGCTTCCTCTTCCTCAACTGCTTGCCTGGGAACTTCCTACTCAGTTCTGGAGCGGCCACTCAAATTTCCCACTTACCATAAACCTTCCTGGTCCCCACCAGTGAGAGCATACCACCGTCTCAGTACCCCCAGCCCTTGGCACAGATTCTCTTTCTAGTGGCATCATGTTAGACAATAAAAGCAAGCTCATTCCAGGTCAACAGGAGGAATTTAATGCAATAAACTAGTTACAAAGGTGTTGAGAGACTTGTGAAGCCCAAGAGGGGACTGAGAGGTGATGCAGATTTTAATTACCCTGGACAGTTGCTGATATCTGCCTGGGCTGGAGGAACAAATGGTAAAAGGAGCTGTTATCAGGGCCCAGAGGCCAAGGTTTCCTGGCCAGGTCTGGTCCATGGGAGCTGGCCTCCCTGGGGCTCCACCCAAAGCAGAGAGAGACTGGCATGGTCACCCCAGCCATCCCCTATATCCTGCTAGTGCTGTAACCGAGCAGGACTCTGTCGTCACCGGTGACCACACAGTATTTGTAACTGCTTCACTGTGTAATAATTTAAAGGGTTTTCTCCTGCTTTTGCAGACCAGGAGTGGGCTGGTAAGGAGAGGGGACTCGGGTGATCTGCCCACCGCGCACCTCGGAGACAGCAGTTGGGTGTTTTGTGCATCTTGTTCATAACTCGCCCCAACTGTGCATGTCTGCAGTTATTTTTAGCCTTTTGGTTTCCTTGTATTCTGTTGTTCCCACCTGTGCAAACAGCGCAGCAAGAGGTCCCAGGCCTCAGCCTGCTTAAAAGGCCAGAAGCATTAATCAGCCTGACTTTAAACTGCACAAAAGTGCTCTCTAGAGCTCTTTTCCATGGACCCCTTTCCCAAGCACCTCTGTTCTAGGCACAAGAATAGTAGACTCCCAAAGCTGGTGGTGAACATCAAACCCTGCAGGACAAAGGGGACCGCTGCCTCTGTGGAAACAAGCACAACCTCGCAGTGCATCCTTACGCTGCACGTGATCTCCACGGAAACCAGCGCCTCCCCTGAGCTGCTGTCAAAGCCCTACCTGCTCTCCCCTCAGGTGCTCGGTCTTGGAGGCTTTAGCCCACTGGGACCTCCTTTGCTGGGTAAAGAAGTAAACCTGCCTTTTCTACTTCACCCAAACTCTCAGTCTTAATTCGGTCCCACTGCCTTAAACGTGGCCCAAAGCCAGCTGGTCAGGGAGCCCGGGAAATGCAACTTTCCGGGGAATGTCTAAGCTCGGATCTCAGAGCAGAGAAGCAAGTGACCAGCTCGAATACTTTGCTCCCTCTGTAGATGGTAAAACTCATGTTTGGTACCTGGAGCACAGGAAAGCTACTACACAAATCTGCTGAGCAGAGCACTGACTTCAAGTGATACTTGTTTTCTTTGTAGTCTTGTCAAAGGCTCTTACCCCTTTTTAGGAAAAGAATACCAATCTTCTCAGCCCACCTTAAACCAGTTTCTTTCTCGCCATCAAACTGAAGAGTCCTCTCTTTTTTTTCTTTCCCCTTAACTACGGTCTTTCTTTGTTGGCTTTTCACAGTCCCCACATTCCCAGCGTTCCAAGGGGATGATACGATGCTGCTGGTAATCTGGTTTGAAATTTGCATTGAGTTCAGTCCTCTGTTCCCTGGGGCCCTGCTCTGGAGGCCAGTCAGGCTAAGAAAGAAGCTTCTTTTGCTATCAGACACTTTTTAAGTCTTCATTACCAATTCACCAGTGCAGCACATAATGAGGTCTTGTAGTAGCAGATAGGGAATTCATTTCTCAGCCAAGTGGCGGAACTTGTAAGTGCCAGATCTGGACCATTATCTATAATTACTTCAGGGGTATTCCACAAAGATAATCTTCTTTGTAGGGTAAGAAAAAAGGCAGGTCTTGCTGTCAGTTTTACAGATTAAGCCCAGGCCAAAGTAAGATCAGCTGGCGTTGCTACCCAAGAGGGGGTGTTTCTCTCCCCCAGGACGAAGTCGTTTGCCCTCTGCTTTGGCCAGGAAGCCACTGCCTGTGACATGCTGGTCTCTGAGATTCTGGGTTCTTTGCTATTTGCCGGCTTTTATATGCAAGATCTCTGTCCATGAGCATCTGTTTCAGTCATGACATTCTTCAGAAACTGCTTATAAATCAGCCAAGCGCCTGGCTCCTCACACAGATACAGGGAAAGGAAAGACCAGTGACTCCACGGACACAAATTCTGGAAAACTCAATGAGCAAAAAATGTTGCTTGAGGCAGGGGGTGAGAAGGTGGCAGAGACATGCTGGAACCCACTGGTGCAGACCCCTTGAGAGCCAAATATGTATGTCTCTTCCCAACTCCATGCTCAGGGACCCATACTGGTAGCTTGAAACTGACCCGAGTGGGAATATTTACAACCACACAAATGGGCAAACCCTGCAAGTCAGCGCTTTTTTCTTTTCTCCTCTTTTTAGAGATTCTATAAAACATTTACCAGTGCCCCATGGAGGAGTGGGGGTAGGGAGAAGAATCCCACGTTTGCCAACCGTAGCCCTTTGATAAAGCCCATCAGATGAAATGTTGCAGAAAAGCATGTGTCAACTCAGTGTTACAGCTCGGTGTTACAGCTCAGTTGTGACAGCAACCTGGATCCTGGCGAGAGACCAAGCAGCGCTGGAGAGTTGGAGAACTCAGGTTTACTACGCCAGCGGGCCCAGAGGACCTAACACTCCAAGCTCTGGACCCGGCTGTAGGTTTACATGGGCTTTTATAGGCTGCCAGTTTACACTTTGCAACATCTATGCAAATAACGTATAACAAAAGTTGACCAATTAGGAACAAGCTTTGTAAAAATGGACCAACCAGGAGTGAGATCAGGGAACCAATAGAATCTTAGGGGTCAGTTCCACTTTCCTAGAAGCAAACCGTTTCAGAGGCAAAAAGTGAGACAAAGCCGCAGGGGCAGGGAATCGGATGGTGCTGGCAGGGGAGTAGTGGCCCTGCCGGGGGGTCCTGCCAGTCTTTTTTTATGGGGCTTCCCACCTGAATAGACCACCAGGAACACACCTGCAGCCAAACATATTTAGGCTTAGTAACTAGTTTACACCAAGAGTGATGGAACTCCTCAGGAGCTATGGAGCAGCTCATCAAAAGGGAGTCTCGGCTGACGGAGAATGATTTTCAAGACGGACTGGGGAAGGGGGAACTGCTCTGTGTCGGAACCGCCACGCCGCAGGTAGCTTAGAAACTACTACGCCTGCAGTAGTCATTACTCGGGCAGGAGGACTGAAGTGGGGCTGAGGGGGTCACGGGGAATGTTGTCATTAGGTGAGAAAAGTAATCATCGCTCAAAAGAGAGAGGTCACCCCTCTTCTCACAGCTGTGGAAGTGCCTTGGGACGGACCCTATGCGGCCTTGGCCAGGTCCTATCAGAAACATTTTTTTAAAATCTAGGTTGTGTTAGGAACATCCCAGTCTCATTACCAGCAGTGCTAAGAAGTGGACTCCCTGTGAGGTCCCGTTTCCTTGGAAACTGCCAAGCTGAAATCACTGGGATGTGGTTTCCAAATGCCTCACCACCTGGTTTGGACACCAAGGCTGATGTCCTATACCAAAGTGACCCACAGGCTGGGCTCCTCCAGGCAAGAGCAGCTGTCCACTCCCCTGGAACTGAGCCACACAGCAAAGCTGCTCACCAACTAGGATGGCAAAAACTGCTGTCCCAGGTTCACACCTTAGCAGCCTGCACCTGCTCACCATTGCTCACTCCTCTCGCACCAGCCTGGCCACTTGGATTCACAGGGAACACGGCTGCATTTTTACCCAAAGGAAGTGCAGGTGCAGAGGAAGTTTTGACGACCTTCATTTCCTAAACAGCTTTTGTCTCCAGACCCAAGCATGGTACCTGGTACAAAGTCAGTGCCTAGTAAACGGTGCTGAAACTCAATCCAAGGGGATGGGGTTACTGGGGAGAGAAAGGGGATTTCAGCCCTGCTCAGAGACAGGCTGTGTGGCCGGTTCTACACTGCACTTTACAGGTTGGTTGTTACCATCATGAAGTTCCTTTTTCTATAGAAAATGCTGCTCCAACTTCTCAGTGGTAGGAAGGAAAGTATGGTGTCTGCAGCTGTGCCCTCCAGGTGTGGCCCTCACTGCAAGTCCACACCGAGCGTCACCTTTTTCTGTAGGTCCCATCCAGCCTGCCACATATCACCAGGTGTTGCTCGCTCTTTGGTGCAAAAAACCACCCGCGCCCGGCCCACCTTGAGAACTTGTTTACGACGTGCAAATTCCCATCCTGAGCACACTCAGGTTTGAGAACAGCTGAGCTGGATGATGCGATTTTGTTTCTGTAAGGTGTCCTCACCTAACAAGGCAACAGGAAGGCGCTGACTCACTGTCCACCCAACCAGCATTTACTGAGCGCCATGACCATGGGGAAAGAGCTCAGGGCGCTTGCCATCTTCCAGTAAACCCTCTGTCAAGACTATTTGCCCTGATCAGAGAGAGACTGTTTTCCTTTGTTTAGACTGAAAAGGAAAAAAAAAAGACGTCATGCTTCCTGACCAACCGTCAGAATTGCTGATACTTACAAGCTAAGCTGTTTCCAGTGGTTACGTCTGAAAGAATGGGATGGCTGGGGAGTCAGAAGAGAAATGCACATCACAGCACTGCCGCAGGCTCTCCTGCCCGACCCTAACCCTGGTCCACCCTCCGTGTGCTGACCCTCAGCGGATGGCTCAATGCAGAGTCTGGTGCCCAGTCCTTGGCCCCTCTGACCAGCTGCCCCGGAGGTCCTGCTTTTCCCGTCCCTGAATTCTGGCCTGGGGAAGATGGACGTTAGTCCCGCATCTTCTCCGTCTGTTGAATTTCTGAATAAAGTCATTCTTCCTTGCCCCAACACCTTGTCTCCCGATTTATTGGCCTGCCATGAGGTGAGCAGAACGAGTGTGGACTTGGATCACATCAGGGGGTTAGGGTTACAACATAATGAGTTTTGGGGAGAACACATTTGATCTGTAATAGCATCTCATCAACAAACTAGGTTTCAAAGCAGTATCTTGTGCCTCCCAGTTCTGAGCCAGACTAGGTGCAAATCAGCTCAACTGTCTGCAGCGACTCCTCTCAGGAATCCAGGTGGAGTGAATCTCCTTTCGTTTTCCTGAGTCATCGCCACCTCTGTGGGCTTCTCATTTCCCAGGGATTTATTTTCATCCTCTGCCCACTGTTGTCTTCCACTGCCGCCAAGAGTTTATGTCTTTTTTTATTCCTTCACTGGCACATTGGGAGAGAAAAAAGACCCATGAGGTTAATTCACTCTGTCTCATCGGAAGGTCCTGCGTCTCCCTCAGTATCCTGTGTGTCCTTCTACGACTGCTGGAGGTCAGCGCTTCCCAAAGGATGTTTTGAGGAACCGTGGTTCCATGGGCTGTTAATAAAAATGTATGAAGAAAGGATCCCACACAGAGAAAGACAAATATCATATGATGCCATTTGTATGTGAAATCTTAAAAAAAAAAAATGAGACAAATGAACTTATTTATAAAACAGAAACAGACTCACAGACAGAGAAAACAAACTTAGGGTTACCAAAGGGGAAAGCTGGGGAGGGATAAATCAGGAGTTTGGGATTAACATATATAAAATAGAGACCTAGCAAGGACCTACAGTATAGCACAAGGAGCAATGTTCAACATCTTGTAATAACCTTGTAATGGGAAAGAATCTGAAAAAGAATAATTTACATGTATATTTAGGTATCTAAAAGTAATATATAATTTATATACATTTATCAGATATATATTATTATATACACGACTCTATATATCTGAAAAAGAATAGATTTATATGTATGAATCTGAATCACTTTGCTGTACATCTGAAACATTGTAAATCAACTAGACTTCAATTAAAAAAAAAAAAAAAAAGGATCCCAAAGCCATATAAGCGTAGGAAATGTTAAGTCATAGACATCTTCCACCAATGCCAATATCTTTCCAACAAAGTGGGTCGCACTCCTTGAGAAATGTCTTCAGAGCCCAGCTTAAAATCCACATAAGAAAATCATTCTCACGAAAAAAATATATATACATATGTATGCATGTATACGTATAACTGAATCGCTTTGCCATAACCTGAAACTAACATTGTAAATCGACTACACTTCAATAAAAAATAAGAATTTTTAAAGGAAGAAAGAAGGAAAACCATTCTCACTGCGTTATGCACACCTCTTTTATATCACACACACACATCTCTATTAGACTCAGCTTACATGTCTATCTCACTTCCTAAATTTGGCTCTAAATTATTTTAGAGCTGAAATGTTCAAGGAGAATACGCTTCTGTCTCAGAAGAGGAATTCCAAGCATGTCTTTAGTAATGACACAGTCAGCTTATGTCTAGAGCCACCCATGATAAGTACTTGGAAGGGGACATCACACAGCTGAGGGCAGAAGCCCTGATTCTGAAGATCAAGTCTTTTGATTTGTGTGGCGGCTTCTCATGGCCTCAGATGCACATCCTGTTCTGCGGCTTCCAATCCCCTAAAAAAACAGCAGTCAGTCTCCCTCAGTGGTCAATGAAGCCGTCTCCCCCGACCGGCGTCACAACCAGCAAGGCTCAGGCTCGACTTCTTTCTTCCTTCTTCTAAGCCCTGGCGATGAAGTTGTCCCACGTTTGATGGGTTCTTTGTTCACCACCACTCATCCTCTGCCAGTTCAGTAAAACAAGCCTCAGCTGAAAGGGGGTACAAAAGAGGAGCTGGGATCTTTTTTTTCCCAAGAGTGGGTGGGGAGAAGCATTTCCAAAGGCACCCGGCGGTCTTCTCCACTCCCCATTTTGACATTTCTTTCATGGCTTGTCTCTCTTCTGAGAAAGGACGCTTCTCGGATGTCAAAATGCCACTTGTTTACAAATGCAGTCAGCGTCCCCGAAACACTCAAGAGGGTCACTGTGTGGCCTGCGGAGGTGTCTGGCTGACACATGGTACAGCCCAGCCGGGACCCTAAATGAATGAAGATTACAGCTCAACGCAGGTTAATTGCAGTGGTACATCCAGAATTTCTTCACTGCCTCCAAATTTCAAAGCACAAATGCTATTCCAGACTGTTACAATGTTGTCTTTTTTTCTGTTTGTTGAGGTTTTTTTTGGGGGGGGGGGCGGTAATTAGGTTTATTTACCTAATATTTTTTTAAGGAGGCACTGGAGATTGAACCCAGGACCTTGTGCATGCTAAGCATGCGCTCTACCACTGAGCTATCCCCTCCCAGCAGGCTGCTGTAAAGAACTGCCCGCAGAGAAGGGTACGGCCAGGATATCCCCCTGGAGTCATCTGTCAGCCCTGACTTACACGTCTGACTCGGGGAGGGTGCCGTTTACCAGTTAGGCAGTTAAATGAGGTTAACAGACCCGCCACCAGTATGCTACACAAGTCACCAGAGTCTTTGTGACCTACCCACCTGTCTTTCAGAGGACATCACATGCCAGCTGAAACCAGGCACAAGTCTGCAGTGGGTAACCCTGCCTTCTGTCGGTCTAGCTCACTGTGTTTCTCCAGGGCTCAGCACCCTGCCTGGCACAGAGTAGGTGCTCATTAAATTCATTAGCCCGCAGATGGATGCATGTTCTTCCTTACAGCAGGAAATCAGAGCTCTGTGAATAAAGGGGCCAGACGCTGTGCAGAGAGACCAGCAGGCGAGGGCAAAGCCTGTGACCAAGCGTCCCACTTGCCATGTTTCTGCAGCTACTCAGCTGAGCCTGAGGTCTGTCTGGCCTGGCTGGGCCCCCTTGGGATGTGCCGTCTGGGCACCACGTGGTCGCACGGTCCCCCTATGCAGAAACGCCAATGCTTGCAGCATAACACTGCTCTGTCCGCCGCAACCCCACAGCGTCTCTGCAGACATCTATCTCCGTGAGCCTTCCAACGGGCCCGCTCAGGACCTGAAAGGGCTCCTTACTGCATGTGGCTGAGCTTGTAGCTCCAGCCCGAATGGGCTTTCCTGCAATCGTGGTCACTTGGGAGCAGCTGCGACTGTGTCTCCTAAGCTCATCTTGCACCTGGATGGCCTCCTGAGGTGGCTTCTCACGGGTGGAATCGTGGCCGATTGTGTTACCTAAACACAGCCATGCCTGTGGGTCCCATGTCACACGTCTCATGGTGACGCTCCTGTGTCCAGCAGTAGGGTCTGTGTCCCCGCACTTTCATCTGGGTGGACCTCTGGGGCTTATCCAGACAAGCCATAAAAGGGGACACGGCTCCTGCCCTGTCCTCTGGGGACCCCCGCCCTGGGAACCCTGGCACCACGCACTGAGGCAGCCCCGCAGCCACACGGAAAGTTCAAGTGTAGCTGCTCTGGCTACGGCCACAGCTGACGCACCAGCAGGCGCCAGCCTTCCACATAAGGGAGGAGCTGGCCAATGATTCCAGCCCTCGGCCTTCACGTCATCCCGGGAGACACCAAATGGAGCAGAAACAAGCTGTCCCCACCGAGCCCCGTCCAGATTACAAGTCCATGAGCAAAACGAATGTTGACATTGTTGTAAGCCACTAAGTTTGGGGTGATTTGTTATGCATCAGTTAAGAACTGGGACAGGAATGTGAGTGGAAAGGACGTGTCACTTCCACTACGAGGCACCCAACTACAGCTGCCTTGTCTGTACACGCTTTCTGCCCAAAGGGGACAGCTGGACCACAAGACGGGAGGAGCCAAGTGTCCCGACTGCCACAATGTGACATCACTCAATACCTGCTTCGAGCTGTTCAGGAGACAGAAATAAATTTCTGTTGTGTTAAGACATTAAAATGTAGGAGCTCAGCAGGGAGGTAGAGCTCAGTGGTGGAGGGTGTGCTTAGCATGCACGAGGTCCTAGGTTCAATCCCCAGTATCTCCGTTAAATAAATAAACCTACTTACCTACCCTCCACCAAAAAAAATTCTTTAAAGAAGAGAAAACCTAAAAATATAAAATTACATTAAATAAATAAATCTTTTTAAAAATTTTTAAATAAAATAAATGCAAGAGTTCATATTTAATCTAATCTAGAATTATCATAATTCACTCACTTTTTGAATCTGTCTCAAATCTACTCCTGACTTCCCAATTGAGTAACACTAACGTTGTCCCTTGGGTTTCTGCTCAGTTGTCCACATACCGATAGACAAACCCTATGTCTGATCAGAAGGACAACACTTGCACACTTCCAACCTCCTGGGAGCAGGAAGGGCGGGTGGATGGGCAGGGAGTCACCCTTCTCGTTCCTCTTCCTCAACACTCAGTGACAAGGGCAGCGCTGGCCCAGGACACAAGAGGGAAGGTACCGCCGTGGTCCATGGAAGGAAAGCAGCGTGGGTGAGCAGAGTGTCTCTCCCAGCTCATTGCAGAGGCAGCCTTGTACAGTGAGGCTGAACGCATCACATGAGGACCTTCATGAGTGGTCCACATTGATGTCCTCGCCACACTTCAGGTTAGGGGGGACGGACAGATCTTTGGCTCCCATGGGCTTTGGGGCCAGAGGATGAGAGGTTTAGAGCAGCATCTGCCTCCCAGCCCGAGGGTCCATCTGTTCCCCACGGGCTCAGAGATCGGGGCCAAGTGCTCACTTCTGAAGCTCTTCGTTGACCAGAACCTTCCTACTCCCCTGATTCTGAAGGGCCAGAGGCCACCAAATCCTCCCAAATAATAAGCCAATGACTTGAGCATCATTCTCAACATGGGGACAGGAAAGCAGGGAATACTGGCTCGTTTTTAAATACGAACACGCGTCGGTGCCAAGGGAGACAGAGGAGGAGGCTCAGAGGGTCTTCGAGCAGCTGTGCACTCTGAGTGCCCCCGAAGTCTGGCCCTCTGCCCCGTATGAAAATCCCCTTCCTCACCTAAAACACGCTTGGAAAAACTAGAGAAATTCTGCCGGGGAGCTCAGATTGTGTCCCTGACACCCTGGATGGAGAATCTTGGTATAAACCACGGTGCCCCAGGAAGCAACTTTTTTCCCCCAGGAAGTAACTTTTTGAATGTTCAGCATCAAGTACCTGTGCTCCTGACCTGACACGTGGCCCCTGCACCCTCTAGGCACCGGGACCTGCCCTGCATCCACCCGCAGCTTCCATCCTGATGGTACCTTCACCTCAATTACTTACAGCTGCCTAAAGCTTCCTCTGCTTTTTAACTTTCCATTTTTTTTTCAAAACTGCCCGGGGAGCAATTGGAATCCAATCCAAGATGAAAAAGCTTTACCACTAGATGGAAAAGGACAAGAAAAATACCCCTGGTTCACATTTACTTTTTAAATTCCAGTAAGAACTCACTCCATCAGGGAGATCGGAATCCCCTGACCTGACGATTCCGACATTTTTGAGGTGCGATCACAGACCTGGGGATGTGTGGTTCACTCTGTGTCATCAGCCTGGAACAGAAGGAACGCGATCACGTGTCCAATTCCCCAAATGGCCTGTGGGAGCATTTTTTGGGGGGGGGTTTAATGCTTCAGCAAGAGACCCCAAGTGGAATTCACCTTTTCACAGCTCGTGCCTGAGTTGAACTCTTTCTATGGGGTCCTCAAGAATGTGAGAGATCCCCCATCTTAACCTGGGTAATCCGTTAACTCTTCTCTTCAGGAGCTGTTTTGGCCCAAGCTGCTCTGATTTCACGGGATCGTCTGGGCCCCTGAGACCCCTGCCCCGGCTCCTCTCTTCCAGCCTCTGGGCTTGACGTCTTCAACGGAGATCCTGTGGGATAATGTTTCTAAATTTGTTTTCCAGAGCTGGCCCCTGGGAGCAGCCTTGCCTGGAGGGTCAGTCTCTGAGTGACCCCTCCCTCCCCCTTCCTCCTAGACCCTCCACCCCACCCCCGCCCCGCCCCTCCTCCATCAGCAGCCCCCTCCCCATGGGCTGCATCACTGCTGATGTTGGAGAAGCTATAAAGGCTTTCACAGCCTCTGCTTAGCTGGGGAGACTCCGAGGTGCCAAAAGCCAACTTCTAGTTCTCAGCCGTCTCCATACTTCGCTGGCTCCTAACAGACTGGAGGGTAACAGCTCTGTCAAGCCCCGAAACCTCTTCCCCCATCCTTGTCCTTCAGTGTCCTTGCTGAAAGCACCCCCCCCCCCATTGACAAGACTTGTTTCCTTGGCCCCTGGGGTGGGGCCAGATCCGCTTTCCCGCTGCACAGCCCGGGGTGGGGGGGGGCTCACTGAGCCCCCAGGGCTGGGGAAGGCCGTTCCCCACTCCCCATGTTCTAGTCAGCCTGGAAAATATGTGGAAATGATGGGGGGGCTTCCTAGGCACCAGTGCGGCCCACTCCTTGCCTGCAGACCTGGGTCCTGCTTCATCTCCCTGAATCACGGAGCTCCCCAAAGCATCGGCTGGAAGCATTGGGCTGAAAGCCTTGACTAGCCGGCCTCTCTAAGGAATCAGATGATGAGGAGTGTAGCTTGGGGATGCAGCTCATCCCGCTCAGGCCCCAGGCACATAGCTGGGTGATGATTTTATGCCTTCAGTTTACAATCAGGCTTCCAGCATGACCCTCCACACCGTGACCAGCACTCTCCACGTGTAGAAGCCTTAGTCTCAGAGACACAGGGGAAAGGAAGGGCCGAACCTTCTAGCAGCCTTTCCCCGAGGCAGACACTCTCCCCAGGGCCCAGGACCTGGTGGTGTTCCTGCACTTGACTTAGAAGCACTCACGAAATGGGGGCCGCAGCCAGGGGATGGGGACACCCGCAGACACAGACCCTGGGCTCCGGGAAGCCCCACTCTAATCAGGAAGACCAGCGGGAGGCCTGCGCTGCTCCCACTCCCGGCCCCCAGCACCCCCCTCACTGAGCACGTCTGGGCTGGGGCCCTCGGGACACACATTCTTTGGACCCCAGGGGTCACTCCGGGTGGGGGCAGGGGTCCTGGAACTGAACACAGAACATGGTGGGAGAGTGGGGGGGGGGGAGCTCGCACACCCAGAGGGGAGGAGAGAAGGGTGTGGAGAACCAGAGGAGTTAAATCATTCATTTATTCATTCATTCAAGTAATATTTATGGAGGGTATACAGTGTGCCAGCCACTCCTCTGGGCACTGGGACTATGGTGGTGCACAAAATAGACACCCCCTGTTCTTGTGGAGATGGTGATGGACTTGGTCTCCTTGAGTAGGATCCAGCCTGGAGGAGGGGTGGGGGAGGGGAGAAGTATTCTGAAGGCAGAGCCTCAGGGCAGGATGCGGGAGGCTTCAGTGACTGTGAAGGATGATCTTCTGAACAAGGATAGAGGGCAGGGGAAAAGGCTGGGGGCAAAGGAGGTGTCTAGAGACTGGGCTTCTGCTGAAGATGTAGAGAAAGAATATTGGGAGGCAGAGGAGGAGGCATGGAGGACACAGGGAAGTTGAGATGGAGGCTGCAGACCGCACTGTAGATGAGGACAAGGTGCAGGTTGTGACCATGGCACTGGGCGGTGGGGAAGCTCTCCAGGGCTGAGCAATCGCCCAGCAGGTGTCAGGAGTGGCTGGCAGGGAAGAGACCAGCAAACAAAGTAAAAGGTGCAGTCCTGTTTTTGCATCTTCTACCTACAAAAGGACAAATTGTTACCAGCTGTGAAATAAAACCAACCGTTGTTACCACTTCAAGCATTTGGGGTTTGTTTTCTTGCTCTTGGAAAGGAAGCGAGCTCCAGTCAGTTTCCCCCTGAAAACCAAGCTGTTGTTGACTTTCCTTAAAAAAGTCTATTCTTTCTTGTAACCAGCATAGAACTGAAAGACAGAAACCCCTAGAAAGTAGCAGTGTATCCCCTGTTCCTCCTCTAGCTGAGTGTAGTGATTTTTTTTTTCGGTTAAGACAGGAATGAAATGTCTTGGTCTGAAATTTATACAAAAACCCCTGAAATATGCGTGTTTGCTCTTAGAATTTGTCCTGAAAATAATACGTCGATAACACTCTAGGCTCTTTCCTTGTATATTTGTCAAATTCTTGTTCTTTAAATCAGCTCTGTGAGACAAAAAATGGTTACACAACTTTTTGGCTTTTTTTTTTTTATGCTTTGCCTTATTTTACCAATTCGATTTGCAGTTTCTAAAATGTCTTGAATTCCATACACAGTAGTTTGTATCTGCCAATCCCAAACTGCAGATTTATCCCTCCCTCCCCTTCTCCCCCCTCCCCCACTAACCATAAGTTTGTTTTCTACGTCGTGAGTCTCTGTTTTCTAATTAAGTTCCTCTACAACTTCTATGTACAGAACAAACAAGATTCTACTATCTAGGACAGGGAACTCTATTCAGTGGCCTGAAGTAACCTATAATGGAAAAGACTGTGTACATATGTGTGTAACTGAATCACTATGCTGCACACCAGAAATTAACACAACACTGCAAATTGACTATACTTCCATTTTTAAAATGTTTTTTTAAAATGCCATTAATTAATTAGTCAAATGTCTTGAATTCCTGAAGGGAGTTGTGTCATCTGTGTGTAGATGGATTCCTCTCCTCCATAGCCAGGGGGCTGATGCCACAGGTGTACACCAAAGATGGGTGCTTTTGTAACCCTGGTTTCTCCCCAGAAACTTCAGTTAGGATGGGAAAGGTACCTGAAGGGCCAAACTTAGAGCCACAGTGTTTGGTGCCATCTACTCTGCAGTTTTTGCCAGGGTCCCAGGACCCTCTTTCAGGTGGTCCTCTTGTGAGGCAGCACAGAGTGGGTTCCCCAAGGCCTGCTCTTGCAACGTGGGTCTGCGCTTTGTGGATGGCAAAGCCGGGGTTCCTCCACTTCATGTAGAGGACACTCTTCCCCTCCCCCTCCCCTCCCCCAGGCTGGATCCTATTTGAGGAGATCAAGTCCATCACCATCTTCACGAGAACAGGGGGTGTCTGTTTTGTGCACCACCATAGTCCCAGTGCCCAGAGGAGTGGCTGGCACACTGTAGGCCCTCCATAAATATTTCTTGGATGAATGAGTGACTGAATGACCTAACTCCCCTGGTTCTCCGCACCCTTCTCTCCTCCCCTCTGGGTGGGCGAGCTGCCCCTCCACCACATTCTGTGTTCAGTCCCAGGACCCCTGCCCCCACCCAGAGTGAACATCAGGATGACCCCTGGGGTCCAAAGAATGTGTGTCCCGAGGGCCCAGCCCTCACGTGCTCAGTGAGGAGGGGCTGGGGCCGGGAGTGGGAGCAGCGCAGGCCCCCCCGCTGGTCTTCCTGATTAGAGTGGGGCTTCCTGGAGCCCAGGGTCTGTGTCTGGGTGCTCACATCCCCCGGCCACAGCCCCCTTTCATGAGTGCTAACATCTCAGGGGCTGGCCGTAGCAATGCTTACCAAACGCAGCTGGGTGAGCGAGCGGTCCTGACGTCTAGGGCGTCTTCTCCTCACCCCCCACCCCGTCCCCAGGAGCCTGGCAATCAGTCCCCAGGTCCCCTTCACAGCTTCTCCCAGCAGGGGGACCTCAAGCTGTGGGGGGATTAACATTCTACCCCGAGGCACTACAGTAGCAACCACGTGGGGACCCAAATAATCTTGGGAAAGAAAAGCCTTGTCCCTGCAAGCTCTCTGGTTTTCTGAAGGGAGACAGTACATTTTGGTGGGGAGAGCCTTGCACTTGGAGCCTGGGACTGTGGTTTGAGCTCTGTGTCCATCGTTTCTAGTGTGCAAGGTAGGGTGACTCACTCAGCTTCCCTCGATTGTCCTTGTCTGCAAAGGGGATATTAGGAAGAGCCATCTCCAGGGCTTTTATCAGCATCATATATAAATATAAACACTGACCCAAAAAAGGATCAATCAGAACACAGGTGAACAGGTAAACAAGTTTATACTGTACAGCACAGGGAAATATATTCAAGGGCTTGTAGTAGCTCACAGTGAAAAAGAATATGAAAACGAATATATGGATATTCATGTATGACTGAAAAACTGTGCTGTACGCCAGAAATTGACACAACATTGTAAACTGACTCTAACTCAATATTTTTTAAAATGTAAAAAAAAAAGAACACAGGTGAGCATCCCTTAATGGCTGCTAATTAAGATCTGCATTCCTTCCCTCCCCCATCCCCCCCAACACCCAACCCCTTGGTCATTTCACTGCACCTTCCAACAAAAAGGAAGTCTAGGAGACATGCACTCTGATTTTAAATGTTTAATAAATTGCTTAGTGGAAGGGAGAGGAGGCTGTGTCCGCTTGTGCTGAAGCCAGTTTCAGGCGCGCGTGGCAGGTGGCTCAGTTGGCCACGCCGCCGCCGCGAGTCCGCGCCTGGGTGTGCATTCACAGGCTCCCTCTCCCAGCGCTCCTGCACGCCCCGCTCTGGTGTGGGGGAGGCTGCCGCACACCCGCAGCCGCGGGGATCTGTGCACACGGCTGCTCCGTCTCTGCGGCTGGGCACGTGCGCCACGAAGATAGCTTTGATTAGTTTCAGTCTCTCTCAGTAGCAGCAGTGTGTCTGCCAAGGGAGCCTGGGCTGGAGCTGAGACTAAACCCATCCACAGCAAACCCCCTCCCCGCTCCCCGGGCCTTTCTGTTCTGCCTCCACATCAATGCCTGAATTTGCAGCAGGAACGGCCCCCACGGAGATGCAGTGGCTGTCTCGTCCTAAGGCAGGATTTTCAAAGCCCCACTTCTGGACACAGCCTTTGAGAGCACAGCCTGCCTGGGCTGAGCCTCCGTCTCCACTGTTAACTGCCTTCAACGGAAGATGGTCTTCCATGGCTTCATAGATTATGTCACAGCTGAGTGCTGGCCTCTAATTTTGGCTTCACCCAGTAGAGCCAAGTCACCTGTTTTGTTTGTTTGTTTGTTTAATGCTGTTCCAGCTGTGCAATATTCTTTAAACTCTGAAACCCACTGAATATGTCAAAGCCCCCAATTTCAACTCAACGCCAAGAGGTGGTGCAAGCGGCAGACACACCCGGGGGCGTGTGGAAGCCTGCAGGCAGGTTGGGCTTGAAGATGCTTGCTTCACCACCTCCCAGCCCCCTGAGCTGGCTGAGCCTCGGTCTAGAGATGACTGGTTAGGTCCTGTTTTTTGATGGTCGTCGAGTGGAAAATATTACTGGGTGGGGACCTGGCACAACTTCCTCTTGAAATGACTAAGCTTGCACAAGTTGGATGAGTCACAGCACTGCCAGGTTCTAGGCACAGGCCCCAGGTTCAAGTTTTTATCACCTCGTTAGGGTTCCAGGCTCGTCCCAGTGGGACTCACAGGCTGCCTCTCCCCACCGGTTCCATGAGGAAGGAGCTGATCGTGGCAGCGGGGGGATGACAGTTATGCCCCTGGGACAGTGAGGCTTTGCCCCTTGCTCATCTTTGTGAAAAGGATCTGACATCTGATCCGGATGACTGGCCTTGCCCCCTGCTCACAGCCAGAGCTGAGTCCTGTCTGAGGCCGTAGGCTTTATTCCTTTCCTTATTTGGTCACTGGAACCCAACTCTGAAGCCTCAGGAGATTTACCCTCCATGACTGGCATGTCATCTTTCTCCTCCCTTTGCATTTAATTTCCCAGGGAGCAGGACGGCGGTGGTGTGGGGCATTTGTAATTAATCAGCTAATAGGCTCTGTGTCTGCTGTCACCCACAAAGTCATGCCCACTGTAACAGGCCACATATAGAAATACTCAGGGTTAGGGTTAGCATGTCCAGAGCGAGAGCCAGATCTTCACTGTCCTGTCCAAGTCATCCTGACTCTGGGGACAGTGACTGTCCATGATCATTGTCCTGCCCAAGAAAATAATCCCAGAAAAAGCATCTGCGCATCGTGTGAGATCACAGAAGCAAAGCACAGGAAACCACTGTCCTGGCACAGGTGAACTGTTCCGCACTGAAGGCCGCACCTCCTCTGCCAGAGGTGAGGTCAGATGCTATGGGATCCAGGGACGGGTCTCCCACCCAGCCTGGTGGAGTGAATGATGGAGGCACCCTGGAGTGGAGTCTCATGGCTCCATAGGAAGGGGCCACATGAAGGGTGTGAGCTTACCGTTCAGAGGAAGTGGCAAACAGACAACTTGGAAGAGAGGAACTATGAACAGCTCTGGACGGCCGCAGAGGTGGAGGGCAGGGGACGAGGCTTCCAGAGGGGATGGCCAGACGGGGTGGAGAAGGGCTTCGGTGACTCGCAGGAAGGATTTTCAGCATGCGAGCAACACCATCAGAAGCACAGCTTATAAATCTCACTCTGGTGAGTAGCGGAAGGAGACAGGAGGGGAAGCAGAGAGGTCAGCAGGAAGCCAGGAAAGAATGCGGATAACTGGGCATCTGGGCAGTGGCCAGTGACATGGAAGGAGACTAAACAGCGGGACGGGGAGACAGCCAATGAGATCCAGGGGTCGGTGAGGTGGCTGGCAGGAGGACGCACGTGGCCTCCGGGGCTTCTGACTTGAGCATCTGGAAGAACACCAGATCCCTTCGTGGAGACAATACATGCAGGAGGGAGCAGGTGGGCAGGAGGCAGCGGGCAGGGAGTGCAGTGATGGCGAGCTCCATTGGAGGCTGTTGCCCCAAACGCTCCAAGTCCTCCACTTCCGGCCACGTGTAGCAGGCACGTGTGTGGGCCGGTCCACATGTTTAGGTAAGAGTGACATCCTCTGTGCCCAGGGGACCCCTCACCCCCACCCCCACGGGGGCACAGCAGACTGGGAACACTGATCATCTCCTCGTGTTCTCTGAATCACATCAACACAAAGGAAAAGGCATTTGTGCCCACCATGGAAATGCTATGTGGTTCTTGAGATTAAAAAGACAAGGCTCTTTTTAATTCTAATTTAATCCTAATACAAAAGACTACAATCGTTTTTGTTAGGTGAAGCGGAAAAGATAGCCCTGTTATAAACTCTGAAAGAGCTGCCTGGTGGTAATCAGTTTGGCTACATTAGTAGAAGCATCGAGATTCAGGTAGCCAACCAATAAATACTTGCTAGCGCCTACTACATGGAAAGGCGTGTAGGAGACGCTGAGATGTGTGTGATGGACCACATTCTCAAAGAATTTGTCATTTTAATGGGCATTCATGAATACAAATAGCTATAATCAAAGGTATATATTTCCTAAGAAGTCCTAGCGAACCAGCAGCCAAACCCCCGGGTGGGAGAGATCGGCTCTGGGTGTGGTGGTGGGAGACTGGGAGGGGTTTCCAGGACTGAGAACGCTTTAGGAATCAGACTGTACCTCTGAGCACGAGTAGAATTTCACTCAAATGCCCCATAGTGTCGATCCGTCATGGTGGAAGAAAAGGTCACAGTCAAGTGTCACGTGGCTCCTGCAGGAAAGGAGGCGGCGGTCGGATAAAGGAGCGAGTTGCTCGTGGCCGTGGCGCGTGGCCGCGTCCACACCTGCGTGGGGCCCAGGCTCCCCGCATCCGGGCGCCCAGCGGCACGTGCGCCCTGCATGCCCGGGTCCCTGCACAGGAGCGCGGCCGGTGGGCGCGCTGGCAGAGGACTGTCCATCCTGGTCAGCATCATGGTACGTTTCCTTTCTTTTGGGGGTCGTAACCAAGAATCTCTCATGTCATTTAAAAAACAAACCGAAATGGCGGTGACTGTGGTGGCCTGGAGGGGCAGCGGGTGGCCAGGGGGCGCCTGAGGGGCTCAGGGCAGCCGGTGGTGCACAGGTCCCAGGGGCTGGAGGGGAGTCCATCCCGGGTTACTGAGTGCAGCCTTGAGAAAAGCCAAACCCTGTGTGCGCTTCTCCAATAGCCCCCCCCAAGATAGTCACCAGTGTGGGATGGATGTTTCAGTACTGGAAGTGATCTGATCCACGGCGAATCCAGAACACTTCCTCACGCTTCCAGTAGTGAGCAAAAACCAAACCACACTGTGAGCAGCCCAGGGTGTCCTGCCGTCGGAAGCCCAGAGGGGTCTTGTTCCACTGAACTCTTCTGTCTGGACTCCTGCCTCCTGCCCACCAGACTTTTAACGATGTGCTGCGTCTACACTGGTGTTTCATTTCAAACAGTAAACAATCCTGTTAAAATTGTTTTTAAAAAAAACACCGAAACAATGCAGCTGGGAGGGAGGTGACATTGTCTTCTCAGCAACCCAGCCCCATGGATCCATTACTTTCTGTATGTTTTCTTAGAGGGAGAAGACAAGTGTTTTGCTTTTCAGCTGCATGGCGGCTGGTGAAGGTTTTCTGGACTGAGTGAATCCGAACCAAGGGCAGCCCTGTTCAAGCTTCGTGCCACATGGCCAGCAACACCGATGGGTGCAGAGGTGACGTCTAGGACTCGCGGTGGCAGGAAGCACCAGGAGCAGCCCCTCACCCTTTGGGGTCACATCAGCCCTCCTGTAGGCGAGAAGGGTGTGTGGGTCATGATGCACCGTGACTGAGAAAGGGAAGGTCCCCAGCCTCTGGCTGGATTGGCTGACAAGGGGAGTGTGTGTCAGTGACGTGGAAGGGTGGGCATCGCGGTGCAGAGGGACCCTGTAAGGACGTATTCCATCTTGCTTCGCTCGCTAATTGTTTTTCCTCGGTGACTCCCGGAGAGGTCATGCTCCCATGAGATCAAGGGTCACCTGACAGATGCACCTCCTTTCTGGAGATGCAAGGGGCGGTCCCGACCTCCAGTGAGCATGTGCACAGCAGAGATCCGGGCACAGGTTAGAACCCTGAGGCTAACGGGCAAAGTGGGAAGTCTGCCCGGGCCTGGCAGGCAGGAAACCTTAGCTTATCTCCTGTTCCTCGTGCCTCCAGGGGCAGGGCCGACACCCAGGATGTGGCGACATTTGTGGATAATTGGTAGCAAGAAAGGATGAGCAGGAGGGAGTGTTTCCTGGACCCCCGTCTAGTGCGCAGGGAGAGCCCTGATGGTCACTGCGCCCTCTCCTCCTCGCCCAAAGGACCCACCAATCCGCCTACTGCCCTGACTGCTAATCCTGAACTGCCTTCTTAAGGATATGTCCGATCTCAAAAGGAGAAGCGCCCTCCTTTCATACAGCCCAGCAGGAAGTGGAGGCAGGGACACGGTTTTTTGGAAATAGATCAGGCAGAGGGAATGGCCTGGAAAATCACCTCCCATTTGCTTTCAGAAGCTATTAAGCATGAAAAGAATTTCCCCAAGGAGGAGTGAGACAGCTGCCCCTGCCAATGTCTGCAAACAGCCTAGATGTTCAGTGCCCTGGAATGATCCAGGCGTGATGGCCCTGGCTTAGGGCAGGGGGAGAATGAGGCCACCGGCCACGGTCCTCCACCCGTGGGCTCACACACTTCAGCGCTGGTTTTGTGGTTCGAGGCAAACTCACAAAGACACAGACTCCATGGGAGCATCATTATTCACATTCTGTAAGTCATTTGATAACCATTGCTGGAATCTTCTGGAAGGCAGAGGCATCTGGAGGCCAGCGTACCTCGTGGCCTGTGATGTCAATGCCCAAACACCCCTCTCCAGCCCTCTTTTTGTGCTGCACCATCTTGGCTGTTCATTTGGCTTTGTCTCCAGGTTTTGATGACCAGGCAGGGCACCTGTTCATCTTGAATGGACTCAGGTCTCCGCCACTTCCATTTGAAAAAGAAATCGCTCTGCCTTTCCCCTTTGATTTGATAGTATAAAATATTCATGATTCCTCTGGCACCTCCGAGTCCCCTCTCTCCCATTGATTCTCTTGGTTGGCACTGGAGGAAAGTATTTCCGCCCGTGGGGGAAAGGCCAGGATGACAACAGTCAGAGGACCCAGCTGTTCCAGGTCCTCTGGGAAACACAGCAAAACTCCTGCGGCTCCCATCGCAGGCTCTCATGGGTTTCCAAGACCCTCTGCACAAGATCCCTGCCCCCGGCACTGCTTTTCCATCTTACTTCTTCCAGCTGCTACACACAAATGTAACCAGCATTTCTGAGACTTGAGGGGCTGAATCAGGGTGCCCGGGGGTGCAGCTGGTCCCAGAGGTCCACTGTGGAGCCCCGAGTGGTCTATTCTGACCACTCACATTCCTCCAATTTCCTAGTCCATTGTTGCTCTCTGTAGTAGAGCTGGAAGAGTGAACAGATTTAGCCTTAGGGTCAGACTTCCAGACCCTAGGATTACATTCGTTCCCGGAACTCGCAGACTGGCACTGGCTCCCTTTTCCTTTGTTACTAGTGGTGCTTCCTGGCAGAGTGCTCTTCTCAGAGCCAGGGTTCGAGGCACTGTTGTGTTTTCAGAAGACGACTCAGTGTCTTTGCTGGCAACACAAGGACTGGGATCTCTAAGCAGCATGATTGACCCAGGGGTGGGGGGTAGGTTGTTGAGAGGAAAAGCCCCCACATCGCTGTCCTTGAGGCTGATGAGTGGTTTTGCTCCTGCCAGTCCCTGTGCACTACTCCTGACTTGAGGAATTCCTCCAGACTCACCACCACAGTGGCAGAAAATCATGCTGGAACTGGTGGAGGATGCTGATCCCACTGCCCAAAGGAAAGATACAAGGATGCAGAGCTCTCAAAAAATATGAAAATGAATATATGTATATATATACGTGACTAGGACATTGTGCTGTACATCAGAAATTGACACATTATAATTGACTGTACTTCAATTTAAAAAATAAATTAAAAAAAAAAGATACAGAGCTCTCCAGGTTGCTAGCCCCTCCAGTGCCTCAGCTGCTGGGCAGCCTCACTGTCCTGAGTGGTTAAGGAGGGTTGTACATAATAAATGAAAAGAGTTTAAAGCAGTCCCTGGCACTCAGTAAGTGCTCAGTCAGTAGAGCCATGACGGTGGTTCTCACTGTTCCCAGTTCATCTGACAAGGTTTCAGTCCCAGCCATTGACAACGGGGGACTGTCTCTGATGGGAGACCATAACGTGGGTGGGCTGCTGCCTCAGCCCGGAAATCCCACTCTGCTCCCTGCCATCAGCCCAGAGCCAGCAAAGACAAAGCAAGCGGGGCCGGGGGTTACCAGGCTAAGTCCACGCCCCAGCCACTGGTGTAATTCTCTGTACATAGCAGCTGCTCAGTAAGTCAAAGCAAGTTGTCACTCCTACAGGAGGGGTTTTATGAGCTATTGCAAGAAAAGCGATCAGCCAGGCACACACTGTGTGCTCAATAAACGCTGATTACTGTGGCCACTGTTGTTCGTGAGTTAAGCCACATAAGTGGGGCACACCTGACTTTCACTGAACTGAGGCAGCCGTGCCACAAGACTGTGGGAATGGCACATGAGTTAGTGCTGGACATTTTGTTCGCCCAGAGGGAGAGATTTGGGGGGTAAATGATGCTCTCGACAGATACTCCTCACCACCAGCAGCAGAGGGCCACCTCCTGCCGCCCTGACCGAGCAAAGCAAAATTCAGAAGCCCTGCTGCTGGGCTGGAAGGTGGGCCAAGCTCATCCAGTCCTTCCCTGAGCCAGGAGGGGCAGGTCACAGAGCAAGTCAAAGTCTGATTCTGAGTCAGTGGGTCCCCTTTCGGTCACCGGGTTATTTTTAAGTGGTGGCAGCAGGATCTTGGTTTGAGATGGCTTCGTTGTGTTGTCTGCTTGGCTGCAGACCCTAAAAGAAATGATTAAAAGTGGCTAACCTGGTCTGTTTCCCTGAAAGCTTGGCTGTGGGGCTCTCCTGAGTGACAGAAACATCTCCAGAACTGAGATGGAGCTGCCCGGCGCTTCCCAGGAGGGCCTGAGAGAGAGGGGGACGTCGGCTGTGCGCCTCCCGGATGTGAAACTTCTGGGCCCTCCTGGAAAGGGTTGAGCGCACAGTCGTTCCATGCAGCCACGTTCACCCGACTAGTGTCAGTGTGTTACTGCCTTGGAATTCATCCCCCATGGCCGGGCTGCCAGGTTGTCCATCTGTTTGCATTTAGAACAGGACTCAGTGCCAACGACTAAGGACCCATGTGCCCACAACCCAGAAAGCACAAGCCAAAGGGTAGAAATAAAAGCAAATTGAAAAACTACTTGTAGCTTAATTGGATTCCGAAAGACTAGGAATTTCCCCCAGAGCCTTTGGTCCCAAAAAGGAGGCTCTTAGCGAAGGAAAACCTGAGTGGGATTCCCAGCCCCCAACTTTATCACCTTGACTGTGCTCCGTCCTCCATCCCCACCAGCCCCGGGCCTCCTCCAGGCATGCAGGGGTGTGCTGAGTCTTTCTCGGTTCTCCCAGCCCAGGGCCTGGGATCTGTGCTTAAGAAATGCTGGTTGGTTGAAGGAATAAATGGATTACAGTCAGTTCTTTGCGGTGGTTTTCAAACACACCTGCAAATTCTTTGACAGTCCTCCATTCAGAAGTCACGTCGGTGTTCCCTCCCCTTGAATCCGGATGGGATTCTGACTACTTCCACCATCCCAGCTGAGCAGAAGTGACGCTCGTGATTTCAAAGCCTTGCAGTTTCTGCATTTGTTCTTGGAGCCCAGAGCCATGTGTCGGATGTCCGGCCACCCTGAGGCTGCCATGTTGGAGCAGCCAGTGCAATGACCCATGGGAGCATCTTGACACTACACAGAGAGAGGTGCTCAGCGAGGTCCTGGACATGAGACACGTGAGTGAGGAAACTTAACAGATGATTCCAGCCCCACCATGTAAATTCCTCCCAGCCGTTTAAGTCTTCCCTGCCGAGGTGCCAGCCCCGTGGAGCAGACACAAACCAAGCTTGCCATGCCCTGTCTGAATATTTGACCCACAGAATCCAGGGGCTTTATAAAATTGTGATGGCTGGTTTCACACCATGAAGTTTTGGGGGTATTTTGTACATGACAATAGACAAATGTAACCTTCTTCAAGGTGTCTTCCTAAGCCAGCCCTTCCCTGATGGTAAAAAACCCCACAGTCAGGAAGCTGATCTTAAGAGAACTTAACTGCCCTCCTCTCTCTTTGCTCTGTGAAGTGGTGGGAACGGCTGGTTCCCACTCACACTCTTCATAGGACTTCACATCCTTGAAGATACTGAGCAACAAGCTTTTGAGTTTTTCTTCCTTGGGTCAAAGCCTCTGAAATCTTTCCAGATCCTTCTATCTTTCTTCATTTTCCCTTGTATTTTTCATGCTCAAAAAACAGAGGCCAACGGCTTTTTGAAGAGCTGGAGAACACCATCGTGTGAGGGGGCCTTTGATCAAAATAACAGTCCTTTTGGCATTTAAGGCACGTTACAATATGCAAACCATTTTCACCGGTATAATCCCCAGGTTCCCGTAACATAAATGGCATGAACACTTCCTCCTACCTATTAAAGTTAAGCTCCTTTCTCAGTATCATACTTGTTAGTAGCTAAGCTGAGACTAGGAAACAAACCTCCTTGAGTTGTAAGTACATTGACGAGGACCGAAAGGAAACCAAAAACAATCCAATCTGCTGACGGGTTTGAACAGCAGTTATTTCCTCTTCAGTTTTCCTTGATGACTTTGTCTTCTCAATAAACAAGATCAGAACATTTTTTAAGAACGAAATTCTAGGTCTTCGTAAGGCATTTGGACAGTGTCAAAATATTTCAAAGTAGGTAATTCTGAACATAAGTAACTCAGATGGTAGGCGCAACAGAAACGGTGTGTGAATCGTCTCGCTGACAGTCTTGACATGACTTTTTTGAGTTCTAGAAAAATGGTAGAAAATATGTGATGGTCAAAATGAGAATTAAAAACCCACTGAGTGCCACTAGTGAGGCCTAAAAAATGTACATGCCTTAGTAGTTAAATGCCAGTTACCAACGTGTCCTAGTACGAGGATGATGTCACGTATGAGACCACAAAGAAGCACCAGGGTCTCCTGGAAAGCAGGCAGCATCTTCATCAACAAGGCACATGACTGGATGCCCTGCTGCATCCATCCTGCGGCAGCGATGGGCCACATCGAGTCAGGACACAACGGCCCCACCTGGATGAAGTCAGCACGGGTCCACACTTACACTCAATGTCAGACCTTCTGGCGCCATCATGAGGCAAACAGCTAGACAGGTTGTGTGTGTCTGGGTCCTGAATGGGGCCAAGGGAGGGGAGAAGCATTGGTGATCAGAAGAGAGGGAGAGGGAGGTGGGATGGCAGGTGGGTGTTCCTACTTAGTGACACGGAGCTACGTTCTCAGGACCACACATGTCATGGGCTGGGCTAAGACTAGAAAACCAAGTGAAGAGACCCCATGGGAGGCTAGGCCACTCTGAGACAGCAAAGACCACAGGTGTCCTCACAGTGTCCCTCGAAGACAGACCCCAAACCTGGTTCCTAACCTCTGCTGGAGGGCCAGTGGGGAGTCCAGCATTGGCACATTTATCGGGTTTTCCAGGCCACACTGATGCCCACGGAAATAAGCGTATTCATCTGTGTCATCTTCTCAACAGCCCAGAAGGTAACCAAGAGCAATGCAAGACTCAGGTCTGTTCAGCCATGACTGGAGGGGCCACCCTGGCATGTCCCAACTCTGAAAGCAGACTCCACCCTCCAGCGCCCATCACCGCAACCCAGTGCCAGTCTCTGCACTTCCCTGCACCTCAGTGTCCTTGTGCATGAAGTGAGTGGTTGGACAATGTTAGCCTTTAGGGTTTTTTGTGTCTGATGTCTGGTGATGTCTTGAGGTGGTGGCTGCATCCAAGGCACCTGGACACAAGGCGCCATTTTGGATCAGAGCAGCTTGTTTAGACTTTGGGCCAAATGGCTTTCCAGTGGTCTCTGATTCCCCCTGCCAGACTGATGTATCTGAGAAGAATAAGCATTCAGCCCATTTATATCAAGATCCGGTTGAGTTCTAGTTGGCACTGCCTCCGACAGGCCTTGCAAAGGTGGCTGCCACCAGCCACCAGCTGCAGCGGAAAGGATGTGGGCACAAACCCTTCAGATTTGGGTGTGTCAGTGTCGACCAGGCCAGAGCCATCAAAGCCCCACGTGTCCCTCCACCCTTTCCGAGGGCCCCGAGACTGGCATCGGGCTGACTCAGAGCGAAAGTAACACTTGACTTTCCAGGCGCCAACTGTCTTTTCTAGGTGGTTGAACAAGGTGCCAGACAGAGCTGCCACCATAGAGAGAAGTTTTTCACAGCCCCAAACCAGATACTTCTGCTGCCGGGACGCTGGGGCGTCAGGCCTGACCCCTACGCTCCATCAAGTGCAGAGCAGCAAGCCGTATGAGCATGTGTACCGGCCAGGTTTGCCTGCATGGCCCTATTTTAATCTGCCCTCCCCAAATATACGACGGCACCTACTTAGGCCACGAAGCTGACTTTTGCCGAACGGTGTTTAGAGGTAAATCGGCAGTGAGAACATCCTGCGAGGTGTCCCCGCTGTTTGTCAGCTGACTCCACACCGATTTGTGATTGCTGTTTTCCAAGAAAGTCTCCATTTTAGAGATTGCGCTTCACACAGAACAGGGAAGCATTGAGTCTCACTTGACTGGCAGCACCTCACCTACGAGGACGTGTCACCAAGCCTCAAGGCTGTGCACGGAGGGGACACCAAAGCCAATAGGTGCTTAGCCAAAAAGTGATTCGGTGCTTCCAGAATGTGGGCTGCAAATGAGATTGTGTAAGGGTCGGGGGTAATGGTGGGAGGGGGCCGGGGAGAGGGCTCCAACAGATCCTGAGTTCCAGACAGTCTGTTCTCAGTGATCCAAGAGCACCGGGAAACGCAGAAGGAGGGAACTCCTGTACCCCTAGGCCCTTGGGTCAGTTTCACTCTCAGGCTTGATCTTATGTGTCTGTTTCCCATCCTTCCCAACCCCTTCCTTAGGTGGCAGAATGGGCTTAATTCGCTGGTTTGGTCATCATCTATCAGCTTGGACTGGAATAAACAACTTTTAGGGGTGGAGGGCAGAGGGGTCCCATCTGTGAAGTCCCAGTGACCCGCCAAGCCAGACCACCTTCCCTGGCTAAGCACGGAGGAAGGCAGCAGGGGGTTTTCATTCCCGGACAGCAGCGCAGCGTTTGAGAACTCCCCAGCAGGCCGCAGAAGCCGGAGTGTTCTTCCCAGCTCTGTCTGCTTCTGGACTGAATGGCTCAGCCAGTTAGCCCCCCTGGACCTGCCTTCTGAAAAGTGAGGCTAATAGATGTGGCCTTCTGCAAAAAAGTACTGGTGAGAAAGCATGATGAACGATGACAAAGCCCTTTCCTGCATCGCAGCGGTGATGGAGCAGCAGTGAGCTCTGACCAGAAGCCATCTGTTCTGGGCTAGTTGCTGTAATCACTCCTGCTGGGGACTCTGGCGGCTGGGCTCGCAGGATGGCCGGGAGGGGAGGGCTCCGGTGGTCGGCTTAGGAGGGAGCCTGTGCTTCTGCAGACGTGCAACACCGCCCTCTGTCGGCGACCCGCGTCCTGACGCCCTGAAGCCGGACCACCGTCATCCTCGGCCTCCCAGCATCTCTGTGCCCAGATCGGGGGATCCCTGCGACCTACCCAGCACCCAGGGCTCCTGCCCCGCGGAGTGTGGCACGAGACCATCAGAAAGCTGCTGAGCGGAAGTCTTATTCCGTGGGATTTTAGACAGCCACATTTCCCGGTATTTGACATCCCTGGGACATTTAGCAAGTGGAGGGCCAGGTGGAACTCCTGGCTGTTTTCTGTAGTCAGAACCCTGCGGAGGGGGGCTCGCTCACCATGGGGCTGGCCTGGCTCAGTGAACACAGGGCATCCTGCAGGGGTGAATCGCGGGATGGCTGGCACAGGACACAGGGCGTGGCAGCTGTGTCTACAGTCCTGCGCAGAAAGGCTTGGTAATTTGCTCTAACACTCAGACACCCTCTTCTCTGACATGATCTGACTTTCTGATCAGCCAGGAATGCAGACAATAATTGCTTACCCCCTTCACAAGCCTCCCAAGAAAGTAGGGCCAGCATTGGTGTTACCATTTTACAGACCAGAAAACTGAGACTCAGGATGGTGAGGGACTTGCCCTCGTTCGCTGTCCACATGGTCAGGACCACACAAATACAGGAAAGCAGTGACATCTGGGGTCTTCCCTGGTACCCAGACAGTGCCCCCACCACCTCCTAGGTGACCACATGTCCATGTAGAAATCACTTGGGTTATCTGATGTTAATCATAATTCACATTCATGTGAATCACAGCCCAGGATTCTAGCCCTTTGAAATTGCTTTATTAATCACTGTCTCTCTGAAGGCTTAGAGAACTGTCTCAGTGGTGATAGTCTAGAGTCTTTGATGAGCTCAAAGTGGTCCTGTAATTACAGCAAAGACAGAGATCAAGTCAATCAACAGTGATTCTCCGAGAATGAACTTTCGGATTTTATTCTTCCCACTCAGTTGCGGTGTCTTGGGTGTTCAGGCTGGTGGAGTTCACGTGGCTTTGTTGACTTGGTGGGATACAGCCCGGCTGTCATTTCTTTGTCCTCTGCAGAGATGATCTAAAATTCTCCAACCGGGACTCACCCATGAGGTGTTTGTGCTCCTGTTGTACCAGAACCGGAAAGTGTTTCGGGCTCGGAGCGCCACGGAGTGGGCCCGGCCCCGTCCTTCTGAGGTTTGCATGCTGCTGTTTCTACGGCTGTGCTCCTTGGTTCCCGCCCTCGTTCGGGTCAGGGGAGTTACTGGGAAATGAAACTGTGTTTCCTCTGGGTCCCTCCTCCCTGCACGGCTGACTTGACCTGTGAGCCCACAGAGAGCCTCCGCAGGTCGGGGCCGGAGTTGTTTACCTCCTCAGCCAGAGGTGAGGTTCTTACCTGGTGTTGCTGGCTCTAGAAAAGAGCTGCCTTATAGATATTTGGGGCCTGGCCTTCTGCCGTGGTACCTCCTTCCATAAGGAAAGGCTGAACCTGTCTCGGGCTGCACTTCCAGAAGAATCTGGGATGTGTGTCAGTTTAAGATCATCACCACCCAGCAAACTGAACGGCCCTTCCCTTGTCCTGAAACAGAAACCCTAATCCCGGCCAACTCTCAACAGAAACAAAAATGGACGTTTTTACTTTTCGAGGGAAAACTAATAAAGACAATAAGAAAACAAAAACCTTTCATTTATATCCATCTAGCTTCCCTCGGCTCCCCGGCATGGAATTAAGGAGTATGGTTTCAACACATCTTAGCTTTAGAGGGAGTTTTAGGAAGTGTCTGTTTCAACCCTCCCGTTAACATGGAAATCTGCTCTCTTTAGAGATACTTCCGTGACCAAGCGTCCTCTCTTTAAAAGGTCATCCATCCTATTTCTGAAGAGTTTGGGGAAAGTACCATCTACAGGAAAGGCCTTTCTTTCACTGGACTTTGCATCTTATAAGGGCTCCTCTCAGAGATACAAGGGAAAGGAGAGGGGACTACAGGACTTGGGAAGAGGCCTTGCCCCCTGGCAGCAGCGTGGGTGCACCTAGAGATGATCAAGGTATTAAGTGAAGTAAGTCAGGCAGAGAAAGACAGGTATCAGATGATATCACTTATATGTGGAATCTAAAAAAAAAGATACAAATCTTATTTACAAACCAAAAACAGACTCACTGACAGAAAACAAACTATGGTTACCAAAGGGGAAAGGGTGGGGGAGGGATAAATTAGGAGTTTGAGATTAACAGACACACACTACTATATATAAAATAGATAAACAACAAGGACCTCCTGTACAGCACAGGGAACTGTGTTCAATTTCCTGGAATAACATAAAATGAAAAAGAATCTGAAAATACATGTGTGTGTATGTATATGTATAACTGAATCGCTTGGCTGTACACCTAAAACTAACACTATAAATCAACTACACTTCAATAAAAAACAAAATTAAAAAAGAATAGGCCATTTCTGTGACATAACAGCAGAAGGGACAAAGGTTAATAGGTTTGATCAATCTTATCAATTGGGAAAAGAGAAGTCTTGTCGAAGGCGCCTTGGCAAACCCCCAAACCAAGCCTTTTCCACGCTTAGTGGTCATCGGAATACAGTTGTGGAACATGGCATTTCAGTCTAACACAAGCCCACCGTGACACGGAGCGTTCACCCAAGTTAAGTGAACCACTAGTCAATTGGCCCTTAAAGTCTCCAAAAACCAACCACAGGATCATAATGAAAGAAAGTGATGACAGACACGTTATAACACACGGCCAGCCAATTTCTGGACCCACAGGTTTGGCTGATGAGCCTTGGCTGCGGGAAGAATTATGTTCCTCAATTTACAACTTTGAAAAGAGGGAGTGAAGCCGTGGATACAGACGGCTGTTTCTGCATCGAAGACTAGGGGAGGTGGTACTACAGAGCTTGTATTGAGCAAACTGTCAGGCAGTTCCTAACTCACGTTTCCCTGTACCTAGTCATTAGAAGAGAATGATTTTTTCAGAAGGTTAAAAAAAAAACTCGTGTTCTTAGTAAGCCAAGGTGTTGCCCTCTTGTCTGCAAGAGCTGAGATAGAATTGGTTTCATTCCTCAGGCGAGGCAGTAATGACTTCTCCACATGGTGCCTCTTTCTTGCCAACAACATGCAGGATGGATGGAATGCCTTTGTGCGGGGGGAGGAGGGGGGTGCGCTGGAAATTGGTGATCATGTTTTATGCTAGTAGGTGACATCTGCCCCCAAATTGAAACCCCAAACGACTTCTGACTTAACAGAAGGAACACACGTTACCTTATGTACAGTTGAGGGACATTTTTAACCATCAGCCCCCAAAGAAGCACCAGCAGTGTTGAGCATGAGGAGAAAAAAGCCATTGACTTTCATTTTGTTTCATGACCCCATGGAAGAGATCAAGTTCACGGTTGCTTTCAGCTGGCGTCACGGGACAGCAGGAAGACTCCTGCTGTAGTCACAAATGAAGCCTGATTTTCAATAATCTTGCAGAGGCTGAATTTGCTTTGTCTATAGGAAGGGGAAAGTTGGATGAAACCCTCCCCAGGATTTGTTCAGCCCTTCCATTCTGTGATTTTTATCTTCTTGGGTTAGTAACGTCTGCACTCAGCAGTGGGAAGCAAAGGATGCTGGAAAACCTCATAGGCCTTTGGTCCCTAAGAGGGCTTCTGGATAATCTCTTTCAGGAGAGGGCTTGGCTTTTAGTCCCTTCGCTCCCGCATGGGTGTGAATTAATCACCCACCACTGAGTCATCTGTGACCTTAGAGAGACTCTTAAACTTCACTTTTATCCGTTTGTAGGTGGTGGTAACCTGCCTAACCAGCTCCCTCCCAACCAGACCTCACTTGTAGGATTCATTAGATAACAATTAATGTTTTCTATTACATGGAAGTAAAATGTTCTAAAAGTGTAACCCATTTTTTTTCATTTTCACACTTTTTATTGCCACAAATACTACTATGTTTTCACGTATTAACATTATACACAGCAACCATTTGTTGTTGTTGCTCCAGGGGGTGTTCTCTATTTGTTTGTTAATTTTTTAATTTTTTAGTTGAATTATAGTCAGTTTACAAAGTATCAATTTCTAGTGTGCAGCATAATGTTTCAGTCATACCCGTACGTACATATATTCCTTTTCACATTCTTTTTTATTACAGGTTACTACAAGATATTGAATATAGTTCCCTGTACTGTACAGTGGAAACTTGTTTATCTATTTTATATATAGTAGTCAGTATCTGCAAACCTCAAGCTCCCAGTTTGTCCCTTCCCACCCCTTTCCCCCCTGCTAACCATAAGTTTGTTTTCTATGTCTGTGAGTCTGTTTCCGTTTTGTAAATAAGTTCATTTGTGTCTTTTTTTCAGATTCCTCATATAAGTGATATCATATGGTATTTTTATTTCTCTTTCTGGCTTACCCCATATTTATTTTTTAAAACAACAACATATCAGCATCCTATGTGCTGTTGTCCATAAGTTAAACCTCCAAACAATGTTTTGAGTGCACTCTGACTCACGAATTAATTGCCAGTTTTCTTTTATTTAATGTTTTTAACTGAAGTACAGTTGATTTACAATGTTGTGTTAGTTTCTGGGGTACAGCATGGTGATTCTTTTATACATTTATATGTATATTCCTTTTCATATTCTTTTTCATTATAGGCATTGAATATAGTTTTCTGTGCTGTACAGTAGGACCTTGTTGTTCATCTATTTTATATGCAGTAGTTAGTATCTGTAAATCTTGAACCCCCAGTCTATCCCTCTCACCCCTTTTCCCCCAGTAACCATAAATTTATATTTTATGTCTGTTCTTTTTCATATTCTTTTTCATTATAGGTTGTTACAGGCTATTGAATAACGTACCCTGTGCTCTACAGTAGGACCTTGTTGTTTATCTACTTTATGTACAGTAGATTGTGTCTGCTAATCCCAAACTCCTGTTTTATCCCTCACCCCTCCCGTTCTAATTGCCAGTTTTCTTTACCACCATGATCCCTTCTGATTTTTTTCTGAGTTTTCAAGCTATCTATCACAATAAGTCACCAGCTTGGGCCATATTTCCTCTTCTCTGCAAAAGGATTTCATGTGGTGGGCTGGAATTTCCTTTATTTAAGATGCTTGGAAAATCTGGAATGGTCTCACTGCATTATTTCTGGAGGGAGAGTATCCAGCCAAGAGCCGAAACTGACATTCTGCCTGAAGGATGTCTCGGGCGTGGGGCGTGGCAGTGATTTACACTCCCTGTGTGGGGAGTTGAGGCCAAGCAGCTGCTCAGCACTTGCAGAAGCACATTTCACAGAATATAGGCTCCTGAGACAGGAACACCCGGATGTTCCTCAGCCCCAGGTAGAGGGCCCCACACAGCTTCACGACAGCCCAGGCCGTGGGCCGCTGTCGGGCTGTAACTGGTGATCACTGCACGAACAGTTCCATGGAACTTTCCAAGACTCTTCAGCAACTATTTGGTTTCTTTCCTTCTGTTTACTTTGGCTCATCCATCTATCTGGGGACCCGTTTATGTCAAATTTTAACATTTCAGGATTATAAATGACGTCTCTCATATTCATATCACCAGAACAAGACAGGAAGTTACTGATGACTTTTCATTTGATGCTAATTCCACCGTAACTACTCAGCCATAATTGTTTTCAATTTTTTATTGACATATACTTGATTTACAATGTTGTGTTATTTTCAGGTGTACAGCAAAGTGATTCAGTTATACATGTGTATATTCTTTTCCAGATTCTTTTCCATTTTTAGGTTATTACAAGATATTGAATATAGCTCCCTGTGCTGTACACTAGGACCTCGTTGTTTATCTATTTTGTATATAGTTGTGTGTCTGTTAATCCCAAACTCCTAATTTATCTTCCCCCATCACCTTTCCCTTTGGTAACTATAAGATTGTTTTCTATGTCTGTGAGTCTGTTTCTGTTTTGTAAATAAGTTCACTTGTATCATATTTTAGATTCCACATATAAGTGATTCCATCTGATATCTGGCTTTCTCTGTCTGACTTACCTCACTTAGCAGGACAGTCTCCAGGTTCATCCATGTTGCTGCGAATGGCATTATTTCATTCCTTTTTACACAGCCATAATTTAGAGCAGAAAACAGATGATTCAGGCCTTCTGTTTATTTTTAACATATTTTATGGGGGAGGGCGGGATTTTTAGTTCATTTCCCATAAGTACACAAAATTGAGAAATATTTTTTCCCAGTATATTTTTATAAGCAAGTCAAAAAATGTCATTGTGACCCTGAGTGAACAGAGCTATTTCCAGACCAGAAATAGAAATCTGAAGACTGGAGCTGAGGGGCCCCCGGGCTGATCTGCCGTCCTGGCACCCCCTCTTCAGGGGAGGAAAAGCAGAATGTAGCAGCAGGCTCAAAGGCAAGGCAAAAACATGACAGGGACACCAGGACCCAAAGGAAGAGTTAAGGAAGGACGTTTTCTGGCGCCGGTTCTGGAAGGGGAAGCGGGCAGGGTGATGGGCTCTGAGCCGCTGAGTCCGTGATGCGGTGACACCAGGCCACGGGGGGCCCGTCGGGAGAAAGCAGCCACACAGGACAGCTCGCAGGCAGGTGTGCAGCCAGGGAGCGTGCCCAGGCAGTGAGGCTGGGAGACAAGGTGCCGGGGGGCTGGGGCGCTCCCCGTCCCTGGCAGTGTTAGAAATTAGATCACTGCTTATCTGCTGGACTCCCCCTCTTCGAGTGCAAGAATCTCTACGCCGCGATGGGGGTGCCGGGGGAGGCAAGCTGCTCTTGTGAAAAGCGAAGTCTCTCAACCGACTCCTTTATCCATTTCCTTTTTCTGTCAAAACGAGAACTTTTTTTTCTTTTCTGAGAGGATGTGTATCCTGAGGAAATTATTATTTTCTATTTGCCTTTGATAAAAATAGTGCTAACCACTTCTGGGTTTTGAGCAGAACCCACAGGGAGGCAGGATGGAAGGTCTGGCAGGGTCTGCAAAGGCTCAGTTATGAGTCCCCTTCCGAAGTGTCCCTGCAGGGCGGTGTGAAAGGGCAGGACCGCTCGGGGTCTGCTTGCAGAAGTGCTTAGGGTACCGGCCTGTGTGGTTCTTACAGAGAAAAAGGGGGGAAAAGAAATTAGGGGTTTCCCCCAGCAGCTCCCTGAGGGATGGGGTCACACAGCGACCTGAGAACCGGGAAAAGCAAGAGAAGCCCTCCAGGCCACACCTGCTGTCCGTCAGGTGCTTCTGAGGAAGTTGCATGTGTTCCTGATAAGCTTCCGGGTAAGAGTTGTGCAGAGTGTGTTGCATCAAAACATGCGGTTTCACACATACAGCTGTGGACATCATGGGATTTTTGCACCTAGAAAAGCATTTTAGGAGGGAAACAGAGAAAGAAATTTGAACCCCTCTGCAGACTTCTCTTGCCATTCTGATTAATCTTCGCCCAGTTGTGATCCGCCCCACGCTGGCTGTTCCCAGGCCTTAGGCCACTGGTGCAAGAGTTTGTTCAATGAAAATGGAGACTCGCCTGCGAAAAACAGAACCGTCATTCCAATGAGTAAGGACAGGAGTCCGTCGTGTCTCTTTTCAAATACAAGATTGTTTCTCCAGCCCTTTCTGAGAAAAGCTGAAGCAAGAGCCCTTGGGGAGTGATTATTATCTATCCTCTCCGGCTTCTTGTTTAGGGCACAATGTGCAGTTTTCCCCTGGCAGCTGGAGAATTATGTTGTGGCAGGAAGGACATCATTCTGCCTGTCTTGGAAGGCTTTCCCCGAGGGATCTCAAGCGGAGGCTGAGTTGATAAAATGCACATACAGAGACGAGAAATCTCTCTTTTTTTTCCTCCCTCTAACTTTATAATCTTCTAGTTACCCATCTTTGGAAGGGAATAAAGCAAATGTAGAAATAAGACAGGGAAGCTTGAACACCTCATTTGATATGGGCAGGTTCAGCCTGCGAAGGGAATGGACTAAATTATGCCAGTTTCCAGATAACTGTTTCAGCTCCACATGGAAGTGGGTGGTTTGTAGTTTGGAGCATCTTTCGGCAAATAAGCCAAGTGAACTTTTTTCATAAGTAGACCTGCACGCAGGTTTGCAGGCTCACTACAGGTGACTGGGCTGTAGGCATGGATGACTCCATGCAGTCCCCGAGGGAACGAGTTACCCCGCCCTCCTGGGCCTTCCTGACTCTCCAAAGTTGTGTTTCAGAAGCTCCCTCTCTCCTCCCTACGAGTGAACATCGCTATTTACTGTGCTTACTGGTAACCACAGGCCATTGCAAGGTCCCGTCCCTAAATCTATCTCCATTTCACGTGGTTCTGAAGAGTGGCTCTGATATTCTCCACGCAGGAAGGTGGCACCAGGTAACTGTGGTTGGAGCCCCCTGTGAACAGGTCAGGCTCTAGAAATGAGTGCACTAAAACACGTTCTTAGGTGTTCTTTGGACAAGTGAGTTCCTCTGACATAAATTTTTCTGAGATCCTTGGATAAGTAGAGAAAGGGTCTAGCCATTGTGCTCTGGTACAGCTGTGTTTGACTTTCAACCTACCCTGTTTGAGCTGTGTGACTTTCAACAAATTGCTTTCCATCTCTGAGCCTCAGATCTGCAAAATGAGTGCTCTCCTCTCTTCCTCACAAGGCAACTGTGAAGATCAATGGAGAGGATACATACGAGGCACATGGTACAGAGTAGGCTCCTGGTGCTAGTGGTCCCCTAGTGAGGACGTGCCCCAGCTGCAAACTTGGAGGAAGACTCCAGAAAAAAACAATTAGAAAGAAGTCTCCCAGCAATACTCAGGGAAGGGCAGATCCTAGCACGGACACAGTGGTCCATCCCAGAGCCCAGGCTGCTTTTCCATCTTTCTTCCCGATCTTTCCCTTCCCTCTGGGATGCTCTGTGTGGGTCCCCAGATGCAGAAGCTGCTTTGACCTCTGAAACTTGCAGCCCTCATCAAACTGACTCAACTCTTCTGCCCTCTCCCTCTCCAGAAGAATTCAGCATGGCAACGGCCACATGTTTTCCTAACCCGTTCCCACATCACAGCCTTTCCTGCTCTCTTAAAAAAAAAAATGACCTTCTGGCCTGATCCAGCCGAAAGGCTGTTGTGAACTTCCGGGGCCAGGGTCCCCTGGGGTCAGGTACATTAATAGCCATTCCCTCCTCTGAACTTTCCTGGGAATTTTTAAAAATTTCCCTGATCCATGATAATGAGCTGGAAGGGCCTCCCTCCTATGTCCAGAGGTCTGTGGGATTTGCACTTTACCAGCTGTCCAGCAAGGCTTGTTCTCTCCCTACACATCTCCTCCAACTCCATCAATTTCTCACACACCTTTCGATTATCTGGGAATTTGCTAAATCCCCTGCTTGTACAGAATATTTCCCATCGATGAAATCGTTCATTAGAACCAAGTCCTTTTTCAGGAAGAGCTCTGCTGGGAGTGCATTCATGCTCTCCAAGTAACTGACAGATTTATTGAACACAGACTTCAAAGCAGACATGGTTCGAAGAGCACCTTCCTGGTGAATCCTCCTGACCAGTGCTTGTGATGAGGACGAGGGACACTAAGGATGGGAAGGGCACAGATGTTAGGGTTCAGGACAGGCTCAGGCCATCTGGGATCAGAGCCCGAACGCCCTCCACCGCCCTCCCTGCAGGCACCGACACAAACCGTTCATTCTGCTGCTGGGTTGGGCTCTGTCTTGGTGTTCCAGAGAAACTAAAATACTGTTTTTTGCTGTCTTCTAAGGGATAAGTATGAGGTACCTTCACTTCTAAATCACACCACCACTTCCTTGGAACACATGCAAAACTGAAGAAAATTCTAGAATTCTCAGAATGAAGGCTTTTTTTTTTTCTCTTTGAGCCAAATGACCATAATATGTGTTTCCAAAAGTCAATCGGTCTTCCCAAAAGTTGAATGGGTCCTACAGTTTTAAAACTATTATGGGAGGGAGGGGAGGAGTATGTTAGGAGTTTGGGATTAGCAGACACAAAATATTATATATAAAATAGATCAACAAGGGCCTAATGTGTCACGCAGGGAACTATATTCAATATCTTGTGATCAGCTATAATGAAAAAGAATCTGAAAAGAATAGAAAAAGAGAATATATATATAACTAAAGCATTATGCTGTACACCAGAAACTAACACAACATTGTAAATCAACTCTACTTCAATAGAAAACAAGTAATAAGCCACCAAGATTAGGAGCACACCCCAGGGGTCACTTCCCTTTGCCAGGACTGCGATTTGATTGTGGGGCACAGATGTCATCTCGATCCAGAACAGAAGGGTTCCACTATTCTTCTCCGCTGAGAAAACCAGCCCAGAAGCTAGAGAGGAAATGTCAAGTTTCCATCCACTGCAGGAAGCAGGTTTCAAAACCAACTTCTAAGCTCCTAAACATTTAGTCTTCACCAGTCTTCCCTGGCTCTTGCTGGCTGGCCAGCCGTGGTCTGAGTGCCCTCCTCCTGGGCCGCAGAAGCCTCTAGCAGGGCCCAGCGTGCGCTGGGCTTGAAGAAGCAGGCTCCATACTGATGTGCTTTCAGCTCCTTCCTGAGCACTGGCCCCCCGCAGTCCCCAGCTCCACAGGCGCTGGGCTGCCACAGTGCGGGGAGGACAGCCTGACCCTCAGCCGAGCACTCAGCTCGTTCAGGGCCCACACCCAGGCCGCTTTTCCAGCCTCATCACTAGTCTCCCTGGTCCACCTGCAACCCTCAGACGGTGCCTTCGTATCCCCCTCCTTGCTATTTGAATCCTACCCATCCTTCTAAACTCAGCTCAAATTAAGACACACCTCCTTCCTACAACAATCCCCACCATTGCCCCAGCGATCACCCGAGTCTGTGCTCTGAGTGGACCCCAGAACTGAGATGGAGGAAGGGGAAGACTCCAGGCAGGGAGGACAGAGCACATGAGACCTCGTCTGCATCCATAGTCCCCGTGTTCGTACCGATACCAAACACCAAACACTTCAGAGTTGAAGAGGCATCAGCTAATCAGGGACCTAAGACACCCTCCGAGCAGAAAGAGGAAAGACGTCATGAGACTCAAGAATGAAGAAAGCACAAGTCCCAGAACCGAACATTCAGGGCAGAGACCCAGATGCGGACCTGGAGAGAAACACTGATGGATGAGAGCGCTGATCCCGCCATGATGGGAAGGAACCACTGGGTACAGAGGAAAACAAGCCTGAACATCACCTGTGCCGACCACCGCGTGTTTCTGTGTAGTTTGACCAAGACGTGATTGGCTCTTCCCAGCACACTTGTTACCTAAACTGCTAAGTGAAAAGTTCCCTCGGTTGAATCCCAAGCACCAAGGATGGGAAGGAGGAGTCCAGATGCAGGCGTGAGCCCAGAGCACCCGCCAGGTGACAGCTCCCGCCTTCCCTACCCCGGCCCGCATCAGCTCCTCTGCGTGTGAACCCATCCTTCCGAGGCATGACTGACCAGATACAACGAGAAGGAGGCAAACAAGGTGACCTCTCGGTCCCTCTCTGACTTAGGAGAATAGCCACACATCAAGTGGTGATTAGATGCAAAAACAAGAGCTCAGAGATTTTAATGGTCCTTCAGTCCCTGGACCCACAAGACCATCGGGATTCGTCCGAGGGCTGCAGAAATCCTGGAGATGGCCCCACATCCGGGTGGTCTTTTTCCTGAAGACCCTGTAGAAACTCTAGCAGCTGTGGGGACAGACTTCTCCATCCTGCATGGATTTCTCCTTTGTTTCCTGTTTGTATAGCGATCAGTTGGGTGCCGTGGAAAAAGCAAAGATGTATAGATGGCCATCTGTGTCCTCACGGTGCTTACTGTCTGGCTGGGGAAACAGAACACAGCCTCCCTAAAGATGAAGTGGCATTTGCCGCTGGGTGTGTTGAAGTCCCAAACGAGCAGGTGATCCATCGGTGGTGCGTCGGGGTGTCAACTACATGCGGGTCTGGCGGCCGCAGCTCAGTGCACAAGGACATGAGTCGGGACACAGGGAGGCAGCGGCTCAAAACGACCTGAGGCCTTTTGTATATAAAAACTCAGCTGCAGCCCGGAGGGGCCCCCTGCTCCTTTCTGCCTCCCCAACAGACGATGGTGCCCTGACTGGCCCTCCCTGCAGCCCTTTGTTGAGAAGGACCCTCCTGTCTGCCCTCCCTACCCCCATTATAGGGAAGAAGTGTATTTAAGTACTTTTAAAATTTTATCTCGGTGCTTTTCAGTTCTGCTTTTTTGGCTTGTTCTCGCTTTAGCTCATTAAAGGTGAGTTAAAATATTTTACCTTACCGCTTTATTCATTCAGCTCTTTAAAGCTTTCCCTTCCCCACTTTTGTGTTTTATTATCACTTCTGCATTCTGATCGTATTTCCAGCTGCAAATACACAGCCTTCCTTTAGCCGTCATTTTCTTTTATCTTCTAATTGGAATTTACCTTCAAAACCTCCCAAGACTCCTTCCTGGCGACTCCCCAGTTTTTATGAGCAGACTTCCCTGTGAGTGACACGTGTTCCCTTGAAGCTGTCCCCCTTCAGGAAGCCCAGTCCTACGTCTCCTTTCAGCCTCTCCTTATTCAGTTACTCATTTCTCAGAAAGACCTGCCTTAGAACCTGAAATCCCCCGTAAAATGCACGGCTGGCGTTGTAACGAAAACCATCTAATTTCTATAGGATGAAACAAGAGAGGGGTCACTTAGATTCAACCATGGAGGAGACATCTAGGAAGGAGGGTTGGAAGCAAAAAGAACAGAGTTTCTGTTTGAAGAAAGAAACCACGCTTGATTATGATGCTGTTCTGTGGGTGTTTTGTTTTTTTTTTTTCTAAATAAGAAACTAAAAATAGAGATTTGGTCTGTTCCCTGATTTGCAGTGAGTGGTGTCCAGATGGCGGGGAACAATGGACTATTTAACTCTGCACAGAAAGAAAGCCAAGTGTGCGCATGTCCGCCCATGACTCAGGGAAAGGCCACAGCTGCCAGTCCCCAGCTCCAGGCCATGTGGGAAACAAGGAAGAACTTGTCCCCACAGGACCCGCCCTGGGCCTTCCCGGGGTGGAGACTGCGGGACAGGCTGCAGGGCTACCATGAGGGGGTCGAGCCTTCTCTGTTCCTCTCACCAGATTTTCCCTCTGCTGAGGGAGGGCACCAAGAGTCTGTCCCCAGGAGGCCGCCACTGCGTTTAGAGGGAACACGCAGCCGGGCAGGGGGAGGGGCAAGCCTGGGGAGTGAATTCTGGGAAATTCCTGGGCACGGAGTGTGGATGGGCATCGGGACAAACTGACTCTGCAGTTGCGCTCACCCCGAACTGACGTCTGTTCTCACCATGTGAGGTCCCACGGGCTGTAACTCGGACACCCAAAACTGACATGTGACCATCAGCAGGATGATACTAATTCACTGTTACAAAGAATTTCCCTTTAATAATCATGTCAAATCAAAACCAGAGTGCTGAAAGCTGTGTGAGTCACAGAAAGAAACTCAGAGGCAGTGTTCTCAGTGGAGGAGCCCCAAAGCCCTAGATCCCAGGAAATAGCCTATGTGGAACGGAGGTGTCCCCTCCCCAGGCTCTGTCCAGGCCATGGGGTTTGCAAGCAGTGTCTGTCTTCCAGAAACAGGTCAGCTGTTTATTTATTTATGTATTTATTTTTAATGGAGGTCCTGGGGACCGAACCCAGGACCTCGTGCATGCTGAGCACGTGCTCTGCCCCTGAGCTGCACCCTCCTCCCTGTCGTCAGCTGTTTAGATTCTCTCTCTTGACCTTCAGAGTCATAGGAAGGTCTTTACACATAGTGGCTGACTGATAAATAAGTATGAATGTCTATGCTCTTCATTCACATCAGAAACCAGTCAGTATCTGGTTTGGTCCCGAGATGGCTGTGTGTGGGCTGAAGACTCTAACCAATGCAACTCCTGCCCTGAAGTCTGATTCTGTGAGGGGGAACCTCCCAGAATGTGTCACTTATCTTAGCACCCAGCCAGGCCTGTGTGCTTCCAGATGGGCACAGGACACCAAGGGGCTTGGACACCGAGGGCATGACCGCTGTGGAGGACCCAGACAGGGTCCAGCCTGGGAAACAGAGGTGGTGAATCTAAATGATGACTGAATAAAGAAGCTGTGGTGTATTTATATGATGGAATACTACTCAGCCATGAAAAGAATGAAATTATGCCATTTGCAGCAACATGGATGGACCTGGAGATGGTCATTCTAAGTGAAGTAAGCCAGAAAGAAAAAGAAAAATACCATAAGATTCACTTATACGTGGAATTTTTTAAAAAAGACAAATGAACTTATTTACAAAACAGAAACAGACTCACAGACATAGAAAACAAACTTACGGTTACCAGGGAAAGGGGGTGGGAAGGGATAAATTGGGAGTTCAAGATTTGCAGATACAAACTACTGTATATAAGATAGATAAATAACAAGGTCCTACTGCAGAGCACAGGGAACTATATTCTATACCTTGTAATAACCCATAATGAAAAAGAATGTGAAAAGAAATCTGAATCACTTTGCGGTGCCCCAGAAACTAACACAACATTGCAAATCAACTCTTCTTCAATTAAAAAAAAAATAGATGAGGGAGATTAAGAGGTTCAAATTTCCAGTTGCAAAATAAATCACAGGTTTGAAATGTACAGGGTGAAGAATATAGTCAGTGGGGAAAAAAAGCAATACTATGTGTATGTTTATTTCTAAATCCATAGTAGCCACTTTACAGAAATGGGTGTGCCCAGATTGGAGAGGTGGCCCCTGGAGAACAGCTGGATGGACAGATGGACAGGGAAGGCGGAAGGAGCAGTTTCCTCCTCGGACACCTGGTTTTGTTTATCAGGAACTTTATCGAGACTTTTCTGTGTCTTTTCACCAGTTAACTTTCCTACCCATTCATCTGTATCTCCCTTTTTATTGAAAAATCTTTTCAACTCCCCTTTCCTGCTTCCTCCTGTTCGGACACTGACCACTCACTGATGATTGAATTCAGTGTGTCTACCTAGCCTAGGAAATAGTCTCATAAAAATAAAATGGGGAAATGAGAGTGAAGGGCAACTCAAAGTGTGATCCAGCCAACTTTCAATTTCCCCACTACACCGGCAGAAACAGAACACAGGCATCAAGACTCCAAATAAGTCATTCAGGATATTACTTTAACCCTCTCCCTAATCACCTGTTTAACAAGGAATAATGCTTGTTCTGTTGACCACCAGTTGATGAATTTCAAAATGGGCAAACAAATAATAAGAGGCAAAGAGAGAAATGAAGCAAAAGGAGAAATGAGACAGACTATATGCTCTACTGTGCTCTGTAGATTACGTTATGTATTTTACATGCAGTCACATATGCTTGACAGAAAATTGTATGTTGTATATTACAGGCGATTATACTTTATATACAATATTTTAACACATCACATATGTATTATGCTATAGAATAAACTGAGTCGGGTGCCAAGTGTACATGCGATCATTTACTTATGCAATTTAGTCTAAAGGGCAGCACTCCACCCTAAAGGTCCTTTGCCGAATTTCAATGATTTCTTAAAACCACATGCCCACGTATTTATGCTCCAAATGTTCCTCTCTATTGATGTAACAGGAAAGATTCTGATTATCATAAAGGAATTGTGTTCTGTGCACATTCTGATCCAAATCTTTACTTTGCCCTATTGAGCGTTATTAAATATTTTGCACACTATTCCAGAGGAAAATTTTTATTTTCCATTTTTTTTAATTGAAGTATAGTCAGTTTTCAACGTTGTGTCAATTTCTGGTGTGCAACATAAGGTTTCAGTCATACATATACATACATGTATTCTTTTTCATCTTCTTTCTCATTATAGGTCACTACAAGATATTGAATACAGTTCCCTGTGCTGTGCAGTATGGACGTGTTGTTTATCTATTTTATATACAGTAGTCAGTATCTGCAAATCTCAAACTCCCACTTCATCCCTCCCCACCGCCTAACCCCTGTAACCATAAGTTTGTTGTCTATGTCTGTGAGCCTGTTTCTGTTTGGTACATAAATTCATTTGTGTCTTTTTTTTTTAAGATTCCATATATGAGTGATATCATATGGCATTTTTCTCTCCCTTTCTGGCTTATTTCACTTAGAATGATAATTTCTAGGTCCACCCATGTTGTGGCAAATGCCATAATTTCAATCTTTCTTAAGGCTGAGTACTATTCCATTGTGTGTGTGTATACATAACTTTACCACAGCTTCTTTATCCAGTCATCTGCTGATGGACATTTAGGTTGCTTCCACATCTTGGCTATTGTAAATAGTGCTGCTGTGAGCATTGGGGTGCATGTGTCTTTTTAAATTAGAGTCTTCTCAGGATACGTGCCCGGGAGTGGGATGGCTGGATCACAGGGTAAGTCTATTTTTAGTTTTTCAAAGGACAACCACACTGTCCTGCATAGAGGCTGCACCAGTTTACATTCATGGTTATTAATGAGCCAAACAGGCTGAATTCCAACCTGGAGAGCCGATGTGTGAGGCGGCCTTGGCCCAGCTCTGACAACAATGGGATTGTGGTCCTGGAGGGTCCCGGGCGGCCCATCCAGGGATCTGGGCCACCAGGACCTCACTGCAAAATGGACTAGCATAGCATCTCTGATCGTCTTGCAGAGGCCAGGCTTCCCACGGCAATTCTGTGTGGCAGTGAGGATCAAAGGCCATCTGTCCGAAACGCCCAGAGATTTTTCACATTTCAGGCTCACAGGGTAAAACTCAAGGAAGATGACAGACACAGGATGTTGGGGCTCAGTCATTAGCTGAAAAACACAAGAGAGGAGACCACACTCCTACTTTGGGCAGCGTGCACAGTTCATAACAATCTCCCAGAAACAGGACACCCTCCCGTTACCTTGGTTTCCTGATGACACTTGCTCCGCACCCAGAGCCTCAGCAGAAAGGGAGCAAACAGCACATGTGCTCTCGGTGACAGTCCTGAAGATGAGCAGCCAATGTATCTCTTGCTTGTCTTTCTCCGGGATGTACTCTTGCAAATGTGTGCCCACAAGAGCCCTGGAGGCGGCCAGTGCCTTGAGAGGCTCAGTAGGTAATGAGCAAACTCTTTCCAGAACGTCTCGTTGTCTGATGGCCCCAGCAGAGCACAGCACTGACTTGATGGGGTGCACTTGCCAGAGGGCCAGGGGCCTTCACGCCCTTTCTTCGGACCCCCTCGTGTCTATGTCACTCCCGAGTTCTGCTCAGATTGGGGCTGAAAGAGAAAGCAGGTATGGTTCCTTCCAGAACGTAATGGAGCTTGAATGCATCCAAGAGTTGGCACTGACACAGCCAAGTATCCCTCGGGTGTACATTCCCTCTTCTCTCTGTCTCCTGGGCACACATCTTCTTGCCAAAAAGCCTTCCAATTTCACACAAAAAGCAACCCCCAGGATCAATCACCATCCTCAGAACCTCCGTAGTATCGGCAACTCTTGCCTTTTCCTTCCACATCCTTCCTTCTTTGTTTTCTCAAACCTGTCCTCTAGAACCAAGTAAGTCTGACCCTGGCTGTGGCGGGCCCCCGCTGCAGCCGCTCACCAGCCAGCTGTGTCCACACTCGCCCTGGCACTCATGTCCCCACCACCACCTGGCTGCACTGAATGCCACCCACTGTGGTCAGTCTTCCCCGAGAATTAAGACCTTGCTGTGTTGACACCTTAATGCGTGTTAACCTATAAGTATTTTTATCTTTAAAACATCTTTCATAAGGCAAGTTTATCTTAAAGCTTTGAGATACGGATCAGCAACTGAAAATGAGGGGTAGAGAAAAAGGAAGCTGGAGAAACCCTGGTCCTCTTCAAGATGAACTGCTACCATCAAGATGGCGGCATCTTTCTTCCCCTGGTACACCTCCGAGGGAGCCAGAATCAATTAGCTCACAAATCAAGATATTCAGGCTTCATCAGAACTTGTTGAGCATGAAAGGCAGACAGCCACCCGCCTCCTGGATTATTCACAGATGGTTCTGTTCAATACAACCCTCTCTGAAGTCACTGGCTACACACACGCACCCTAAGACAGCCCCACCCCCACAGCCTCCTCCTGCCCGAGGCCCCGTTTGAGGAAAGATGGGAGAAGGAGAAAAGTCACTGAAGATGAGAGAAAAATCTCTCAGAGTAAATCTGTACTTTGAAATACAAAGAATTTCCCAGAGAAAGATAATTTTTAACTAAAAGAGGCCGAGTTGCCTTTAATTGAGTCGTTTGTGTTTTCACCATCAGCAAGAATGAGGTCGGTTATAAGAAACAAGATTTTTCCCCCCTCCACCTTTTTCTCAGCAAGAATTTAAAGAAAAAGTGTAAAATACAGGGTATATTATACCTAAAATTAGGGAAGGCTAGAAGAAAGGCCATGGGGAGAGTATATAAAAGGACCAGGGATGGTGACGATGCGGGTTCCATGATGGGTTCTTCACTTCCATCTGCCGGGCTGCAAGCTGGATGCTGTGCTGTCCAGCAGCTAACGACCAAGGGTGATCACAGTGTCCAGGACATTAAAAACAAACCACTGCTCAGGGCAAGTACATCTTTGGAGGAAGGTCCTTCTAAGTAGGACAGCTTCTCACCACAGACATGGTGGGTTCCTCAGGGCTACATCCTACAGCCTCCTCCCCCAGCCCAGCCACCTCCTAGGCTCGTGGCATCGCACCAAATGTGATCTCCCCCTGGAAGATACGCAGTTATCACCCATTTCACTGAGGAGCTGGAATTTCATTGATATCCTTTTGTAGATGGGAGACCACGGCCCCAAAGTTATAGTCAAATAGTATGAACACAGTTTATAAAATAGGTGGAAACAGGTAATGACTTCAGGCAAACCCGTCCCATCAAAAGAATTTTTTAGCCTGCGTGGGACTCTCTCTTGTGCCCCCTCCAGACTAAATTACTGGGAAATACAACCCAAGGAAGAAAATGAGGTTATGTTGTGTGGTAATTATGGTGAACCCAATAAAAAATAGGCTAAAACACCCATCAAATATAGTAGCTTTAATTGTTGGGTTTCTCTGGTAGCATCCGCTGCTGTGGTCATCCCAGCCATTCAGTGTCTCCGCCCCCTGTGCAAATAGGTGGACTTCACTCCCCTGCCCCCTGGGGGTTAGGCATAGCCACGGGACCTGCTTCAGCCAATGAGACGTGAGCAGAAAATTGAAGGCCCAGTGTGTGATTCTCAGTATCTGTTTCCCCCTTGGCAATCCCTGGAACAAAGAGACAGAGCTTTCTGCAGCCAGAATGTCTGTGTGCGGTCCACATAGACAAGGCTTTCAACGGCTGCCCTGTTCCGCCTCTGGCTCACCAGCGCAGGGCTGCATAAACACACAGCACGCCGTCTCTTACTTGGCAGACTGTGTGTGCTGAACTCTTAGGCCAGGATGCCTTTTCCTAGCCTAGCCCTTCAGTAACTCCATCTGATGGCACCCCACTCAGATCGCCTCTTCCAGAAGGCATTCCCAAGTCACCAGCCCATCCCAGGACTGCATGCAAATACATTTTCTGTGCTTCCAGAACATCCTGCCCATTGTTCTAATGCTGCATATCAAACAGAAATGATCTGACCCTCCCTCAACTTGGTTTCAAGCTTTCTGAATTGAAGTGGAGACTGACCTATATAGAATCTTTGTAATCGCAGGACCCAGCTCAGTAGCCAGTCCATAGTATGTGCTCAGTAAACATCTGTTGGGTGAATGAATGAATGACTTAATGAAAGAGTGAAGGAAAATGACCTTGTATTGAAGCAAAGGAGAGAAGTCCCCTCCCCAGGCCATGCGAAGACTCCAAAGACCTTCTTTCTACTAGTTACCTCTGAGAGTATAGGATGACCACTCGATTAATCCTTATGGAATGAATATCAGATTAAACCCTTTTTTGCTGTTTTTCTGGGAAAACTTACCACCCATTTCAGAAAAGAGACTTTCCCATGGAGAATTTGTTATTCAGGCTCTGCAAGCTTTGCAGACTAATACAACTGAATTCTAGTGACATCCAGGGGCCTGTTCATTGTGGTGACATTGGGCCAATTAACCTCCCTCTCCCTTTGTTCATCTGTTAAAGAAGAAAACAGGCCCACATACCTCCCAGCCTTTAAATGCCCCCCTGTACTGAAAAACAGTACTGGACAAAATTTTGAATTACAGACACAAAGTAGTTGGTCAAGTCACCTTTTGAAACTGAGCCAGAGAACAACATCCTGGAATAAACATCTGAAGTGCAGATTGTATGGATACCATGCCGTCCACCTACTGATGCAGATAATGCTGGCATCCTCCTAAAACAACTAGGATGCTGGCATCCTCCACTCTGCGTCTAAGGTCAAGGTTCAGGGTGTCGGTGATGTCCCGCCCACTATATTAATGTGTTCCAACACTGGGCTGGCATTTTGGGCTGGTTTATGGAGGAATTGAAAAAAAGGCCAGGATATCGGTTCTTTATCTTCCTGATTGCACTGTTTATACAACAAACAAGCACAGGCAGTTTCCCTATTCATGTTGCTTTAGTGACAAGAGCATTCTCTCCTTCCAATAAAATATATTAAAAAAGGGGGGCGGGGAAGCTAGGTCAAACTTTCTCATAGTCTCAGGAAATGAGAAACCACAAGCAAAACAAAATGGTTTAAGATCTTTTTAGGGGTAATATGAACTTTGCTTTTTCTGCAAGATCTTTTGCGGGGAAGGGTGGGGGCTAGGGGGTGCATTTTATCTTCTTTGGATAAACATAGTAGCGGTGCAAACCAGCTCTCATTACTGAGGCCTGCCCCACTGCATCACCCTTGGGAGGGTGAGTAAAGGAAAATGAGTGTTGCTCTCAGGATGAAATTCTGCATTCTAAAGTAGACCAGTAGAGAAATGCGGTCTGGAGGAGGACCACAGGGGTCGCAGGTATTCGGGACCATGAGTCACCAACAGGAAGCAGATGCTCAGAGCCCGTCCCTGTAAGGATGAGCTCACTGTCACACAGGGTGCCCTCCATGAGAGCAAGATTCAACTTCCCTGGCCCCAGCGCCCCCAGCGAGCCATTGTGAGGAATAATGATGCCACCTGGCACAGAGGCCAGCCTTGCTGCTCATTCGCAGTGACAAAGGGCTCAGCTCGTGGTTCCCACTCTTTCTGAATCATCACCTCCTAGGTGAGCTAACAGATGCCCCAGGAGGTGCCAGAGTCTGACACAGCAGGACTGGACGCCTACCCATGGGGCCTGGCCTTCTGGCCACGCACACAGGTAGGAGCTGATCAGATCCCACAGCCTGCAGACGCCAGGAGCGGCTGGCGGGGGCCTCAGCGACCCCTTCGGGTTGTGGTTTGGCAATGAGCAGAAGTCAACCACTCCAAAGAACATGCAGTTTTGAAAACACACACTTTCCAAATGTTTTTACTTAATTATCTCAGTGTAGGGAATTCTGTGTCAGGAGACTGAGATTCAAAAACTAAAAAGGGCTAAGAGGCAGGGTTTAGTTCAGTGGAAGACGAGTGCTTAGCATGCATGAGGCCCTGAGTTCAATCCCCAGTACCTCCATCTAAATAAATAAATAAATACATAAATACATACATACATACATACCTAATTAATCCCCCCCCCCAAAACAACAAAAAAGGTGTATAGCAGAGGAGAAAAAGAGCAATTGGATTAGGAGGACAGGTTTCATTTGTGTTCCACGGCACTCATCTGGGCTTTGACTCCTCACTGAAAGGTGGAGTGTCCACAGCCGGAGGAGGGCGGCGCCCTGCGTTCCCACAGCTGCTTGTGGGGAAACGGATGGTGCAGGGCCGGCGGAGAGTCCGAGCAGGCGAATCACAGTGTGGATGGCTCAGCTCTCCTTAGGGCCCAGGAGGGAATGAGATGGTAACTCTGCCTGTTCCATTCAAAAACCAAACCTTTCTCAGCATGAGAGACCCACTACCGTGATTATTTGAAAACCAATCTGAATGCCTTTTATCCCTGAGCTAGAATTCCCCGTGTTGCCTCCAGCAAGCCTTAGCTCCCCCGTTTATTCTGCGTGGAGATGGGTTAGCATTCAATGTATTCTACCATTTTTATAATTGTTTCTGTTATTGATTTCTGGGTTTTTTTATGAACACACTGGCCTTTCCTTCTGTGCCTCCGCTGATAGTTTCCACTTTTCTTCCAAACCCTTTAGCATTATTTTGACTCAGGAATTAGTTCTTTTTTTTTCATAGTTTACATTAGGGGTCACTCTTGATGTTGTACATTCTATGAGTTTTGACAAATGCACAATGACACGTAGCCACCACTATAGTATCACACAGAATAATTTCATTGCCCTAAAAATCCCTTGTGCTCCATCCATTCATCCCTCCCTCCCTCCCTCTCCCCAAACCCCTGGAAACCACGGTCTTTTTATTGTTTCTGTAGCTGTGCCTTTTCCAGAAGGTCATTTGGTTGGAATCGTGCAGTTTGTAGCCTTTTCAGACTGGCTTCTTTCATTTAGTAATATGTCTTTTAAGTTTCTTCCATGTCTTTCATGGCTTGATAGCTCATTTTTTTACTGCACATATATCTTTTAATTTACATATATGTACTGTTCATTGTTTCTAAGAATGTTTAGAGATTTAGCTTTTTAAACTTACATAGTTATCAAAGGAATAAAGCCAACCACAAAATAAGAATTAAAAAGATACATACAGCCTGCCTTATTATTTATAATTGCCAAGATATGGAAGCATCCTAAGTGCACATCAATAGTTGAATAGATAATGGAGCAGCAGCAAGCATATGTGTAATGGAATACAGCTCACCCATAAAAAAGAAGGATATTTTGCCGTTTGGAGCCTTTCATTCACTTTTTTTTTTCACTTCGAAAACCAGAATTTTATAACTGGCAGAGGCATTTCCATTACATCAAAAACAACAAAATACCTAGAAGTAAACTTAACCAAGGAGGTTACCTACACTCTGAAAACCAAAATGACACAAAGAAATGGAAAGATTTCTTGTGCTCTTGGATTAGAAGAATCAACACTATCAAAATGGCCACACTACCCAAAGCAATCCACAGATCCAACGCAACCCCCATCAAAATACTCACGACACTCCTCACAGAACTAGAACAAGCAGTTCCAAAATTTATAAGGAACCACGAAAGACCCTGAACAGCCAAAGCAATCTTTTGCAGGTCTTTGTTTTTCTCTTTTTTCTTTTTGTTCTCTTTTCTTATGGTTTAGTGACTAGAGAAGGTCCTTTAACATTTGTTGTAAAGCTGGTTTGGTGGTGCTGAAATCTTTTAGCTTTTGTTTATCTCTGAAGCTTTTGATTTCTCCATCAAGTCTGAATGAGAGCCTTGCTGGACACAGTATTCTTGGTTGTAAGTTTCCCCCTTGCATCAATTTAAATACATTGTGCCACTCCCTTCAGGCCTGTAGAGTTTCTGCTGAAAAATCAGCTGATAACCTTATGGGAGCTCCCTTGTATGTTATTTGTTGCTTTTCTCTTGCTAATTTTAATATTTTCTCCTTATCCTGAATTGTCAGTTTGATGACCATGTGCCTTGGTGTGTTCCTCTTTCGGTTGATTCTGTGTGGTACCCTCTGCGCTTCCAGGACTTGGGTGACTGTTTCCTTTCCCAAGATGGGGAAGTTTTCAGTTATTATCTCTCCAAAATTTTCCTCAGGTCCTTTCTCTCTCTCTTCTCTTTCTGGGACCCCTGTAATGCAAATATTAGAGCACTTCATGTTGTCCCAGAGTTCTCTTAAACAATCCTCATTCCTTTTTATTCTTTTTTCTGTTTTCTGTTCTGAAGTAGTGATTTCCAGTACTCTGTCTTCTAGCTCACTGATCCATTCTTCTGCCTCACTTAGTCTATTCTTGGTTCCTTCTGGTGCGTTGTTCATTTCAGTGATATTGTTCTTCAGTTCTGTTTGGGTATTCTTTATATTTTCCAACGCTTTGCTAAAAACTTCACTCTGCTCATCTATATTCCTCTTGAGTTCTCTGAACATCTTCATCATCATTACTCTAAACTCTTTCTCAGATAAATTGCCTATCCCCTCATCACTTATTTCTTCTTCCGGGATTTTATCTTGTGCCTTGGCCTGGGAGATGTTCCTCTGCCACCTTACATTGTCTATCTTTCTATGTGTTTGTGGATTCCTTCCACAGGCTTTGGGATTGTTTTCTTATTTCTGGTATCTGCTCCTGGTGGGTGAGGCTGGACTAGGGGCTTATGCAGGTTTCCTGGCAGGAGGAGCCAGTACCTGCCCACTGCTGGTTGAGGCTTGGTCTGGACCTCTGTTGGGTAGGGCTGTGTCCAGAGGCCTTTGTGGCTCAGGAAGTCTGTTGATGGGTGGGGCCGTGTTCCCACTCAGTATGTTGTCTGGCCTGATGCTTCCTTACAGGCTGCTGGGTGGGGCTAGTTCTTGGTGCTAATGATCCAATTAAGATGTCAGCCTCCAGGAAAGCTCATGTGGAGTAACACTCTCAGGATGTCCACCACCAGCTTTTATGTCCCCTGAGTGAGCCACAGCTGTCCCCCACATCCCCAGAAGACCTTCCAAATCCAGCAGGCAGGTCTGGCCCAGGTTCCTATGAAATCACTGCCTCTGCCCTTGGACCTGGCACACATGGAATTCCGTGTGTGCTTCCCAAGAAAATGGAGTCTCTGTTTCCCCCAGTCCTGTGGGGCGCCCAGCACCAAGCTCCCCTGGTCTTCAAAACCAGATGTCCTGGGGTCTCCTTCTCTCCCCAGTGCCAGGACCCAGGCTGGGGAGCCTGACATGGGGCTCAGAGTTCTCACTCCTGTGGGAGGGCCCCTGGGACTTCACAAATCTTTAGCTTGTGGGTCGCCCACCCAGGGGGAGTGGGGCCCAATTATAACGTGAGCTCACCCTTCCTACCGTCCTGCTGTGGTTCCCTCTTTATGTTTCCAGTTGCAGAAGATCTTTTTTGCTAGATTCCAGTCTTTTTTTCAATGGTTGTTTAGCATTCAGTTGTGGTTTTCTTGCAGTCATGAGGAGAGGTGAGCTTGTGGTCCTGCTACTCCGCCATCTTGACCAGAAATCCCATTTGGATTTTCCGTGTTCACGTCTTGGGGAGCTCAAGGGTCATGCAAAAGTAATTTGCAAGGGACTCTTCCTCTCTTCAGAATCTTTGAGGCAGGTCAGAATTTCTCTGCCTTTGCAAGAAAAAGATTTGTGCTCTTTGGTTCATCTTATCATTAGCTTAATCCTCTCTTCTTTCTTACTTGCTTCAAAGTCACCCAATTCTCACTTCCACGCTGATCTGTTTTTAAGGCAGAGGCTGTTAACCTAACAGAGTAACAGTTGAAATGTATCTGTAATGTCTGAAGGAAGCATTTGGAAATACAAATTTTCTAAATAAAAGTGTCAAGCAACTAGTAAAATAAGATGGATTTATTTTTCTTTTGTATATCTGTAGCATAATTTCATCTTCCCCATTAAAAGTCTTGTGCAGAATACCAAGATTCATGGATTTTTTTCCTTAGCAGAAAACATTAGCCTAATTCCTCCACTTAAAATGATTTAACTTCTCAGCAGATGTCCTAAGCAGGCTTGGGGTATGTCCAGAGGCTCTCAGCAAATTAGCTATAGTCAGGTCCAAGGATGAGTAGACCCTTTGAATGCCTAAAACAGATTATTTAAGAGAAAGGAGGGGAGAAGACCAGCACTAGAATAATAATTTTGAAAACCATCTCCAAGCATTTGTAATGCAAGGAAATCTTGATTTAAGGAATGGCTTATGATTGCACAGGTGCAGATATGCCAAAGGTCGCACCGCGTCTCTAAAAACAACTACACGCCCCAAAGGCTGAATAAAATGCACTTTGGCCACAAGGAGCTTGTTAATGCTGTCTCTCAGGCTGTTCAAAGGAGATTCCATTATTCATTCTCATTGAATAGCAGGGCCTGGTGCCCCTGGCCTCCACTCACACGCCAGAAGGGATGTGTGTCCTCCCACGCTTTTTAAGTGCTCAGTGGATGGCTATACCATGGAATCAGAAAGCTCGAGAGAAGTCAGGCAGATCTAGAAAGTAAGTTTAGTGCTGTAGTCCAGCAAAACCTGTAACGGTGCTTCGGGTGCCTATGTCATGGTGATTAAGAACAGAATCTGTGAGTTTATGCCAATGAATTTAATTACTAGTACTTTTATACAGTCCTCTCAGTGGGAATTAGGTTTGGTTGAGAATCCAGAATAACAGAAGTATAAAAATGATTGACATTTATGTCCCATTAAAGGATCCTGGCTGAAAAATGTAACTCTCTTTTCAGACACCAAACTGAAGGTCCCTGCAGTGGGGAGTGGCTGGTTTCAAAGCTTCTGGAATCAATCCACCTCCTTTAGAGGAGAATTTGAACCCAGGTGGGACTCACTGAGTAGAATGTCAACCATCTGGGCTTGCTGGACCTGGCCTGTGTTAGCGACGGAAGTTAAGCTTCCCAGGAAAGCCCCTAGATAGGGACTGGCTGTCACAGGTCACTGGGTGCCTCTCCACAGTGAAGGGGGAACACAGGGCTGGCCAGGTGACATCACTGAAGTTCCACCTGCCTCGGAGGAGTGGCCCCCTAACCTGTTCTGCCCAGGCCTGGTGCCAGCTCTGGTCTTCTGGTAAACCCCTGCCAGGCTCTGCGTCTGGTCCCAACTCCTGAATCACCCTCCCCAGTCCCACAGAAGCTTGTCCATCAACCGTTCTAAGGAGGCGACATCTGGGTCCACCTCACACGGCACCCTGGTCTTCCAGATTCACCAGGGACAGGATTTGTCATATGTTTCGCAGTTTTTTTCTCTTCCTTCTTCCCTGGGAAGTTGTCGTGGTTAACTGAGGAGGAGGAGGAAGAGGAAAAGGGCGTGGCAAAAGCCCACGTCCTCAAAGGCCACGGGATCTGGAAACATTGTGGATGAATATGGAATGGCTGACAGAGTTTCAGGGTACACAGTGGGAAAATGAGTTCCACAGAGGCACGTGAACATCATGATCCTAGCTTATAAAAATATATGAACAATCTTTACTTATTTAATAGATTCCCAAGGAAAAAGAGGCTGGAGAAACAGGCACCAAAATCCGAGTGGCGGAACTGGGGGGGACATGCTGTGACGGAGAAGGGGAGCCCTGGCAGACTGAGGACTTGGGGGTGGACTTGATGCAGCCGGTCAGAAAGAGGGCGCAGTGGAAGGTGGCAGCCAGGCAGGACGGGTGGAGAGCTGCGGGCGGGAGACATGGAGCCACGCGAGGCTCCCACGTCGGGAACCTGCGGGGGGAGGCAGCCCATCACCCTTCCAAGTACCCAGCCGCGCCCCTCCCCGAGTCAGCCCCCTGATGCCCGGAGAGACCGGCCGCAGCAACAGCTGAATAAAACCGTCTGCACTCCTCTCCGATCGCTCCTCCCCCTTCCCCTCAGCCACACCTGCCAGCGGCGGTCGGTGAGAGAGAGGAAAGAGCCAGCGCCGCCACTGCCCCTTGCCGGACCCTCAGGTGCCTGGACGGCTGTTCAGGGAAGGACCCGGTGAGGGGGGCCCTCCAGCGGATTAACATCCTCCGTCTTCATCTGGCAGGACTGCATTTTTTGGATAGCTGACAATACCTGAGGAGCTGTGGGTGACTTCCAGCACTGAGAGAAGGGAGTGGAGTCAGACAAAGCACGTTGGACGTTAGGTTCAGAGGAAAAAAATAAAACCATTTCACTGTGTGTTTCTCACCAGGTTCATAGTGTTTAGTAACTGGTTACACTTACAAACACGGTGAGCTCTCAGCTTTAGGGAGTGGTGTGGGGAGACGTTCAGGGTGGCCCGAGCACGAGAACCGCAGACGGCAATAACCTGGGACTTTCAGGAGTGTGTGTACAAGTGAGTGTGTGCGTGCAGCCTCACGCGGGTGGGTGAATGTGTGTCTGGGTTGATGGTACAAAGAGGAAGAAGAGGAACGAGATGGAATAAGACGGGCTCTAAAGGGCAACATACCAGGAACTCTAACCAGCAAAAGAAAAACAAATAGAAAAAAGAGAGGTGGCCAGGTCACATTGCCTGTAATGGGGATGCTCATTCAGCGCCCGGCATCCTCATTCAGGGAGAAGACCTGCAAGACACACTGTTGTGTGCTCCCAGAGCCGCTAACTTGCTTTGCTCTCAAGCCATGTCTCTGTTTAATAATTTCCACAGCTGTGTGTGACATAACCACAGATGCACAGCCAAAGCGAGTTTCCCCAGCCAGTCCTGCTTCCAGGGAAACTGATGGGAAGAGACAGCACCGCGGTTTTTCCCTGCACGCCGGCCAGGGCTGCGGGTTGGGTCAGTGAGCTCGCTGCCCAAGGGAGCAGCAGACAGGCTGCCATCTCCCACCAATGTGTCCTTTGTCTTCCACTTTCCTGCAGGTAGCACATCTTTCTCTCTGACTTCTGAAGAAATCTCTTCTTTTCCTGGTTTCCTGGCTCTTTAAGGAAAAAAAAAAAAAAAGACAAGACCAAACAAGTCATCATTTTAGGCACAAACTAGTTCAACAGCTTTGATCCTATAAAAAGCAAAACTTCTATTTCCACCATTTTATGTCTCCCTGAAAGAATTTTACAGTTATTTCTTGTCCTCTGTTTTCCCAACTGGAAAACTTAAACACCATCTCGGAAAGGCAGCCATTTCCAGATTACTGCAGTTTACTGAGTTTGTTGCAGAAAAACGTGTTACAGCTCGGTGTAACAGCTCCGTGTAAACAGCTCCGTGTTAACAGCTCTGTGTTAACAAAGCTCCGTGTTACAGCTTGGTGTTACAGCTCAATTGTGACAACAACCTGGATCCCGGCAAGAGATCAAGCAGCACTCGGAGAGTTGGAGAACGCAGGTTTACTACGCCAGCGAACCCAGAGGAGTTAACACTCCAAGCTCTGGGCCCCGGCTGTAGGTTTACACAGGCTTTTATAGGCAGCCAGTTTACACTTTGCAGCATCTTATGCAAATAAGATATAACAGAAGTTGGCTAATTAGGAACAAGCTTTGTAGAAATGAATCAATCAGGAGGGAGAGAAATAACCCATAGGAGTGAGCTCAGGGAACCAATAGAATTTTAGGGGTAAGTTCTACTTTCCTAGAAGTAAGCCGTTTCAGAGGCAAAAAGTGAGACAGAGCTTCTGGGCAAGGGAACCGGATGGTGCTGGCAGGAGAGTAGTGGCCCTGCCTGGGGGTCCTGCTGGTCTCTTTTTTTAGGGGGCTTCCCACCTCAAGTTCACAAGCTTGATGACTGCCAGCAGAACTGACCTTGACAGAGAATCGCTTTCCTCCCCCGCTTGCTGATGCACAAAGGAAGCGATTTCTCTCCGTGTGCCCTTCATCCAGGAACGTGAGTGAGCAGAGTGTCAGGGACTTAGAGCGGGACACCACCGTCTGTGCTAGTTCTCCCGTTTTACATGTGAGGAAAGCAAGACCTAGAGGAGTTAAGTCACTTGATAACTAGTCACCCCGGAGCAGAGATGCAATCTCTCTTAGCAGTCCTGATTCCAGCCCGAGGCTCCGGTCCCTGCCCCCTGTGGCCCCTGGATGTTGGCCGCCTTGACGTTGAAATATAGCAGAGTTGGAGCGAGGGCTGTCATCACCATCAGGGCACAGCGACCCTGTACAAATGCCGGAACCAGGGAGGCCAGAGGAAAGTCACCCTCTGAGGGCAGGTCTGTGGTCCTTGTGAGGGGAGGCATGGGCAGTGGGGGAAGGCGCATTGTGTGACCCCTCCAACGACACTGCTCTGCCAGGGGAGAGCCTTGACCCATCTAGGAAGAGCGTCTCTGAGCCCTGCCCACCTCTGACCTCGTGCCTTCACAGAGCTCCTGCGCTGTGCACCAGGCAGGAACAACACAGCTCCCCTGACCTTGTCTTAGGGTTGGTCTTGATGAGGAATTGGTGTTTGATTTTTGAACAGAAAGAAACATCACGGGAGAGAGGGAGGAAAGGGATGGAGACACGAAGGGAAGGAAGAGGAGGAGGAAGCGCTGGAGGTCAGTGGCTTTATCGCAGCATCGTGTTTCAGACCCAGTCTAACCAGGAGCCAGCACTGGGCCACGGAGGCCCCTGTCCCTTTCTCTCTGATCTCCCTTGTGATAGCCTGAAAGAAAAGGCAGTTTTACCACTTTGTAAAGCGTGGCTTTTATCTCTCTTGCATTTTCTGGATTCCAGCTGTTGGTGAGAAAAGAGGGGCAGCATGACCTTCTTGGGACAGGATGCCCGCCTCTCTCCTCCCTGGCATCTCCTGGCCTCCCCATCAAGTCAGAGGCCAGGGCTAGTCAGCTCTGGTCATCGGCCCTGTGCGAGAATGACGTTCTGCATCATATGTTGAAGTTAATTCCTTCCAGTCACTTACATCACGTACGCAGAACATTTTTCTCATCATTCGAAGGTTCCTCCAATGGTTGCCCTTGGTTACAACTTTATCTTTATGACACAGATTATCCCCTCGTTGCCTTGCTCCCCTTCCAGGTCACTTGTATGTGTAACTGGTGGCCTTTGCCTCGTATTACTGACGTCGTGTGCTGCCTGTCATTTATTTGGGAGGGAAAGTGAAGAGATAAGAAAGGCAGAAATTCAGGGAGAAACAAACAAAGGCCCAACTTTGGCTCCAGCCTAAAGGTCATCATCCAGACCGGCTTGGGCAGAGTCTGTGCTGGGGTGCAAGGTGCTGGGGTGCGAGGTGTCGTGACAGTGAACAAAACTGCCCTGTACACCCGGTGGAAACCCTAATTCGAAAAGATACATGATGCACCCCAGTGTTCACAGCGGCTGTGGACAGTATGTTAACAAACGGGCCTGGTGGCATTCCAAAAAAAACTCATCTGCAAAGACAAGCTCCCTGCCCTAGGAGACGACAGAGCAGGATGGAAGGAACATGGATCCCTGATGGTCTTCGTGGGAGCGAGGGGCCCCACCAACTCCAACTGCAACGACGGATCAGTTAACATGAGAAAGCTAGGGATGTATTTTCCCTTTGAACCTCGTAGCGTTGGGAGTCTGTCACCTCACTTAACCATCACCCCAGCAGACTCTGACTTTCAGACTGAGTTAGGCACCAATGTCGCCAGCCTCCGGAAAGTAAAGAACCACTCGAAACCAGCTTCTTAAGTCACCATTGGTTTTCTTGTCATCAATATTTCTAAACCAAAATGATGCATCAATGAAAAATAGTTCAAAAACGTCAGAGGCGTTCCCTAATTAAAGCTTCTCCTCATCCTGCTGAGACCAAGAACCCTCCAGAGTGGGTCTGAGCCTTACTCGCCTCCATACCTGTGATGATCAGCCGGACGTTGACTGCATGATCAATCTCCTGCATCAAAGAAGGACAGGAGCCCAGCTGGGAGCACACCGCCAGGCTGGCCTGGGGACAGTGACTTCCAGAATTGACACAGTCATCCCCTCCCCCCACACCCCCAGGAATCACCTGCCTCTGGCCCCGTTACTGTGCTAAGAACAGATAAGACACGTGTTACAGTCCAAGATGCTGGGAGGTGATCAGATGCCTTTAATTAACTAAGGCGGGTTAAATAACTGAAAGGAAAGACTGTGAGTGTTCTGTTATCTCGCTTTCCTTTTAAACCCTCGGTGACTCCCCGCTCCCCTACACACCATGAATCGCACGGTGAGTAAGTGATTTAAGGTGACTGCTGGATGGTGCCCAGAGGGCCTGTCAATACAGCCTGCTATCAGCCGCCACTTTATATCAAGGCTAATGGCATGAAATGTAATATGAAATTCTGGTTTGGAGAAAAATAAAATAGTGGTTGTCCATTGATTAAATTTACCTGAAAGTCTGACATATTCATCGACCAAATGCTGTTATTTCTGAATGAGTCATGAGCTTTTAAGAGGCTGCCGGTAAACCACCGCTTGCATTTCAGACTGATCCCTGAAAGCATCTCTTCCCTAGGTTAACCCCTGTGCCCTCAGCTCCAAACGTGCCTGTGAGTACTGCCAGCCTTGGCTGGTCCTCTCCATCCCCTGCTGAGGATGCTGGGCTCCTAGCACAGACGGGGAAGGGCCTGGGGGAGAAGCTGCTCCAGCGCTGGCATTTCACAGAATGGGACATCTTCCTGCCACACTATCTGTATCGGTTTCCAGTTGCTGCTGTAACAAATGATCACCAACTTAGCGACTTCAAACAATGCAGTTTTACCACCTGACAGTTCTGGAGGTCAGGAATCTAAAATAGGTCCCCAGAGCTGAGTTCCTTCTGGATGTTCCAGGGGAGAATTCCTTTCCCCTCCCCTTCCAGTTTCCAGAGGCTGCCTGCATCCCACATCCTTTGCCTCTTGTTTGCCTCCTTCATCTTTAAAGCCAGCAGCATCACATCTTCTCTTCCCTCTGAGCTCCTGCCTCTCTCTGATGAAGACCCTGGTAATTACATGGGACCCACCCAGATAACCCAGGATAGCCTCCCCCATTGCGATACACTTAACTTAACCACATCCACCAAGTTCCCTTTGCCATGTAAGGTAGCATGCGCCCAGGTCCCAGGGCTTCAACTGTTGACATCTCTGGGGGGTCATTATTCCACCTGCCATGTTGTCAAAAGAGGAAATGTTGTAAACAAACCACTGAAAATATTTCACTTTTAGTGAAAAGATTTCTGTCTATTGACACAAATGTTGTCAAACTCCGGAGAGCATGGCAGTTAGATCTCAGAGCCTGGGCACAGGGACCACGCAGACCCCGTCTGACTGGGCTCTGCCAATCACAAGTTCTGCAAGCTCCGACCACATAGGCCATGGATTGTCCATGTAGCTTAAGCATCAAACCCTTGAGGGAAGGGGCAGAAACACACGGCCTTGTGGGAGTATCCCGTCGTCCCTGCCCTGCCTCGACCTCGTTGCCGGACACCCTGTGACTCCCGCTGGATCTGTTTTGTTCGAACTCGTGTTCTTCCCTCCCTGGGATTTCTGACGGTAAGTGTCACTGACCCACCCCCGCAGGTGCCTGGCGTGCGCTCAGGCCTTCAGACTCAGCGTGCGGTTGCTTCTCTGCCACGCAGAGACTTGGATTGGATGGAGTCCCTGAAATCCCCCCGCGCAGGACGGAACGGGGGGACGCCCCAGGTCAGAGTCTCAGCTTTCCTGGTAACTATCGGGTGACCACGCACAAGTCAGTGACCCTTTCCGGGCTTCAGTTTCCAAATCTATAGAATAGAGGCTGGTGATGAAATGGCTGGCAGAGCCTTCCCTCGTGTGACCGTCTCTGCTTATGTGACTGGGCCTCACAGGTGATGTCACCTGCTTCACCAGGTGTCACTTACGGACCCCAGGGATGCCCACTAACACCTGCAAGAGTAGAAGCAGCAGGAATTAGACAGGCCCCAGAAAGGGGGTCACAGAGTGGGCGTCCTCCACGCTCTCCCGTGACCTGACGGGCCAACGGAGAGCAGCTTCTGTGGCGAACCAGACAGTGCGCCCACCTATTGGTACAATGGCCGCAGAGCCACGTGTGACTCTCGGAAGGAAAAGGACATTGTTCTGGACAATTCTGGGAAGGACGCTGTGGTGGATTATTCTCGACCACAGACAGACTCAGAAATATGTCTGCTTCTTAATCCTGTGAATCAATGATTCATGGGATGCATGCATCTTAGGAACTGAATGCTCTAGGGTTGCTTTCCTGGAACTCTTCATTTCTGAGCAGTCTCTAAAGGCCAGTAATGAATGTCCACAGCCACAGAGCTAAGTGATTATGACCTGCCCTCCTGCGTCTGGTACATTTGCTTTAGGAAAATTCATTAATAAATAAACATTTTCCATAAATATGCCTGATGAAACAAAGGTAATGAGATTCACTTTTAACAAGTCAATACTGAGAATGACAAATGATGACTTTTTAGGGGATTTTCCTGTAAGTTTCCTGAAAGCCTCGTAAATCTTGCCCTGCTCTTATCCACGACTGTTCTCCCCTGACTAGACAGGTGCCCAGCTTCGACTGAAACTCCACAGTCAATTACGCAGAGTTACAGAAAGATGGTGAGAGTGCGGGAAACAGCAGATAATTCCATGGGTGAATCTTCTGAACGGTCAAGTTCTCTCAATGCCCCAAAGACCCAAGGAGCCAACCCTCTGTCTTCTCTGAGGGCAACTGGTGAGGTGGGACCAGCAGCCGGGGATGAAGTGTGATTCGAGGACGGTTAGAAGTGCCATGTGTTGAAATGACTTCCCCACCAACACTGGCTTCCTTGCCTCCAATTCCCAGTGTCTGGCACATACTAAGAACTCAAATGAATAAATTACTTAAGTCTTAATTGGCCAAAGTACAGGGTCGTATTTGTTCGGTCCAACAAAGTGTTTGCAAAGGTCAGAATGGAGAAAGGAGTCCCACCAGGCTTCCATAGTTTGATGAACATACTCTCTAAGTTGGAATTGGTCATGGAAAGATGAGGGATTTGGAATCTTACAGAACTGGTTGCATCCAAGCTCCACACCTACAAACAAGCTATATGACAAGCTATTTAATGTCCCTGAGTCTTTATTTTATTCCCATCATCAAAGGGATATAATCATGGCTACATCACAGGGTGGCTGAGGATTAGAATAAAATATCATGTGTAAATTATCTGTCACAGTGCTGAACACAGCCAGAGCTCAGTGTACGTTTAGGTTTTCCTCCCAATTCTCCCCTACACCTTAACCCCTTAGCTCTGATTCCTTTGCTTTTAATTCAGATTCCCCAAGTAACCCAAATAGAAAAAAGATGTTTAACAACCTACATGGAATTTTTTCTCTTCTTAAGCATAGTGATTTCTCAAAGTTTGTATTATTATATGTTTTGAGACTCGGTGGTTAGAATCTAGAAAAGGGAACTTTTCTAAGCTACAAAAAGTCTGTATGCACAGAGTTTAGAGATGTACATTCAACTTTTTCAAGATTGGCCCTTGTTTTAAAAAAAATCTCTAAGTGCTCCTTTAATTTGAGGGTTCTAAAATCGGCTACTGTATTATTTTTCCGAGTACTTGGACTTAACCATTGGCCTGAACGCACTTTTAAACACTGAGAAGATAATTTGTTTGAAGAACTGAAATATTGCTAGAATTAATTGATCCAAAGCCATTTAAGAATTTCTTGCCTTAGGAGGAGGTGACATGGTGGATACTGAGGGAGGGGTACTAGGAATGCCCCTCAGTTCTGTGCGAGTTCACAGAGCAGTATGCACGTTGCTGATTGTGTTCTGGAAATTGTGGACAATCTAGATTGGAGACCTAGCAGAAGATAGAAGGAAACTGTGTTTCTTACCAGAACATTCTTCCTACCAGAACAGAATCCCTGAAAGTACCCAGCCTCAGCTTGGCACAGTCCAACTTGGACTTGGTATCAACTGTCATTAATGATGTTATGAATGAATAAATAACCCAGAATAGACTGAGATCAAGCTGGTACACACCTGTGTGTAGGAGTGGGCTCTCTCTGTGGGAAGTGGCTATTTTGCTTGTTAATTATTGAAAAAAAGAGTCAATTCTGGGACAGTAACCAAGGACTTAGGAGTGGAACTTAGACTGGGCTGCAGACACAATGTCTCTTCTCTCCCTGTGCCACACGCTAGCCAGGCATCAGCTGGCCTACGGGCAATCCTTGGAAAAGGACCCATCCCAGAGCCACGGTGGAGGTCACTCAGGTGGGGGCCGTGAAGAATCAGGACCCAGCGAAGTGGCCAAGCAGCAGAGGCGGTGGTGCCGTGGCTCTCAGAGAAGAAGCTCCTTGAGAACTCAAGGACCCAGGAAGAGCACAGCAGACTGACTCTCAGAGAACCGCGGGTCAGAGCTACAGTGGGCACCACCTAACACCGCGCAGAATGGCCAGCATTCGAAAGTCCACAAATGATAAATGCTGGAGAGGGTGTGGAGCAAAGGGGCCCCTCCTACACTGTTGTGGGGAATGTGATTTGGTGCAGCCGTTATGGAAAACAGTACGGTGATTCCTTTAACCACTGAAAATAGACTTACCCTATGATCCAGCAATCCCACTCGTGAGCATATATCCTGAGGAAACGCTAATCTGAAAAGACACCTGCACCCCAATGTTCATAGCAGCACTATTTACAACAGCCAAGACATGGAAGCAACCTAAATGTCCATTGACAGATGAATAGATAAAGATGAGAGATATAGATAGATATATATAGATACACACACACACAATGGGATATTAGTCAGCCATAAAGAACAATGAAATAATGCCATTTGCAGCAACATGGATGGACCTAGAGATTATCATACTAAGTAAAGAAAAAAACAAATATCAACTAGTATCACTTATATGTGGAATCTTAAAAAAAAATGACACAAATGAATTTATTTACAAACCAGAAACACAGACATAGAAAACAATTTATGGTTACCAAAGGGGAAGGAGGGGGGAAGAAAAATTAGGAGTTTGGGATTAGCAGATACAAACTACTGTATATAAAATAGATAAACAACAAGGTCCTACTGTACAGCACAGGGAACTATATTCAATGTCTTATAATAACCCATAATGAAAAAGAGTATATATATGTATGTATAACTGAATCACTATGCTGCGAACAGAAACCAGCATAACATTGTAAATCACCTATACTTCAATTTAAAAAAAAATAGCACACAGCAGCAGCGGGGGACCGGCTGAGTCTTGGGAGGATAAAGCATACACGGAGGCTCAAGCCATCATCGTTTGGGTGACAAAGGTGCGCTAAGCACAGAACATACTCAGCTTGGGCTTAGCTATTTTCTTTACACACGAATCATTTCCCTCCCCATGCTCATCTCAAATGATTTGGTTGAAACCGTTTCCAAGCCAATTCTAAAGAGCAGAACCTGAACAGATTGGAAACCTCTGTACCTAATCGCCAAACCCTGGCATCCCATGTCAGCCCACCCAGTGAACAAATCAGAGTTCTTGTGCTGACTTTTACAAGATTTTTCCCCCTGCATAATGCCTTTTTTTTTTTTTTTAACTATTTTGTTCGTTTTTTTAATGGACGAACTGGGGATTGAACCCAGGACCTCATGCATGCTAAGCATGCGCTCTACTACTGAGCTCTCTGCCCCCTCCTCCCACATTCTGCCTTTTAACACAAAGAATATGAAAGAAAAAAAATGGGTGGAGTCCAGCCCAGTTATGATATTATTTTTTTCACCAGATGCAAATTATTTCTCCATTATAAATTCAGTCCTGAATTATGCTTTAGTGGGAGAACTGGCTGTGAGCTTTATTCCTGGAGGAAGCCCCTGAGATGCCCCATCCCTTGGCTCAGCTGGAGAGCGGGAGGCTTCCATGTGGCTGTTCAGCCTTTGCCCGAGTACATTTCCAGACGCTGCCCCAGCAAAAAGAAAGCAGACGGAAAGTCACCGGATGCATGTCTAATGCGCAAGGGAAATGTAAGCTACTGGAATAGGAGTAGGATGAGTAACAGGGAGAGAAGGAAGGTGGCACGGCCCACTTGGAACCTGGGGAGGAGGCACCGCTCAGCGCAGAAATCGGTGCGTTTCACTGGAGCGGTGCGCCGGGCATGTTCCTGCGACTGAAAGAGGCTGTGTAAGGCGGTGCCACAGGCTGATCCGCCTGCTATTTATAATTCCTGAGCAATGTTTGATGTTTTGCCACCAGAAAAATAGATCGTGGGCATGGTTCACTGACAAACAAAATTAAACATTTATTTCGTTCTCTCTGCTGAATAAAGCGTCACAACCACCTTTTGTATTTTTTCCAATGAGACCAGGTGGAACCTCCGTCCCTAAGAGGTGCTCAAATTGCCCTTAGACCTTGTTTTTGGAAAGTGCAGCCGGGGGCCCTTCACGAGGCTTTCTTGGCCACAATATGGAGGAGGCGGCAGAGGTGACGTTCACATGTGCCCTCGTGTCCCCGCCCACCCCCTCGGGGAGCCAGAAGCTGACCCCTGGCCCTTCTCTGGTCTCTCGGTGCCTCAGCAGGAACGCCTGTCCTTGAACGGGGTTCGCCTGCGATGGGAGACGCTGGCATTAAACAGAGTACCCTTCTTTTCTTAGCTCAGCTCCACGGAGCTGGCCGCACTGCACCTGGGGGCAGTGGCGACGTTTTCCCATCACTTCTGGAGAGAGTTGCAGAATCCTCTAGGGGCGAAAAGTCCGCAGCTTGAGGAAAGGTATGGACATCCGCCAAGGAGAAGCAGGCTTCTGGGAAAGCGTGTGCTCTGAGTCACCCTGGCCCATTACTGGTGATCTCTGTCCCCTTTCCTCTCCCCTATCCCTCCCCTGCTGCGTCTGACACTGGGGTTCTTCCTCAGCCGAGGAGCCCTCGGTGCTGGGGGACCCCTGGGAAGAAGGCTGAACCCCTGCCCTCAAGAAGCTCCCGGATTGCAGGATAAGTGGTCAGGGTAATGCTAGCGGCCTCACTGGTTCATGCAGGGGAACAGAGCCAGAGCACCACGCCAGGAAGAGGGCGAGGAGACCAGAGCTTCTCCAGGATGGGTGACACCCTAGTGCCTATGACAGTGCCCTGTGGACACCAGGCCCCCAGGTTTTGTTTCGCTGAACTGATCGGGAACTTTCCCTCTGCCCAAGCACTCCCTCCCACGGTGCCCCTGAGGATGCGAAAGCCATGATCTGAGAAGGCATCAGTGGAAGGGTTCAGATTCTGTAGGTGTAAGTTCTGTCTCGACCACCACCCACCCTTGTGAAGTCAGACACGTGATTTATCTTCGCTGCATCTCTTTTTTCACCCACAAAAATGAGAGGACTTCTCTAGGATCCCCAACTTTGAAACCCTACACCTCTAAGTGTTAATGTGAAAGAAATCCAGGACTGCTGAGAAGGCAAAAAAAGCAATGAGTGTAAACACGCCTTTAAAATCCTTAGCCAAGGGTCAGGCGTTTCCATGGACACGGAGTCCCTAAACAGCAGAAAAGACAAGCAAGGTCCATCAGGCCTCCTCCAGGCATCCTGCCACATGTTCCACGTGAAGAACAAGAACCTCGAGTCAACTCTGCTTGAGCCTTCATCACTTTTTTTTTAATGTTCTTGTTAAGCTCCGCCCATCATTTGCACACACATGGTTGTGTATTTTGCAACGGGGACTTGGCAGGATTTTCTGCCACATACTCTGATGCAGTAAATGAATATGTTATGACTCGCCAACCACTGATGTAGGGGGAGAGGCTGCCTTTGGGGGATTTCAAATGTGACTAAACATTACTGGAAATACCCAAACCGAGCCCCACTGATTCTGATTTCGCACCGCTGAACAAATCTGTATGTGTGCCCATTTTTTTTTTCAGATGAAAAGAGACAGTGATAAAAATCAGTAATCTAGTAACATACTTAAGACAGATATTTAGAAATGGCTGGGTTTTGTTTTTTTATTTTTAATTTTCAATTTTTTTTTTTTTTTTTTTTTTTTTTTTTTTTTTTGCTGGGGGAGGAAATAGCTGGGTTTTGATTGTATGTAGATGACCATTGTGGGCTGAAGTTTTCACAGTGACTTAGCAAATGTTTTCCAACCTCTTGCCAGACTAAACCCCTCAAGAAATGACTTCCAGGTCAAACCTTTTAAGAAGTAGCTCTTATTTCCTGTCCTAGAGTGGTTCGTTTCTTCCCCTCCTCGGTGACTCTGAGATGTAACTGGCACCGCTGTCGTAGGTCGGACCTCATCTACAACGCGCTACGTCGGGTGCGGCTGGTGCAGGGCGGCGATCACCCACCTTCACCATCAGCCATGCTGAGTTCTCTTCTATCAGAGTTGCCCACTGGTGGTCCAGGCAGAAAGTCAGTCGCTAAAAGCCCAGGTTGAGGAGGTAGGCTTCCTGAGTTTTAATCCAGATTGACCATTTTAACTTTAGAAAATATTTGTCAGCGTGCCTTCAAGCATCTCACCTCCTCCATCTGCCTTCCCGCTGTTTCCGAGTCTCTTTTTACTAGGATGTCGGTGCCCCTGTGTCTGCTTCCCTGCAGCTTAGCTCGTCTCTCAGTCTTTCGATTTATCCCTTCCCAGTGCTTCTAGGGAAGTTCTTTGAGTCAGTTTTTCATCTTCCTTTTCCTTCAGCTGTGTCAGTTCTGCTGTTCCACCATCCGCTAAATCTCTTATTTCAACAATTGTGTTTTCAAAGTCAGTACTTCAAGCTGCTGCTGCTTTATAACTGCTTGGTCCCGTGGCACTCCCCCATCCTCTCCCGCATCTCTCTGTTGACGTTGATTGTGCCCATTTTACATTCTTGATCTGTTCCATGTGTCATCCTGCCTCCCCCGGGGAAGTCCCCCCTGGTTTTCTCTCTTCCATGATCCTTGAAGTCCTCACATCCCTGACCATTTCCCCTATGACTTTATCTTTTATCCTCTTCAGACTAACATTTGCTTCAGCTGGTACCTCTACCTAAAGGAGATGGAAACCTCAGATCTCGCTTCTGTCCTATTAGGAATGGGCTCAAGTCAGATAGCTTCTAGAATAGTAAGTGGATTTTTTTTTTAACTTTCTATTTTGAAATAATTGTAGATTCACAGGATGCTGCATAGATAGTGCAGAGAGGTCCTGTGTGCCTGGCACTGAGTTTTGCCCATTGGTTATAGCTTAGGTAACCAGGGCACCTCAATAAACAAAACAAAAACAGGAAATAGGTGTTGGCACGCCAGGTCTGTAAGGACCTGCTCCACTTTGATAATGGCCTTGCCCTTGGGGGGAGGTATGGAAATTTCCAGACCTGCCAACCTCAACTGCTCTTACCTACTGCCCTCCCATCCTTGCTGGGCTTCTGAGCCTCCTGGGGGCAACCTGATCTTGCCATGTCCAGCTGGCTTTTGTGCTCATGATAGCAGTGGGGTGGCAGGGATCCTTTCAGAGAAGGGAAGAGGATACAACCAGGAATTTGCTCCCATCCCCTGTCCCCTTTTTTAGCCTGTAACCCTCGCTCTCTCCAGTTCACCCTTCACCCAAGCTCATCTTCCCACATGAGGGCTTAATCACCAGTTGTCTCTCCAGGTTTCTCCATGGTTCGGTCCCTTGCCCCTGTGCTGAGACACCTGGGGCACAGTCAGATCTCCAGCTCGGTTAATAAGACTGAGGCAGAAGTGGTCTGGAATTGCTACACCTCCCAGCCCCCTGCCTGACCCCCAGTCCCTGGCCCCGCCCCTTGTCCCCCTCCACCAGCTCAGCCATTCTGGTGCATCACCTTAGCCCAGCACCTGCCCCTCAAAGGTAGCTGGTGACGCTTTGTCATCTACATCACGAACAGAAGATTTTCAGCCCCGCTCACAAACAGGTTTCATCCTAATACCCCAGTCTTTTATTTCTCCCTGTGAACTTTTCCTTTCCAGTCCCCGAAACCAAACTCACTTGATTTCCCCTCCATTGTCGGTTCCAGCTCAGGACTACCCTTTAGTTCTGTTTGCCTGAGTCCGCCCGCCAAACCCCCAGTTGGGATTGCTCTTTCTGTCCCGTGAGTTCCTAAAGCAAGGATTCAAGCAGCATTAACTGGGGACAGGTCACTGACTGCTCCCGATATCTTGAAATGTCCTCAGCTAGATGACACAGTCCTTGGGGGAAGAAGTCTGTCTTCTGACGTGTCTCCCGTGAACGTGATGTTCCGCACCACAAGGGAAAGCTATTTTTGGGGGGGGGGTTCCCTTTCAATTAAAAAAAAAATTTTGTTAAAATACAGTCAGTTTACAATTTTGCATCAATTTCTGGTGCACAGCATAATGTTTCAGTCATACATAGACACATATACGTTCCTTTTCATATTCTTTTCCATTATAGGTCACTACAAGTTATTGAGTGTAGCTCCCTGTGCTAAACAGTAGAAACATGTTATTTATCTATTTTATATATAGTAGTTAGTATCTGCAAGTCTCCACCTCCCAATTCATTCCTTCCCACCCACTTCCCCCAGGGGTAACCGTAAGTTTGTTTACTGTGTCTGTGAGTCTGTTTCTGTTTTGTAAATACGTTCATTTCTGTATTTTTTTTAATTCTACATATGAGTGATATCATATGTTATTTTTCTTTCTCTTTCTGGCTCACTTCACTTAGAATGATGATCTCCAGTTCCATCCATGTTACTGCAAATGGCATTTTTTATTATTTTTTATAGTTGAGTAGTGTTCCACTGTATAAATATACCACAGCTTCTTTATCCAGTCATCTGTTGATGGACATTTAGGTTGTTTCCGTGTCTTGGCTGTTGTAAATAGTGCTGCTGTGAGCACTTGGGGTGCATGAGTCTTTTCGAATTCGAGTTCCCTCTGGATACATGCTCAGGAGTGGTCATTGATTGACGGAGACCTTCAGTGAATTTCACAGCTCATTCTACCATTCATACACATACTTTCTCCGCACGTCTGGAGGCCAGGTAGGGTTCAGCTCACTCACTTCCTTTCTGCTCTCTCAGCATTATGCCCAGTGCCAAGGTGTGTGAGGACTATGTATACCTTCACTTCTTCAAGTCAAAGCCATGAACAGGTGCACGCCTTCTCTCTGTCATCTCATAATAAGAACCTCGAATAGCAATAATTCATTTGTTGTGTCCTGAGCTACAGAAAGCAGTGCCCTTCTGGAAGGGGTGTGTGTGTGTGTTTGTGTGTGTGTGTGTGTGTGTGTTTTAGAGAACACAGGCTGAGTGGAATGACCTTGACTTATCAAAGTCAGAGCCCAGAAAGCAAACAGGACTCATCCCAGATGGGACTGAGTTGGCCATTGTTGCTCTGGAACCAGTCTCATTACTTGAGATCCAATCTGCCGGCTGCCATGTTACCCTTCATTACTTGGGAGCATCTTAAATTTGCAAAACAATTGGAAATGCTAAAGTCCAACCATCACGATTACTCACAAAATACTTTCTTCTTGGAAGTTAACTCCTGAGTAATGTAAGTTTTCCTGTTCTCTGTCTCGATCCCTGTTGTTTCAAAGTAGACATAGAACATCTACATGTAACTACACGGGCTTCAAATGCTAATACATTGCAGCAAGGATCTTACTTCAAAATCATACAGTACGTGAAACTTTAAAGTCTTGTTAACTGAAAATCACAAGCACACAGTTGCATCAGTCATTTCAGTCTCTGACCTCTGAGACGTTTAGCCTTGTCAGATATTTATAAAGTTGGGAAATTTTCAGTGGTGTTATGTAATGGGAAAGAAGGAACCATTTGGAACTAAGCAGCTAAGATCTTGTTCTGATTACTCTCTAGCTGTGTAATTTGGGGTAGATCCTGGAACTCTCATAGATCCATTTTCCTGTTTTGGAAAATGTGAAAAATAATTCCTATTTCATGGGATAGCTGTGAGAGTTAAACCAGATCATAAACGTGGAGGTGATTAAATAGAGCACTTTGTACCCTGGAGATTATTGCACTTCTGTTTGTCACCATCTCTTTTCTTCATTTGAAAAGCCATAGCACTGAGGTGGGAGGGTGTAGCTCAGGGGTAGAGCACGTACTTCGCATGCACGAGGTCCTGGGATCAATCCCCAGTACCTCCATTAAAAATAAAGTAATTAAATAAACTTAATTGCCTGCCTCCCCCAAAAAATAAATAAAAAGGTATCCTTAAAAAAAAAAGTCATAGTGCCAAATGTATGCATGGTTTTAAATTAGGTACCTTAATAGATCAAGAAAGAGCCCCATTAAAAACAGTTATATTTTAATTAATATTTCATAATTCACTGGATCACTGTCTCTAATACTCAAGGATGCTGGTTTTACATGAACTGATATAGTTCACACAGTCAAAGCACTTAGTTCCCGGGATGCTGTCTAGAAATGTTGACTGAAGAATAAGCCAGTAAGCAGCGGCACAAGCAGAAAGAGGCTTCCTGGCTGCCAGGTGGCGGGCTTTGGTTGCGTAAGTTTACCCCGGGCTTTTCCTGTTGGGTTCCACGATACTTAGAGAAAGACCTCCTCCTTTGTGCAGAAACCACTTCAAAATTCTCTTAGAAAGGTGAGAAGAGTATAAATATTTTCAAGGGTAGGAGGAAGGAAATTCTGTATCTTCATCAATCACGCATACCAAGCTAAGCGTCCAAAGTTTTTTAAGGAAAATACTTTGTAAAACTTCTTTAAGAAATTCCTGTGAAAGAATAAAAAGAAATTACATCTCAAGAAGGGAGATAAAGAAAGAAGAGGTATGTATTCAGTGTTGAGAGTAACTTTATACACAGAATCTTTGGAACAATCTCTCTACCCTTTGCTTATTTTGGTTATTTGGACTTCTCTAATAAGCTATCATGAGGTCTTTCTAAAATTATTACAAGGGAAAATTAAAAAAAAAAAACACTTTTCCACTATCTCATTTGTTGGCAAAAGAGAAAGAAAACAAAGCAAAGACATCTGGTAAAACTGTCGACTGTGGTTAGGTATCTCCGATGGCCTGTTAGGTTGTTTCAAGGCACGTTTTATTTAATTCTACTGAATGCTATTGAGCTGCTCAGACCAGAACTGTGCGTTCTGTTGTGTTTCCACGTCCACCATCGCAATTCAGTAACAGTTAGTAACGAGTTACCATTTATCGTTTACAATAGGCCACGCACTGCGTTAGCACCTTTGCGTAGGTTATGTCCTTAAGTCTCCAAAATGGCCTTTGAAGCAGACACCATCCGTGTTCATACTGTCTGGTGTGGAAAACTGAGTGGTCGTGCCCAAGGTCACACAGCCAGTAAGAGGAGGTTCCAGGTCACGCGGGTAAGCAATGCAGAAAGCACGCAGTCAGACGCCAGCTGATGGTGGCTTTGACGGGGATATAGGAACAGCATACTTATTTATAAAAAGTGACCTGCCCCAGGACTGTCTTCTTGTAGACGTGAGTAAAAAACCTGCCAAGGTTGAAGCTTTATTGCACGTATAGCATCTGATTAAATAGTTTCCGATAGCCAAATTAAGCCTGTACTAAGAACTGGGCACTCAGATCGAGCTCTAATCAGTCATCTATATTCTGACATCATTTTACTTTTGAGCAGCTAAATTACTTTGGGGCCTGGAAGCTCAGACAAGGGACTAAAGAGAATCTCTCGCATATTTAATATCCAATGATTAAAAGGTGAAATAGCCTTGACCTTGAATTCTCTCACCGTTTGGGTTATGCCCCGAACATTACATTTATGCTGTATTTTTGTTTTGTTTTGGTGTAAGGCAAGAAACTCTTATGGTCAGTGCCTATCGAGCTGCTGTGGTCAAATATTTATTAAAAAGTGCCTATTGATTTGCAGATTATGACCGACCACATATGAACCCTTCTTTCCAGTGACATTCTTATTTAAGGTATTGATTAAAGGCTTTTCATGCAGAAAGCATTTTTCTTGTCAGTTCAGTTACGCTGGCTTTTGTAATAAGCTAATTTGATTTCCTTTTTTAACCTTTGTTTGATTAGAGGAACAGACATTTGCATTAAAATTCAGGAGAGATGAAGTCTGTCATCGATCCTGACTTCCTCGTGGACCTCTTGTGCTCCGCGAGAGATGATTTAGAGAATGTCAGGAGGCTCGGAACAACCATAATGAGACAGGGAAAAAAAAAATCACTTCAGACTTACAAACCAGTGAGGGCTTATTTGACAGAAAGGGCAATTGCGTTGAGTGGATACGTTCTAGAGGAATCCAATTCAGGAAGTTCAAGTTTGTTCTTTTAGGCCAAGTCGTTAAGAGATCTGTGAGGTGAACTGACGTTAATAAAGTACTCCCCAGTTGCACCAGAACATTTCCAGACATCTGAAGAGGTTAAAACATATCCATTGTTAGTTGCCACAAAGGAAGACTGAAAGTAAATTCTGATGTTTATAGCATGTTCCTGGTGAAGCACCAACCTCAAGACAAGTTTGTGATTTAACCCCTACCGCTGTGTCTGAGAACTGTGGAGATAAAGCAGCAATGGCAGCTCGGGTCCTCCCCCCTGTGCACCCCAGGACTGTTTGGTCCTCTTGCACAATAACACTCAAAGCTATTTGCAAGGTCTTAGAGCTGCCCTTGACTCTGGATCCTTTTCCTAGATGGGAGTCACTGGGGTTTGTGGCCTCAGTAGCTTAGATCCATTGCTTATTCCTGAAATCACCTCCCAAGGTCTTTATCTGGATCTTTTCTGGAAATGGAGGTTCCTTCTGTTTTCTGAGGAGTTCCACTGGACTTGGGATTTTTAGCTCAAGAGGAATTCGCCTACGATGATCCAAGGGATGTGTATGAAACACTCAGTGAGATGCACGAAGTCTATAGTTTTTGCTATAGTTACTCCAACATTTTCATGATGCAGGAGTTAGAAAAACCAAAAGACAAGACAAGTGAACAACTTGTAAGCAATTGGTTGCAAAATTTCTGGTTCCCAGTATAATAGGGAACTCTCCCAAGTCCACTGGATAAATTCTCACAATTCTAGGTCGCTTGGAAGAATGTTTAGGGTCAGCAGGCCATTACTAAAATTTCTTTCTTTCTCTGGAAAAGTCATTGAGTATACTTACTGAAAGTAACTTTCCATTATCCATTGTTCTGACAGTGGCTAGTCCCAAGTGTCCAGATTCCACAGCTTATATTTGACTCTTTTTATTTTTTATTTAGTTAGTTATTTTTTTAATGGAGGTACTGGGGATTGAACCCAGGACCTAGCGCATACTAAGCATGCCCTTTACCACTGAGCTATTTCCTCCTCCCACCCCCATCCACTATCTTTTTATATTAATGTTTTAAATTAATCTAAATTAATGTGTTTCTCCTTTAAGCTAGCAGAAGCTCAGACACTAGGAAACCAGCTTCTTAAAAACTCAATGCAGTTTGGAAGTGAAAAATAGTTGGCATTTGTTATTAGAGATACATCTAAGTGTACAACTATGATGCAACTACACATATTTTAAGGTCTGCAGATGAAATGAGATTGTTCACATGAGAAACATTTCTAAATTAACAAAATATGATGACTGCAAATACTTTCAAATTCCATAAAGTTAGGTTCTTTGACAGTAACGATGGCACCATCTTATTTGATGTCTAGCAAATAATCGAGATGAAAAATGTTCCACTTACAGTACCAAGTTTCCATACTGTCCATGGTATGGAAGTGGAATATCCATAAAACATGGCAAAAGAATTTAATAGAAGTATTTTCATATGTCCCATATGGGCAAGTCATTAGCTGTTCTTTCATGTTGTGAACCCAAAAGTATCTTTATTATATTTTATATGGTGTTAAAATCAATAAAATGTAATATAAAATTCATCCGGAGGATGGTATATTTACACATTCATAAGGCATTTTTAGTTGAGACATTATGTGGACTTTAAATTTAACAACAATGCGGCTGGGCTTCTAGCTGTGCTGTTCCGTCCTTTCCAGTCCAGGATCCCGGCACCTGGGAAGGCCATCAGACTCATCCCAGCGGAGGCCTAGGGGCAGACACATCATTTTTTTTTGTCTTTAGCTGCCCTTCAAGTCCACTAAAGAGATTTCCTTATCTCCTAACAAAGATTTTACTAGAGCGTTTCATGTGCAATTCATCAGAATAGCTGCCGAGACGTTCAGATTTGTTTTAAAAAGGTAGGAGCCTGGTGGCAGACAAGCTTGAGGTTTAAAAAGCCTGATTTTGCCTGCTTTTCATTTTCCCCGTGGCCTCTGCAGTCTAGTTTATTGGTAACTGCCATGTTACTATTCCTGTCTCAACTGGCTCCTCATTACTCAAAGCCAATAATACTTGCTAAATATGACTAATAGCACGTGGTAGGTCACCAAGTTCACTGCTAACCTTCATTCCAGCTCCAAATGTTTTCAAGGTTAATAGATTGATTTTTGAGCTGAGATAGGATGCATTTATAAAATGGGAGAAAATGAAAACTTTGGCATCGCCAATATGCGGCTAGTTTTAGATGATTCATTTGTTACATTTGGAATGTAGCCATGAAATTCATTTGATATATGTCACATGGTTATAGTCTAACCCAGACACTGGGAAATAAATTAATGATACATTTTTAACACTAGAGGATTTTACACACACACACACAACTCATAATCCAGGATGAGAGTGAGGGCGCTGTAACTTATTGATTATTCCCGCTAGAGGATATCACGTATGTAAGACAGAGCCTAACCACTTTCAAAGATTGAGACTACACTAAAACACAGCTCGGTTAAAGCTATAAATCTAAGAGGTTAGTTGTCAATTGTGTCCTTCAGTCTCCTTGCTTGGAGGAAGGATAGATGAAAATCCTGACCTTGTCTCTGTTCTGTGCTTCCTGCATTTTGTGGAGCCCAGGTTTGAGCCCACAGAAGTCCCCTGTTTTGCCCACAAAACCTTTATTGGACTTGACAAGGATGCCAAGGTCCCAGAGAGACCTTTATCAGCAGGCTTTCTGATCCATCCAATGCCTACTCTGGATCCGTTCCTACAATCTGTTCCTGAGCTTGGATTTCAACTCCAGTTTGGTGAGTTTGGGGAGTCCTGGCCCCTGGCCCACCAGGCAGAAGGCAGCATCTCCTGGGAGGGTCTTCCAGGTCTCAGCAGGCTTCCTGGTCCTTATTAAGAACAAGTCACCAAGGCCCGCGGTTTCCTCCTTTCACATGTTGTTCAATTCACTCTCTCTCTTGATTCCACCAGGGCTGGATCACTACCTGCCCCCTCTAGCAGATCGCCTTTAGTTTCATGCCCTTCCCATCCCACTGCCTGGTTAGTTGGCCCAATCACAGTGAACGTCATGGCGGTCTTCCTCCGGAAACGTCTCCAGTGACCTCCCCTTACCTACCGAACTGCACACAGCCCCCTTGGCCTGGCTGTCCAGGTTTCCCACCTGTTGCCCCACATCCCTGCTCCCTTGTCCTTACAGAACAAGGATCCGTGATCTGCCGTCGACTTAGCTCTCCCTGTACTGACTGTGCGAACCTGGGCCGGTCACTTCATCTAGCCGAGCCTCCCTATCTCACCTCTGTACACAATGAAACCTTCCTTATACGTCGTTGGGAGGAGCGACCACACGGTGCGGAAGATCCCTGACATGCTCCATGCCCGTGGCCAAGCTCCAGGCACTCGCAGGAGGGCCTGTCCCCTGCCTGCAGGTCTCAGCACCCTAGGAGGCTCTGGACCTTGCAGCTCCCTCTCTCCTGCAGGCCGTGTCAGTTTCCACTGTGATGAGGACGGATGCATGCCTGGCCACATCCTAGTTCTTATCATTTCCTGGTTTTTCAGGGGTGAGAGTCTCATCTTTCTAACTAGATTACAAGCACAAGGAGCTGGTTCTCTGCTGCTTCTCGGCCTTGCCTGCTCCCTATATCCGGTATTCCTTGCCCCAGGTATTTCTGGGGCCTTCGGGATGTGTCTCCAGGGTCCATTCATCGTTCCCATGTGTGGTCTCCAGTCTCTGCTGAGCGTCGTAATGCCTGTCAAAGAGAACTCCATCCTCCTCCATGGTTCCCATGCTGCCTTCACCCAGCGTTTCCACGGGCGCTGTCACCCCCTCGTCCCCCCACACCTGCCCTCCCTGGAGGCTGTTGCATCCACTGACTGTCATCTCATTGCACTGGGGCCCCCAAGTCCTGTTCCTTGTGTTCCCAGTGTCTCAGGAGAGTTTTTAGGAAAACAGCCGTTAAAGAGGGAAACATTTTTCATGAGAGATGAGTTGATTGGAAAAGAGCAGAGTGACAGGTTCAGGATCCCCTTATACTGACTGGTGAGCAAGGCCGTGTCACTGGGTTAAGCCTGCGGACGTGGTGGCCTCGTCCCTGAAGCTGAGTTTGCTTGCAGGAGCCCTCGGTGCCTCAAGCAAGTAGACGTCTACTGAGCCCCTTCTCCCAGGTCCCCGGCCAGGGCTCGTTCCCAGCGCCAGCCCCAGCCTGGCGCATCTACATCACCTTCCCTGGCAGCACTCTGCCCCCATGTGCAGAAAAATCAGCTGAACATCAGCCGACCGACTGTCCTAGTCAGCAGCATCCAGGAAGCAATTTGGGGCATTAAGCTGACTCTGTCCTATGGAATTTTATTTCTATTTTTTTGTAATTTTTATTTAAATGTAACTTTAAATCCTTTCTTTTTAAGATTTTTGGGGGGGAGGGGAGGTAATTAAGCTTACTAATTATTTATTTAATTTTAATGGAGGTATGGCGGATTGAACCCAGGGCCTCGTGCATGCAAAGCATGCACTCTACCACTGAGCACTGAGCTATAGCCTTCCCTTGCCCTATGGAAATTTTTTTAATTTTTAATTTACTTTAAATTTTTTAATTTAAATTTTTTAATTCAAATTTTTAACTATTTTTTATTCCTGTTTTGGATTCTTTTTCTCTTATTTGTCCCCCCCCCCCTTTTTTTTTTAATAAAATTAAGACACGAGGGAAATAACATCTGTGGTTTGAAATGTGCCTCTCAGGGACCTGACAGGGCAGCTGAGTTTAAAAACCAGGTTGGAGAGGACTGACCTGCAAAAGCATATGTTCAAAGAAAAATTGATTTTTTTTTCTTTTTTTTTTTTTTTTTTTGCACTTTAGGTTGCAAACACCAGAATATTTCCCAACCCGAGAATGAGGAGGCAGCTGAAAGAATCTTGCTTGGGATACTTTTGAAGCGACAAAAGTTCTGCTGGCCTGAGAATTCAAGCCGCCCCCTCACCGTTTTGGTGCCATCGTTGGCTGCCCTGGTCCACGTGAGCCTCGCCTGTGGCCCCGACACTCCCCTGTCTTGGGTTAAGTGCCCCTAACATCCCTGAGAAGACCAAAGCCATCCTTACAGGCATCAGTGGTGCCTTGGTGCTGGAGGCTGGTTACGCTCTGGTGCCCGGGCCTGCAGGAGTCTCCTCAGTTCTGGAAGACGCGTGAGAGAAGGGGAGGGGTAGTTTGAAGGAAATAAAAAGTGAAGGAGGGAAAGCTAAGTACTGTTTCCTTATGGCTGAGCCTCTGGTTTTTGGTCTCCTAAAGGCAATGGCTTTACCTGGTTACTTTCAGGTTTTCAGATCTGTATGACACCCCACACAAACATGCAACCAGGCAGGGGCACACACACACCCTATTCGAGTTGGGGGCAGCAACGCTGTGGAACCGAATTTCCAGAGGATATGATATATGGCCGAGAAAATGGCACAGGACATTAGAACCAGGGGTGACCTTGGAAATCATTGAATCCAGTTTCTTCAATTTGCAGATGAAGAAACTAAGGTCTCAAGAAATATACTGACTGGATAGCACTGGGAACTATAATCAGTGTCTTAAAGTAACCTATACTGGCCAGAAAGAAAAAGGAAAACACCACATGATAGCACTTATATGTGGACTCTAAAGAAAAAAAAAAAAGACAAATGAACTTATTTACAAAACAGAAACAGACTCACAGACATAGAAAACAAACTCATGGTTACCAGAGAGTGAAGGAGGTGGGAAGGGATAAATTGGGAGTTTGAGATTTGCAGATACTAACTGCTACATATAAAAGAGATAAACAACAAATTTCCACTGTACAGCACAGGGAACCATATTCAATATCTTATAGTAACTTATGGTGAAAAAGAATTTGAAAACAAATATATGTGTGTTCCTATATGACTGAAGCATTGTGCCGCACACCAGAAATTGACACAACATTGTTAACTGACTGTACTTCAATAAAAAAGATAAGAAAGAAATGAATGAGTTTGTTCAAAGTCAGGGAGATGCTTGTGGTGAGGGCAGGAATTGGTACCCAGGCCTCTCTAACATCTACCTGGCTTGTTGCACCTGAACAGCTGTAATCATTTGCCCAATTTGGGGGCTTAAAACTAAGCTGCTTTCCTGACCCTGATGCTGTGCTAGGATATTTGCAAAGAGCTAGCCTGCTCAGCTAGCGTGCTTTGTGGCTTCCACACCTCCTGTGCTTATCCATAGGTTGCACAATAGCTGAAAGACTTCAAAGAAATATAATGGACCCTTTCCTGATTTCCAGTGTTCAGTACTTCCATTTTTGGACTGTCTCTCTTTCTCTCCCTCCGTCCCCCTGCCTTGGCCCCACTTTTGTCGAGGAGTCAGCTCTGAAGCTTGCAGTTGGAGTAACTTTAAGCTCTTGTCAGAAAGCACATGAAAAGCGGGAGGAGGAACCCCATTCGCCACTGCCTGAGAGTCCTGGTAAATCGCCTGCTTGTTGCTTTTTGCTGTTTCATTCCATAAGCTCATCCCTCTGACACTCACCTTGAGCAGAAACTTACGGAGACAATAGACAAACTTGGCAGAAACCAAAGAGGAACTGTCATCAAGGAGTGGTTTAACAAAGTGGACGTAGCAGACAAACGGCAAGGCTGCCTGTTCAGTCATGAGGATGGAAACATGTCTGAGACTCAGTGTACGAAAAGGAAATTTAATAGGATGGGACAAGTCACTTGAGCACCTATTTCCTTGAAAATTGGATGTGCTGGTGCCCATCACTCACAGTCTGCAAACACTCTCCGGGCAGAAAATGACCTCATCTCTTTCTTTAAGGATTGAGGCAGCAGACCTGGATTGATTTGGAACAGGACTAGGGGCTGTAAGTAGGGCACTGACCGCTAGGGCATTGCCTTAGAAGGTCTGGACAGAGGCGGTAGGGAGTCAGAACCAGGAGAGAGAAGATGAGAGAGATTGTGAGCAGCAGCACGTGAAATCAGGGCAGAAAATGAAAAATCTGCATAAAAGATGAACTCATTTTACCCTGAAATTTGCTAAGCCTAGAGTCATAAATGCCTCTTCATCTTGTAATCCATCCTGGTCATGGAAAAGTTTGTTTGGAACTGTAGCTGTCTGTGTTGATGTGGGTCAGGTGGAAATTCAAGCTCATTTATGGGGGAAGAGGGATTCAGAGTAACTTCAGCAGGCAGGGCTCAGCTCCCGGCTTCATGGAAGGCTCCCTTTCCCAGGACTATGCCATGAAATGTTAATATAAGCATATTTCTTTTTTGACTTTCTCCCAAACTTTAGGCTTCCTCCCTACAAATGTGACGATTGCATTTCATCAGAGACTCTTCCAGAGCTTGGTTTTACCCTTTTCCATGTACCAGAACCAGCACTGTGCCTGCAAAGAACACAGTGTCACGATTATCTTGGCCTCCGAGATGTAGTACTTTTGCTTTCTTTCAGCTTTTCTATTTCTCCAGGGATGGACGAAGCATTTAGGACATCTTTCCAAATAGCTTACAACATTTCTTACATAAAACTCAGCCTCTTTACTGGATTCCAAATTTCTAGCTGATTCTTGACTTCTGTCTGGTAAGAGCCTCTTCAGTTAGACACGGACACCCGTCAGGACTCCCAGGGGTATATCTCACTCATCTCTCTATGCAGGTCTAGCGTCCCTCCCCGGTACTGTAAAATGTGGAGGAAATCCTTGAGTGAGATGCAGCGTAGTCAGTTATAACAAAATACTCTATAGGATGTTGTGAGAGCATGAGGAATGTGGCAGTTATTTTGGCCTGGAGGACGGAGTTCAAGGGAGGGCTCACGGAAAAGAGATGTCCGGGCTGGCTCTTGTGGCGGAGGGGAAGAAAGGGCGTTTCAGACAGGAAACAACATTCACAAAGGCCCAAAGGTGTGAGGATATGTGACACATTCAAAGAATAACCAGCCCTCTGATCTGGCCAGAGAGTTAAGTGCACAGGTGAGGGGGGGGGGGGCTGGGCGGGGGGCAGCGGGCGTGAACCCATGAAACCGGAGAGGCAGTTTGGAGCCAAGCTGTGAAGGGCTCTCCACTATGACTTGACTATAACCTTTCTGTGCCCTTAAGCTCAGTATCAAAGATCATGATGATCTTCTAAGTAGCTCACCTCTCCTAATTCAAGGGACGAGGAAATTCTCAGGGGAGAATTAGCTGCTTGCACAGATGGTGTCCCCGGTGCATGGACAGATGCCAGCCACAGGCCCAGGAGCAGAAGGGCTCGCGGAGCATGTGCCGCTGCGCCAGGTTCTCTCCGACTCTTGCTGACAGCAGAGGGGCAGTGGTCCACTCATTCTCTCAGCACTGGTTGGCTACCTCCATAAGGCAGGAAACCACATTGCCTCCCCTTGCTCCTCCCAGTCCGTCCACATCTTTCAGGGTGTTGGTTGTGTTTTATGACTCTTTCCTCGAGGCCACGCTTGACTTTATTTTCACTTGATTTCATCCGTATATGGAGATATTTATTCAGGGAGTGTTTGCGGATGTGCACTCTGTAAGCTCCATGCCTCTCTGGAGACAAGTCTGAATACAATTCACAGAAAACACTTCGGACCAGACAGACCTGAGCCAGTTAGGAAGAAATAGAAGCTGTAAAAAGATGAAAAGCCAAGGATGAAGAGGAGACGGTATTTGGGATCCTAACACTGCCTGTGACGGGCTTGTAATATGTGGCTTGAATCACTTCTTTCCTGGCCATGATGCTTACCAAGAGCTGGGTCCCCTTGGAATCCAGAGGCCAGGGCTGATAATGACAAATCTTTCAGGATTTTTCCTGAAAGGTTTCCTGATCTGGGTGTAAGATTCAAGATTCTGAAGTCCTTTCACCATCTGAATCTTCAAGTCTCTTGTACTCTCGGGTCCTGGGTGAAAGAGGAGCAAAGCGCTCAGAGAGGAGGCCGAGCTTACGGAACACACTGCGCTGGGCCTGCCTTCATGCTTTCGATGTTCCTACGTTGCATTTTATGATCTCACGAGTTACAACTGGCATCAATTTAATGAATTATTTCTTGAAGAAATCCATAGCATCACTTCACAAAGCTTTATTACTGCCACATTTGAGTCTCCTACTAAAATGGTTTTTATTAAAGCCTTCTGAAAATTCAGACAAGATGGTATGGCTAGTTCCACAAAAAAGGGGGGCTCTGAGAGGAAGAATCTGGAAAAGGTTTCAGCTTTATGGAGTCAGACTCCCTAGGGTGGCATCTTGGCCCTATCACCCAGGAAGCTCTAGGACCTTGGACAAGGTCATCCGCCTCTCTACACCTCCGTGTCCTTCTCTCTCTCAAGACTTGTAACTTATCTACCTCAAGAGGCATGGAGATTGGATCATTTGTTCACAATTACCCGTTTCCTTCTCCTCTTTTTCCAGTCTTCCCTGTAGACACCATCATCACACTGATGGGGTTTGGCCACACAACTTACAAGATGGGCTGCGAGCAGGGGAGGTCTTTAGAGGCCTTGCGTGTCCCCACCAGCAATGGTGTTCTGACCCTCACCCTAAGACCATCAAACCTCATGCAGTGGCTGCTTCTTCAGCCTGGTTCTGGAAGGAGAAGACACATGGAGCAGAGCCAGGATGAGTCCAGCAGAGCTGCCAGTGTCCGGAAATTCCAGAACTTTTAGGGTTGACAGTTGAAACTCTCAGATCTCACAGGTAAAAGAGTCTCAGATTAAGACAAAGACAGAGCATAGGTCCAGACCGCCCATTGTCGAGTCTGCTGATTAGATTTATATGGCCCTGGTGAGTTATGTCAGTTGGCAAAATGCCCCTGGGGAAAGAGTAAAGGTGCAGTCATCTGAAGCTTGATGAGATCAAAGTACCAATGGGGCCATTTCTTGAGAAGCTATCTGAGGTGTGGCTGTTGACTTACGTGGACCTTACTGGGATCAGTTTGATTAAAAATGAAAGCCGTTATGTAGAAGGAAATATTACCAAAAGCACCACTCTGGATTAAAAGAGACTACAACTATTCAATTCATAAAATAACCCCCGGGCCCCCAGTCTTCTGCAGGTGTGAAGGAGTCTGAGACCGCTTCTCAGCCACAAACACCATGCTTTCCAATACTCCCTTCACAAAAGACCAAGGAGGATGGTGGAAAAGGAAGAGCTGCCCAGACGGTGGAATCGAGCACCTGGAGAACAACAGACTGAGAAGGGACTCCCAGAAAATGGAACTGGAACAAGCCAAGGAGCATCCCCTGCCGTCGAGGGGGCAGGAGGGAGCCTGCAACACTGGCTCAGTGGAATATCGGAAGTGCTATGAACCAGTGACTGGCACAGGCCTCCAGCTCTGCCTGTCCTTACTAAGGTGTCCCTACCCCACTGTACTGTATGATCTTCAGTGTCTGGGGAGAAGCGGGCAGACAGCTAACTTCTTTGAGTTCCTAGGTCTCTGCATCCAGAAGGGCAGAAAGCACACGTGATGTATAGCACCAGATTCCAGACTTCTGAGCCCACTGCCTGGTGGTTTTGAATATCTTGGGGAGAGGTGAGAGTATCCCGTGGCAGGGGGGTGATCTGGGGCCAACTGCGGTCCTTGTCCATCCCTGCCCTTGCCAACCACTGGCTTTGGGGCTGGCTACATGGCTTGCTTTGGCCAATGAGACAAGAGTGGATGGGATGTCTGTCACCACTGAAGAGATGATCTCAGAAGAACTGCAAGTTCCCACCAGCCCTTTGCTGTCCCGGAGAGTGGCTTCAACCTGGCTTTCTTAACGCATGAGCATGTTTTGAGAATTTGATGTGATCATACGTGCATAAGACAGTGCCTGGCACATCATACATTCAAAATAAATGTTAAATTCTGTCATTGGGGTCATCTCTACACCCCCATTCACCGACAACAGCTCTTGGAGCAGAATTAGCAATCTTTAATATTTATTGAATGGTTGAAGAGGAATTAATTGAAATTTACACCTTTCATAAAGTTAAATAAGGTGACTGAAATAGAGAATCACTTCACCAACCCTTATCAAGTCTAGTGAGACACCTTGTAAATTGTTAGAGATATGTTTGTTCGATCTATATTGAAGTACCTGGACTGAGAAATCATATACCAAATGACATTTTTAAAAACAACCAATTAACATTTGGGCCAGTATTTTTTGCTGCTGCAAAACATGAGAAGCAAGTTCTCCAGTAGGAAAGGGCCCTGGAACCATAAGAAGCACTTCATCAGTCATTTTGGTAGCAGATAGCAAACCTGACTGCAACTCAAGAGTCTTACTAAAGGGGCTCTACAAGAACCCCATTCCAGAGCAAGGACACAGCGTTCTTTCCTAGATTTTTAGAATGTTCTGCCAAGCTGACTCTTGGGGATATTTTTGATAAGTTCTAAGGTAATTTATTTGGGGACCTTAAAAGGCTCCTATAAATAATGGAGAGGCCATTTTAAAGCCAAAGTAATGAGGAAGGAAGGGCGATAGAAATGGACCGGAAGAAGGACGGGGGATCTATCTGGGGCGCTTTGACAATGAACATGGCTCCTTGGAAGGGCGGATGCTTTTAAAATTTGAAATGTCCCCTTGGAAATCAAAGGAGGTCCCCCAAGAGAGTGAAATGCTTTCATTCTGAGGCTTGCAAAGTTTTAAAACAGCATGAAGATGGGCATTAAGAGTTGATGTTTCTGATAGTGCTGCTGTATTACTTTTACTATTAATAAAACCACCTGAGATTTTTATAGTGAATTTAATTTAAAGCACTTTCACATCCATGTTGCCATTATTCTCCACAGCAACCCCGTGAGTTTGGCTACACAGGCTTTATTATTATCTCTATTTAAATAAACAGATAACAAAATACAGGCTCAGAGAGGTTTACGACTTGCCCAATGTCACACAGCTAATAAGTGGCAGAAGTGATTCATTTTACCTCGGGACCATGGTTCTTTTATCTCTTATCAAACAGCAAAAAAAAAAAACAAAAAACAAAAAAAACAAAAAAACAACCTTCCAGCTGACTTTCAGTATTAAATGGCAAAATAAAGATGCAGCTGCCTGTTTCTTCTGTCCTCCAGAAACACAAGAGGCAGAGGTGATTACGAGTCATGGTTCTCTCATCCATCATCCATGAGGCAAGGTGGAGACAAGGGACTGTGCACGGCGAACAGTGGTCCAGCTGTCAATCTCTGCTGGTCGAGGAGACAGAGGCTTGCTCTTCTACACGACTCTGCTGGGAGGAATTCCCCATGACTAACAAGGCTCTGTCCCCTGCCTCGCAGGCACCACCTGCAGTGGCTGGTGCAGGATGCCTATCCTGGTGAGGATGAGTGATAGCCAGGTAGAATCATCACGAGATGTAGTGTGTAGAGATACTGCAAGAGAAAAGACAAAAAGAAATGGAGTGCATGTTGGGGGAGGGGTGAAATGACACCACAGACCAGGCGAAAATTGGCATCAATTATGTCACCATGAATACACAAAAGAAAATGAAGCTATCAATTTTTTTTAAATTTTGGAGTGGGTAATTAGGTTTCAGTGATTCATGTATTCTTTTGTAATGGAGGTACTGGGGCTTGAACCTGGGACCTCGTGCATGCTAAGTATGTGCTCTACCATTGAGCTATACTCTCCCCTGAGGCTGTTGATATTTTAAATAAGAGGTTAAAGTTGGGTGACAAGGGCCCAGGGAAGATAAAGTGAAATAACAAGAGATGAAACAAACCCTCCCAGAAACATGAAGGTAACTTTGGAAGCAGCACAAAGGAGAACAGACCATGCTGAGAACCCAGCAAGGAGTGCGGACCAGAGAGAGGATGTGACGTAGAAATAAACAATGGCAGGGCTGGATCAGAGATAAAGGGTAAATACAGAAGACATAGTAATGAGATCCAGAATCAATGGGAGACCTGAATCTAAATTTTAAATGGCACATCTTATTCTAGAGAAAAAACTTACATCACATTGTCAACACTGAGACACACCCTAGTAAAGCCACTGGATAACAAAGAAAAAGAAAGATTTCCTGTCAATGTTAGCATCATACCAATAACAAAATTCAGAGAAAAAGGATATAAAGAGGAGAGTTATGTAGGTTTAGAGAGTTCCTTATCTTTCTGAGCCAGGCATCAAAGCTGAAAAACCAGTTAACACGAGCTTATTCAAATAGAAACACTAAGAAAAATAATAAAAGTCAAAGAAAATCAGCTAGTAGCAGGAACATTGGAGCGAGGAGGTGGAGATTAGTGATTCCAACATTAATATAGTAAAGAGTCAAAGAATGCTAGCTGAAGAAATAGAGATCTTAAATAATGTCTACTATATCCTTATACAAACAAGCCACTAGATAAAAATTAAAATCTTTCATATTATCAGCAAAAGAAAACACAGGGGCAGGGTAGAGCTCAGTGGTAGAGCACATGCTTAGCATGCATGAGGTCCTGGGTTCCATACCCAGTACCGCCATTAAAAATTTTTTAAAAGATAAAAAAAAAAAAAAAGCCCACATAGTGAAAAATAACAAAGCATTAATAAAAGCCAGAAGTATGTCATTAAGACAAACAGATCTGTCACATCCACTTCAACAAATTTATCCTGCAGATATCTTCATGAATGCATGAATGGCATATGTACAAAAGTGTCTGCTGCAGAGCTGTTCATAAAATCAAAAGACTGGGACCAATTTAAAAGTCTATTCATGACAACTGATTGAAGAATCTATAACACATCCATGAAATGGAATACTAGACTGCAATCTGAAAGGTTGGAGCAGCTTCAAAATCAAATCGTTCGGTTGACAAATATGGGAGCATACGACCATGTGTATGAAAAAGCATGTGCCCATGTAACACGGGAGCTGCGTGCGTGTGTGCCTACAGGGTAGGCATAGACTCGCTCTGGGAGGATGACGAAATGGGTAAAAGCATGTCACCGGGGAGGGGAAGTTGGGTCTCTAGGGGATACAGTCAAGAGGAGGAACCGTCCACCACCTGCTCCTCTGTGCTTCCTGAACTGTCATGTAAGTTAAGCAATTTACAAAAGGCAAAAGGCAACCTTACCAGTTGGTTGGCTCTGGGATGCATGTGCCAGTTTATAAAGGGGTGAGACACCAAGACAGTTTGACACAGAATAATCCCCCACCTAGAACGCCTCTGAGTGTCCGGTTTGCTTCCGTGTCCCACTGAGACATCAGGTTTCAGTTTGCTTGGAGACACGTAGAGCTTGACTTAGGAGGGACTTGAACCCAGGGATCACCATTGAACTGGGTAGACATAGTCCAGATCAGCCGCCTAATGCCTGCTTCGAGCATGCCAATCAGACACCAGGAAACTGAGTGTAATCAGAAGTCACAGTGAGACGGGGGTATGGAGGGCCAGCCCAGCGTGCCAGCCCATTGCTAAGTGCTCTTCAGTTTTTAACTTTTCTCCCTGAATGTCCACTCCCACTGAGAGCGCCCTTTCGCAGTCTTCATTTGAAGTGAGAACGCATTTCTTGCTTTGCTTCTGCTATGTGGATTTTTTCAGCTTTCTACTAATAGATTATAATCTCTAGACCCAGGCCTGAGGGACAGTTTACACAAGATTATTTACACAGTATGCTCTTCCACAATTTGCTATTTCAAGGCATGAAAGAAAGAATCACAAGTGCCTAGGAAGGAAAAAAAAAGAATTATAAAGGGCAGCCTTCCTCTTGAGAGTTGAATTTGATCCTTTAAGGCCAGCAATTCAATCTCTTTAAAGGCACATCTCTGTTCTAATCAATCAAGCTTTCATTTCCAACGGCAATAACCTTCCCTAGGCACTCAAGGAATCAGAAACTAGAGCTCCGGGCAGGAAAAGTCAATACAGAATTTTTCTACTAAGTTGACCTGGTCCTACAAACGAACCTGCCCAGGATTTTGTCAGCGGGAAATCTGATGTTCCAATATATTGTGGGATGCCAACAGCATCTACCAGCACAAATCTGTCACATTAAATGGAGAAGATGTGGTTTGCATCCAGGGAGTTGAGGAGTAGCCTTTCTGATCAATCTGAGAAAAATTGAAAATAAGCAACAGCCTCCAGTGTGTTTCTCAGCTTCTCGTCTCAGGGTCTATGGTTTTGTGACAACTGTGTCTGAGGTTAATTGACTGGATGTTCTGGGTCTTCGAGGTTCTGATCCTAGTTACTTAGCAGGTGGCTTCGCAGATGCTGTTGGTCAATAAAAGCGTTAGAAACCATGGATTTGATCCAATCCTCCATCTTCTTCATTAGATAAGCTTTGTGCGACGTGATTGGAAGATTCAGACATACACACATTGAAATTTACAATACAAGACATTTTTTAGGGATTTTTTTTTCCCAAAGGGCCACATTAGAAATTTTCTCAGGGAACATTCAAATTTCCATAAGACTAGAGAAACAGTGTCTTCGGCCAACAGATTTCAAGATCTGAATGGTCAATGGTATATCATGACGGAGTTTGTATCTTCCCGCACTGGTGTCTAGATAGTTAATAGATGTGAAGTCACGAGGCTTGGCTTTGGGGGGAGGCCCCCACCCCCACCCCATCACGGTATGAAGCAGGTAAGAGTTGGAAACCATTTGACTTTCTAAGCCTGCAAAACAGGGATCAGAATAGCCGGTCTGCCGGGAGGGCGAAGGAGATGATGTGTGCGCTGAGCTTCGCTTTCTGTAAAAGTGATGCTGTCAATACTCAGGCAGTTCTCAGCAGGAATGAAGCTGGGATCCTGGTGAGCATTCTGTCTGCATCTGCTACATTGTTTCACAGGCTACTGGTCCAATCTAATTCTTTAAATAACAGCACACGCTTTATTGACGTATGACTGACATACAAAAAGTTGTACGTTTGTTTGAGTTAACAAATTTATAATTACCAGGGGCAAGGGGGTGGGAAGGGATAAATTGGGAGATCGAGATTTGCAAATATTAACTACTACGTATAAAATAGATAAAAAGCAAATTTCCTTTATATAACACAGGAGACTCTATTCAATATCTTGTAGTGACTTATGATGGAAAAGAATATGAAAAAGAATATATGTATATATATGTATGACGGAAACACTATGCTGTACACCAGAAATTGACACATTGTAACTGACTCTACTTCAGTTTAAAAAAGAAGTTGTACATGTTTAATGTGTACTCATCTCAATGAGTCGGGAGATACGTATACACTCACGACACCATCACCACAATTTATGCAAGAAATACCTCCATCGCCACCGAAAGTTTCCTCCTAGCCTCATTATTTTTTATTTATTTATTTATTTATTTATTTATTTATTTATTTATTTATTTATTTTTGCATAACATAATGCTTACCGTCTTAGTAAAATCTCAAGTATACAGTGCAGTATTGTGAACCACTGGCTCTGTGCTACAGCAGATGTCTAAGGACCTACTCATCTGCATAACTGAAACTTTTGGGTCTAATTCTTAGCTGAAAATGCCACTATCATCATGAAACTCTTTTAGAGCTTGGTAGGAAACTAATCTTCTTTGTATGTTAACAGTATCACCCTAAGGGTAGTAATATTGCATTTCATGACCCTTTTAGAGAAGTTCTGACCCTTTCATTAGACATGCAATTATAAAAGTTGTTTTTAAAAAAAACTTGCTGCAACTGCATATTTAGATTTTCTGTGAATAATCTAAGCCTCTCTTCTAATGCTTTTTGTTCCATGAATACACATAATTATTCTTAGTCAGTAGAGTTGCTTTAACGATCTGGTTAGCAGGTATCTTCCAGATATTCATCAGGGCGAATTTCAGCAATGCTGTCTCTCTGAATTGCTTAGCTGCATGTAGATATGATATTTTTCCTTTGCTACTAAGTCCTGCTGCCAAGCCAACTGAAGTCTCCGGCTTGAGCCAGGAACATAAGCACAGTGCATCGTGGAAGGACTCCACGCTGGCAAGTCACCCGAGATGCACACAGGCTGGAAAATGAATCCATCCTGTGGCCAGAGTTGGAACTGCCTAGAAATCCTCCAACTCCTTAGTAACTCTGGTTAGGACAGCCTGGAAATGGTTGTTTTTAGTTGCTCAACACACATGAGGAGCCTGGGCACCCCAGGATACCTTTCACCAGGCAAGAAGGGGCAGGAGACAGTCAGATTCCAGTTGTTTAAAGGTATAAACAGGCAGATCAGGCACTCACGGGAGGCTGTGCCGCCCAGAATGTTGCTACTGCCAGAGAACCAGTTTGTGGTTTTCAAACAGGACAAGTGGGTGTGGGCTGAAAATGTGGCATAACCACCCAGGAAGAACTGAAATTGCCAAGCAGGAGGCAAAACTACCCGCCCTGATTATAATCTGTTGCCTGACCGCTCCCACCAACATAAGCCTGTGTCAGTTACCCATACAAAAATTAAGTTATCTATCTGAAAGCAAAGAAAGGCTCGAGGCATGACTTCATCTGTTGGGGGCCAGTCCGAGGGCAGCAGCCAAGAGGAGCCCTAGATACCGAGGAGACCCCAGCCCTCCTGTTCTGGCTCGGTCATTGACAAGAACAAGTCTTGCAAATACTCCCAGCTTCAGCATCCTTATTCATAAGCCAGGATAAACCACCCCAGCTGCATCTTCCTGGCAGAATTGTGCTGAGAATAAAGAAAACCCATCCACAAGTATCCAGGAGCTCTCAGTGTTCCCAGAAGTGTAGACCTTGAGTGGGTAAGAAAAGTATCTGGCCTGGGGTATTTCAACAACAGGTTCTGGAAGAGACAGACTAAAGCCTGTGAGATAATAGTGAAGCCATTGGACTGGCTGAGTCAGGTTTGGGACCTGGGCAACTGCTGGGAGGCCTGCTCTGGCAACACACACTGAGACTGCTTCATGCGCTTTGCTTTCTTGGGCGGTCAACTCAAGCCATTGCTCTGCAGAGTATTGTGAATGCAGCTGGTTCTTTAACGATGACAGTGTCTCCTCCCTGCTCATAGCTGTTCATCACATGATTCTGGAAGTGGAGTCTTCTTGATTCTTCCCGTTTGATTGAACATCAGTTCCTGGTCTCCAGCTTTGCAGTGGTTATCATTACATTCTTTTCATTGTTTTTTCTCCCCACATTCTGGGGTCTCAGAAGGAGAAGAGAGAGAGAAAGTGCCCAAGAAAATGTTTGAAGACATAATAGCTGAAAAGCTCTCTACCCTGGAAACAGTCACCCAAGTCCAGGAAGCACAGAGAGTCCTCCCGTAGAATGAACCCAAAAAGGAACACACCAAGACACACTGTAATCAAAATGACAAAAATTAAAGAGAAAGAGAGAATTTTAAAAGCAGCAATGGAAAAGCAACAAATAACCTACAGGGGAACTCCCATAAGGCTATCAGCTGATTTTTCAGCAGAAACTCTGCAGGCCAGAAGGGAGTGACAAGATATATTTAAAGTGATGGAAGGGGAAAATCTACAACCAAGAATATTCATTGTTTTTTTTTAACCTGTGAGTCTCTGAAGCTTGAAAGTAGTCTTGTGTGTAGAATCCATCAGTCCTTGGCTCAGTCAGTTACACTGCATGACTTTCAGCCCCTTGATCTCAGTGGCAAGGTGCAAATCCAACTCGGAACCCTAGATGGCAGGCAATAACTACTTTTCTCCATCCCATTCCCCTAAAAAAGCCACAGGATGGACAAACGAAAGCAGTATGGCTCACACATTTCTGTTTGTCCTCTAACCTCTTATTTAAAACAAAACCCCACAAAGTTTTCTACCTACATCTATGTTCATTCTGCTGAAAAAGCAAAATAAGGATTTTCAGACTATTGAGACCTGAGTGCGTGTGCTTTATTTTGTTTTTCTTAAGTTTTTTCGTTTGATTGAGTTTGTTGTTTTGCCCAGGAAGGAAACGGTGGAGGGACAAGCAATGAAAGTGGTAATGCTGGCATTATGAAGTGAGACTATCTGGATTGTAGCGCAGTCTTTATTTATTCATCATTTTTGGCAGGGTGGGGTTGGGGGAGTTCGAGTGGGAAGGACACAGTGTGGATACACAGGTGGAAGCCACGATCAGAAGGAACAGCAATGAGGTTGCTCCCAAAAGCCAAACAGCATCATCACCCAGGAGCCCGGGCCGCTATTTCAGAACAGCCCTGAGACCGCAGTTACTTTCGGGAGACTTTCAGATCATCCTTCTGCCGGATGGAAAATCAACTTAGTAGAAAGCCGCCGACAGTGGACTTCCAACCTGACTGTAGTCCTGAACTGCCCTGCAAAGTGAGGACGCTGCCCGGGAGGGAGCGCACGGGCACACCCACCCCCGCAGCCACAGGGCCCCCGGGGGCCCGGCCGGGATCAGGACCGAGGCCATGTGGCGCCGCGCGCGCCGGGGATGCGCCGGAGGGGTGAAATCGGCCCGGGGACCTGGGACGCCGCCTCCCACCTACCCTGCGGGCGGGGGCGCTGCCCACGTGGTTTCTCCCAGCAGCGAATTTCCTCGGGAAGCGCGGCTGCCGGGTGGAGCGTTATGACCATATATAGAGAGAAACTGCCCGGCGCGCACACATGCAAAAAAAAAAAAGACCAGGAGAAGCCTGAGTCAGGCGCCTCAAGTAGGAGGGACAGTCGAGGGGTTAGGACGGAAGCTGCCCTCTTGCACACATTGTTACTATCGGTGTCAGGTCGGCAGATGATTCAAAAGACCGATGGGAGGAGGGTAGAGCTCAGGGGTAGAGCGAGTGCCTAGCATGCCTGAGGGTCCTGGGTTCTATCCCCAGTGCCTCCACTTGAAAAAAGAAAAATGAAAAACCTAATTACTTCCTCCCCAAAAAGATGAAAAAATAATAAATAAAAAAAGTAAAATTGAAATTTAAAAAAATAGTTGGAAAAGACCCATCAGAACAGGGAAGTGTTGTAAAGGCCCCTGCACGCCTGGAAATCCAACCACAGGAAGAGGTGGTAACAGTCGTTACAATCCTGGAGAACTGGTGAAAAAACTGGCTCAACTTCGATTTTTTAAAATAATCATTGCTTCTACCTTTACGTCTACATTTGCTTGTTTTTTATTTAAAGAAAGCCACACATATTCTAAATAGAAAGAGTCCACTTTATGATCTGGGACAAAATCTCTGTGGCTGAAGCATTGCTGTGGGTGAAAAACTAATGCTAGATTACACGTCAGACCACCTGGCAGCCAAGTGGAGATGATTTCCAGTGTGTACAGTAACTGCTCTGATGTTTGGGATGTAACAGTTCCTGCCGACAGAAGAATAGAGCTACCAAGAATGTTGACCAGAATGGGTCCAGAAGGAGGGAAGGGACTTTAGGAGGAATGTTTGGAAACGAATCGAAAGCTTTTATATCTCTCCCCAGCTCTTCCATTTTGCCAGCGTGTGCAGGAGTTCATGTGGCCTCAGTTTTCCACTCATAAAATGGTCACAGCACCTGTTTCTACCTAGTTTTTAGTTCTCTATTAAGTTTTCCTGTGGTTATGCTCATAGAGCTTTTTGAACCTCTTGGAAGCAAAATATTCTCATTTTTAAAAAACTTTTCTTTCATGGCCTATTATGATATGATCATCAATATATAGTTTTTAATATATGTATAGTTATATTATCTGATGATAATAATCAATATATAGTTATACTGAGAGCTGAACATAATGTCTATAACATGGGAAAATTAAACATTAGCAAATAACCAGAAGGAACCCATGGGCTTATTTTTGGATTTCATAAAATTGGCCAAAAACAGCGGTGGGGGGGGGGTGTCTATTCTATGCAGATCAGCTAGGACAGTGCATCACTCATGTTGCTGAGATTAAATGAGCAAGGTAGCACAGGAAAGCAAATAATTACCCAGTGAGAGTGTCCTCACATAAAGTAATATTTTTGCAAGTTTCCAAATATATCCAGAAAATAATATTTTTCCACCAAATCGACTGGCATTTTTTTTCAATAGAAGTTAACAGTCTCATCATGGAAAATTCAAGCAATATGGAAATACAGCAAAGAAAAATGTGAAAACCCTTTATTGGTCTCACACTCCCCAGGAACCAAAGACATTAAAAATATCCTGCCAGACCTCTTTCTAAAGATACACACACACACACACACACACACACACACACACGCATCCGTATAATCAGAATGACGGTAATGGTCTGCAGTGTGCTTTCGTAACTTAACAAATTTTATATAGCTTTACAGAGTCATGTGTATAAATGAACCCCATATTTTATTGGCTGCAGCCACTGACTGAAGGTCCTACAATTTATTGACCCCATCTCCTCTTGATAAAGCCTTAGTGATGTTCCCTCTCACAAAAGTGCTGCAGCGAACGTCTTTGAATCCTTACACGCCCCTGACGAAGTGTTAGCCTCAAGGTACATGAGCTAAGACGAGTTTCTGGGTCAAAGTCAACAGACCTTAAAAATGTTGCAGTTTCAGTTTCTCTCCCTTCCCTCCCAAGCACTTATCCACCTCCTGAAGTGTACCAGCCTCCCTTTTCTGATGCCCTTGCTTTTGCGGCTGAAGCCATTCTTGGTAAGAAACGTTGGAAGTTTTACCAGTTTAACCATCATGGTATCATGATCAGTTGATCAGAGACCCCTCCCAAGTGCGTCATCTGGTCCAGCCAATCAGTTCTGTTTCCCACGGAGCAGATGAGCAGACCACAGCGCCCACTTCACTGTTAGCTACAGGACCATCTAAATACCAAGCTCTGGAAAAGCTATCTCCAGAATGCGGCTTAGACACGAGGTGCGGGAGGCGCCCTCACTCCCCTCCTGCCCAGATCTGAGCGGTGGACGCTCACTTTCCGGCAGTCCTGAGCAGGGCTGAGCACGGCCAGCGGTACCTGCAGGAGGAAGTGGGCAGGGCCCCCTCAGGCTGCAAGGCAGCCGGACTCACCAGACACAGGGGACAGAAACGGTGGCTGAGATGATGTCAGCCGGCGGGTCCTGTCTTTTTTGTTTTTTATTTTTTAATTTAAGTACAGTCAGTTACAATGTGTCCATTTCTGGTGTCCGGCACAGTGTCCCAGTCATGCATATACACACATAGATTCGTTTACATATTCTTTTCCATTAAAGGTTGTTACAACATATTGAATATAGTTCCCTGTGCTCTACAGAAGAAGTTTTTTGGTTTTTGTTTTTTAAAACCCAGTGCTTCTGTCCATTTGGTGTAAGGCGATTCTTCCAGAAGGAAAGCTAAGAATGGCCTGGTGGAAGGCGGGTCCTGTGAGGGAATACTGCAGAAATTCCTCCTCTCTCTCTTTTTCTAAACCGAGGTATATTGACATATAATATTACACTAGCTTCAGGTAAGCTACGCGATTCGATACTTGTATGTGTTGCAGAGTGATCATGACAGTAAGTCTAGTTAACATCCCCCACCAGACATAGTTGAATGTGTTTTGCTTGTGATGAGGACTTTTAAGATTGACTCTTTTATTCTCCTCTCTTGATTGATCCTTCACTAAACCAGTTTTATATGTTTTTTTCCCAGTATTGATGAGGCAGTTCTGTGCATTATTTTAAGTTCTACTGATAATCATTAGTATATTTTACCAAAGACATGTGAGCTTACGTTTCTCTATCAGAATCTAATATCAAATCGTAACTATGTCCTGGGCTTCCTACCCCAGTGGGAACCCTTTGCAAGCTTCTCCTTTCCCTTCTTTCCCTCCCTCTGTCCCTTCCCCAGGCTTTACTGAATAGTCTGAACAATTCCCCAGATGCTCTGATAATTATTTCCTTACAATACGACTTCTTTTTCATGATTACTTTTGTATCCCAACTGCAATTGCATCCCAACTGCAATTGCATCCCACCTCATTTCTCAAAACTTATTTAGATTTCACTCTAAGTTTTACTTAAGTTTTACTGAATTTTTACCGCTTACTGCCCTTTCTTGTATATCGTGTCTTTTCCTTTCTTGTGATCTTTACTCTGATTCAGTTTTTGTTTACCTGAAGTCTCTTCGCAAATAGTTACCCCAGAAGTGCACGTGGTTGGTACACTATTACATTCGAAATCTCTGAATGTCTGTGATTCTGAGTTAGGATCCTTTTCCTTGCTAATGTGTAGCTCTGGTAAAATCTCACACCTTTCACGGTTCTTGACATTAGAAATGGGCCTTTGAAAAATAATGCCGTCATTTGTTGGTGAACATTTTCAGTAGACAACCGCCCTTTCTCCAGCTCTGAAGAACTGTCTCCCATTGTTTCGTTGACTGTTCAGTCTCCAGTGTGTCCTTTTGTGCACCCAGAACTCTGACTATTTTTAAATTCGACTTCTGTCTGTTCTCCAAGACACCCTTCGTGTTTGACGGTCTCCTTCTTGTGTGTACACGCCATCCAGTTTCCAGATTTTGAAATCGTCTATTTTGTTATTCACTGTCATTATTTAGGTTTTTATTTGGGCAATTATGGCTCAGTTTTTTTTTAAAGAATCATTTCTTTTCAGAGCATTTGTTTGCTTGTCTTTTCCTGGATACAGTTCCCTCTCAAATCTCGTCATGAGTATGAACTCGAACGTCTCTCCCAAACCCTCTCCTCTCCTGTTTCCCGGGGCCCGTTGGCTCTAAAGGGCCATCTCAGAGCTTTCCTTTTGACCAGAAGATCCCATGCCTGCAGTGAGTGACTGGTTGTTGCTGCTGGGCTTATTTGCTTGACTTAGCTGGAGCGAGTCTCCCCAGCACTGGGGGAGCGCTGGCTCCAGGATCCCCCAGAAGGGAAGGGTCTGAGCCCGGACCGGTGGGCCTGAGTGAGCTTCTCCTTGGAGGGGTTGGCGGTGCGGGCAGAGAGCAGGTGCTTCCCGCGCCGGGGGTGTCGGAGAGCTGTCGGGCCTGCTGAGCCCCCTCCACCAGGCAGGCAGCCGTGGGGCAGCTGGCATCGGCGCCACTCCCCTGGCCACCAGAGAGACTGAGGCCAGCAGGCGGACTCCCTCAAACACAGCCAAGCCCGTGGCGTCCGGGGCTTCCCCTCGGAAAGCTGAGAAGACCAGGTGGGCTTTCTCCTAACCTAGGTCTCCGCGGTGGGGACTCAGTTTTCTGCCCCTGCGTAACTAACTACCCCACCTGATGGTTTAAAATCACGCACGTTTATTATCTCATGGTTTGCATGGGGCGTGGGTAAAGTGTGCCCTCTGCTTCAGGGCCACAGGCGGCTCTAGACCCTCTCCCTTGCTCATGGAGTGTTTGGCAGAATTGGGTTCCTTGCAGCTGAATGACTGAGGCCCTTATTTTCTTGCTGGGAGCCATGGTCAGTTCCTGAGGCCACCTCCCGTCTTCTGCCACGTGGCCCTGAAGGCAGCTCACGGCAGGCTGTTTGCAGGTTTCCCAGCAGCGGCAGGGCGTTGCTCTGCCTTCCATTCTCCTCTCAGTCTTGCTACAGGAGTGTCTTATAAAATGTAATGCAGTCAGGGGCGTGACTACTGCAGAATCACTTACCACGTGGCGTAACCTAGCCAAGGGAGCAGCTAACCACGCAGAGATTCCCTCCACATCACAAGGAGGGCATTATCCAAGCCGTGTGCACCCAGGGCTGCGACTTTTGGGGAACCCTCTTAGAATTCTGCCTTCTACAATCGCCAAGTGTGTAAGAATACATTGCAGTCGAGCAGCTCGGGCGGCGGGAGGAGCGGCAGCGGCCAGGCAGCCCAGCTTCGCGAAGGCTCTCGGCGCAGGCACCCGGCACGCGCCCGCCCCGCCGCCACGATGCCCAAGAGGAAGGTCAGTTCCGCCGAGGGGGCGGCGAAGGAGGAGCCCAAGAGGAGATCGGCGAGGTTGTCAGCTAAACCTGCTCCTGCAAAAGTGGAAACGAAGCCAAAAAAGGCGGCAGGAAAGGATAAATCTTCAGACAAAAAAGTGCAAACAAAAGGGAAAAGGGGAGCCAAGGGAAAACAGGCCGAGGTGGCTACCAAGAGACTAGAGAAGATGTGCCTGCAGAAAACGGAGAAACTAAAAATGAGCAGAGCCCAGCCTCTGATGAAGCAGGAGAGAAAGAAGCCAAGTCTGATTAATAGCATACACCTGGTCTTATCAGTGGTCCCTGTCTCCCTTCTTGTACAATCCAGAGGAATATTTTTATCAACTATTTTGTAAATGCAAGTTTTTTAGTAGCTCCAGAAACATTTTTAAGAAGGAGGGAATCCCACCTCATCCCATTTTTTAAGTGTAAATGCTTTTTTTTAAGAGGTGAAATCATTTGCTGGTTGTTTATTTTTTGATACAACCAGAAAATAGTGGGATATTGAATATGGGAGGCTTTGATTGTCTTCAGTGTCAGCTTAACATTCCATAGATGGGGGATAGTTTTTATATCCTATAATACAGAGAGCATAATTAAATCGCAATTTGGAGTCAGTTGTGCATTTAATGTCTTGAACACTTTAAATTACTTCTCTTCCCATGTTGTTTTTGGTAGAATTGTTTCCTAAAGCAAACCACTGCTTGATCTTGGCTCTCCTCGTCGGAATTTTGTGCACTCTGTAACATCTTTGGTTGTGGTAGTCCAGTTTCCTAGTAACTTTGTTAATGTGCTGTGAACGATTGAAAATTTGAGTGTGTAGTGTATATGATATTAAATTGTGAATTGGTGGGACTTACGATGTAACAGCATATCAACATTGGATGATACTGGTACTTGATATCCTGTTAAGGAAAATTTGTTTCCAAATTTTCAGCTGGAAAGTCACTGGAATAACTTTGGAAAAGAATCACAACTACATGCTTATTTTAGATTTTTGGTATGTGTGTTAAGAATTGTGTACAAATTGAAATGTCTGTACTGATCTTCAAAACAACCAATAAAATCTCAGTTGTGAAAGAAAAAAAAAAGAATACATTGCAGTCTCCAATGGTGGGATGAAATTTCTCCTATGTTGGGTCACTTTAGCGAAGAAGCAGGGTAGGAGGAGGAGATGTCTGTTTAGGACGCCACAGTAAATTATTCCAGAGATTATCTTAGCTTTCCACCTAAATGAATTGACATTTTTAACTTTTTGTTGTTGTTTTCACCTTTTCAAAAATCTTCGAACCAAATCAATTGATTGGAAATGTAAATAAAACTACTTTGTAAGTCTGAGGCAGTGTATTTGTCTTAAACAGTAGACTTGACTTTTTATAGCAGTTGGAGGTTTTCAGAAAAGTCGGCATAAAGTACAGAGAGTCCGGATACCCCTGTACCCTCCCCGCCCCAACACACCCGGTTCGCTCTATTACTGACATCTTGAATGAACACGGTACATCTGTTACAATTGATGAGCCAACACTGAGATATTATTATTAACCCAAGGCATAGATTACATTAGGATGCACTCAGCGTTCTGTATTTGGTGGGTTTTGCCAAATGCTTGATGGGCATGTGTGCATGAACACAGCACCCATGACGGGTGTCTACCACTGCCATATCATACAGAATAGTTTCAACTCTGCATTTTTTTTTAACCAAAAAAAGTGTTCTTTTAAATCAGATCTTTGTCCTGTCATGGACCACGTAGGAGATGCTTTCAGGCAAACTCGGGGGTCTGGACAACCATGTCCCAGGTTAGGGTGTAACTCAGCCTTCTGTGACTGAATAGAGGTTGGCCTGAGAGCCCTGACACTCAAAATTGATTATTAGAGATGAGGTGGTTCAATCTGTTTAAGAGGAACACAGTTTCTGGGGAGGGGATTTTGAGACAGAGAGGGGAGTTTTGGTAACAACACTAATAGCATGGTCCAGAGCAAACTCCAGGGGCACAGGACAACGAGCTTCCGGAAATAAACTTGTCTTGAGGATGCTTCATGAAAGATACTGTCAAGAAAATGAGAAGCAGGAAGAATATATCTCGTAAGACACCTCTGATAAAGGATTGTTATGCAAAACATAGACAGAACTGTTAAAACGCAACAACAAGGAAACAAACAGCCAGATTTCAAAACGGGCCAAAGATCTGAATAGACACCTCACCAAAAAAGACACACAGATGGCAAACAAGCTCAGGAAGAGACGCTCTGCATCACATGTCGTCAGGGAACTGCAAGTTCAAATAGCGAGATGCCACCACTTACCTATTAGAATGACCAAAACCCAGAGCACTGACACTGCCCAGTGCTGGTGAGGAGTGTCTGAGCTCTGTCGCTGCTGCTGGGGATTCAACGTGCTACAGCCACTTTGGAAGACAGTCGGGCTGTTTCTTACAAAACTAAACATACTATTACCGTATAATCAGGAATCACACGCTGGTATTTATCCAAATGAGTTGAAAACTTTTATCCACATACCAAAAAAAAGGAGAGAGAGCCCTCAAGCCATGAAAAGACATGGAGGAAACCTAAATGCATATTGCTAAGTGAAAGAAACTAGTTGGAAAATGCTACATGCTGTGTGATTCCAATTACACGACATTCTGGCAAAGGCAAAACTATGGAGACATAAAAACAGTGGTTGCCAGTGGGGGCAGGGGAGAGGGAGGGATGATCAGGGAGTGCCCAGAGGGTGTGTAAAGCAGTGAAACTGCTCTGTATGGGGGCTCTGCTTTCTGCTCCATTTTGCTGAGAACCTCCTGCTGATCTAAAAAATAAAGACTATTTAAAAATTATCTTGAGGAAAATGCGTTTCCAAGCTGGTAACCAAGACTAAAACCAAGCCCCAGAGGATTTTTGGAGAACAGCTGGTTTGAACACACATGTAGCTGATGATGACCGGTCCTTCAGACCCAGACTGGGGCTGGCGCAGTGCCCGTGCCCAGGAGCGGTGGCTGTGAGGGGCTGTGCTCACTGAAGGGGGAGCCTGAGCACAAAGCGAGCTCAACGAAGCTTATTCTCTCTAGGACGGTGATGGAGGTCAAGACAGAGCACCATTGTGTGATGCATACCAGACGCATCTGTTGCCTGGGGGTGACAAACGTGCGACAAAACTGCACTTGGCAGGGAGAGGCAATGCCAGTGTTGACTGGTTCAGGTTTAACTGCTTTGTTCTGCTGGGTGTAGGAGGAGGCAGCTGGCCCACTGAAGGACGCTGAGGCCCAAGGGGGTGCTCAGGTCCATCAGCAGAGGGCAAGAGAAGGGAGCAGTGGAGGAAGGGTCAGACACCGACCTCCTAGCTAATCTTGGGATTGGAAGGTTTCCATTTATTTTGGAAAAATAATGTAACGAGTAATGTAATGTCCACTCACATGTGACATTCCTGATTTAAGAAGGTGTGATTTATTTTTTTCAGAATTCTTTTATTTTGTTTTATTCTCTTCACTTGCCATCAATATATTTGGAGCTCAAGAGTATACTTGGTACAAAAGAAGGATTTGGGAAGCAATCTATCCATCTTAGGGTCTTTCCAAAAAAACAGTTAACATTGTGTCCAAAGAACTTTATACAAGATCATTTCACCCGGGCATCCTATCTATGGCTCCAGAGAACAACGGATTGAAATCATGGCATATTTGACAGAGGACATGATCCATGTGCCTCTGCTTTCTTATTAGTGTATTGAGCTCCCTGGGGAAAACCCAAGACGGGATGTGGCCGGGGGCTTCTCCAGCAGCTGTACTTGGATGAAGTCTCTGAGTTGCTCTGGTTTTGCTTTAATGTTACTGGATTCTCATGCTCATTTTACCCCTTTTGTCCTTCAGTTTCTCACTCTGTTAAAAACTAATCAGGCCACACCCATTACAAAGGCTATTATTTTTTAAAAAGATGGAAGGGAGGGAAGAAAGAGAAAGGAAGGAAGAAAAGAAAGGAAAAAAGGAAAGGAAGAAAGGAAGAGAGAAGAAGGAAGGAAGGAAGGAAGCAAGAAAGGAAGGAAGGAAGGATGGAAGGAAATAACAAGTGCTGATGAGGATGCAAGGAAATTGGAACCTTTGTGCATTGCTGATGGGAATGTGAAAAAGCACCACGCTATGAAAAACAGCATGGTGTTTCCTACAAAAGTAAACAAAATTTCCATAGGACCCAGCAAGTCAACTTCTGGGTATATCATTTGGGTATATCCTTTGGGGAACTGAAAGCAAGCACTGGAAAAGATGTTGGTACACCCATGTTTGTAGTACCGTGATTCACAAGAGCCAACAGCTGTAAACACCCCAGTTGTTGGATGAACGGATAAACAAAATGTAATATACACATTCAGTGGAGAACAGTGGAATTTTTAACACATTTATTATTATGTTATTTATTGTATGGTTCTTGTACAGTAAACTATACATATTTCAAATGTACAATTTGATGAATTTTGATAGACATAGACACCAATGAAACCACTACCACAATCAAGATAGCTAACATTTCCATCACTCCCCAAGAGGTACAATTTTTGAATTCCCAATTTATCCCTTCCCACCCCCTTTACCCACTGGTAACCATAAGTTTGTTCTCTATGACTGTGAATCTGTTTTTGTTTTGTAGATAAGTTCATTTGTGTCTTTTTTTTTTTTCATATTCCACATATAAGCAATATCCTAGGGCATTTTTCTTTATCTTTCTGGCTTACTTCACTTAGAATGATGATCTCCAGGTCCATCCATGTTGTTGCAAATGGCATTATTTTATTCTTTTTTATGGATGAGTAGTATTCCATTGTATGTATGTGTATGTGTGTCATCTATCAATGGACATTTGGATTGTTTCCATGTTTTGCCTATTATAAATAAAGCTGCTGTGAATATTGGGGTGCATGTGTCTTTTTTAATTATATTTTTCTCCAGGTGTATGCCCAGGAGTGGGATTGTTGGATTATATGTTAAGTTTATTTTTAGTTTTTTAAGAAATCTCCATACTGTCCTCCCTAGTGGCTGCACCAATTTACATTCCCACCAGCAGTGTAGGAGGGGTCCCTTTTCTCCACACCCTCTCCAGCATTTATTGTTCGTGGACTTTTTAATGATGGCCATTCTGACTGGTGTGAGGTAATACCTCATTGTAGTTTTGATTTGCATTTCTCTAACAATTAGTGATGTTGAGCATCTTTTGATGTCCTTGTTGGCCATCTGTATGTCTTCTTTGGAGAGATGTCTAGGTCTTCTGCCCATTTTTTGATTGGGTTGCTTGTTTGTTTGGGTTTTTTTTTTTTTGGTATTAAGGTGTATGAGCTGTTTGTATATTTTGGAAATTAGTTCCTTGTTAGTTGCATCATTTGCAAATATTTTCTCCCATTCTGTTGACTGTCTTCATTTTGTTGATGATGTCCTTAGCTGTGCAAAAGCTTTTAAGTTTAATTAGATCCCATTTGTTTATTTTTGCTTTTATATCCATTACTCTAGGAGCTGGTTCAAAAATATACTGCTGTGATTTATGTCTGAGTGTGTTCTGCCCATGTTTTCCTATAGGAGTTTTATAGTATCAGGTCTTACATTTAAGTCTTTAATCCATCTTGAGTTTATTTTTGTATATGGTGTTAGAGAATGCTCTAATTTCAGTCTTTTACAGGTAGCTGTCCAGTTTTCCCAGCACCACTTATTGAAGAGACTGTCTTCTCCATCATATATTCTTGCTTCCTTTGTCACGGATTAATTGACCATAAGTTTGTGGTTTATTTCTGGACTTACTATCCTGCTCCGTTGATCTATGTTTCTGTTTTTGTGCCAGTACCATACTGCTTTGATTAAAGAACAGTGGAACATTATCCAGCCCTAAAAAGGAATGAAATTCTGACACACGCTGTAACATGGATGAAGCTTGAAGACAAAATGCTACGTGAAATAAGCCAGACAGAAAAGAACAAACATTGTGTCATTCCACTTATATGAGGTATCTAAATTCACAGACAGAAAGGAGAATGATACCTTCCAAGGCCTGGAAGGAGGGGAGGATGGGAGGTAGTGTTTAATGGGGATGAAGTTTTCGGTGGAGAAGAAGACAAAGTTCTGGTGATGGGCAGCAGTGATGGCTGCCCTGATGTGTATGTACTTAGTGCCATGGAAGTGCTGACAGACAGTCAAAATGGTAACTTTTCTGTTAGGCCTCTTTTGTCACAATAAAAAATATTCATAAAAGGAACAAAACACTGGGCAGTGGGAATGGAAGCTTGGCTTCCAGAGCGGGATCTGGCTGCACTGGTCCTAATGTAACACTTAGTGCTGTGGTCCTGACACCCTCCCTCCCGAGCCCTCTGAGTCTGCACTCACTCACTCACTCACTCACTCAACTAACATGTCATATTCGTGAAGCACGTACTGCGTATTTAAGTTACTCTAAAACTGTGGAATAGCTTGAAGGCTATTGATTGTGGGTCAGAGGCAGGATAGAATTTATCAAAATCATCCATGTTTGGGAATAATCAAAATTGCTTTTCTTTTCTTTTTTTTTTTTTTTTTGATGGAGGCACTGGGGCTTGAACCCAGGACCTCGTGCATGCTAAGCATGCGCTCTGCCACTGAGCTCTACCCTCCCCCAAAATTGTTTTTCTTTTAAAACAATATAATTCTTTGCTTTCCTCGTCACATCTTTTTCACCTTCAGATATAGATTTGACTCTTAAATCAGAGTATCACAAAATGTGAAGGCTGGGAGGAAAAATTATCTAGCCTAGTAAATTATTTAGCAAAGTAATGTATTTTCAAATAAGAGTGTACAGAGATCACTCATATAAAAAAAGAAAATATTAAAACTAGTACATAGCCTTCTTGGACAGACTAACTTTTTATCATTGGGACAAGCACATGACATTGATCGTGGAAGAGCTTAAGCATCTTTAAGAATGCCTGATTTCTGAGGTCCACCTGAGATTTTAGGAATCCACAGAGCACAGCCTGAAACCCCTTCATTCTACAGATATAAGTGATCTGCCCAAAACATGTGTTATTTTCTTTATTGTGATTGTCAAACAGTGGTTCTAAGTTGCAGCTGACAATTGAAATCATTTGTTCTTCTAGTCACCTTTTAAAAAAAAAATCTGTAAAACAACTGAGGGGTAGAAAAGTCTGCATGTCAGTGAGGGCAGTTTGATAAATACAGTGGAATCCAAGAGTATGGGCCTGCAGTCCAAAAATCTAGATTCTGGTTCTGGCTGTGCCGGTCACTAGATGTGTTACCTGAGGAGAGTCAGGTTACCTCCCGGACCTTGACGTTGTGTTACGTCTGAAAGGAAGGATAATGATGCCCAACACACCTCGTTCCGGAGGTTACAGTGTACTTGTGAGTTAAGCATCTATTTTTGTTTGTTTGAAGTACAGTTGATTTATAATGCTGTGTTGCAGCAAAGTGATTCAATTATCATTCATATATATATATATATATATATATATAACCTATATAACCTATATATATATAACCTATATAACCTATATATATATATAACCTATATAACCTATATATATATATATATATATAACCTATATAACCTATAATGGAAAAGATCAAAGAATACATTCTTTGATCTTTTCCATTATAGGTTATTACAAGCTATTGAATGTAGCCCCCTGTGCTACACAGTAGGTCCTTGTTGTTTACCTATTTTATATACAGTAGTGTGTATGTGTTAATCCCAAACTCTTAATTTCTCCCTCCCCACCACCCAAGTTTCTATTTTTGAGGCTGTTTTTGCCATGGTATAAGAAAAACAATCACAGCAATCACCAAAACTAAGTTGAAATGAGATAGTGTGTACATTTAAAGCTGTATATTAATAAATTTTAGAAGTTTCTGTTAGTCTAAGTATTTGTTATCTACAAAAATAAGTGTTATCTATTAAAAAAAAAGTCAAGTACAATCTGTAAACAAGTTTTGAACTCTACATCTGTCATCAGGCAGGAATTTCTAGAGATTTAAAATCACAGCTATTCAATTATTTCATCAGTCAACTTCCCCTCCACAGTAAGGAAATTATAATTTTATTGGTCCCTCAAATTTATGATCACTCCAGCGACTCAGAGTCCAGATCACATAGCTCTTTCTCTTAATCAGATTTACATTTGGAATGCAAGGTTTTACAACATTCAATTTCTTTCTCTATTAAAATGGTTTTCTTAATTTAAAAATTTTAAGCTACATGCCTTGATAAGATTATTCCTTTTCTGGAATGAACAGAAGCACAAAGCAGGTAATAATAATTCCTATTTCAGGCTAATCTCTTTGTTTAATCATCAAAACAACAAAAACAGAACACACCCACGTAAAATGTGAAAAGCTCTTGCTCTGTCATAGGTTTTAAAAAATGGTGCTTTTAATCAGCAATGAGAAAAAAAATCAGTGCTTCAGGCTAGCACATCAAGGCCTATAAACCAACGCTGGCCTACTTCCTGTTTCTGAAAATGAAATTTTACTGGAACACAGCCATGCCTTTGTTTACATATCGTCCACGGCTGCTTTTGAATTATGACTGCGGGCAACTTGTTGCCACAGAGACCATATGGTTTGCAAAGCTAAAAATATGTCTTCCTTGATCTTTTGTAGAAAAAAAAAATGGTCCATGTCTGACCGAGGGACCGAGTAGAGGAAAAAGCAAAGAGATGCTCCCCTTTCTTGAAGCAATGGTATCACCAGAAGTCTCTAAACCACAAATATTCCACACTGAGTTGAAAAGCAGGCATTTTCTACCCAGTGTGGATGGAGGCCTGACACTGGAAGGTCACCCCATGGCCCGGGTGCTTTCCTGCCGGAAGACAGGAAGTATGAGTGAGCCTCCTCTGTCTTGGAAACAAAGAACAAGTAGCTGTGTGCAGACTTCTTAGGCAAAGTGATTCTTTTAAGGATGGACGACAGGGGGATAGAAACAACAGACCCAAAATGATGCAGATCCTTTTCACAAATGTTTGGACGGGTGTTTGGGCCACTGGCACCTAGGTTACGTGTTCACTTTGAGAAGCTGCTTCTCTGGGGCCTCAGGTCGGGGGACAACAGAAGCGACATCACACAGGTGTCTTTCCTATGGTCCCCTCTGAGTCTTGGGACACTCTCTCATTTTGTAGGGGAGATGTTTTCCCTTCCGGCCACAACCTTAACCCCTGGATACAGCCAAGCCTGATGCTGGATCTGCTCTCTTCAGACTTCCTCGCTGCGGAAGGCGATAAATCCCGCTCTTGCTGAAGTGCTTTGAGTCGGGTTGTAACTACGCACTCTCACAGCCAGTTCGTCCCAACGGTCCCTGCAGCACTAATATTTCTATGACTTTCCACCCCTGAGAAGCTTGCTGGTGAGGGCCCGTGGTGTTTAATGTCAGACCTGTGTTCAAATCGCAGCTCTAACATTTGTTCATTGCATGAGCTTCGCAGCTTCGGTCCTGACCTCTATCAAATGGAGATAATGATACCTGCTTCCCAGATCGATGCGATGGTGACAGGAGATTGTGTATTTGAAAGTCATAAAGCCTAGAGGAGATAATAAATATTCTGAAAGTGTTCCCCCAGGCCTCCCCAACCAAACCAGGATCAATGGAGTCAGAGGTCCTAGCCCACACCTCCTCTGACTGATCCTTTTTGAATTAACTCAGTTGTCTCTCTTTTGGGAAGCCTTCCCCGCCCACACACCTCTGCAAACCTTAACTTGATGCAAATTCTCAGTGGTTTTACAATTCTCTGAGATTAGCACTTGCACCATTCATAGCACTTAACCCAGTTTTTAAGAATAGTTTGCCACATTTGGTGGGGGTACAGCTCAGTGGTAGAGCACATGCTTAGCATGCAGGAGGTCCTGGGTTCACTTCCCAGTACCCCCATTAATAAATAAATAGATAAATAAATAAACCCAATTACCTGCCCCCCAAATTAAAAACAATTTTTAATAATAAAATAGTTGGACAAAAAATATTTTAAAAGAATAATTTGCCAATTTATTCATTGTAGCAAGACATGTCCATTATTTTTAAAATTGAAAAATATAGAAAAGTGCAGATTGCTATAATCAATGCACGAATCAGCCACACTTGCATTCCTACAACCCAGAAACGAGTGAGACACGATTCTCTCTCCCTCTGTCTCTCCCTCAACCTACAACTATTCGTACACTTTTAGTTGCAAGTAAGAGCAAACCAGGACTCAGTATTCATTTGGCTTAAATAAAAAGAGTTAATTGACTCGCCTCACCTAAGTCCAGCAACAAGGTGACTTCTTAAGCAGGACAATTCACTAAAAGTCAGTCTCAAGTTATAGCAACAAGAAACTGGGACTGAGGCAAATTTAATGTTCCTTAAGTGCTATTATGAAGACCAAGTGAAAATCAGTCAACTAAATCTAGATAGCTAAAATAAGTGAGTAAATTCAGCAAATTGGCCACACGGGGAATTACAGTGGGGAGGCGTTTGGCAAACAGACTTTTGGCCACTGACCTACAGGGATGACACTAAGGTTGAGGGACCAGCAGATCAGCACCCCCACCCTCTGCCCCAAATCTAGGCCTTTCCATCTTCCTGTCTTCTCCTGGGTGTCAGCTCAGCCCAGGCTGGCTGTGTGGTGGCGGCCACGTGCAAACATCACGTCATGTGCAGACCCATGTGCCGCAACCTACCACTGGCAAGGGGGCTTCATGACCACTGACGATTGGTTCTGCAGGGCCAGCCAGCTCCCTGAAACACACAGCCCTGCAGAGAACAGAAATACCAACAAAATGGTGTTGTGCACCCCAATGTTCACAGTAGCACTATTTACAATAGCCAACACATGGAGACAATTTAAATGTCCATCAACAGATGCCTGGATAAAGATGTGGTATATTTATACAATGGAATACTACCCAGCCATAAAAAAGAATGAAATAATGCCATTTGCAGCAACATGGATAGACCTGGAGATTGTCATACTGAGTGAAGTAAGAGACAGAGAAAGACAAATATCATGTCACTTATATGTGGAATCTAAGAAAAAATACAAATTCTATTTACAGACCAAAACCAGACTCACAGACATAGAAAACAAACTATGATTACCAAAGGGGAAAGGACAAGGAGGGATAAATTAGGGGTTGGGGATTAACACATACACACTACTGTACATAAAATAGGTGAACAACAAGGACTTACTGTAGAGCCCAGGGAACTATATTCCATTTTTCATAATAACATATAATGGAAAAGATTCAGAAAAGAAAAAAATATATATATGCATGTATATGTATAACTGGATCACTTTGCTGTACACCTGAAACTACCAGTGTAAATCAACTACACTTCAATAATTTTCTTTTTTTAAATAGTGTTGTTAGGAGGGAGGAGGGAGACAGAATGGGTAGGAATCAACAGTTTCTGCCTCCCTCGCCTTTTGATTTAACATCTATAAATGCCTCCACGACAGTAAATGTTTTTTCACTGTTTCTGAAAACGTGATTTTAATTGAAAGTGTAAGTGCATGAACACCTCATAACTTAAGACATTCCCTGTTGAATTAGGGCAATGCAGTTTTTCGCTGTGATAGATCACTCAGTGTTTTGTCCACAGAGCTGTCATTTTCATGTCCATAAACCCATTACCTCGAAGAATGCTGTTTCTCTTATGCAGTAAGTATTACCATCGACAGTTAGGTGCCATTTTGTTTACTCATGTGCCATCAATGAAGCAAGTAAATGATTGAGAAATGCTGGGTTTGTGATATCCACATGGACTTCTGTAACCTTCGCCACCAGCTCCCATGTTACCTTACTTTTTCCCCCAAATAGAAGAGCTCTTGGCCAACTCATTTCAACAAGTGTTTACTGATAACATTGCCAAGCCCGATAAAGTGAATAAGACCCAATCTCTGACTTTTTTGAGTTTATAATTAGTAGGGTTTTTCCTAAGATAGCTCTCTGCAGATAGCAGCCTTCAGATTATCAGAATTGTCTGATCCATGTATTTGTTTAATGTTTATTGAGCATCAATTATACGCCATGATCTGTTCTCGAATCATGAGGGCACAGTGCCCTCACAGGACTTCACAGAATCCCTGGGCACAGAGAAAGCAGGCTGAGTGGATCTTTCAAAGTCGTTCCTCCCACCCATTGTTCCCAGGCCCCCTGTCACTTAGGAAGGAAACACCTGGCCTCCCTGCCTTCTTCTGCATACTTCTGAGGGAACCAATTCAAGCATATTTCTTGCTTTTGGCCTTGTCACTGATGCCATAGATAATGCAGCTTTCTCAGCAAAGGGCTCAGCCCACAAACTTGATCTGGACAAAATTTATTTCCTGACACAGCTCATAGCTCACAAGCAAGGCAGGAAGTGCTGCTGCTCACAATGAACTTGGCTGTGGCTGTGGCTGCAAATGGCCTGGGAGGACTCAAATCCTGCTGACCCAGCGACTCCACCACGTTCTCTCCCAGGACCCTGGACCTGCCAAGTGGTGAGAGGCCACGGAGCGCTGGGCTCTGACCTGGGACTTCCGTTCAGTGTGGAATTTTTCAGGATAACATTTCATACTTAGACATGTCATGCTTAAACACAAACTGTTCTGCAGTGGCCCAGGTGAACCTGGTTTAAATATATATATAAACATTTCATTTTTGCCATAAATAAAATTATGAGAATATTTCTACCTTTTTGTCATCCATCTAAACCTATATAGTTAATAAATTCCTTTTCTGACTCAAAAGCATTTGATTGAAAAAAAAATCTTGATTCACAGAATTTTAGCGTTAGAAAGGCCTTGGAAATAATCTAGTGCAATGATGGGCAAATCTGGCTGCCCATCCAAACGACATAGGGAGTTTTTCTTTTTCTTTTTCTTGGTTTTTTTTTTTTTTTTTTGATTGATTATAGTTGATTTACATCATTGTGTTAATTTGTGGGGCACAGCACAGTGATTCTTTTATACATTTATATGTATATTCATCTTCATATTCTTTTCCATTATAGGCATTGAATATAGGTACAAGCTATTAAATATAGTTCCCTGTGCTATACAGTAGGACCTTGTTGTTTATCTATTTTATGTACAGTAATTAGAGTTGGTATCTGCAAATCTCAAACTCCCAATTTATCCTTTCCATCCCCTTTCCCCCTGGTAACCATAAGTTTGTTTTCTGTCTATGAGTCTGTCCCTGTTTTGTAAACAAGTTCATTTGTGTCCTTTTTTTTTTTAAGATTCCACATATAAGTGATATCATATGGTATTTGTCTTTCTCTTTCTGACTTACTTCACTTAATATGATGATCTCCAGGTCCATCCACGTTGCTGCAAATGGCTTTATTTTATTTTTTATGGCTGAGTAGTATTCCATTGTATAAATATACCACAACTCCTTTATCCAGTCATCTGTCAATGGACATTTATGTTGCTTCCATGTTTTGGCTATTGTGAATAGTGTTGCTGTGAACATTGGGGTGCGTGTACATTTCTGAATTACTTTCCTCCAGATATATGCCCAGGAGTGGATCATAGGATTTGGATCATAGGGCAAGTCTACTTTCAATGTTTTAAGGAATCTTCATACTTTTTTCCATAATGGCTGCACCAAACTACATTGGACATGGGGAGTTTTTAAGACTCTAGATTCCCAGGCCTCACCTGGACCAACAAAATCAGATTCTCAGGGCATCAGATTCCAGCATCAGAAACACAAGTTCAAACCTATCATTTCAAAGATGAGGAATTTATGGGCCACAGATTTGTGGAGTCGCACAGTCATATTATGTCAACGGGAATAATACATTTGGTTTACTCAAACATCAATGTCTTTCTTAAGTTTGTAACCCCAAAAAACCCAGTGAAGCCAGAAGAGAGGCACTACTGAGAGTCTGGAATCCCTGCAAGGAGGTGGGGAGAGGTCGGTCAATGAACAGCTGGGGCAGAAGGGGCGGGAGAGGCTGGGAGGGCTGCGGAGTTGCCGGAGGAGGCCATCGGGGAGGGCACCAGGGAGCCTCTGAGCAGCAGCGAGGCACTCCTACCCCGGGAGCCGCTCCCCTCCTCTCCAGCGCGGACTGTGGAGCAGGTCCGGGCGGAATCCGACAGGCCGGTCCAGTGCCGGGAGCCTGACTCAGGCCAATGTCACCGTGACTCAGAGGCTGGACGGGACTGTGCACCTGGCACTCCTGTCCCCGAGGCAGGAAGTTGGCCCCGGAAGGCAGCGGGCCACTCACCTCCAGAAGACACCCAGGCCTGCAGCCTGGGGCTGCTCTTTTCTGCTTAATGCAGAGAAATACAGAAAGTGGCATGATACAGCTTTTAAAAAATTATTTATTTATTTACATTTTTTGCTAATTTTTTTTGCAGGGTGGAGGTAGTTAAGTTCATTTATTTATTTTTCGGCAGAGGTGCTGGGGATGGATCCCAGGACCTTGTGCATGCTAAGCACGCACTCTACCACTGAGCTCTACCCTCCCCTCCATGATACAGCTTTTTAGTGGAAAAACAGTGAAGGTTCACTTTTCTTTTAAGGATACATAGTTTAAAAGGCAGGCTTAAATGTGATTGAAAGGAAGATTACTAGCCAGGAGCAAGTTCTCCAAAAAGATGCATTTGCTCCACGGATATTCACTGAGCACCTACTACACGCTGGGCAGTGTTGCAGGTGCTGGTTTCTGCAGCGTCCGTTCTTAGAACGGAAATATTCAAAAGAGCAGCAATTTAGTCAAATGAGAAACCTAAATTAAAGATCATGTCACCCTAGCAAATGGAAAGGATGTACTAGGTGAATTTTGCTTCTGTATGGCGTGTTAGACGTCAAAATCCACAAACTACAATACTACATTTTTAAACTCTTGTGTTAACCTGAAAAGTACTGACATATAATTTTAATAGTATTACCAATAGCAACAATTTCTTGAACACTCTGTGCTAAGCATTATGCATTTCTGAAAATTTAATTCTTACCATAAACTTTTGAGGCAGGTCTCAAAAAAAATCTCCATTTTACAGACATGGTAATTGAAGCACAGAAAGATTAAGAAACATGTCTAAGATTACACAGCTCTTGAACCAAATTCAAACCCAGTTAGTTTCAACCCCTAGTCCCCATTTTTCACAAATAAGCCCTAGTGCCACCCCAGACATCCTCATGAATCTGCATGTGTTATGGGTGGGAAAGTGCGGAAAAATGGTTAAATGCCCAGCCTTTGGTGTCAGCTGCGTCCTCTTTGCATCCTGGCTCTGCTGCTGCAGAGCCAAAGAGTACCTGTCTCCCCGAGTTGTCCTGGGTTTTCAGGATAATTCACATTAAGCACATGGACTATGGACAACAAGATGTTGGTGGTGGTGACAACAGAGGAGCCAGAATCTTGGCTTTGCTGTGAAATCTCCTCTTCTTACTCCAATCCCCCAAGTTCTGAAATCTGAGTCCCCGAATTGCCTAAGAATAGTGACAAATTATCATCAGATTGCTGGTTTGTTTCTTTCTTTATTCATCATCATCCAACTGGGAGATAGTGAGGGTCATTCTAAACACAGAGCAAGGGCTTTGAAGCCAAGAGAGGGTGTAAGTCTTGGTTCTCACACTTACCTGATGTGCAACTTTGGACTAATTATTAAATGTCTAAGCCCATATTTCTCAAGCTGTTTATGGGAAAGATCAGTCTCTCTCTCTCTTCCTTCCTTCCTTCCTGGCTATTTCCAATCTATTTTGGACCGACACTGTTGCAAAATACAGTAGAAATATCTTAGTAATGCGCTACAAACACTCTAAATGCTAACTCTCAATTTCTGTTCTAAACCCAGTGAGGACATTAACAGTTTGTGGACATCAGAGTCCTACTGCTATAAGCATTTTTTCATCATTTTTAAAATGGGGACCCTAGTACTTACTTCATGTGGTCATTGTGAAAAATCGAGTGAAATCATGCAGATAAAGTGCTTGCCTCACATATCGTGGCCACTGAGCTGGTAGCCCCTTAGAAGTGCCTGTTCCTGGCTTGTGCTAGGAACAGGGGTGAAGAGACACAAGAAAGATCTGTAGAAAGGCATCTCAGGTATTCGTGGCTGAGTCCCTTGTGAGTCCTTTATCTCCCTAGCTCTTTGGGCAGCGGAATTGCTCCTTGGGCGATATGTTCCTCAACTCCAGTTTTTTTCGTGATGTTTTAGTGACCAGCCTGAGGTAATCCCTGAGCCACACCAGAGGCCTGTGCCTTCTGAACTCAGCCCACCTTTCTGTTTTGCTCAGTATAAGGATAACCCCAGAATGTCACTCAGAAGTGAAACAGCTCTGGCTGTCTTGCCCAGCTAAATTAAACCGAGAAAACATGGACAAGGAACATGTTCAATAGCTGTGTCATTACTCCATTGGTGGTATCACCGAAGTGGCTTGAGTAAGGTCCCAGTGGAGCTGAGGAAGGCACTGGTGCTGCCCTGAAGTGCTCCCCATCAGGACCATTCATATAGAATATATTCGCCTACGGAAAGTGCAGCTGAGTCACAGAGATGCCATCAGCAGCCTCTGGCAACGTTTGAAGACACTCAGAGAGCATCTAAGTGATTACACCGTGGTGCTGACAGGGGACAGGGTGACGTCTCCTTGCTCATGGGATTTAACTGAACCTGACACGAGCTGAAATCAAAGCAACAGAAAGCCTAAACTGGAAGATGACAAACATCTCCAAGGTTTGTTTGATGACTCTCACCCTGAGTAATATCCTCAAAATCATGAAGGAAAGTGGCCTCATGCAAACAGCAGTTGAGGCATGTCTAAAACTACCAGGGGAAAAGGAAGCTCTCAGAATCCAGATTTATGTCAAATTTAAGTTGACATTAAACTATATCCAATAATAAACATTAATATGACTCCATATAGTAGTCTTTATTATAGTAATAAATACTTAAAACACTTTCTATAGATTATTTATATCAGATGAGAAATCCTAATGTAAATGTAATTTTATCTTTCACTGAGACGTGGAAAGCTACAATACTGAAAAGCATCCGAAAGGTAATATCTCTGTTGTATAAGACACACCAAGAAAACTTCCATGCAAAGCCTCCAACAGAAATAAGCTCGTGGAGAAAAAAGACGTGACAGTCAAATAAAAAGCCAAAGTTCGTCAATTCAGAGAGAAGAAAAATTGATACATTGAACATTGGGCTGTCTAAACAATGAAAATATTGTTAAGACTGATCACCCTCCACTAGCTGAGTTGGCACTGTCTAATGGTCACAACATCAGCTTCGTGATCACAGAGTGGGTAGGTAAGAGTCGTGGTATAGAGCTGGGAAAAAGAAAGTTTTCGCCTCTAAAACAACTGATTTAGGGGGAAAGAAGCATTAATGGGATAACCTGAAAAAGCAGTCCAAGTGAACAATAACAAAACACATGCAGGTAGGGGACATGAAGTTGTTAAGATTACGAGCGTTCAGTTACACAAGTCCGGGCTGAAATCTCTCCATAAAATTCTCAGGGGATCAATTTCCAAAATATACAAACAGCTCATACAGCTTAATATCAAAAAAAAAAAAAAAAAAAAGCAACCCAATAAAAAAAAAATGGGCAGAAGACCTCAATAGACATTTCTCCAAAGAAGACATTCAGATGGCCAACAGGCACATGAAAAGATGCTCAACATCACTAATTATTAGAGAAATGCAGATCAAAACTACAATGAGGTATCACTTCACATCAGTCAGAATGGCCATCATTACAAATAATAAATGCTGGAGAGGGTGTGAAGAAAAGTGAGCCCTCCCACACTGTTGGTGAGAATGTAGTTTAGTGCAGCCATTATGAAAAACAGTATGGATATTCCTTAAAAACTGAAAATAGACTTACCATATGATCCAGCAATCCCACTCTGGGGCATATATCTGGAGGAAACTCTAATTTGAGAAGGTATATGCATCCCAATGTTCACAGCAGCCCTTTTTACAGTCGCCAAGACATGGAAGCAAACTAAATGTCCATTGACAGATGACTGGATAAAGAAGATGTAGTGTATATACACAAAGGAATACTACTCAGCCATAAAAAAGAATAAAATAATGCTATTTGCAGCAACATGGATGGATCTAGAGATTGTCATAAGTCAAGTAAGTCAAACAGAGAAAGACAAATATCATATGATATCACTTATATGTGGAATCTAAAAAAAATACAAATGAACTTATTTGCAAACTGGAAATAGACTCAAAGACATAGATAACAAACTATGGTTACCAAAGGGGCAAGGGGTGGGAGGAGGGATAAATTAGGAGTTTGGAATTAGCAGATACACACCACTAAATATAAAATAAACAACAAGGACCTACCATATAACACAGGAAACTATATTCATTATCTTGTAATAAGCTATAGTGGAAAAGAATATTAAAATATATGTATATGTATAACTGAATCACTTTGCTGTACACCTGAAACCAACCCAAAATTGTAAATAAATTATATTTCAATGAAAACAAATGTTTAAAAATCATTCTACAAAATTCTGTAAAATGACCCCCTCCCTTGCAGATTTTGGAGATGGTATATGAAAAGTGCTTAGCAAACTCCTAACATCTACTCTGGGTTAGAGAAATGAGAGCCACCATCAAGAACATTAATAATAGTAAAGCAAGAATGATGACTACAGTAATTACAGCCTAGTCCACTCACTGTTTAACCTGCCGGTCCACCAAAATAGGAACATTTTCTAAAACCTAATGATAATCATAAAGTATCATTTATTTCTCTATAGCTCCCTTAGAAAGAAACTTATTTATAAGGGGAAAGTGTAGATAAATCTGGCAAATTCACAAGAAGCCTATCCTATTTTATTTCATTTGTAAACTGGAGTGAAATAGATACTCTGAGGGCTTCAATTATTTATTTAGTGAAGTACCAAGCAGTGTAGGAGGCACTATACTACTATTTAAACTTTAACCAATATACCTAAAAAATAAATATTGCCACAGGATAACTGGCCTAACTTTTTCAGTAAGCTCGTAACTAGAGGGGAAAAAATGGCGAGGAATTACTACTATAGATTGTAAAAGACTGGCAGGACAGAGTAACCACAGGTGATGAAGGGCATTTGGGGGATCTCATTTGAACAAACCAACTGTAAAAAAATGCACCTTTTTTTGGAGCCAACCAGGGAAATCTATTATGGTTTGAGCATGAGATAATATTAAGGGAAAAAAATGTTACTTTTATTGAGAGTAATAATGGCATTGTGACTGTACAAGAAAATACCCATATCTTTAAAAACTTACACCAAAGAATGTGTATGAGATGGGTTCTCAGTGACTGGGTTTTGCTTCCAAATAAACTTCCAAAAAAGGAAGACCAGGGATGGGTGAATCAGAGGCAGGAGAGGCCTGGTAACTGTTAACTCCGGGGGTGAGAGGAGGGAAGTTCACTGTACTCTTTCTGTCCTTTAAATATGCTTCAAATTCTAAATGACAAAATCACGAAATGAAAAGCACTTAAACCCCAGGTAGTTAATGTTCTCTCACTATTTTTAAAAAATGATTCTTGGAAATAAAAATTCAATTTGTTCATATTTACTTCTATTTTTTTCCCAAGATTTTTGGAAGATATTTCCTCTCCATTATATCAGAAGGAATATAATGAAAAGACTTGGCATTTATAGTATTCACAATATATCAGAACCTCTACATTTAAAAAAATCTCCTTTACAGAGGCTTTGAAATGATCAGGAAATCTGGCTAATCACAAGCAAGTTTAGGTACTCCAAGAAGCTCTACCAAGATTTTAAAGGTATGTACTTCACAATGGCATGGATGACTGTTAAAAGGTATTTTTGTTTCAAGTTGAATAAATCAGACTATCTGATCAATTCTTTTGGATTAAATTAAGTTTATGTTTTGCCTCCGTGTGTGTGTGTGTGTGTGTGTGTGTGTGTGTGTGTGTGTGTGTGTGTATACATATAAGTATACTTATATGTGTACATACACATATAAGTTCAAAGAAGAAATGAAAAGTTGGTTTCCTAAAGATTATTTCTGATTTGAAAATTTGGGGGACAGTCCTCTCCCGGGCCTGGGAACAAATTCCTCAACACTTCTAATTAATTCCAGAGTCCCCTCCCAGAAGGAAATCACCAAGGACACCTTACAGATGTGCTGGATTCTGCCTTTCCGTCTGTACAGGGGCGTCCGTGTGATGTCTGCTTCCAGCCTGGATGGAGGCAGCCCTCTGTCTCAGCCCCGCGGTGCTGATGAGGCCAGGGGGCTGGTGGGAGGTAGTTCTAAAGTCGAAACCACAGACTTCAAGTCTGAGCAGTCTCAGAGAGCCCGCTGCCCAGCCCTTTCCTGCAGAGACAGTGCCATGACCTTCCAGCTGTTTCACTCTGGCCCGCTCAGGTCTGCCTGTCCCTTTCACCTCCTCTCTCTGGAATGCCTCATGTGCTCTGTGCCCCCCTCTTAGGATAAATCCCCTCCCCCTCCTGTTTGACCCTCACATCTTCCCAGTCTCCTAAATGGGGAAAGACAAGGGTTATCCGTACCTATTTCTAGTCTGAAAGAAAACATTACCAGATGCTCTCTAAGAAGGAACCTAGAATAATACTGAAACTTGCACTTTCCAAGTGAACCACAATAAGACCCATACAAGGTTTTGGATACTTTTAGAAAGAACTAGAATCGCTGTGGACTAATAAGCGGAAAAGTTTGAAATTGCATATGGATATTTACTAGGAAATCACTACTCACAAGAAGAGCTTTTGTAATGAAATTTGGAGTTGAAAGTTCTTTGCATTCCTCACCGGTAAGGCAGCAAACTCAAAACAAAACTGCAAGTCCACCTGTGGATAGAGGCAGTATTGTCTTATTTTACTAGTGACATTACGATTACAGGAAAGAAAAAAAAAAAAGGAAAAGGAAAGGGAATTTATTTTCTTCAGTGAATTACAGGAAGTTCAACATTTCAAAACACAAGTCCAGACATCCAACTCAACACAGGTAGCATCAGAATCTAATCAAAATGGAATTAGCAGCAAAAGCTGTTTGCTTCCCACCTATTTTTGCATAACGTCATAATTTAGCAGCTGCAAGACTTTCAACAGGGTTAAGATGGTCGCTCTAATTTACACTGCAGGCTCTCAGATGTTATCCTCCCCTAAAGGCTGTGGTCTCGGTCTCGAATCCATGTCATCTTTTATGATAATAATATCACTAAGTGTTTCTTTTTGGGGAGGGGAGAGGTAATTAGGGCTATTTATTTATTTTATATTTATTTTTAATGGAGGTACAGCGGATTGAACCCAGGACTCTAAGCACGTGCTCTACCACTGCGCTATCCCCACCGCCCCAATTAGGTGTTTCTTAATGTTTATAATTAAGTGTTTCTTGATGTTTGGACTTGTCTTAAGTGTAACATGTGGGGAAAAAAGCTGCTTTCTGCTCTGCCAGCCTCATGCTAGCTCCAATTTTCCTCCTTAAGAGCCCAAGGCAAAGAGCACCCCAAGCTCTGAAAATCTCGAAGTAAAGGGAGGGATCAGAAATGTATGAATCAAGCATGAATTACTTAAACTGCTCAGAGGCAAAGAAGAATAGAGCCTGTTTGTAAAGATCCCCAGAGATGCAGATGATTCCACAACCTCAGTGACTAATTCCTACTCCATGATTCTTCATCTTATTTAACCAGAATCCAAGGGCTGGATGTACACTATGCTTCTCCACTGTGGAGTCTCAGAAGAGCTGGATCTCCGCCCACCCTGGTACTCCCCTTGGACCACAGGACTGCAATGGACTTGGATTTCAAGGGTATGTGTCTGAGATGGTCTGGCTATTCCAGCAGGACTGAAGCACTTCATTTTCATCACGTGGAGGGTGTTTTCCGCACAGACACACAAAATCACCAGCCGTTCAGCCATTGAATCCCTCTCACTTGAATCATTCTCCTCTGGCGCACACACTTTTACTGCTTCTCTGTAGAACTTCCACCCACCCACCCACACCCACACCCACACACCAGTGCTGCACCCAGATATTTCATTTCTTGCCAACTTCCACGTTCTGTCTCTGAGCTGTGGCTTTGAGACCTCCTCATTCTCCTCACCGCCACCAGAAGCTGACTTTTTTCCCCCTAGAGGTGGGAGATTTTTTTCTATACGAAAGTAAGCGGGTTTTTTTTTTTTTCCCCTTTTATTCAAATGACTGCCTGTGTTCAATGACAAAAGAGAACTTGCAGGCCGGGCGGGGCCAGGCACTGACTCAGTCCTGGACCGCGCCTGCAGGAGCCCCGCTCACCCCTCAGCCAAGGTGCCAACTGCTCTCGGTTCTACTCCAGTTGCTACAACTAATGAAAACTGTACAGTTAAACTGTGAACACCAACCAGTGATCTCTGATAGCTCTGGGGCCAAATTCCTCCTGGCACAGGCCACCTCTAAGCTGCAAAGATCACCCTTAGGCCCGGTTTGAAGCAGTTCCTTTTCTCTCCCCTCTCCTATTTTTTTGGCTTCTGGATTTTATTCAGGTCTAATCTCTTTAAGTCCTGCTCCTCCTGGGCCCAGTTTGGTCAGCAGGGTGTGGGTCCCCAGGTGCACGGTGGCAGATAAATTCTGAGTGCCAAAAAGAACATGGCTGAATGGTTCTACTTTACATAATAGCCGAGGGGCACTTGAAGGCTGTTATCAGTCGTAACCAGCTTTTCCTTTTCCTGGTTCCACCATCCTACTTGCTCTGGTTTTTCCCTTCGGTTGTGGTTTTTGGTTTTTTTTGTTTTTTTTTTTTTGGTTCTCTGTATATATATTTTTTTACTGAAGTATAGTCAGTTTGTAATGTTGTGTCAATTTCTGGTGTACAGCATAATACTTCAGTCATTCATTTTCATATTCTTTTTCACCATAAGTTACTACAAGATATTGAATATAGTTCCCTGTGCTGTACAGGATGAACTTGTTTATCTATTTTATATATATTAGTTTGTATCTGCAAATCTTGAACTCCCAATTTATCCCTTTTCACCCCCTTCCCCCACTGGTAACCATAAGTTTGTTTTCTGTGAGTCTCTTTCTGTTTTGTAAATAAGTTTGCATGTGTCACTTTTGTAGATTCCAGATATGGTATTCATATGGTATTTGTCCTTCTCTTTCTGGCTTACTTCATTTAGAATGATGATCTCCAGGTCTATCCATGTTGGTGCATTATTTTATTCTTGTTTATGGCTGAATAGTATTCCATTGTATAAATATACCACAACTTCTTCATCCAGTCTTCTACTGATGGACATTTAGGTTATATTCATGTCTTGGCTACTGTAAATAGTGCTGCTATGAACACTGGGGTGCATGCATTTTTCTGAATTAAGGTCCCCTCTGGATGTATGCCCAGAAGTGGGGTTGCTGGGTCATAGGGTAAGTCTATTTTCAGTCTTTTGAGGAATCTCCATACTGTTCTCCATCACGGCTACAGCAAACTGCCTTCCCACCAACAGTGTAGGAGGGCTCCCTTTTCTCCACACCCTCTCCAGCATTTATTGTTGGTGGGCTTTTGAATGCTGGCCATTCTGACAGGTGTGAGGTGATACTTCATTGCAGTTTTGATTTGCATTTCCCTTTGTTTTTTAGGCCCCTGCCCTTTCATCTTCCCTGTGGCTCCTCTCTGAACTTTTCCCATTGCTCTGAAGCGATTAGTACTTTACACATTATTCTTAGAAGGATCTGACCAGCCCCTCAGGAGATCACATGACAAAGACAGTAAGGAGCTCAGGACAGAGCAGCGGCCCAGGGTGTCGGCCGCCAACCAGGCCAGCGGGCCTGCAAGTCGGTGCTCACCTGTGGTCTTGGAAGGCCTTTTAGAGGAAGGGAGGGAAACGAGGCACCCGCACTGCTGCTTTGGTTACTGATAGTACTTCATGGGACTCTCCCGTCACATGTATAGTCTCATCTACTTCATCGTCCATAAACACCCTGAGAGGAAGGTCGTTACTAACTCCAGGTAACAGGTGAAAAAGCAAAGGCTCAGAGACGCGGTGAGGTTCCAGGTTTGTTGACCTCAAAGTGCAAGCTTTTATGCTAAGCTACGTCAGCTGTTTTGCAAAATACCACAGGCAGGGAAAGACTTTTCTGCCCTGGAAACAGCTCCACCAGAGGGCTTTTGAGGTCCTCCTAACGTTCTGAAAATGGCATATTCAATTCCAAAACTTTGCAGAAAGCAGCTGCTGCTGTTCTGTCTCCTTCCCCAGCTGACTTCTGCTTGGGAGGGCAGGAGAGGGGGGTGGAAATACAAGAAAAGGCAGACAGAACATTGATGTGGTACCAAAGATGTAAAGGATGATTCTTGAAATTAAGATTTGGAGGTGCATGAATGGGATTTCTAAGAGGCTAGATTCAAGTGAATGATAACTTATCTATGCAGTTTAAACACAGGGACCTTCTTGATTCTTCTAGAGCAATGTAGTGGAGTATGCAGGCGTGCCATTTCCACAATGGCATTTGTCATTGGGTCTGCACTGTCACTGTTCACCCATCTGTCAAATCTGTAGACAAATGGTTTCCATCTTGAGTTCATGTAAATTATCTTGTTCATGTTGTCATTTATTTCTTTTGCATTTTTCATTATTTTTTTTCCTGATTCACTCTCCCAGACACCGATCTGCTTTTGATACTAATTCTGTTTTCCATAATGTTAGCAATCCACAGAGATTTGCCTATAAATTAGTGGGTCTCCTCTGTACTGTCTAGGACTGACTACACGTCTCTGACTGACACACAACTGCTCCTTAAAGAAGGAAAGTCTGCACTAGGTTTGCTTCACTCTAAAAGCCAAGGTCTTCGGAAGAATGAGTCCTTTCCTAGAAACGTCAGTTTACTGTCTTGGAAAGGGGGGTTTATTTTGAGGTAGATACTTATTTTCAGAAATAGCCTCAAATCTTTTTTCTGGTATTAAAGGCTTATGTTTTGGAGGGAGGGAAGATGTGGTCTTCAGCCTGGTCATTATGTACACATAATAACTATCAACTATCTTTCCATAAAATACATTCAGGTCTAACTCATTCTTTCTTTTTTTCTTTTTTAAAGAATGTTTGCAAAATACTTGTATTTATTTTTTTATTACTATTATTTTTTATTATTGTTATTTTAAATTTCTTTTTCAGTTTTATTATGTAGAATTATTAGTTTGACTGCACATATACATTATATTGCATGTAAATACATACATACAATATACTGCACATTTTTGTTTAGTTTACACATATGTACTGATCATTGTTTGTAAGAACAGATTAGAGTGTTAGCTTTCACTCATTCTCCTTTAAAGCTGCTGATTATTTCATTCTATGCATATGTTAGAATTCATTTAATCAATTTTGCCTTTTCCTGAATGTCAGTTAGAATCATACAGCATGTAGCCTTTCTAGATTGGCTTCTTGCACTTAGTAATATACATTTAAGTTTCCTCCATGTCTTATCATAGCTTGATAGCTTATTTCTTTTCAGCACTGAATGTACCATGGTTTATTTATTCATTCAGTTACTGATCGACATCTTGGTTGCTTTCAGGTTTTGGCAGTTATGACTAAGTCATTCTAAACATCTGTGTGCAATTTTTTGGGTGGACATTATTTCAACTCCTTTTGGAGGAGGGTGAATCACCAAGGAGGGTGATTGCTAGAACATATGGTAAGAGTATGCTTAATTTTGTAAGAAACTGCCAAACTCTCTTCCAAAGTGGCTGAACTATTTTGGATTCCCACCAGCAGTGAGTGAGAGTTCCTGTTGCTCCACATCCTCACCAACATTTGGTGGTGTCAGTGCTCCCAAATTGGACATTCTAGTATTTGTGTTGTGGTATCTCACTGTTTTATTTTGCAATTCCCTAATGACATATGATGTAAAGCATCTCTTTGTATGCTTTTTTAAAATTTCTTATATCTCCTTTGGTGAGGTGTCTGTTAAGGTCTTTGGCCCATTTTTTCAATCGGGTTGTTTGTTTTCTTATTGCTAAAGTTTAAGAGTTTTCTGCATATTTCAGAGAACAGTCCTTTATCAGATCCATCTTTTGCAAATAGTTTCTCCCTCCTGGTGAAATTTCAATGTTCTGACTGTATGAGAAAAACAGTGTAGGTGACATTTTAGGCATGTGGCTGTCATAAGCAGTTATAAATAGGGAATTCTTGTGAGCACAGCCCAGAAAGCCTATGACACCAGCCACCAGTGATGCAGAAGTTCCAAAGAAGCAGCAGCACGGGGCTGGTTACTCTGAATGCTAAATGAAGTGTTCTGGGAAGTATAATTACAATTAACATGAGATTGTTCTCAATCTAATTAAGAATTGACAACAGGTTTTAAACAGGGTGATTTTTAGGTATAATTTGAAGGCATTAAATTCCTAGTATGTAAGCTAGAAATTTGAAATAAAATGTTCTGGTTTCTCTTTAAAGTTTATTTTACCTTGAATAGCAAACACAAACAGCACACTCTTTAGTCATGTGGTTGATCCCAGAGGACTGTGCTTTCTCTGTTCTACTTCCTACAGGTTATGTAACACTGCAGGGGAAATCTTGTTATCACAAAATATTGGAGGTTTATCTGATGTTTAAAGAATTGTTTCAGATAAGAGTAGTTAATGTACAAGTCAAGATACCAGACCACCACAAAAACAAAAAAATTTGTTTAGGCTTATAAAAGAGATGGATCTTATCTGTGCTTAAAACAGTGATTCTTTTTTTATGTGTGCGTGTATATATATAGAAGTTCAGTCAGTTTACAACATGTCAATTTCTGATGTACAGCATAATGCTTCATTCATACATGAACATACATATATTCGTTTTCATATTCTTTTTCACTGTAAGTTACTAAAATAGTGATTCTTACTTTTTGGGGATTAAGATCCCACTAAAACCAGAATTACCTGCAAAATTGCAGATCTATATGTATAAGTGAAATTTTGTCTATAGTTTTGGGGGTTCAGGGACTCAGGGTTTCCCATACATGAGTACACGGCAAGAACTCAATTTTGGACAATATGTTATGGGATTAATGTGGGGGAGGAGGGCTATATTACTTACCAAGCACACAAACTTTTCCATTAACCTAGTTGACTGACTTCTGAATGAATCTGGCCTAAAATCAAGCTGCTCCTAATTCAGATTGCTAAATTTTCTCAAGATATTCAAAAGCAATTAAATAAGGACAGAAATATTACTGTCTTATGGTCCCTAGCCATCACTCACTGGTAGCACCATCATTTCCTGTACTGAGCAACCCTGGTTCCTAAAAAAACTCCGGCGCGATTGGACTGTTTATATTTGGCATGTTCTTCATTCTTTTTTGGGAAGGCACATTCCCTTCTTCAGCTGAAGAAACTCAGTGTCTGAAAAGAGCTGCCTGAAAACACTGTTCCCTCTGGGCTCTTAAAAATGTTCAGCATCTGAAAGCTGGCAGGGAATGCTCATGCCCAGCGGAGGCAGAACTCCGTGGACTGAGCAAGAAAAAACCCGGGACGCTATCTATGGAAAACAGGAAGCAGCACACAGTTGAGACAGCCTTACTCACCTGCGACCCGTATTCAAAGCCCTAACCCAGAAACTCTGAGCTACCTAGAAAAGGGAAAGACCCAATGGCTAGCCATAAGCTATAAGGACAGACTGTCCTGACACTTTTCCACCTTACTTTTAAATAAGCAAAGGAATAAAACCCTAACTAAAGCCCTGGACTGGCTGGTCCAAGACACAGCCACCTGCCACACAGACACAGTTGCTTGCCCCTCCCTCCTGGGGAGCTGAATTTCTCATGGTCCCTCTGGCGACTGTAACGGGGCACTGAGAAACACTCACTAAATCAAAGCCCCCAAGCGAAAAATAGACCGTTGCAAAATACACGAACTTACAGTTTCTTTGCATTATTAGATTATTTGCATATTTGGAGACAGAAAAAGGAGGAACTGGAAGGACTGTCTCACACTTTCTTGTTTTTCAAAATGTCAGTAATTCCCAGGGCTATTTTGTTTGTTTGTTTTTAAACCCAGGGCACACAGATTCACATTTTAATAGGTGGAGTTAAGTGTCTTTGTAAAAGGAGTGGGGTTATTTATGATTCAGAAGCTTGTCCACGTTAGTGTTTCAGGGCACCATCAGAGACCCCTTTTCCTTCTAATCTTATCTGTTCATTTTTTTTTTAAATGTTTAAAGGAGGTGTTACATTCTGAGTAGCTGGAGGTGGCACATGAGGAAAATATATCCAGATCACCATGTAGAAACAGTTCTTAGAAAATTAGCTGAGGCCTTCCCCAGCCACTGGCCGTCAGTCAGCTCCAGAAGCCATCACAGACACAATGGTATTTAAGACCCAGTCTGTTGATCAGCCACACTACTTGCAAGGATCTTCTGTCATTAAATGTCCTAGGAAATCTTTTCTAGGGCATCTTTCTCACACAGGAACTGCCTATTGCATTTTGCTCATCCCCACACAATTTTTTCCATATCATCAGTGTTGGGTTGGTCTTCACCTATAAACCTGGGACCTGACTGGCAACGTGTCCCTACACACCCCGTTTGGATTGCGATAATTACTTTTCCTGTTCCTCGTGGTCTGGACACTTTTATTCACAGGGTGACCGTATAATCTATCATCTATATCAGGTTGTACTTTTGAGAATGAAAACAGGGGCTATTAATAATTGTGCTTGGACAACAGACAGGCTGGGGCTATCATGGGCATACTGGGATACAAAGTCGCCCTGCTTATTTAAAACTGATCTGGTATGAAACACACCAGCCATTGTCAAGACCAAAACATTTCAGTCTTGGGGCTACTTCTGTTCGCACAATGGAGGTATTTATCCTTTGCTCTAACCCCATATGGTCTGGCCCAAGAGACACGATTATTGCACTTGAGAAATTATTTATAAGTAAATGTGTGCTAAACTATTTGCGTGTAGAATATTACACTGTTTAGGGTTGTATCCATTCTCAAAAGACTGAAAACGCTTCAAGTTGTCAGGGGATGAATTGTGGCTTACTGGATAGGGCAGTATTTGACAGGCTGAGTCCTGAGAGTGCTCAAACTACAAGAGAGACATCTCTCCACTCCGAAGCAACATTGACTCCCTCCCACTCCCAATCCTGTCTTCCATAATCACATAATTAAATGTGACATACTAGATCTAAATCAGTGATCCAACTGCGATCCCATTGTCTGAAAGAGATACTCTGGTTTCTAGAGAAGCCTTTACCCTCTTCTGTGCTTGACTAAATGTTAGCGGTTCCTTTTATTTGTATAAGCCTATTCCTTAATTGTAAGTAGAAATGAGAATTAAACATGGATTGAAATTGAGTTGGGAAGTCCCATTAAAAAAAAATGGCAGGGCCCCCAAGCAGGGCCACTACTCTCCTGCCAACACCATCCGGTTCCCTGGCCCAGAGGCTGTATCTCACTTTTTACCTCAGAAATGGCTTATTCTAGGAAAGTGGAACTTACCCCTAAAATTCTATTTGTTCCCTGAGCTCACTTCTGACTGGTTATTTCCTTCACTCCTGCTTGGTCCATTTCTATAAAGCTTGTTCCTAATTAGTCAACTTTTGTTATACCTTATTTGCATATGATGTTGCAAAGTATAAGCTGGCAGCCTATAAAAGCCTGTGTAAACCTATAGAAGGGGTCCAGAGTTTGAAGTGTTAACTTTTCTGGGCCTGGTAGTGTAATAAACCTGAGTTCTCCAATCCTCTGAGTGCTGCTTGGTCTCTCGCCCGGATCCAGATTGCTGTCACAACTGAGCTGTAGCCCCCATCTGTAACATATTTTTCTGCAGCAAAATGGACCTGGCCATCCCGTAAAGTCTCTGCTGGTGAGCAACTCTGAGACTTTACTTTGAAAAACCGTACGTGAAGGAAGATACATTTTGAAGAGCATGTTGTAGTATGCCAAAACTAAAGAAAAGGCAAAATTTTAATTATTTGACATTATAATTTAAGAGATGGCAGAAGATAATTTATAACTGGGCAAGAGTGGAGGTAAAGTACGATTTGCCTTTAATTCAAGATAGATACCTATCAGGACATGATTTAGCAATGTGACCTTCACTATTCCAACCTACTAGGAATTCCTGTTTAACATGGTGAGACTGACCAACCTTTGTTTGGGGTGATCATACATTTTACAGTTAGCTAACTGTCCACTGGTTAATATTGATATAAAATGACAGGGCAAGTCACCATCCTGACCAATTACTGCTCCTCTTAGAGGACCTGTTCTTTAATTTCTTGTTTACTCAAAGCTTGTGACTTCTGTACGTAAATTGCTACTCACACTTCAGTTTGGCCAAATGGTCTGGTGTGGCCCCAGAGCGAGCAAAGGGACCCTTTATTTGTCTCTCGAATATCAGCTGAGCCTCTGTTATGTGACCTGGAACAGTGTTTGACACTGGGATTAGAAAGATGATTAAAGTGCCGTTGAACTAATTTAGCTTAGTGCTGTGCAAATGCGGATGTCGTAATGTTCCAGTAGCAAAGATGGAATCCTCAAATCACACAGGAAAGTTCTGGGAAATGTCATGCAAATCAAGCATAGATAAATTATACTTTACCTTTAGAACTCTAATCTTTGCTGAGACCAGGCCAGTGCTGAATCATTGTGAAAAGTGGTATAACCAACCCCTCTAAATGTAAGAATGTCTGGGTCTCCTGGCCGCTGCATCATTGGGTTATTAATATAGAAAGACCATTTAGTCTCTTGGCCTTGGTCATCCATTAAGTGGGAAAAACCATCCTCCTTTCTTTAGACGTCTTCAGAGACTAACCAATAGGTTTGACTTTGCTGGCCAGCAACGTGCAAACCGTCCATAGGTGGGAGGGTTCTATTTCCTCTTCTCTTATTTAAGATTGGCACCCAGTGGGCATCCCAGCTTCCAGCCGCCCCCGAGTGAAACACTGCTTCTCAGTTTGACAAATCTCGTGACTCGCGCGTTCTAGTCCCACAGGGTGCTACAGCTCACCACGTGGCAACTCATTTTGTGCTAACGGTGATGGCAAGCCCGCACTGAGTTACAGGGTTGCGGTTTGATGTCGCTTGGCACTGGTTTCTACCGTCATATCAAAATGTGCCCAGCCAGGCTCATAATGAAATGTTTCCCTTCTCTTAAATGTCCCTTCTCCAGCCCCCAAGTCCACCTACTAAAACAAAGGGAGGATAAGCAGAAACTGTATTAAGGATGAAACCTTTCCTTCTCATCCCGGCTCCTCATAAATGGACCTCCTGATGATCTAGCAAAAGCAGCTCTCTAACTCACCAGTTTTCTCTGAAACTTTTCTCGTCTCCATCTTTGCTGGCGCCCATCTCTTCCCCAAGTCTTCCCTTTTCTTCAAGACAGGAGTCAAGCAGACATGACTCCAGAAAAACAGTATCGGGCTTATTAGCTACCCTCCTTTCAAAAGGAAAGCGTTTTTGGCCCCACGAAGCCTTACAGGGTGGTGACTAAGTGTCTGTAGCCGCCGGAGGCAGGGGGCTCCCCGGAGGCAGGGTGTGAAACCGGCCACTCTGGGGTAAGCGGACGGACGGGGGGCCGGGGAGACGTGCGACTGTGGGGAAGCAGCACCACGACAGGCGGAGCAGGAGCAGGGGGCCTCGAATTCCCTGGCGGGGGGACACCGCGGCGCGCGGGGGCGCCGAGCCTTGTCCCAGCCTCCCTCGGCTGCGGCGGAAGGGGTCGCCTGGGCCCGCGCGCTCTTTGTCGGGGCGCGGCCCTCCCCATCCCCGCCGCCCAGCGTCGCCCCTCCCCCAGCCCCTCCCCCGCCGCCGGCGCAGCTGACGCAGCCCGGGAGGAATGCGCTTCCGGAGGGAGAGGGCGCGGCGGCGGCCTGAGGAGCGGGATCTCCGCGCCGAGGAGGCGGGGCCGTGGGGGTCGTTTCCTGCTGGGAGGCGGCCCCGCGCCGCCGAGTCTCCTCCCCCGCCCGTGAGAAGGAGGAGCCGCTGCCGCCGCCGCGCCCGAGCCCGGGAGGCCACGCCAGCCCTGGGGACAGGCCGAGCGGGAGCCGTGGAGCACAGGCCGAGCCGGGCGCGGGCCAGACGCCGCGGGAGAAGGTAGGCCCGGCGGGGCGGGCGGCGGGCTGGGCGCGCGGCCCGGCCGGGGCCTCGGGGGTGGGGTGGGGGCGTCGGGGCCCTGGCCGCGGCCGCGGGGCGGATTCCAGCCGTCCGGTTGGGGAGGAAGTCGGGCCGCGCCCGCTCCCGGCTTCGCTCCCGGACCCTCCAGGCAGGCCCGGGCGCGGAGACCGGGGGCGCAGAGGCCGGGGTCTCAGAGGGTGGGGGCGCAGAGGCCGGGAGCGTGGGGGCGGGGGCGCGGGGCTGGGGGCTAAGCCCTGGGACGTGGGGGCACGGAGGCCGAGGGCGCTCAGAGGCTGGGGACGTGGGGTCGGGGGCGCTCAGAGACCGGGGGCTCAGAGGCTGGGGGCGTGGAGGCGGGGGCGCAGAGACCGGGGCGTGGGGGGCGGGGGCGCTCAGAGACCGGGGGCTCAGAGGTTGGGGGCGTGGGGGCGGGGCACTCAGAGACCAGGGGCTTAGAGGCTGCGGGCGTGGAGGCGGGGGCGCAGAGACCGGGGCGTGGGGGTCGGGGGCGCTCAGAGACCGGGGGCTCAGAGGCTGGGGGCGTGGGGTCGGGGGCGCTCAGAGACCGGGGGCTCAGAGGCTGGGGGCGTTGGGGCGGGGCACTCAGAGACCAGGGGCTTAGAGGCTGCGGGCGTGGAGGCGGGGGCGCAGAGACCGGGGCGTGGGGGGCGGGGGCGCTCAGAGACCGGGGGCTCAGAGGCTGGGGGCGTGGGGGCGGGGGCGCGGGGTTGAGGGCTCAGCCCAGGACTTGGGGGCGCAGGGGCCGTGGATTCAGAGGCCGGGACCCGCAGCACGGACGCCAGCCGTGGGCGCGGCCTCGGGGGCCTCCGCGGGCCGGCGTCCGGGAAGCGGCCTCGGCCCGGGCTGCCCTCTGCGGGGTGGCGCGGGGTCGGTTTCTCATGGGGCCCCTCTCGCCTCATTCTGGGTATCCGCGCCGGCGGTGCCTCATTCATGCCGTACCTTAATGCTTCGTGGGTTGTATTTTTAAGATTGCCAGTGTTTAACGCCGAAATAACTTATTTCATCACGTGTGTGCTTGTAGTCAAAAACCTAGCGCTAGTTGGTATGATCACCAGTGAATTACACTTTTTAAGGTTCCTTTTCTTTGTAAAATGGGAACAATACTTCCAGTAATAATAAGTGTAATAGTTATTACAGTAACAACAGTTAGGTCTGAGCTTAGCTCTCCGCACTTGACCTGTGTTTTCTCATTTAATCCTGGAACCGATCCAGCGACGCGGGTGCTGTTTTTATCCCGGGGACGCTGAGGTGAGGACACTGAGGCACAGGAGTAGCTGGTGTGGGGAGAACCCATGGGGTTTAGCAGCCCGCGCATAAGTACAGTCCGTGAAAATCACATGGAAAATGGAAAACACTTGGCTTAGAGTAGATGATCTTTCCTTCTTGATATATTTAAAGGTTTTACAAAAAAATCTCAGCATGTGATGGATAACGTCATCAGTAAGGCTTCTTTGGGTCTGCGATCCACATAAATATTTAGGTGCGTAGAATTACTGGATTGTTTTTTGTTTTCATGGTTCAAAAATAACAGATGCTAAATGAATCTTGATTAGGCATTTTCAACTACATCCTACTACAGCGTTTTTAATAGGTTGTATAGTAGACTGCTTTAGGAAGTGTTCAGGAGTCTCGGTTGCAAGTTACCTGCTCTAGGTTTGAGGGTGTCAAGGCCCATGGAGGACAGGGCTCACTGAAGAGTCCCCCTGTAACGCTGTTGAGAGATATGGAAGGTAGGGGAGTATACATGTGTGGGTGGGGGGTGTGAACTCTATGTTCTGCCCAGTTCTGCCGTGAACCTGAAACTGCTCTAAAAAAATTAAGTCTATTAATTAAAAAAAAAAGAGTCCCCTGTAAAGTTCACACTTGAACATAATCTTAGTTCGTTGATTGATAGTAAGCGAGTGACCCAAGGTGATTAACTGATAAATAGAAAACACGTGAAACAAATCAGCATTGTGGTTACCGGCATTTGAAGAGAAAGCCATTTTACTTATACTAAAATTCAGTGTAAAATGGAAGATGTTATTAGAATGCTAGTTAAAAAGACGGGGGATGTGGTTAATACTTTACTTCTGTAAATAGAAAGCAGACGAACTCTTAAGTCATCTGTGCTGACTTCACAGACCTAAAATTTTAAGTTTTTGTAACATTGGTTCTTTAAAAGAATGTTAAGTTCTATATTAAGATTATTTTCTAATCCCCTCAACATTCTGCGTGTGGAGAGCACGGAATCAGCAGTATTGAAAATCACTGGATTTAAGGCTTCCTTCTCAACTTTGTGGTCAGTACAAATAAAATCTGCCCCAAGTCAGCATCACTGAATGAATTTATAGTCCTATTTTAGTGTCAGTAAATTCCTAACTCTGGGGACATCTGGTCACTTTATAAAATGGTGAAGATTAATCCATCAGTGGTTCTAGTTTTCATGGAATGCTTGCCACTTAGTATCTTTATTGTTTGGTTTCTTGCCAAATAAATTGTGGCCTACATCATTGGGGGTATTATAAGGGGTATTATAATAATATATCTTTAGAAAATCTGTATTTTAAAACGTTTTGTAAGTATGCTGGTTTGCTGTTAGCCACTCTGCTGGAGTGATGAGAGAAAATACCCAACTGGTAAAAAAAGTTTCAGAACTTTTGAGTTCTGAGACTTGACATTTCTTAACTTGTGACAAGCTGGATTTGTCTGAGGGGGTCCTGTGGACCGATTTCCTCACTTTGCGTGGAGAGTTAGGATCTGTCAGGTTGTGAGTAGAATCCTAGGGGATTGTGTTGTGCAAACGTGCAGGTAGGTATCTCTTGTGCTGGCAGGTCTGTTCTGACTGACTGTATATTGTGGGATTTCTGTGCTTCTGTATTGTTGCAGCGCTGGGAGTCTCAGGGTGGGGAGGATGCACTGACTGGGATAAGGGACCCTGAAGTGGTAGCGGTACCTCCAGCTGTAGAAAACGGAAAATATATTACAGTTTATATCTAGGTTAAAGGAGGTGCGGTCCATAGAACCCCCAGAACATTAGCAGCCTTAGGATGTGTCAGGCGATGGGTGAGAAAATGTGCTCTCTCAGGAGCTGTGTGTAAAAGGGGCTCAGCTATGCTTTGTAAATTTCTCATCCTTTTAAAGGTGGCTAATATGAGGCTTTTACAGAGTTAAGTTCTATTTGTAAAATAATATAATGTGGGTTTTTAGAAGTCAACTCCCTTAAACTTTGTTTTGGGTTTGTTGCTTTAGAAGGTAAGGTTAACTATATTTAGCAGTATGCTAAAGCATGTGTAAAATATATTATCTCATTTTGAATTATGTGTGTATGTGAAAAACTGCTTCAAATATACATGTTCCATATATGTATAAACACACATGCACATGTAAACTTATTACAGGGCTCATCTCGTACAGTCTCCAGGTTGCAGGGTCCTGGAGCCCTGGGATGGGTAAGGTAACTCACTGGAGAGTAGGAAGGAAATGCTAAACTTAATATTATAAATATATATTTTAATCTTATTACTTTAGGGTTTAAATTTTTATTATGATTTGTAATGTCTTAATACATTGCTGTAGAAGTGCATGCATTTTAGTTTATAAATACATATTTTGGGGTACATGTATTTTTTTTTTTTTTAATAATAAAAGTGAGTGATTAGAAAGCATTGGAGACCCTGGTAAGGGGATGACGTGGGTGGGGCTACAAGAACCACGAATGTGGGATGCAGGGCTGGTGAGTCTGAGGTAAGAGGAGAAAGGAGGTAAGAGGAGAAAGGAGCGAAGGGGCCCAGGTTCTGGCTAGGAGGTGGCCACAGTGGATGGTGCTTGTGGGCTCAGGGTGGGAGGGGAGCTAAGCTCAGCCTGGACAGCCTGGTTGGGCTCTGAGGGGTGGGCTCTTAGCCTGTATGAGCTGGCTGGCGCCGGAGGCTGCAGTTGAAAGGACCGCAGTGAGTGTGTGGAGTGAAAAGGGCGTGAGAGGCCAGGAGAAGGAATCCAGGAGAGCCCCCCCCCCCGTGTGTTTGCAATTCCGATTCCTTCACGTGACACCTTGGTGAGTGACCTGGGTATCTTTGAGTTTTACCTGTGATGAGTGTGCTTGGGGTGCAGAGCAATGCTTCTTAGAGAAGTCGTGTGAAGCAGTAAAGGGTTCTTGACTGGAGAGCCCTGGGTTCATGCAGGCTGTGCCCAGGTTTCTCTGTGACTTGGTTTGTGTGTCTGCACCATGGGGGGTCTCCTGGTTTCTTCCTGTCCCTGGCGAGCTGCTGTGTGACCTGGCACCGCAGAAGACGGCGCTTCTTGCTCTCTGTCACCATCGGCACCCCGGGGGGCGGTGCTGTGCCAGGTCACTGCTTCCAGAGAGCCTGCCGGTGCCCAGCAGCCCCATGTGCCACGGATGGCTCGGGTCGGGATGCAGCTCTGTCGTCCCTTGCGTTTGAATCCATCCGTGCTCTGAGTGCGGGTCACAGGGCGGTGCGGTGCTGGGGCTGTTGTGGGCCCGGAAGCTGCCTGGGGCCTTGCTGTCTAGTTGGGACAAGTTGGGTTCAGTCCAGGGAACCACAACAAATACCGCAGAATGTTCTACACAGCATACCATCCCAGATAGCATTCTCCAGTAGATTTTGAGAAAAAGATCTGCATTGGCTTGAATGGGTTGGGAAGGCTTGTGGAGGAGCTTGGAACAGCGTGAGCAAAGGGCTGGATGGCAGGTGTGACATGACCAAAGGACAGCATGGTTATGGTTAGAAGGCTGGATCCAGTCTAGCTTCGCAAATGAATACTGTTTGTCTACTCTGATACACGATTGTACGTATATAAAATACATACGCATTTATGTTATACATATAAATAAGACGAAGGATGTACAAAGTGAAGGCCTGGACCCTGACCCTCCAGCTCCAGTCTGGTGTGGTTCACAGCATGAACACAATTATAACAAATTTGAGGTAAAACAACACTGGATTACTGAGCATCACTGAAGGTCTGACGCTTACTGTGCTGGACACTCTTAGGATTATGTTTGGGGACCACAGAGAAAGGAGTAGTTAATTCTTCTTGTGGTTGAAGAGGTGAAGAGCCAGTGAAGGCCAAAAAAATGTCAGGTAGGTAAAGGAAAAATTAGTATTTAATTTTGTTCTAGGGAATATTGTTTCAGAGGAGTGATGAGGACAGTATTTATGTGAAAAATTTATTGGGAATATGCCATTTGAAGTTGAAGTCCTGTTTCAGTTTATAAATGTTTATGGAACGAATATGTAAATAATTTAAGCTGTCTTACTCTATGAAATTAGGAATAGCGGTTTATTAGCTCTCCAGTATTTGATAGTTTATGCATGATTTGTATTATGATTTCATTGCTTCTCAAAAGGAGGTGCTGGTGGGTCATATTTGATTATTGGAGGTGGAGATTGTAGTTTGAAAAAGTGCATGTAGTATTGAGTTTATATTAGGAAAACACAATGGGGGAATGGTTTTGTGACTACTGAGGAAGTGTGGGTTTAAAAAGATTGAGAGCTGTCGTGTGGTCACTCAGGCTCTTGTGTTTAGAAGTCAGTGAATGAGTTGAAGAGCAAGAAAAAATTCAGTAATCAAGTAGGCTGCCACCTATAAGTCACTGTAAAAATACTTGTTAAGAACTTGTATGTTTATGGTCATATTTTATCCTTGCAACTGTTCTAAGGTAGATAGTATTCCCAGCTTAGTGCTGAGTAAAATGAGAAATTGATTTCTCCCTGTATTTAGTGAGGTTTTATAACATTTACTTTATACATATATATATTTAAAATATACTCAACACTGGGCAGAGAAAAATACGGTCAAAATTTATTAAATTTTGATCATCAAGTGAGAATTTTGGAGTGATCTACCTAACAAGTGGGTAAAATTAGACAATTTGGGAACATAACAGTTCTCCATATCTGAAAATGTGTGGAACAAAAACAAATTCTTTCAAGTGCTTATTGAAATGGTTAATTAGGGATGGTTAACTTTTCCTGGAGCTCTTTTCAAAATAATCTTCATAAACTTGCTCCAAAGTGAAATTCTCAACCAAAATCGTTGCTAACTTACTCTTCTCTTGCCCTGACAGGGAAGGGCCAAGTCTGTAGACATAGACTAGTATAAAGGAGGAACAGCTCACCAGGCTGGCTTGAAAAATACCAGGTGCTTGGTAATGTCTTATCTTTTGAGTGGGAGGAGGAGGATCTGGGAAGAACTAAGTTCAGGCAACTTTTCAGGCTTGTTTTGCAGCAGCCCTCAGTATTATGACTTAATAGCTTTGTTTAAAGTGTTTGTTTTTTGCTTATATTTTAAGCCTCTCCTTTTGCAGCCTTTTAAGTTTATTTTGTGGCCTCTCACCTTTTTTTTTTTTTTTTTTGAGGTTCATGCTTAATTCATTTTTTTTCCATCCTCACAGAAAGGTTTTGGGAGGAGGTGGTGGTGGTACACCAGTTACCTGTTCATTGGCTCACCGTTGGCTGTTTCATGTTTCTTACTGCCTTGAAGTGTTTTGAATTCCGTGTGGTTTTTGTCAAGCTTTTGTCAACGTTTTGTCAACGTGCTCTTCTGTCACGTTGATTCTGTTCTGCATGGTTGTGTGTCATAGAGAGGATTTCAACTTAAATTTTCTTCCTTAGCTCTAGTTTTCCCTCTAGTTTTGTGGTCTTACTGCTTTTGATCGCTGTAAGATCTATTTGATACGTTCCAAATTCCTTGAAGAGCATAATGGCTTCATTCTTCTTTCAGAAAAGATCCTTCACTTTTTGTGCTGTGGACATTTTCCCTAGTTGTTGGGTTCTGAGCTCTCGCTTTCCGCCACTTCCAGCTTCTTGATCTTTGAAGCTTTTTATTTGCCAGCCTGCAGCCTGTCTTTCCCCTCACGCTCGGTGTGGGTGATGACAGTTGATCTTCCATGTTCTCATTTTCTTGGAGAAGGTGGGGAGAGTAGTCATTCAATGAGCTTTTGTCTGTTACTCTGTAATTTTACTCACATAACTAGCCCTGTTGTGAGCCATTCTCTGATTTCAGATTGTTTGGTAGCCTGTGACTTTGGAGCAGCCCACCCTTTGTTGTTGGACTAACTAGCCTCAGGCTGATAGTCCTTGGGTAAAAAGGGGTCAGTAGGGAGTTTTAGGAAGTTGGGTAGTTCAGGCTGCTGTGGGAATTATTTCTGTGGGTGGAAAGGGGCTTCAGATGAGACTAGGTGCATCTTTGCCTTGGAGCACTCTGCCTCTTCTCTTTCCTGTTCCCTCTTTTGTGTCCCCCTTCATCCTTTCTGCTCTGTTTTTGTTAATCATTAATTCTGGTTTATTATTTGGGCTGTAAACACCTCCATGGTCACCACCACACTCTTTCCTGCCAGATGGGGGTGGGGGAGGGTTGAATTGTCCTCTTCTTGTTGCTGCATTCACCCCCAGTGCTCACCCTCGAATTCGGTGGCCTTCACGTGTCAGGGCTTCAGAGTCCCTCCATTCACGCTGTCCCATCTGGTTGCTCTGCGGGGAGAAGCAGGGTGAGCTGCCCCTGAACTCTAGGCTTGCCGTGTGGCTCTGAGTTCTTTTCCTGGACCACATTGATTTGTACATACTAATCTGTTACTGGATTATTTAGTTTTTCCCTTTTAAAAGCAGATGCAGATACAGAAAGTAATGATGGTGGTACAGACTTGGGATGAATCCAACTTTATTATATTTCTAGGAGAGATTTATGATAAACCTCAATGTAGTTACCTGAGTCTTTCCCACCGTTTAGGTGAACAGGTTTAAAATGTTAGGACATAAAAATGGAAGCAGACTCTCTCTGGAAGACAGTATTTGTTGAGAACCCTTAACGTTTCTTTTTAGAAACCTGCTCATGCTGAAAGCTTGGGCTTTTGAATCATGCCTGGGTTCACGTCCCAGCTTTGTCATGTGTCTGTCTGGCACGTGGTAGAGATGCAACAAATATTTGTTGACTTAATTAGTTGTGTTGAATAAAAATATGCTCTTGTGCAAAGCTTTTATAGAAAGAAATCTGTTTTGGATGACTTCTTTTGGTGCTGTTCCCTTGTGGGCATAGTTGGCTTTTGATCACCTAATTTTAAAACTTGAAATAAATGTAACTCACCACATTTTTTTTCCCTTTTCCACATTATTTTAAAAGTAATTTTTCTCTAAAGTGTAATTGTTTAATTTCTGCAAATATTAGTACATATACAGTTTCTAAAGATACTGTCTGGAAATGTAAACAGAAATGTCACACACTGTTAAAAACAGTAATAAATAATAAGTATGTATTTTAGCAGTTTGAATAGCTCATAAAACTGCGTTTAACCTTGATGAATAAAGATGGGTTTACAGTGGAGATTGAAATAATTATGTGTAATTTTTGACAAGGGGAACAATTGCCCATATTTGGGGTTTTAAACACTAAAATGAGATTGGGGGAGATGTTTAAGATTATTAATTGTTCAAGGAATGAATTATGACTCTCTAGATAAGATTACATATAGTAAGAAATAATGTCTGAAATGCTTTTGTAGGAACGGACTGTAGCTGTGGATGTACTCATGAAATTAAACAATTAAAATAACTTGTTTGGCCTCGATTCAGTGTGAAGGACTAAGAAATAAACTCACAGAGCACTTTAAGTCCTTTCCACTTCTGTGCTCTGAGTCAGCTCTAACAGTAGAAGGATGTTCTTTTTTTTTTTTGTAAAACAGCGACTGAGCAGGCCTTCAAAAAGTTGTAGCTTAATGTAATGGCGCACAAAGTCAGGTCACAGCTTCTGGTTTCAGATGGTCTGGTTTCATTTACACCTGTGCGATTTTGGAGACGTCATTTACCCTTTCTGTGGTTTGGTTTTCTCATCTGTAAAACAAGATAATGTCATTCCGATAAAACAAGATAATGTCATTCCGAGTGTCATAGAGTTACTTAGAGGAGCTAGATTGCTGTTACTGTTTTTATTATTACTGTCATTATTGTATTCATTTGAAAGTGTTGAAATGAAAGGGGCTAACCTTTTGTTACAAATTACCTTAGATCAGCGAAACTCAATTCCTGTGTTACCTTATCCAGCCTCTCAGTGAGCAGGTGCCCTTGTTTTAAGTGTCCTTAGTGGCCTCAGTCCCTGTGTGAATCCGACTGGGACACAGCCTCGGAGGCAACTTCCTACTAGAAGATGTCTTTTCAGGGCAGTTTCCTCCTTTCTGTCAGCCTCTCCGAGGCTTGCTCCCTGATGACAGAAGCCACCTCAAGTCACTCTTCCGTGTTTCTGTGTGAGGTATGTTATCTTCCACCCTGACCCTTTTTTAAGGTGGTTTGTGTTACTAACATTCAGAAATGTTTTATCTAATGTAGCAAGGAAAACACAGGTTCTGCTGCTTTTATTATTTTACATATAAAGTGTTAGAAAGTAGGATAATCCTACTGAAATGTGGAACCTAGAATAATTACGCTTAACATAATGATTAGTATCTAATTAATGTAATAATTACCACCTGATTAAACCTTATTATACAGTATAGTAAGGTTTTGATACTGTAGCAAAATAGTGGAATGGTTATAAAAACCAACACCATGGTTTACAGTTGTGTGGTTCTGACCCTCACACCTCCTCCTTTTTTCCATGTCTTATGTTTCATCTGGAGCCAGTCCAGAGTCTTCTGGTTGTAATTATGATTGAGAAACAAACCATTCAAATGTAGTTAACTTCTCTATGCAGTCAGGGTGGCGCTGAGCTCCGGCTGTAAGTGTCCTGCCGACGACCACGGTGTCACCTCAGCACTCACGAGGTGCCAGATGCCCTTAAACGTTTCATATTTACAGCTCATTTAAACTTCACATAACCCCTATGCGGTAGGTACTACTGTGTCCATTTTAAAGATGAGGAAACTGAGGCACAGGTTAAGTAACTTGCCAGTGTCACTGACCTCCTAGGGGTTGATGGGGGGTGAGTCTAGGTGCCTGGCTGCGCAGCCCGCCGTGAGCTCTTGTGTGCTGGCGGTGGGCACAGCCCTCTACTCGCCCTCGTTAAGCTCACTGGTCTTATGGACACCTTAGACTGTCTCCAGTTATCCTTAGGGCCTTTATTAAATCCTAAGGTACCATACCAGGCACAGAGAACACGAAGCAGTGCCTTCTAGGAGATGACCGTTCACACAGTGGATCGTTGGTACACATGTGCAGCGGGCGGGCTGAGCTGCGCACGTCTTCAGTGCTCAGTCTTAGAACAAAGCTTGTATTTGTTGTAGCACATGTGTGTGTCTCTAGTGAACCACCAGCTTCAGGTCCCTCCCCAGGTTTTCCCATCGTTGGGGGTCTCGGGAGTTCACGCAGGCCGTCACCCTCACTCCCGGGGCCAGCAGTGTTCCTGCTCTTTCAGCTCCAGTGGCCCAAGCACCAGGCTAGAAACAGAAACTCTGCCCCCTCACTTGGTCCTGGCCTCCTCTGGTTCCTGCCGCTGCTGCGCAAAGCAGCAGGTCACTCTGGCCCACTGCATCTTCCTCCAGCGCTTCTGTCTTTCCAGTCCCTGGGGCTTCTCCAGCAAGTCCCTTGTCTGTCCGCAGGGCGAGGGGCCGGCAGCAGCCCTCAGGGCGGAGGCACGGGCATTCTTGGAATTGTGGGACCTGTGGGGACTGGAACTGATAACCCACTTCTCCATGCTGACCCTCCCCCGGACCCGCTTTCTGCAGCGTCTCTTGATACCTGAGGGGGTTGGTTCCTGGACCCCCAAAGAAACCCAGTCCACGATATTCTAGTCTCTATCATATGGTACAGTGTTTGCATAGAATGTCTGCAGTTCCTCACACATACTTTAAATCATCTCTGGGTGACTTACAATAGCTCCTAAATGTGACTACCTGTGCAGGGCAGATTCAAGTTTTGCTTTTTGAAGCTTCCTGGGAAGTTTTTTTAAAAATATATTTCCATCTGCAGTTGGTTGGAACTGCTGATGGAGCCCACTGGTACAGAGGGCCCCTGTGGACCCTTCTCGGAGCTTGTCAGTAAGACCCAGCCCCAGGCGGTTACCTACCCCGCTGTGGTGACCAGGTGCCCTGGTTCTGGCTTTTCCTCTCCTTGGCTCACTCTCCCCCGGGTCACCTTCGAAGAAGCTGCTTGCGCACACGCTCTTGTCTCGGGCTGTGCTTGGGGAATGAACCACAGCTAAGCCAGGGCCTGACACTGCCTCCTCCCCTGGACCTTTGACCCCAGCCTGCCTGTCTCTGGGTGGTAACCGCCCCTGCGTCCCAGCTCTCCCCACCTGGTCCATGCAGCCCCTGGCTCCCCCGTGCCTGGTCTCTAGGCCTTTGTCCTCTGTGTTTTATCAGCAGCGCCATGTCTGCCTCCTGCACTGGCTCTGTAAACTGGAGTTCATTCATCTATTTCTGGATTGGCGTCTGAGGACCTATGGGGGATAGTCTCAGTGATTTGAGTGTTTTTACAAGAATTTTTAAGAATTTGAGGCTTTTGTGCTAATAATTATAATAATAAACAACCAACACGTGAATTAACTGGTTGACCCCCGTGTAGCTGAGTCTGTCTACATTCTTTCAGTGGCTGTGTTGGTTTGTGTGTGAGAATGAGTTTTGGTTCATAATGTACAAGAATGTGGAGTGTGAGGCACTTTATATGCAGCTGAAGTTGGCTGCGGTATACTTAAGTGAATTGACAGGTGTTACACGAGGGTGGCTATGGTAACTGTTTGCTATTAAAGAGGGTCTGCATCTTAACTAAATCTGAGAAACTCTTCTTTCCTGGGCTTGTAAATAATGTACATGAAAAATGTCAAACAATTTAATGTATTTCTGCAAAAACTTTTGAGCACTGACTTTGTGCTAAGCATTTCTAGGACCTGTAACTGAATAAATAAGACACAAGAAGGCCCTGTGTTCTTGGCGCTCAGAACCTACTAGGGTAGACGCTTGTTAACAGGTGTTTCCAAGCAAGACGGGTGCTGGAAACGTGCCTGCATGGATCAGGGTGTCCGTTAGCTGCTGGGCCTCACTCAGCATCGCTCTGCAGTCCTGTTGCATCGTGCTGATTTTCGTCAGTCCCCTGCCCCTCTGCCCCTTTCTCCCAGCACTCGTCCTCGCTTCCTGTTTCAGCAAAAAACGTAAGCTGTCATGTGTGAACCCTCTCGGCTTCTTACCCCTGCTCGGGCTTAGAGCTGCTGCACCTCTGTTCAGGGTAATGGGCGTCTTCCCTCTGTCCCTCTTTGCCTGGAGGAGGCCCGGCTGCAGCAGTCTGTCTTCCTGTGTCTCCTGCTCCTCCAGTCTGCCTGCCGCGCCCCTCTCTTCCCCAGTGTTCTGTTCTTCCTGGTCTCATCCATCTTCATGATTTCATTGCTGTCTGTGTGATGACAACTCTCAGGTGTGTGTCCCTGAGTCTGAATCTTCCCCCGAGAGCCACTCCCAGGGGCCTTCCTACTTGGCGTCTTAGATACCCGCAAGCATTTCACGCTCCACGTTTCTAAGTCAGCATCAGTGTTCTCTGCCCTGACTACATCCCCTTCTGCAGTCTTGGTTTGGATGTGGTGATTACTTTCTGTCACCTCCTTACCCAAGCAGCCACCAGAGCCTCCTTGTCACGACTGTGGCGTCTTGTCCATTGTCACCCTGGAGCCTTGTCAGTAAACTTTGCGCCCATCCAGTGGCTCCTGTCTTGCCGTTCATCCTTTATCCCAGAATCTTCTGCCACGTGTATGGTGTCATCCTGCCTCCCTGTGCCATTTTCCCAGGCTCCTCGCTACATAATAGAACTTAAGGTTCTCTGTAACCTGACTGTGACCTCCTGCCTTGTGGGTCTTGGTTTCTGTCATTTCCAACTTACAACTAAGCCTCAGAAATACTTACGCCTTTTAAGACTCTTTTTGGCCTTTATGATATTTTAAGATTTTAACATTACTTGTACTCATTGTAGAACATCACAGGGATAAACTAATCACTGACCCCACCAGCCAGATTTAACTACAAATAACGTTTAAATATTTTTTTCTGGTTTTTTTTTTTTTTCCCTATAAAAATAGGAAGAGCAGGTCAATTCCAGCTTGGGGGAGGGAGGGGAGTCACCCAGTTGTAAATGTTTGGGAACAAGACTGGAGGGAGGGGCTCTGCGGCGCGGCCTGGCCCGCAGCCCTCTGCCTGGGCCTTGCCCTTTCTGGCCAGAACGCTGCCACCTCCGTGGAGCCTCTGACCCTCCAGGCAGAGCGCGGTGTCCTCGGCGCACTTTGTCCTTATCTTCATGGTGGAAGTCATCCCGTCGTGTTGTAGTTGTTCATGTGCTTGTCTCTGAACTGAAGGTTCTCTGAGACAGCGATGCTGCATCTGCAGGGAGGGCACAGAGCTGGCTGAGGGAAGCTTCCAGAGGCGGGGCCGCGTGGTCGGCCGGCACAGGGCAACAGGAGAGGACAGCCACGTGTTTCAGTGGTGTCTGGGGGCCGCTTTGTGTGACTTCTGTAAGGGGTAAGCTGAGTATCTCACTAGGTCCATGTTGTAGGCAGTCAAGAAATTGTTGAAGGAAGGATGAATGAATGAAAGTGTGCAGAGGGGTGAGAGAAGGCTTCGGAAGTTTTCTTTCGCAAGAGCAGTTTGACAGGTGTGGTGGGAAGTGGGTTACATGAGTGGAGGGGAAAGTCAGAGGTCACGGGATGGAGACCAGTGTGAGACCACCTGTTTCTAGACCTTTGACCATAAGGAAGACAGCGTGTAGGGTAGGCCCGGCCTCTCCTAAGGAACTGTTCTGTGCGGAGGCTCTTGCTGGGAGATGCCTCAGGGCGCCTTCCCCAGCACAAGGGTCCCGCAAGGACAGGCCCCATGCTCAGGAGTGTGGTCTGCAGGCCTGGGGGTCCCCCAAGGGCGCTTGGACCAGCGCTGCCTTAGGACTTTCCGAAGTGTGGAGGCCTTGGTCCTGCCTCCTGGCACACGGGCAGGAGGGGATACCCGGTGCTGCCCAAGGCTGCTTCCTCCCGGTTGGCCGCCTGCTGGCCTCCTGGCCACTTCTGCCTGAGCCCCCCCCTCCCCCGCCTTCTCATGCCTTTTCTTTATCTTAATTGGCCTCTCGTTTCCGCGGGAAGGAAGCCTGCAGAAGCCTCTCACAGACGGGCCCGCGTCCCCACCCTTCAGCCGGTGCTGCCTGCTTCTGGGTCCGGCTGGGGCTCTTCAGAGGCAGGAGGGCCTCAGAAGGCGAGTCTTCAGCTTGTCAAGGTTTATAAAAGGAAAAGGACCATGGCGTTTAAAGTAATATTTAAAGCTACATGGCCTAAGAATGTTAGACGTTTTCTGTAATGGAACATCTTCCCCATAGTGGTGATTTTCTGAATTGTGTGATACTTTATGGTAAAGGTTTCCCAGCGCAGTTGAGTGGTCCTTAGAGTGGCCTGAGTCGGATCCTGAGGATGCACGTATCAGTCCATATATGGAACAAGTATTTGTTCTGTTCACTTTGTGTGGAAACTGCCCAGATGCTGTATTCATCACAGTCATGCGTTTCTTCCAGAGTCTTACTGTTCCAGGTCCTTTTAGTCATAGCTTTGGAATTGATAACATTATTTGAATTGCTTAGAATTGTAGTCTGCATGGGTTCATTGCACACTGGACCTCTTGGGCAGGCCTTAAAAGGTGAGCTGTCATGCATTTCACACTTCGGTGACCCTCGGCTTTGGTTGGGCTTTTGGATGCAGTCACAAGTGGTGTGTAAGCAAAACTACGCTTGTAGCACAACAGAACTGGCTGCTCTGAGCGCAGTTGCAGAGTGGATGACTGCAAGTTACTTGTATCGCTTTGCTCTGGGAAGCCAGCAGCAAATGCAAACTGCCTGTAGCAGCAGAAGAAACCAACTGTCTAGGGTGCTCAGAGTACACCTTTAAAGCACTCCCTCAGAGCTATGGGGCTGTATCCTGGGACGTAAGCCCTCCGAGATGGGAGATTTTAAAGGAAACACTTTTTTCTTATTAAAGGAAATTTACCAACAAAGAAAAAGATTCCACATGGTTACCCTGCCATAATTGTTTTTACTAAGAAACCAGAAGAATAAAAGAAATTAACTCTAACGATTAAGCCACAAATTAATCTACTGTCTTTATGTTATCCTTACGGTCTCTTTGGTTACTTTATATATACTGTTATTTTTACAAACCTGTCACTTTTAATGGGTTCTTTGCTTCGAGAATTATTCTATAAACCTTTGATGTGACTGCATTTCATTCTTAGGACCTGTAATGCGCCATCAGATTGATGCAGTTAGCCCTTTCCCTGTTACTGGAAATTTGGCATTTTTGCCTGATGTAAATGTGCTCGAGTTCCATACTGAACGTGTATGTGCATGTGCATGACCTTTTATACTTTTAATTATTTCCTTGGGATGAATTCCCAGTAGCTAGTTTACTGAGGCAGAGGGCAGAAACGTTCTTCATAGTTTTTGATATAGGTTGTTAAATTACCCCCCGCCCCATAATGCCAGTTTGCAGACTTCTCCCTGGTGTCTCTCAGCGGTTTGCACGAAGTTTTTGTTCTGTTAAGTTTTGTTGGGTTAAAATTTGCTTCCTAGTTTACCTTATATTGCTTTAATTTATATTTCTTTGATAAGTAACAGAGCTAACCTTTTGTTAGCTTTTTGGGGTTTTGGGGTGTGTGTTTGCTTTGCTTTGTTTTTCACTCTTGGGAAGGGGCAGCTGTTTCTGCATAACCGTCAGACTGGCTGCTAGTCCAGGAGCAGCAAGTGGCTAAGGGATGGGGTCAGAGACCTGTGCCGTGTCCGTCGTGACCAGCTCTGGTAAGGAGTGGATTAATGTCCTGAAAATCTTGATTCACAGAAATGATGTACCTAACGGTTGGAGTTTGGTATCCTCCTTAATACACAGAATCTTATTTAATTTTTTTTTAGAGATTCTAGAAGACAGTTAAGCCTCTTTTAAGTCTTCTTAGGCCCTTCCTCCCCCACTTTTGTGTAGTTTGTACATCTAGAAATTGTAGGGAATTGAACTGAATATTTTACTAGTTCCACAGATAGTTTCTGATTTTCTTGAAAGGAAAGAATTACAGGTTATCAAACTCAAAAATTGAGCTAGGGACTTGCGCAGGATGTTGGCCTTAGCCTTAGAGGAAACAAACTGTTGAAAGGCTGTGAGCAAGGGGGTGCCATGATCCAGGACTCTGACAGGTTCACTCTGACAGTGAGCATTGAGGTCACGGAGGCAGCTGGATGAGCCTGTTGGCCCCTGGGAGCCACAGAGATGGGAGATCCCCTGGGACAGAGCCTGGCAGCAGCAGCTTTTATGGTATAGGGATTCTTGACACTTGCTCTTTTTTTGAGCGCTCGTTAATTAAGTGTTACAGTGTATTTGATTTCGAGAAAAGCCAGAGTGGGTCCGAGGAGAGGGGTGATGGGTGTGGAGAAGGGTTGGAAGAGATGCCTTGAAGGGCGTTGCTTTTACCAAAGCAGAGGTAAGGGGAGGGTGACTGTGTGTGTGTAATGTGTTTTCTTATTTTTAATTTTTTTTTAAAATCTAACTTTGTACATTTTGTATTTCAGATGAATTTACAACTGATTTTCTGTATTGGACTGATCAGTTCAGTTTGCCTCGTATTTGGCCAAGCAGGTGAAAAAAGTTTCCTTGCTGTATTTTCATTTCAGTGCCTTGTATTACTTTTGACCAGTTAGATTCCTGGGAAAACCCAAATCAGGTTGTTCTGCTCCTTCTGAGAGCCCTACAGGGCCCCACCTCCCCCGGAGAGAGGGCAGGGCCCTCCAGTGCCTGCTGGGCCCTCCATCGGGCTCTGCCTACACCCCTAGGATGGCGCTGGGGCAGGGTGCAACCCAGGGAGCCTCAGGGCTGCAGTGTTGAGTGAGCGTGCAGGTGGCAGGCCTGCTGACCCCACGTGGACCCAGCCCTGGACAGGATGAATATGGACTTGTCAGGTATTTAACAAACTACAGTGAAGGTGTCGGGGAGGGGGATGTGGGGTGTGGTAGTGTGAGTGAAATGAAAAGAAACAATACTTGGCCCAGTTGTAAGAAAACTCGTGACAATTACAACCATCCAACATGAGAGATGCTGAAATTACGCCTTTGGGAAAAGGTTAAGTGTATGGATTAATGGCACCTGTCTTTGCTATAGAAGACGAGAAAGATAACTATGTCTTTTTATGGTTCTCTGCTGAGACGATCCAGAATTACCTCCCTGTGTGGGGGGATGGGGGGAGGTCTGAATCAGCTTAGTAACTAGGTTCACAGTATTCATATGTATTGAATTATTTGTCATTGTGATCGATTTGCCTCTATTTTCTCTCTTGAAACTTCAAGTAAAGTGGTCTCTTCTTTCTTTCTTCTGACAGATGAAAACAGATGTTTAAAAGCAAATGCCAAATCATGTGGAGAATGTATCCAGGCCGGGCCCAACTGTGGGTGGTGCACAAACGCAGTAAGTGGGCTCGCTCATGCCGCTTCACTTGCTCCTCAGTCACTGGTGTTGTCCAGAACTGTGTCCTTGAGGAGTGCCGGGTAGGACTTCCCGCTCAGATCAGCGTTCGTGGAAGGAGCGCTAGCTCTGTGCACAGCACCGCGTGGTGGTCTGGAGCACAGGGCCACTGGGCCCCTGGGGGATGCTGAGCGCTTGAGATACGGGTGCTCCAAGCTGAGAGTTGCTGTGAGCCTCCAATACACACCAGAGTGTGAAGACTTAGTGACTGGAAATCAACTAGACTTCAGTGTTTAAAGTATCAGTGATGCTGAACTGCTAATATTTTGTATATGATGTTAAAATTAATTTCACCTGTTCTTTTTTATTTTTTCTTAGTGTGGCTGCTAGACAGGTAAAGTACACACAGCTCTCGCCTGTGTGACACGCTTTATGTTTCTGTTGGACAGCTTCCCAAAACACTAGCTGTTTAATTTGACCGTTTTTGTCCCCTGTCCCACCCCCTTTTTTTTGATGGGAGAGGTATAAATTGATCTTCCTAATTGTGTTTTAATTAAACTAACATAGACTTGATGTGTGTTCTGGTCCGAGCCCCTTGGGGTTAGGGTATAAATTGTCTTCCGTGCACTGGTCATCATAGTACCTTCCGCAGAGCTCACTAAATGTTGAACTAATGCATGAAGGAATGAATGCTAAGTCAGAACTGGAGGTAAAGGGGAGTCATTTTGAGGATATTTAATCTATTCACAGTGAATAATGTCAGAAGGTCAAAGACTTACAGTTTGTTTTTACCCAGGCATTTGACCCCACATTCAAGTGCCTGTTTTGGGGGCATAGCTGGTCAAATAGCAGATACTTCGTGTGGTTTGACCCTACGAAAGACAGAACGGCAGGTTTTGTTTTGTTACTTCAAAATTTTCCTGATGGCACTTTCTGTTCCCCTAAAACGATGTTCTGGAGTTAAACTGCAGACAGTGGAGAACTCAGGGAGTTCTCTGAGTGTCTCAGGCGAGGCGGACTTAACTGGAACTCTTGATTTTCATGCCTGGAAAATGAGCATGTGACGCCTCTTTTTATCTGTGTTGTGACAAGAGTTGAATGAACTTAAAGCAGTTTCACCTAGAAGGTTCTAGATAAGTGGTACCTGCTCCAGCAGCAGTTCTAATTTCATGAGGGTTGTAGTTGATCTGGGTTTAGGGTTATCCTAGCCAAGCTGATCTTTCAGCAGTTTAGGCTGTGGTCTTCGTGGCATAATTCTTAAACTAGTGACGCTCTTTTGGGGTGTGTTTAGTGTTTACTTGAGTGCTGTGATCTTAGTTTTCTGGATTGGCTGATTTGTGGAAACGGGCAGTCCGCTGGGCCCCGGGCTCTGGTGGCGTTTGAGCTTAGATTGCACGTGATCGTGGTAGTGCTCTGACCCATGGGGCCCCCTCCCAGTCATTCTAATAAGTACAGAAAGGCTCTCATTCATTGAGTGTTGTTTCCCTTAAGAAATAACTGACCAGAACTGCTGTGTCCTTTGTATTTAGCCCCCTCACTTTATGCAGCACCGTGACACTGGTGGGTAATAAATAGCACATAAAACTGAACATAAAGTGACCCCAATAAAAGGCAGGCCCTCATTTGCCCAGTGTCTAGCTTAGAGAAGATTTTTTGGCCAACTGAATACAACATTTTTAGGGATATATGTGAAATGATCAAATGTCTTTTACAATAAGCACACATTTTTAAATAATACACACATTTACACATGTACGCTGCCATTGCCCCCCTCCCCATTTCATGAAAACCTTACTTAGAATCTTTATATACATCTTAACAGCGGTGTTTTTGCTTTCACTAAGGTACATCTTAGTCATTGGATAAAAATTTTTATTTCTGTCTAAGTTGTTTGAGGTGTAATGCATTTTGAAATCACTTCACTACTGGAAATTTTACCCTGTGCCAAAAGTACCATGTACAGACCACTCCATACCACTAAGACCTTATTTTATTTTTATAAAATTCACCCTATTTTATTTTTATAAAATTCACCCAAATATATTCTTGACTCTATCGTATAATCACTATTTTTTTTTTAAATAAATTCTAAAAGGCTTGTTTACAATAGTAGCCAATACCTAAATTTTTTTTCAAGCCTCAAAGAATGCTTACTAGATCTGCTAAATTTGTTGGTCTCCTTTTAGCAAAAGTTTTTAACTTTTCCCTAAACATTGAGTTGTTCAAAACTGAAGGAGTATGCTATATAATATGAGAGACTTCTAAGTATTATTCTAAGGGAAATTTTGGAAAAAGGTATTTGTCAGATATTTGGTTATACGTATTTTTACTGGCTGTTAACCATGCTGAGTACATGATTTCACTGAAGACATTTCTTTGACTAGATACTCTAAATTTGAACGTGGAACAGTTAAAATGTGCGCTTAGGTCAGTCCTAAGTATTACTAAAGTAATAAATTACTAGTAGTATATTAGTAATAAAGTTATTACTTTCAAGGGGGAATTTTTAACCAAGAGCACTTACTATGGTTCGGATGAAGGGGGCATTTTGCTTAAAAGCCAGAAATGAAGTACATTAGCTGTGTCATCTGATTTTTGCATTTTAATTGGTTATTTGCAATTATAATTATGTGAGAGGCTTGACCATTGTACTTTTTATTTATACCTATATTTTATGTCATTTTTTAAGACATTTTTACAAGAAGGAATGCCTACTTCTGCACGATGTGATGATTTAGAAGCCTTAAAAAAGAAGGGTTGTCATCCAGATGACATTGAAAATCCCAGAGGCTCCAAAGACATAAAGAAAAATAAAAATGTAACTAATCGTAGCAAAGGAACAGCAGAGAAGCTGCAGCCAGAAGATATTACTCAAATCCAGCCACAGCAGCTGGTGCTGCAGTTACGCTCAGGTACAGAGATCTGTTTCTGCGAACACCTTTGTTTCTGCTTGGGCTTTTTTAACAGCTTTATGGAAGTTTCTGTTGAGGGTTCATTTTCACATGTGGACTGGCATTCATAAAAGGGTGTTTATGTAATACACTGAGAAATTTTTTGCAGGCACAATTTGTAGGACACACATACTTGAAATAAACATTGCCCGAAGTCCAAAGTAAACCCCATTACAGAGTCAGAGTATTAGACAGAATGGATTTCAGAAAAGGAAAATGTCCATCTTCTGGTATAATTACATAATGTAAAGGCAGCATTTCATCTGTTTTTCCTTTGCTTTTTGTTCGGTATTGTTAAAATATGAAGGTTGTGGTAAGAATGTGTAGCAGCCCCGCATCTGGACAACAGAGAAGACAAGCCCCCTTCCCCCAGTGCCCTCCTCTCAGGAGAGTGGTCCCCCCCGGCCCTGGCACCCCTACTGCACCCGCCACCCCACACCTGCTCCGGCAGGGCTCGGCGACACCACCACCACCAGCCGGGCCCGCCCCCGGCAGGCCGTGTTCCTTTCTCCCCCTCACTGTCCACGGCCATGCAGCGCCTTCGAGCTCCTGGCTCTCCTTTGGCTCCTGCAATAACTTTGTCTCATCGCAGAGCTTCACGGCCTCTTGTTCCTTCCCTTTGTAGTCCGCTTAACTGCTAGTGTTCCTCTCACGGCTCCAGCTGTTCATGTGCTGGAGCACACTTTTCTCTTAAGCTCCAAACGCAGTTACCCAGCTGCCTCCCAGATTTCTATAGTGAGAAGACCTGCAGGTCACAGATGAAGTGCCTTTTCTCCCAAACCTCTTCTTTCTCGTGCATTTCCCAAGTGGATGGTTTCCAGCCCCTCTTCCCCTCATTGTTTCCTTTCAGATCTTTATCTTTTCTCAGAATTTTGCTATAGTTTCTTAATAAGTTTCTTTGTCTCCATAATTCATCTTTAAACCCATTTTTTAGGTGTTCAAAGGTGGAAGTCAGGGTATGTTACTCTGCCATGGAGCCATCCCCTTTGGCAGGGGAGTCTCCACGTGCAGCGTCAGTCTGCACTAAGTCACATGTGCCCCGTGCGAGCCTGCACACCCACCCCGTCTAACCTGTGCTGTTCCCCGTTTTCCTCTGTCGCTGGCCCGTCCTGCCCGATGTGCAGTGGGGCTGCTGTCTTTTTCGTCATCCGCAGGGCCTGGCGTTGTCAGCATTTGTGAATGAAACACCCATTTAGTGTGTACCATGGACTCCCAGGCTCTTGTAAAAATTATGTCAATAATACATTTCATTGTATTGTGTTTAGCTTATAAATCCGATTCACTTGGTTTTTCTCATTTGCTTTTGATTGCTGGCAAGCTAACCTTTCCTAACATGTTTAATCAGGGGAGCCACAGACGTTCACGTTGAAGTTCAAGCGTGCCGAGGACTACCCCATCGACCTCTACTACCTCATGGACCTGTCCTACTCCATGAAGGACGACCTGGAGAATGTGAAGAGTCTGGGGACAGACCTGATGAATAAGATGAAGAGGATTACCTCAGACTTCAGAATCGGTAGGAGTGGTGAGAAAATCGGGGCTCCCCATCAGCATGAGTCCTGGCGTCTTGCTCTTCCCCACACGCTTGTGGGAGAGAGCAGCTGGGTCTTGGCCCTGTCTTCTGGGAGGGCTGAGGGCCTGTCACTCATCTGATGGTCTTCCGGGCTCCTTGCTCCTCTGCTCCTGTAGCTGCCGTGTTATTGATAGTTACAACCCATGGATAATGATTGCATGCTTGTTTTCACAGGAACAACAACTTCGTTTGTTGACTTACTGCATAAACTTGCTGATTACTCAGATTCTGTTTCATTTCTAGTTTACTATGACCACACCTGCCTTTGTGGCCTTAGTCTCATGACACACCTGGATTTTTCATGCAGCGATCTCCATTCCAGATCTCATTATTAAACCCTGATTGTTTCTTGCTAAAGGTTGGCTTACAGATGGTAACAGCGTGGCGCTTCCGTGTGGTTTATCCATCCATCTGTCCACCCTCCATCTGCTCATCTCTGGGTGCATTTTTCCTTCACAGGGTTTGGCTCATTTGTGGAGAAAACTGTGATGCCTTACATTAGCACCACACCAGCTAAGCTCAGGAACCCCTGCACGAGCGAGCAGAACTGCACCAGCCCGTTCAGCTACAAAAATGTGCTCAGCCTCACTGACAAAGGGGAGGTATTCAACGAGCTCGTGGGGAAGCAGCGCATCTCCGGGAACCTGGACTCTCCGGAAGGCGGCTTTGATGCCATCATGCAGGTTGCAGTGTGTGGGGTGAGTGCTGGCGTCTTCTACAGAAGGATGGTATTTATGTGCATTTTAAGTGTGATCCTGGTATCAGTCAGTAGAAAAAAATTACCTTAAACACCATATCAGACTTGACTAATCCCTTGAATTCCTTTCAACTGCAAGCACTTTATAAAAGCATAGTTAGCCATTATGCCCTTGTTTGAGCCCGGCAGCTAGTTCATTTACATGGGCGTTAAAGGCTGGAGCACTCAGCACGGGAAGCAGTGGGGCGGTTTAGCTGAGGCTGGTGCTCTGGGCTTTGTGCTTGAGAGGGAATTGGGGTCATCCAGGGTGTCCCGGGAGCATTAAAACTGCGTTGATGGACTGTGTCCTTTGGTCAGTTTTCTTCTGCTCATCATCTTTGAAAGGTGTCTTCTTTCTTGTGTGCAAGTCACTCAGAAGGAAAGAACTTTTTAAGTCCTAGTTTGTAAGCTAGATGAGAACATGTATTTTGAGACGTCATATCATATTTGTGGTATTAATTGTGAGGTTTTCAGTAGTAGTGAGGTGATCTCAGTTGGGGTAGTGAGTAGAATTTTATGACCCATTCACCAGCTGAAGGGTTTCAGATGACCTTTTAATGACACAACTGAAGCTGAAACTAGAACATTGTGAGGTAGAGAAAATTTGTCTTCAGTGCCTGCAACTGTCTCAGCCCCCCTCCCCGTTTTCCTTACAGTACCCCTATGCCCTAGGAGACCTTCCTTGGTTCCAGATGCTGCTTAGTGGTGGTTTTTCAGCCGATTTTTAATGTGCTGCCTGATGCCTGTGATGCTAAAGAGGAGCACAAGGTGGTGTCATGTTTGAGAGAACGCTCTTGAGACTGTCAGGTGGGGCTTTGGGTCTCCCGTCACTCCTGATCCTCGGCAGTGTCCCCAGCCGCTCCTGAGGGCTGGCTCCTGCTCCTGGGAAGGGGTGAGATAGGTGTCTCCCGTCGGGCTGTTCTGAAATCCACTGCAGGAGCCCTTACAGAGTGCCATGGGCGCCCAGCAGTGTGTCATGCTCACGAGAGCGACTGCCACTTACTTCTCTCTGTGCGAGACACATTCCACCTGGACTGCCAGCCTTAGTGAGCTGTCCCTGCCTTCACGACGTTTGCAGCCTGATGAGGACAGACACAGATGTGGCTAGTAAATTTAGGCAGATGTGATTGATTATAAAGCCACCATGGAAGAGGACTTTACTGCTAACTTAAGTTTTTTGCTGAGTAAGGTGAAGAATAAAAAAACGACCAAATAAAAGTACTGATGGGTAAGAATGGGTGGCATTAGCAGGTTTTTCTATAATGAAAAATGGAAGACGAAAGCTGGAGGCCTATAAAGGAGGTCTGTGCTGTGGGGGCTGAGGTGGGGTGGCGGAGAGAGACCGCGGCAGTCAGTTAAGGTGTAGCTGAGATGCTTTCACTTAGTCATTAAGCACCTACCGTGTGCCGAGCCCTGTGCTGCCCACTGGGGCTCTGACCCACACGGCGGGGAGCGCACCGTCCAGTGGGAAGAGAGATGTTGACTTTAAAAGATACAGTTTTTGGAGAAGAGCCGATGGAGAGGGCCGACCAGGCAAGGTGGAGCTTCTGGGGGTGGAGGGCGGCCGCCACCGCGAGCAGGCGAGCATTTGGCACAGTAAGGAGACACAGGGCTGGGTTCCTGGGTGGTGGGAGACCACGCAGAGACCAGAGGGTTCTGCTCAGTTATTGCAGGCGGGGTTTTACGGTTGAAATCCTTTTCTTTTCTAGTCACTGATTGGCTGGAGGAATGTGACGCGGCTGCTGGTGTTTTCCACGGATGCCGGGTTTCACTTTGCTGGAGATGGGAAGCTTGGTGGCATTGTTTTACCGAATGATGGACAGTGTCACCTGGAAAATGATGTGTACACAATGAGCCATTATTATGTAAGTGCTGAGCTCCCACCACGTGGACGGGCTCTGGGCTGACTCTAGGTGTCTGATACCAAGAGCACCATGGGTGACCAGCCTGTGGGTTTTTCAGGGCTTGGGGTTTTGTTATTTTGGTAAGTTGGGCCCTGGTCTGATGTCAGGAAAGCTGGTGTTGCTGTTTCAAGGCTGTGGCTTTGCGCTTGCTTCCTTCCGTGTAGATGAGGGCAGGAGCGATGGGAGCTGTGGCTCTGGACTCTGCATCTCAGCCTGCAGCACGGTCTCCTTGCGGGCTCCGTGGGCGGCACGCTCGATGAATCGTGTGTGTAGTCTTACGCTCCTCACTTATATGTGAGTCACAGGCAGAGGCGCCCTGCCTCTAGTGAAAGCAAAGATTGGCAGGTGATTCAAGTTCTGGGAGCATTTAAGGCTTGCTGAGTCTTGGTCTTATGTGATGGATTTGCAGCCTTTAATTACTGGCAATTCTTTAATTTCATTGTTCTAACATTAATATACATAGATAATCTTACTCTTTAAAACCTTTTTATCATGGGAATTTCTACACACACTTAAAGATAGAAGAGGACTAGAAACCCACTACACACCAGCCCCTGTAGCAGTGATTTCTGTTCTCAAGCTGCCTTGCAAAAGCAAGCCGGTCACATCTGCAGGTCATTTTTATTTTCAGAAAGTATTGAAAAACTGGAAGAGGGTGGATGTCATTCATACTAAATTTTATTACTTACTTTCTTAGGATTATCCTTCTATTGCTCACCTTGTCCAGAAACTAAGCGAAAATAACATTCAGACGATTTTTGCAGTTACTGAAGAATTTCAGCCTGTTTACAAGGTAAATGTGTACATGTGTGATCAAAGAGAACACAGCGCTGGACCCTTTTTGTTCAGTCGTTAGAGGCTAAGTGATGAATCTGAAGTGTGGGAGCATCACCAGCTAGACAGAAGGGGTTTTACAGAAGTGGTTTATATTAAGTTTTAGTTACATTATAAAGCCAGATGTTCTTAGGTCTGACTCCTTGAGATACTTAGGAAATGTGTAGGGAACTGTTATTTACAAATATGTAGTAGGTACACAGTAGACACCAACTGGCTGAATGCAGAGTACTTTTGTATTATATGTTTTATCTTTTACTTGCAGGAACTGAAAAATTTGATCCCCAAGTCAGCAGTAGGAACATTATCTGCAAATTCCAGCAACGTGATTCAGTTGATCATTGATGCGTACAATGTGAGTGCACTTTAAATAGGATCTGTTTGGGGCAATACCCTGTTGAGAATACTTTGCTCAAAAAAAGTAAAACTTCCTGATGCACAATTTAGGAAGCCCTGAGGACAACGTGAAACTTAAGATTTTGTATACCTGGAAGAAAAACTCATATTCTCTTACAAAAGTGTAACTAATTTCGTAGCCTAAACAACACAGAAGTAGAACAAAGGCACGTGGGGAAAATTTCTGAATATCTGTCTGGATGTCGTTAAGCAGTGGGTCTCCCTGTGGGAAAGCAAGTGTGACACAGCTCACGTTTAGATCTGTAGGTTCACCTCAGGCTCGTTCCCTCCCCACAGTGTCCGGCAAAGAGCCGTCTGTCCAGGTGGACTGTGCCAGAAAAGCTTTTCTGCTGATTCTTCTCTTGTCTGTGTTCCAAGGACATGGTTTCTGTTCTCGGGAGGTGCACATGTGGTCATACGTGCACATACTGTAAAATATATGTGAATGTAAATGTGTTTTAAGATGTTTTAAGAGATCTGTAAGGTTTTTGCCCCCCACGTGGGGAATTGAAACCAAAGAGGACTTGTTTTCTCCATCTAGGGTATAAGTCACGGTGCTTTAGTGACGCCCATTAGGCTGGGCGGTGGCCGCTGTCCTTGTCGGGGGCTGGGACGTAACGGTGACCCCTGGTGTTGCATGTGCTCTGCCCCGACCCTTCTGCAGGTTGAGTTTTAGGTATTTTTTTTTTTAACCTCGTGCAAGGGGTTCCTGAAGTATTTTGGAAAGAACCTACTCGGAGAGAAGTTTTTACAAAGGTTTTCTAGAGTCTGGCTGGTCCATCTTCCGTGCAGTTGTGCCCCTTCCTCACAGAAGACCCAGTGCTTTCCTGACGCGCAGCCTTCTCCATGTCCTTAGCCGACTGAAGTTCTCAAGAATCCTCCTGCTTGGGTTTTTTGGGTTTTTTGGTTTTTTTTTTTTTTTTTTTTTTGGTTGAGGGTAAGGCCCAGGGCTCTGATGGCCCCTGAGCGCGTGTCCCCAGGCTGTAGGGGGTGGGCCATGGACCCTGGGCCTAGTGCCCTGGGAGCGATGGGGCCAGTGGAGAGCGCGGCCTGTGAAGAAGGGACAGTTCTGAGCTCTCAGGGCTCCTTGTAACTAGACCTGGGTCCTCACTGACGTTTTAATTCAGTAGTTAAATGGGAATACTCTTCTGTCATGGACGCTATTCTGAAGAATGGGTCTTTACTCATTAGCGCCTATTTCTCTGTGTTCTGTTTTGTAGTCACTAAGGATTTGGCTTCAAGTATTTTATTTAAATGATACTGTTTTCGTAATAGTTTATTTTACCCACTGGTTTTATGCACTCAGCTTACTTTATAGTAGCATTTGTTTGCATTTCCTCAGTATAACTGGTCTGTCTTTTAGTCCCTCTCCTCAGAAGTCATTTTGGAAAACAGCAAGTTGCCAGAAGGCGTAACAATAAATTACAAGTCTTACTGCAAGAATGGGGTGAATGGAACGGGGGAAAACGGGAGAAAGTGCTCCAACATTTCCATTGGCGATGAGGTACGCGGTGTAGACGTTTGCTGAAGAATAGAAAAAAGTGCTTGTTTGTAAACAATCTAGTTTGTAGTTTGAGAATTAGTTAAAGAACTATAATTTGAGTAGCTTTTTGAAAAATTTTTAGTAGATTTAAATTGCTTAGTTGTTAATCTTTTTTTCTTTCAAGGTTCAATTTGAAATCAGCATAACTTCAAATAAATGTCCAAATAAGGATTCTGAAACGATTAAGATTAAGCCTCTGGGCTTCACTGAGGAAGTGGAGATTATTCTTGAATTCATCTGCGAATGTGAGTGCCAGAGCGAAGGCATCCCCAGCAGCCCCAGGTGCCATGATGGCAACGGGACGTTCGAGTGCGGGGCCTGCAGGTGAGCTGGGGCCACGTGGCGGTCGGGGCCACGGGGGCAGGCACTGGCCGCAGCACAGAGGTGACTGTCGCCCCCGCAGGGCCGCCTGAGGACCTCCTGTGTGCTATTTGATGACTTTCACTCTGAAAGACTCTCACAGCCGCGCAGAGTGGGTATTTAACACATGGTTAAGGTTGCTCTGGGGTTTTTCTCTCACATGGTATCAGTCTGAATTCTCTAGAGCTAAATGAGCTTATTCAAAATATGTTCACAGAAACATGTTTTAGAAACATATTAGACTTACCAGAGTGATTTTATCTGGGAAGTGGAGTTAGGAAGCAGTGAGAGATGTTGACCTTGTACTAAATGTCCATCTTCATTGTTGGAATAGTTTTTTAAAGATAAATACATTTTGTAAAATGAAGACAGTATTTTAGAACATAAAATCTGCTACTAACAAAACTGATCAAATTATTTTAAATTTTCACACGGGTTACTTTTTAATTAAACATTAAAGTAGAATATACTCTGAATACAGCTTTCTCCTTAGGAGAATAGGAGGGAAGAATATTTTGATCTCAACGTCAGCCCCAAGTGACTAGTCTTTGAAGAAGTTTTAAACATGATAAAAATAAATTGGCTGCGTTTTGCCATCAGTTGCTAAGAGGTCTGTTATGTAGAAACGGAACAATTAAAATGTAACGTTTTGTTTTTCCCTGTTGTACAAAACCTGGGTTGTGTAGACCCGTTTTAGTAAAACATTATTTAGAGGATTATCTTGAGAATGTTTTGCATGCCTGCCTTTTGTAAATTTACCAGGTACAGGACTAGTGTATTTAGTGTCTGTAAACACTCAGTGTCCTAAAAATATACAGTGTGTCTGGAAAGTCTGGACCCGTAGCTTATTTTTAAGCTGTGTATTCTCAGATGATATGCTCGGTATGTTTTTCTCCCATTTCTGTGCACCTTTTGGGGTGTGTTTATTGTACTTTGGGTGAACAGTTGACCTGTTGCTTCACCTGTAATAGCAAACGTGATAAATAGCGTATCATGCGCTCTAAAAAGAAGTTTATGCTGTGTTTCTGGAAGTTTTGTCACCTATGGGTTGCCAGGCTGTGTTTTCACCTTGGGCGCCTTCCTGAGAAGGGGGTTCCTTCGGCCCTTGCGTGGGCGCCTTGGGGCCCGAGACTGCCCGTGTCACCAAGTCATGAGAGGTGGCGCTGGCTGTCTGGCTCCCTGTCCCCAGCGTCTCGTGCTCGGAGTGGCCTCCACTCACGTGGCCACCATCTCTGCCCATCCAGGTGCAACGAGGGCCGCGTGGGGAGGCAGTGCGAGTGCAGCACGGACGAGGTGAACAGCGAGGACATGGACGCGCACTGCCGCAAGGAGAACAGCTCCGAGATCTGCAGCAACAACGGCGAGTGCGTGTGCGGCCAGTGCGTGTGCCGCAAGAGGGACAACACCAACGAGGTCTACTCTGGCAAGTTCTGTGAGTGCGACAACTTCAACTGCGACCGCTCCAACGGCCTCATTTGCGGAGGTAGGGGCCGGGCTGCGGGGGTGGGGGGAGCCTGTCTGCCTGGGGGGAGGGCTGCGGTGGGGAGGAAGGGCTGCAGGTGCTGACAGAATGGGCCCTGTCGCACACTAGGAAGGGTGCAGCATTTGCTTCCTGAACAGAGAAAGGGCAGCCTGGAGGGTGGCTCCATCCCTTGGACGCTCGTTCTTCCATATTATTGCTTATTTCTCCTTTCCAGTCAGTGCTGTGATCTGACGGTCTTACCATCTTTAATTGCAGGAAACGGTGTCTGCAAGTGTCGCGTGTGCGAGTGCAACCCCAACTACACGGGAAGCGCGTGTGACTGCTCCTTGGACACGTCCTCCTGCCTGGCCGTCAACGGACAGATCTGCAATGGCCGGGGCGTGTGCGAGTGCGGCGCCTGCAGGTGCACGGACCCCAAGTTCCAGGGGCCCACCTGCGAGATGTGCCAGACCTGCCTCGGGGTCTGCGCTGAGCACAAGTGAGTGTCCCGACACCCGAGGCTGCCTCCCGCTGTCGCGTGGTCCAGAGGGGTCATGCCCTAGGGGACGTCTGCCTCCCTGAAGCCACCTTCAGTCTTCGGGCTTCCTTCTGGGTAGCGCGCGTTTGTGTGCGGTGTTGAGGTGTGTCCTGGGGTTGGGGGGCGCGTAATTTCAGTCTGAATTTGCTGTGTGATTGAATCGTGTGGTAACCTTCATTAAATTAGCATTACCAGTTGCTTAATTAACTGTCTTGGGCCTAAACAAAGCAATGTGGAAGGTTTTGCCTTTTGAAGAACTACTATCGTACCAGCAGAACATTGTTTAAATTATTTTGGTTTTATGCTAAATAATACCCAGTAGGACTAGTTTACTGCTTTCCTATTTCTTTTGGAGGATTTTTGTTTGAACTGTAATAAATCTGTAATTTCACTTGGGAAACTAGCATCTTTTTGTTCAGTTTCCCCATCAGGAAGTGGCATACATCTCTTCATTTATTCAGATCTTTCATAGCTCCTGGTTTAATTTTGTCAAATTTTGAGTCCAGCACACAAAATAATCTTGAAGGAAATACTTGTTTCAAATAATGATGTAAAGGTATGACTCTGTTTCCCCAGAGAGTGTGTTCAGTGCCGAGCCTTCGATAAGGGAGAGAAGAAGGACACGTGTGCCCAGGAGTGCTCCCACTTCAACGTCACCAAGGTGGAGAGCCGGGACCGGCTGCCGCAGCCAGGCCAGGTGGACCCCCTGTCCCACTGCAAGGAGAAGGACGTGGACGACTGCTGGTTCTATTTCACCTACTCGGTGAACGGGAACAACGAGGCCACGGTGCACGTGGTGGAGACTCCAGGTGGGGGGGCTCGCGCTCGCTGTGGGTCTTCCTCCTGCTCCAGCTGCTGGCAGGGGCCCAGCACAGCTGTGCTGCTTCAGGCTCAGGCTGAGACATCCGTGATCTCAGAGCATGAAGTAGGATTTAATTAACCACGTGGGAGGGACGGGGAGGAGAAGGCAGGCTGTAGGTTCCCGCGGGGAGTGTTGGCAGGCTCGGGTCATGCGCGCCCCGAGCGCCAAGCCCACGGCAGGCGCCCCGCGAGCAGCCTTCATCCCTGAGCTTCACCTAGGCTTGGAAAGCATACAGCCTGACTTTGAAACATTTTTATCTTAGCTTTTTTAGGTGCTCTTTATATTTTTTGGAATTTTCTACATTTGTGTGCAGGTTTTCATGGGAATATAAGGTTTAATTTCTCTTGGATAAATATTAGGAATGGATTTGGGGGCCATATGATAAGCATATGTTCAACATCAGAAGAGACACAGCCAGACTGGTTTTTAAAGTCTCTGTTTTGCATTTTCAGACACGTGTTTTACAGATTCTCCCCATCTGTGCTTCCTTGTCTTTTCATTTTCTTAAGTGTCTTCTGAACACCAGAAGTTTAATTTTTTTTTTTTCTGGTAGGGAGGAGGTAACTAGGTCTCCTTGCTTATCCAAGCCCCAGGGCCGCATGCTTGTTAAGCACTTGCTCTGCCCCTGAGCTGTGGCCTCTTTCCCCAGACACTTGAATTTTGATGGACTACAATTTACCAAGTCTTCCTTTTATTACTATTATATGAGAACTCTGCCTTATTCAAGTTCTTAAGGGTTTTCCTCTTGTGTTTTCTTCTGGAAGTTTTATAGTTTCCAGTTCCCCACTTGGGTCTGTAGACCACGTCGAGCCCGTCTCAGAACAAGGTGGGAGGCGCGCTGCTCTGCTTACAGCCCAGCCCCGCTTCTTGAGAAGACTGAGCTTTCCCCGCCTTTGGTGCAAACCCGGCGCCCTTGTGCGCGGGCTGCCCTCTCCCCCTGCTCCGCCCGTTAGTCTATGCGTCCGCCTCTGGCGGCGCTGTGCCAGCCTTCTTGGTGTCGCTGGTAGCGGGGTTGTCCAGCTTTGTTCTTTCCTCAGTGTTTGTGATTTATGCCTAGGTATTTCATGATTTTTAGTGCTGTTGTGGAAGGTACTACTTTCTAGATTTCAGTTTCCAATATGTAGAAATCGATTTCTAAATAATGTACGGAAGTGTGAATTGTTTGCATTCCCTTTACCGTGCAGACTGCAGCCAGTCCGGCGCTCTGCGGCTCTGCCGTGCCCTGCCCGTCCTGGTCCTGCATGTGCTCACCCTGTGCCTCTTCCGTTGCAGAGTGCCCCACCGGCCCAGACATCATTCCCATTGTGGCCGGGGTGGTGGCTGGCATTGTCCTCATTGGCCTTGCGTTGCTGCTGATTTGGAAGCTTTTAATGATCATTCATGACCGAAGAGAATTTGCCAAATTTGAAAAGGAAAAAATGAATGCCAAATGGGACACGGTAAGTTGGAAAACCTCTAAAAAGGAAGGTGATCCACAGAGTGAGTGTAACACTTCTAAGACGTGTTTATTACAGTCCTCTTTAAATCTTGTATTCCCCCAAAGTGCATTATTCAGAAAACTTACACTTAGCAAAAAACAGAAAAAACATCTTAAATACATTCTATTAAATAAGACAAAACAGTTGTAAGAATATTTCCTCTGGTTACTGTGGTCAGTGTTTTTATTTCATTAATTACTTTGATCTTAAATCCGCTCTCCTGCCTCTTCTCATGAAGAGTGGAACCCTGAGTAGTGTCTGTATAATAGGCTGTGCAGTGGAATGCTGCCTTCTGTCTTTTGTTTTCAACAAAGAACCTGAGGTGGAAGCAGCCAGACTCAAAAGGCTGCAGACTGACTCCATTTATATGACAGTATGGAAAAGGCAGACCTCTCAGGGCAGAAATGAGATAATGGTTTCCAGGGTCTGGACCTGGGGGAAGGGCAGCAGGCGTCTTGGGACGATCTCCGTTGTGGGTGTGTTCATGCACGTGAGAATTCATGGCACTCTGCACTTAAGCAGGGTATATTTTACTCTCTGCAAATGTAAAGTCAGTAAACTTTGTTTTATAGAATCATTTGAAAATGTGCATGGCTGACAGTTCGTGCCAGCACTCGGGTTTGAGTTATGGTCCCCGGGTGCCCATCTCTTGCTACGTGAAAGCAGTGGCACTCTTCAGTATTTCAAATTGAAAATGAATCTTAAGTCATTTGCATTTTACTACAATTTGCTTGGGTTTTTGAAAAAAATTAACGAGTTTCAGAAGTGTTAAAATAGTAAAAATTTTCTTTTATAGTGTTTAAACACGATATGTGTTGTCAGTTTTTTTCTGATGAAATCATTAGAAACTATTTCTTTTACTTTAGCAAGAAAATCCGATTTACAAGAGTCCTATTAATAATTTCAAGAATCCAAACTATGGACGTAAAGCTGGTCTCTAAGTGGCCGTCGGTATTCTCCTCCGTCTTGTCTCTGCATGTGAGATGGGTCCTTCTCTGCTGCACTGTGTGTCCTTCATCACTCTTGCTTTTCTTGCTTTTAAGTCTGGCTTTATTTATATGGCTCTATTATGGCTTTTGTTTTTGTGTGTGAATTTAGTGTTTAGAAGGGCTTTAAATTACGCTTCATGGTGTGGAAGCAGCAGCCGTGTTGTAGTGAAAAGACAGTGTGCCTTGTGGTCAGACTCCACGGGTTGGGTCCCAGCTCTTCCACTGGTTAGAAGGGCCCTGGTCCTCCACTGCCGGGGCCCGGGGCTCTCGGACGGGGGAGAGGGGGCGGTAATCAGACTGCAGAGGATGGGGGGTGGTTTTGAGCCATTGGGTTGCAGTCTCACATTCCTCCCAGAGTCTGATGCTTCAGGTGATGGTGCTGTCCTCGTATAATAAGTTATGTAAGTTTTAGGGTGAAATAGTGAAATTAAGGGCCAAATAGAAGAATAAATGTCATCTGGCATAACATCTGTATAATTTATAACTATAACATCATTGTTAGTGTGTCTAGAAATATTTTGAAAATCTTTAGTTCTTGATAGTATCTTGAAATTCCATTAAAAACCAGAACCTTTTACTAATATATATATTTATATTTTTCTTGTTAGTTATTGAATAATAATTCTAATATTCAAAGCTAACATTGAACTTTTTTGGAAAGATAACAAGGAGTTTAAAGAGAAAATCCCATTACACTTTTAAATAAAAACTTAGTTGAAAATGTCATGGTTGGAATAAAGCTTGGTTTACCTCTTCTCTGAGCTAGGGTCAGTGATTCTGGTGTCTGTTTTACCTGGATGACAGGTTTTTCATTTTCTCTTTTATCATTAGTGGACAGGATTCCTCCTTATAACTGAATTTTCATGAAATGCTTTCTGCATATTTTAATATAATTATGTAAGCCCCTGAAACTCTCTGATCCAAAGGTTGTGATTAGAACCAGTTCTCCTGACTGGTGAGCTGGGACTCTGCTGCCCTTCCCAGGTACTTTCATTCATATTTCACATATGAGAAAACTGAGGCGCAGGAGGGTTTGGTGACTTGATCACGGTCACATGACTAGTTAGTGGAAGAGCTGAGATTCCACCCAGCTGCTGGGCTCCGGGGTCCGGGTTCTTAACCACTGCCTCGTACTGGCAGCGGTCACGTCTGCAGGGGGCGCTGTTGCCTGGTTAGGAGGAGGTAGATCACTCCTTACAGAAAGGTACAAGCTTTTGACATTTCTGGTAACTTAACAGTGACAGTGTTAAATGTTTGCCCTATGCAGGAGTGTTGGAGAAACGGGAAGCCCCCTATGTCACCTAGACACCAACTCTTCAGGTTTGCTTATTCACTCTGCTGGACGCGTGTAACAAATAAGGTCTCCAAATATGCAAGGTTTAATGTTTCTAAGAGATACAGGAAGTACTGATAACATTAGAAACCATTGCTTGTCAGACTTTTATTTTACTTCTAAGCAGATTTTAAGACTGTTGAAATGGCAAAGTTAAATTTGATGGCAGAAAATTACAGATTCATACATGGGCAGTCTGGTATATTTTCTTGTTAGTATGAGACTTGATAAATTCTTTTCTTTCTCACTTTATACTTTTCCAGAAAATCATTTTCAGAAGGAATCAGATTTGCTAGGATTTTTTTCCTTCTTTTTTTTGGTAGGTCAAAAACAGTCAGACATTCACAATTTCATATGGTTACTTCTTATATGAGAAAAATTTCTCTCCTGTTGAAAGGTGAAATTTTCATCTTTGCTATATGTTAAATTGTACTTCGAAGGAAATTATTGATAAATTAATAGTGAGACTTAATGTTTTTATTGTTAACTCAATTTTTGGCTAAAATATTCCTTCTTCAGCCAAAATAAGCATTTTGAATAATTCATGAAGCAAAAGTTTGATAAGTATTTATTAGTGAAATCCAAGCAAATGAGTGGCTACAGGTTATTCTGAGATGTTTTCTCAAGAAAAATAAAGTAGAAATAAACAATAGAAATTAATGAATAAGCATTAAGAAATTAAAATAAATCATGGCTTATAAAGCACTTGGTCCAATATGGGACCAAGGCTTACCAATTAATTAATTATTCCATTAACATGTCAGGTAATAGGCAGACACTGTAATTATTTCAGCACATCAGATTTCTCATGTAGGTACATTAAAAAAAATCAAATTATCAAGTTTATAATTGTTAAAGTGGATTGAAAAGTCGCCCCTCACTGCTGTTAAGCAGATTTGAATGTGAATAAGGTGAATCTCCCACAGTTGTGCAGGGTTTTTCCAGTTCGTTCCAGAGATGGGGCGGCAGCCACCACTGTCGGCCCTTCCACAAGGAGCTCAGGGCGGCGCTTTGCCGAGCGCCCAGGACTTTACTGCCCAGCATGCCCTGTCCTCTTGATTTAAGTAGGCCTTGCTTTTGGTCAGGGTCGGGAGGGCTGCACTCTGAGCCATGGTAACTAACCTGCGTTGTAGCTTACCCCCGTTACGATGATGCCCGACACAGTTTAATCTTACCTCTAACCTTGCATGTTCAACTTCTGTTTGGATGGACTTTGAAATAATAAATACAAATGTTGTATATACGAAAAGGCAGACTTTTCTCCCAAGGTAAGTTCTGCCATTTAAATCCTGTCTTGGATTTATCTGTAACTTTGGTGGTTTTTTCTTTTCTTTTTTGTTTTCTGGATTTTTTGGTGGTAGTTGTTACCTCCCTTAAAATAATCTTAAGTATTAAAATTAGGCTTATGTAATGCATTATTTTAAAGAAAAGTAAATGGTAATTTATTTCCCCAGCATATTTGAAAGAACAGGCAGTCCTAGCCTCTTACACAGATAGGAAGATGGAAGTAATGTGACTGACTTGTCAGGAGTGTTTTTGCTCGAGATCCCTGCCTCCAGTACGAAGTGTCTTCACAGTCATGTATTAGCTCCGGTGGGGATCGGAGCTCAGACTCTGATACCCTGTATGACTGTTATCATCCGTATCACAAAATGCTGATCTCTGAGGGATTTTGAGTGCCTGTGTGTTTCAGAAAGGACCGGTCACTTGGTGTTTTGCGGGGTGGGGCTAAGGCACGTTGTCAACTGTCACTTGGTGTCCAGACCAACTGCTGAGCTGAAGTCAGGGTGGTTACGCGGTGTCTCTCGGGACCCACCCCACGTACTGTGCTTGGCCACAGCGATCTGCCTGCCTGCAGGAGAATTGTCTCCTCAGCGTGGCACATTAGACGGTCAGTCTGAGACTGTCTGCTTTCTTGGCTCCTCCCTTCCCTGCCCCTCAAAACACCCACATGCACCCTCAGAAATATCCGAACTCTGTTTCTACTGAAATGTGCCATTCTTTCCCCAACACTGCAGGTGAACTTGGATTTTGTATGTTTCTATTTACCTTTCAGTGTTTTATCTATGGTCACTTTCACTTTGAAAATATCCCTAATCTTCTCAAAGTCAATCCTTTTGTTCTTATACTGTTCCCATTTTATGTACATAATTCTACTTTGTACTGTGTCAAAGTGCTTTAATTTATTTTCATCTTTGTCATCCACCAGACCGTACCCTCCTGGGAGGCAGACATTGTGGCAATTAAAACCAGATCCGAACAGAATCTCAAGTGAAGTGTAGATAATGTGTAAAAGCAAAAATTATTGTTGAGGTGCTTTCTTATAAATATTTTAAAAAATCACTTCAAATAGTTCTATAATAAGATACAAAGCTAAACAGCATTTCAAAATCTAAATTTTTTTTCCTAAAAACTTAATGTTCTATGTTTCTGTTGGATTTGTACTGTTACTTCCTCTGCTGTAGGATTATTTGGCTGTATCTCTCACCTGACTTCCTAGTACAGGGGGATAGGAGTGCTGTAGCAGACACTGAAGTGTATCACTCAGCGTAAGGGGTTTCTTAAGAACATAGTAAGAGTGTGGGATGTATGTTATTTTCTTGTTGGTATATTTTGGATCTTGAAAGAGCTTGTGTTTATGGCTTGAAGTCATTTACTGGGCTTGAGTTCAGTACTCTTTAGTAAAACATAGTATTGCAGTAAAAATAAAACATTTCATCAATACGATATCAAAAAATAACAGTTATTTCATGAAGAATAATTATTTTTATTGAAGCAAATTAGGCAGCTTGATGGCTGGGAGGAGGCACTACCCTGAGTGGCACCGACAGCCTCAGCCAGCTCCCAGCAGTGTCATCACCCCCCTCGCAGAGGTGAAGTCAGGCATCCTGGGAACTGTCAGGCTGCTCTGTGCACAGTGAAGGATTGAGAGGCAGGCAGCTGATGGGAGGAGAGTTAATTCTTCCTTGTAATACGTTCAAAACCAGTTTAAAAGGGAGAAGCCGTCACTGCATACCTGCCAGTGGAGGAAGGGATTCAGAAATGATGCCTGGTGACAGGGGCATCTCAGACTTGAGAGCACAGCTTTCATTTTTAATTTTTGTGTTAAATTTAATTAATGCCTTTTTAAAAACAGTGTGATATCTGGGCAGATAAAATGGAAGCAACTTCTGAAAATGATTGTAGCTTTCAGTGTTGTTTGTAAATAACACTGCATGACTTTAGTAGAGTGGCTGATCTTTTTTCTCCCTTTTTTTAGGGTGAAAATCCTATTTATAAGAGCGCCGTGACAACTGTGGTCAATCCCAAGTACGAGGGGAAGTGAGCCCCGTCTCGCGAGCCACAGCACTGGGTGCAGCGCAGCCCCTGCGGTCACGGCGAGGGCTTGGAGCGCGCCGGGCCGCCCTCAGGTGCACATTCTGAAAATGTACAATATGTATAGTTTGAAGATTTTTTTTATTATTTTGAAAATAATGTTATAATCAATACCAGGGACTGACAGAGACTTGAGACAGGAATGGGCATCCTTGTGAGCTGAGGTCTCGTCGTGCCTCTCTGACGTCTTCTCCTGACTGGGATCCAGCTTCTGTTGGATTCAGTGAGATTTCTGATGGGATCGGAGGGGCGGCGGTTGAAGGGATGAGTCTGATGAGAGTTTGTTAAGCACGCATTAAACCTGATTTTTAGCTTTGCGGGTATGTCCGTTTTCAGTTATACAGAATCCAGAGTTAATGTCCTGCCAGCTGGTAAGAACTGTTTTAAATTTTCTCTCCTGCTATTTGCCTGTTAGACATGACTGGTGACATATCTGAGAGATGAGGATGTTGAGAGTTACTGATGTAAAATAATTTTGAAGTCTTAGGTCTGCAAAGGCCATGGGAAAAAGTCAGAGTTAGGAAGGGAAAATATAGCTTTAAAACCTGTGTGCCATTTTAAGAGTTACTTGCTCTGGGTAACTTTTATGCCTTCTCTTTTTAAATTCAAGCCTTGGATAAAAGTATTGGGAAATTTTCTGCAAAAAAGTCCTTGATTTAGCATTATTTACATAAAGGCCTTAATTTACACAGCATTTGCTGAATTGGGGACCTTTGGGTGAATTTATTTTATCTTACTCATTTTATTTTGTTTAAAGCCTGGTGCTTTTTATCACCTCTTCTAATCATGCGTTTGTTTGCAGTTGTGGGTAGGACCCTGTTTATCAGTACTTTTTTGTTGCTGTTTAGCTGTACATTTGCCTTTTAACGAGCACGTGAACTCGTCCCGTGGCGCAGGCAGTAGCCGTCGCTCACGCAGTGCTTGGAGTTAGCGCGTTAACGCTAGACCACGTGCATTCACTGCTCACGGAGTTCCCCCTGGGTTTCATACTAGTCACATTCTTTTAAGTGCCTTTTAATTTTAACAGTTCACTTTTTACAATGCTGTTTACTGAAGTTATTTATTAAATAAAAATGCCTGAAATACTCACATTGGGTGTTTTGGCTCTATATGGATATACCTTTATTCAGTCAATGTGCATGAAATTTTTATAGTTTAAAGAGATTGACTAAAAAAATGTCTGGTCAGTGAGGATTTCACCCTAAAAGCTAAAAGAAAAGGAGAGGGGTGAGAGAGGGAAAAACAAGAGGAGGAGGGGCGGGGGAGAGACTGTCTAGGGCTGTGTAAATAATTTTGGGTAAATCCTCTTCCCTGCCCTAGGAGATGGGTTTCTTCCCTGCATTAAGCAGAATTAACTCTTTACGAACATTTTCTTAAAGCTGTTAACTAGAAGCTGCAAATTGTGTCATTTTACTTAAAATACAGATGGGGAATCGTTACTGTTCTGATAATGAAATTTTAATTTTCATTTGGCTTCATTTATGTAGAAAGTATATATATCCATAAAAAATACTTGCATAAAGCTTATTGAAAGAGATATATTCCGTCCTGGAACACGTACCGCGCATCGGAGATTTGGGGGAGGGCTGTGGGAAGGTTCCAGCTCTGCCAGCCTCTCACATTTGCAGTGCCCCTCCCATTGTTAGAGATTGGTATCTGATATCCTTTTTACTTATATCTGCTTAAGTGTATTTCCTAGCTGAGACTAAATCGTCTTTCAGCTGAGTATCCTCATCTTTATCCGTTTGTAAGGGACGGTCCACGGGAGAATGCTCTTGCTCATGACTTGTTTCCCTGCTTCACTGTCCGGCCCCACCGCCGCCTGGTGCCCCAGGCATAACCCGGTGAACTGAATTACATATTTCTACCCCAGAAGTTTGCTTTTGTAATGAGATTTTTTTATAACTAATATAGGAACAAAGTCTTATTTTTCCCTGACATGTTAAAAACAGGCTGAAATAATGGTGAAGTTTTTGAATTTATATTTTAATTTGGAAGTTGGAGGAATTGTACACAAATTTCTCATGCTGACTGTAGGAGCACTGACATTTGAATAATTTTAGGTTTAAAACTGGCAATTTGATGAATAGTTTTGATTGAAACCATTTATAACTATGTCACTAAAATATTTTTATTTTCCCAGCAACAGTACATTTTGACCTCCCATGAAATGCTTTCCCCAAATTAAGGTATCTTGAAAGATAATTGTAAATTTTTTTTTCTTCAAACTCTTAAGAAAATTTGCAGAATGTCAGGTATCATGCATGTAGTACTGGGTCAATGTCAAATGCCAATTAGTGGTATATTTTGCAGGGATTCCCTGACATTTAACAAAGTTTTCTTTTTCTTTTGCAGAGTATAATTTTATCAATTTCTTTGATAAACTTGCCCAGAATAAGACCTTGGGCCACAAGAATAGTTCATCATACCACTGAAAAAATCCATGTGGCCAACATTGAAGTGCTCTTCCCCTCTGTTGTCACTAGGACTTGTGCAGTCACCTGCCTCTGGTTTTGTGGCCCATGTCCTTGAGGACCAGTGATCTGTGACCTGATGTGCTCACAGGAATTCAGACCCTGAGCACCCCCAGGGTTCCTGGAGCCATGGGGACAACACGGGCTCCTGAGGCAGCCCTTCCATCCCAGGGCGCACCTGAGCACTTGGAGGTGGGAGCGGTTTCCTAGTGACCACGGGAGCAAGTTTTCAGGCTGGATCAGATCAGGATTAAATAGCCCATTAAGCCTCCACCACTGTGAGGGTGATACGTTGTCTAACGTGGAACCTTCTGGATACGAAACACAAGGGTGAAGCATGAGACATGTCAGTTACGTCCCCTGGTGATGACCATCCTTCTATTCATTTCCTTCTGCGCTCTAAGGCTTAACGGGACTGTAACTATATTAAGATCTTATATGAGTTTTTCGAGGGTACAGACTTCATGTAAAAGGTTATTAGTGATACTTAATTTTACTTGATTTATCTTCCACTTACTCTGGGCTTATGGTCTCAGGACTGATTCTAAGACAGACCTGCATGTTCAGCAAGAGGTAGTTATGGACTGCTTTGTTAGCAGAAACAGCGGCTCCCAATGTTTAAATCCGTTATTTAATTCATGATTGTCGTAGTTTGTAGAAGACAGAGCTGCCTCCAGTTCAACGTGCAGGCAGTGACACGCGGACTTTAGCTACTGGTGACCCTGTATTAATGTTCATTACTGACCTCGGTTATCCCTGTGCCACGTGCTGACGTTGGGTGGCGAACCGGCCCCCCAGCCGCCGTGTGAAGCCGTGCTGCCCCCGCTTGGCTCCCAGGCCCGCAGCCTGGCGTGCGTCCCGCATAGCTGGTGCTCCTGTCTCCCCCCGGATTCGACAGTGCCTGTGTGGCCTTCTCAGCGCATCCCCACAGCGGCGTCCAGGGCGGGCTGCTCACCGGTATTTGCTGAGCAGGTGGCTAGGTCTCTGCAAGTGACCCCTGCTGCCTTCCCGGCAGCGCGGGCAGTGATGGCGCTCGGGCTTCCCGCGGTTCTCGTGGGTGCACTCTGCCCCCCGAGGTCAGTCCTGCTGCCCACATCTCCAGAGCCGCCCTGTCGGGGCGACTGAAACAGGCCAGGCTCCCCTTTTCCTTGCTAAAGATTCTCCCCTCTTCTAGGTTGTTCCCCTTGTGACAAAATGCTAGTTATATAGGGATCATCTCTGTTTCTCTATTTCCTTTTCTTAAAATTGATTTTTATTTATTTTTTATTGAAGTTTTTTTTTTTTTGAAGTATAGTCAGGTTACAATGTTGTGTCAGTTTCTGCTGTACAGCACAAGGTTTCAGTCATATATGTACATACATACGTTCCTCTGCATGTTCTTTTTCACCATAGGCTGCTTACAAGACATTGAATCTAGCTCCCTGTGCTCTACAGAAGAAATGTGCTGTCTGTTTTATATGTAGCAATTAGTATCTGCAAATCTCAAACTCCCAATTTATCCCTTCCCACCCTCTGTCCCTCAGTATGGTAACTAAGTTTGTTTTCTATGTCTGTGAGTCTGTTTCTGTTTTGTAAAGAAGTTCATTTGTGTCATTTTTTCTAGATTCTGCATGAGTCATATGTGGTTTTTTTTTTTTCCCTCTTTCTGGCTTCACTTAGAATGACAGTTTCCAGGTCCATCCATGTTGCAGCAAATGGCGTTTTTTAATGGCTGTGTGGTATTCCATTGTATATATACCATTTCTTTTTCCAGTCATCTATTGATGGACGTGTAGGTTGCTTCCATGTCTTGGCTGTTGTAAATACTGCTGCTGTGAACATTGGGGGTGCACGTATCTTTTCAAGTTAGAGTTTTCTCTGGATATATGCCCAGGAGTGGGGTTGCTGGGTCATAGGGTAAGTCTATTTTCAGTCTTTTGAGGAATCTCCATACTGTTTTCCACAGTGGCTGCACCAAACTACGTTCCCACCAGCAGTGTAGGAGGGTTCCCTTTTTTTCACAGCCTCATCAGCATTTATCATTTGTGGACTTTTTAATGATGGCCATTCTGACTGGTGTGGGATGATACCTCATTGTAGTTTTGATTTTCATTTCTGATAATTAGTGATATTAAGCATTTTTTAAAAATGTGCCCATTGGCTATTTGTATGTCTTCATTGGAGAAATGCTTGTTTAGTTCTTCTGCCTATTTTGGATTGGGTTGTTTGTTTGTTTGTTATTAAGCTGTATGAGCTGTTTGTATATTCTAGAAATTAAGCCCTTGTCATTCATACCATTTGCAAACATTTTCTCCCATTCCTTAGGTTGTCTTTTTATTTTTTTGCTTCTGGTTTCCTTTGCTGTGCAAAAAAGGCTGTGAATTTGATTTGGTCCCATTTATTTTTCCTTTTATTTCTATTGCTTTGGGAGACTGACCTAAGAAAACATTGCTTTATGTCAGAGAGTGTTCTGCCTATGTTCTTTTACTGGAGAACTATGGTACCTTGTTCTATGTTTGTCTTTAATCCATTTTGAGTTTGTTATTGTGTGTAGTTTGAGTGTCCAACTTCATTGATTTACACGCGGCTGCCCAGCTCTTTCCCAGCACCACTTGCCGAAGAGACTGTCTTTACTCCATCGTATGCACTTGCCTCCTTTGTGGAAGATTACTTGACCATAGGTATGTGAGTTTACTTCTGAGCTCTCTGTTCTGTTCCATTGATTGTACCTCTGTTTTTTGTGCCAGTACCACGTGGTATAGGTTACCGTAGCTCTGTAGTATGTCTCCTGCTTCGTTCCCTTTCCTCAGTACTACTTCGGTACTTCTCGCTGTTTTGTGATTCCATATAAATTTCAGGATTTGTTCTAGTTCTGAGAAAAACGTCCTGGGTAATTTGATAGGGATTGCATGAAATCTGTAGTTGTCTTGGGTGGGTAGTATGGTCATTTTGTTGAGTACTATGCTGGCTGTGGGTTTGTCCTAAATAGCTTTTATTATGTTGAGCTATGTTCCCTCTATACCCACTTTGGTAAAAGAGTTTTTTGTTTTGTTTATCATGAATGGATGTTGCATTTTATCAAATGCCTTTTTTTTTTTTTTGCATCTGTTGAGATGACTGTGATTTTTGTCCATTCCCTCATTGATATGGTATCACATTGATTGACTTGTGTGTGTTGAACCATCCTTGTGTGAATCTGACTTGATGATGGTGTATGATCTTTTTTTATGTGCTGTTGGATTCTGTATGCTAATACTTCGTTGAGGACTTTTGCATCTATGTTCATCAGTGATACTGGCCTGTAATTTTCTTTTTTAGTAGCGTCTTTGGTTTTGGTGTCAGGGTGATGGTGGCTTCACAGAATGAGTTTGAGAGTGTCCCCCTTCTTTAGTCTTTTCTTTTTAGTGGGGGAAGGTAACTAGGTTATTTACGTAATGGCGGTACTGGAGATTGAACCCAGGACCTCGTGCATGCGAGGCATGAGCTCTACCACTGAGCTGTACCCCCCCCTTTAGTCTTTTGGAAGAGTTTGTGAAGGGTTGGTTTGAGCTCTTCTTTTGTATGTTTGATAGAATTCCCCAGTGGAAGCCATCTGGTCCTGGACTTTGGTTTGCAGGGAGTTTTTTAAATTACAGATTCTGTTTCACTTCTGGTGATCCGTCTATTCAGGTTATGTATTTCTTCTTGATTCAGTTTTGGTGTGCTTTATGCTTCTAGTTCACAGCATTTTCTTAGAGTTTTTTGCATTTCTGTGGTATTGGTTGTAATTCCTCTTTCATTTCTTGAACCAAGAGATTAAATCCTTAACTGTAGAACTTTAAATATCTCTTGGCACTGTTTTCACTAATGCAGTAGTGATAAGCATGGTTTGAAATGTTGCAGTAATTCTGGATACTGGGAAAAATCTGAATACATAAGAGCATTATTTAGTTTTATTTCATTTGGGTTTTCAAACAGATAAGGAAACAATATTTAATAATACTATTTAGAAATATTAGAAGCTGGTAAAAATAAATACAGCTTCACATAAAAAGAGGCACATGATTAGATAAAAACAGGAATGAAAATTCACCAATCTCAGGGCCAAAAATATAAAACAAAACAACAACAAAGACACCAGGCTACTAAAACTCAGCCAGTATTTACAAGTTTTTTCCTCCTGTTCTTTTCAGTGTCCCTTTAACACCAGTATCAGTGAAACTTGATATTAATAACAGTGCTACATGGAATAAGTGCTTTGAGTTTATACATAATCTTTTATAGTTCAGCTAGAGTTAGTAGTATGATTTGTAAGTCTCACTAGGTTTAGTAAGTATTATATAAATAGTAAAGACTTTGATCTCTTCAATGACTTTCAGTTTTAATATTAAAAAAGGAAACTAAAGTAAGTTCTTTTCTGAATTCAGTTCCTCTACCTGGACATGTAAATGTATGGAGGTGACTTTACATAGTGTCATAAAGAACGGCTCTGCAAATAACTGATCCTTAAATAGCCATAACAGTATCAGAACATGCGGAGCACACGTTTCGTTTAATTGTTTTCACAGCAGAGGCATTGCTGGGACATTAGTGAATAGAAGTCAGGAGGACTTCAGCACAGAGTCCTTTCTTACCATTGGCAACACATAGGCTTTGATCTTCGAGTTCCATGTTGTTCCAGACAGTAAAGAAGAATTCTGAAAATAAACGAAGTTACCATATTTTTCACTTAATTCACTGGTCCTGAAGATACAGAGTTGACCTGGGTGACTGGCCCTGAAGACACACCCTGGGCCTGGGTCATTGGTGGGGAAGGCACTCCATGGGCCTCTGTCACTGGAGGAGAAGGCATATGCTGGGTCGGGTCCGTGCTGTTGAAGGCAAACCCTGGGCCTGGGTCACTGGTGCTGAATGCACACACTTGGATTGGGTCACTGGCCCTGAAGTCGCACCCTGCGACTGGTCGCTTTCGCTGATGGAATCCCTGGGCCTCTGTCACTAACTCTGAAGACAGCCACTTGGGCTCTGTTACTTGCCCTGAAGCCACACCCTGGACCTGGATCACTGTCGCTGAAGGCACACCATTTCCCTGGGTCACTGACCCTGAGGTCACACCATTGACCGGGGTCACTGGCCCTAAGGCACACCCTGGGCCTAGTTCCCTCTTCCTGAAGACACACTCTCAGCCTGGGACACTGGCCCTGAAGACACAACCAGGACCTAGATCACCGGCAGTGAAGGCACACCCTGAGCCTGGGTCAGTGGCCCTGAAGGCACACCCTGAGCCTGGGTCACTAGACATGAAAGCACATCCTGGAATTCGTCATTTTCGTTAAAAACACACCTTGGGCTTGTGTCACTGGGGCTGAAGGCACACCCTGGGCCTGGATCAATAGCCATGAAGGCACAACCTGGGCCTGTGTCACTGGCGCAAAATTAACACACTTGGCTTGGGTCACTGACCCTGAAGACACCATTGCCCTGGGTCTTTAGCACTGAATGCACACCCTGGACCTGTGTCACTGGTTTTAAGCCACACCCTGGCCCTGGATGATTGGACCTGAAGGAACCCTCTGGGCGTGTCAGTGGCCCTGAAGACACACTTTTGGCCTTGGTCACTGGTCCTGAAGACACACGTGTTCAGGTTCACTGGCTCTGATACACACCATTGGCCTTGGGTCATTGGCCCTGAAGGCACACCCTGGACCAAGGTCACTGGCCTTGAAGACACACACTTGGTCTGGGTCACTGGCCCTGTACACACCCTGGGCCTAGGTCACTGATGCAGAGGGCGCACCTTGGGCCTTGGTCACATGCTCTGAAGGCACACTCTTGGCCTGGGTCACTGGCCCTGAAGGCACACTCTGGGTGTGGGTCACTGGCCCTGAAGGCACACTTGCCTGGGTCACTGGTACTGAATTAGCACCCTGGGTCTGGGTTCCTCTCCCTGAAGACACACTCTCGGTCTGGGTCACTGGCCCTGAGAGCATAACCTGGGCTTGGTTCAATGGCGCTGAAAGCACACCCTCGTTCTGGGTCACTGGCACTGCAGACAGACATCAGGTTGGGTCACTGTTCCTGAAGCCACACCCTGGTCTTGGGGCACTGGCCCTGAATTCACAGCATCTTCTTGGCACTGGCCCTGAAGACACACCATGGACCTAAGTCTCTGGTGCATAGGCACACACTGGGCCTGGGTTACTGGTGAAAAAGGCACGCTGGGTTCGGGTCAGTGGCGTTGAAGGTACACCCTGGGCCTGGGTCAGTGGCGCTAAAGCACACGCTTTGCCTGTGACACTCGCGCAGAATGTATACCCTGCACCCCTGGCGCTGAAGTTACACTCTGGGCCTTGGTCTCTGTTAATGGCCACCCTTGGGCTGGGTCACTGGCATAGAAGGCACACCCATAGCCTGGGTCACTCGCAGCAGGCACATGTTTGACCTGGGTCAGCAGCCCACAAATCACACCCTGGTCCTGGGTCACAGGCACTGAAGACAGACACGGGCCTGAGTCACTGTTCCTGAAGGCACAACCTTCACCTGGGTCACTGCTCTAGAGTCACAACATTGGCCCGGTTCACTGGCCTTGAAGGCACACTCTGGGCGTGGGTCACTGGCCCTGTTCACACACTTGCCTGGGTCACTGGCCCTGAATTAGCACCCTGGGCCTGGAATCCTGGCCCTTAAGACACTCTTGTCCTTGGTCACTCACACTGGATTCACACCATTAGCCCGGGACACTGGCCCTGAAGACACCCAGGGCCTAGATCATTGGCACTGAAGGTACACCCTGAGCCTAGGTCAATGGCCCTGAGGGCACACCCTGGGCCTGTGTCACTGGACATGAAAGCACAAGCTGGGTTTTGGTCATTTTGGTTAAAGACACACCTTGGGCTTGGGTCACTGGCGCTGATGGCAACTCTGGGCCTGGGTCACTGGCCCTGAAGACACACACTTGGCTTGGGTCACTGACCCTGAAGACACACCATTGCCCTGGGTCTTTAGCACTGAATGCACACCCTGGACCTGTGTCACTGGTTTTAAGCCACACCCTGGCCCTGGATGACTGGACCTGAAGGGACATTCTGGTCCTGAGTCATTGGTCCTGAAGCTACAAACGGGCCTGGATCACTGGCACTAAAGACACACCCTGGGCCTGTGTCATTGGCACAGACGGCACATGCTGGGCTTGTTTCACTGGCGCCGAAGGCACACCCTGGGCCTGGGTCACTGGCCTTGAGAAGCACCCGGGAGCCTGGGTCACTGGCCTTTAATCCACACCCTGGACCTGGATGATTGGACCTGAAGGAACCCTCTGGGTGTGTCAGTGGCCCTGAAGACACACTTTTGGCCTTGGTCACTGGTCCTGAAGACACACTTGTTCAGGTTCACTGGCCCTGATACACACCCTGGGCCTAGGTCACTGGTGCAGAAGGCGCACCTTGGGCCTTGGTCACATGCCCTGAAGGCACACCCTTGGCCTGGGTCCCTGGAGCTGAAGGCACACTCTGGGCGTGGGTCACTGGCCCTGAACACACCATTGGCCTGGGACACTATCCCTGAAGTCACACCTAGGGCCTAGATCACAGGCACTGAAGGCAGTCCCTGTCCCTGGGTCACACACGTCTTGCGTCACTGTCCCTGAACACACACACTTGTTCTGGTTCACTGGCTCTGATACACACCATGGGCCTTGGGTCACTGGCTCTGAAGGCACACCCTGAACCAAGGTCACTGGCATTGAAGACACACACTTGGTCTGGGTCACTGGCCCTGAAGACACACACTGGGCGTGGGTCACTGGCCCTGAAGACACACACACTGGGCGTGGGTCACTGGTCCTGAATTAGCACCCTGGGCCTGGTTCTTTCTCCCTGAAGACACACTCTCAGCCTGGGTCACTGGCCTTGAAGACACACCTTGGGACTTGGTCATTGGTGCTGAAGGCACTCTCTGGGCCTGTGTCACTGGCAAAGAAGGCACATGGTGGGCTCAGGTGAGTGGCTTTGAAGGTACACCCTGGGCCTGGGTTACTGTCCATGAAGACACACCGTTGGCCTGGGTCACTGGCCATGAAGGCACACTCTGGGCCTGGATCAGTGGCACTTAAAGAACAGCCTGGGCCAAGGTCACTGGCATTGAAGACACACACTTGGCCTTGGTCACTGGCTCTGAAGGCACACCCTTGGCCTGGGTCACTGGCCCTGATGGCATACTTGCCTGGGTCACTGGGCTTGAATTAGCACCCTGGACCTGGTTCCCTCTCCCTGAGACACACTCTGAGTCTGGGTCACTGGTCCTGAACACACACTGGGCCTGAGTCAGTGGCACAGAAGTAATATGGTCGGCTTGTGTCACTGGGGCTGAGGGCACACCCTGGGCCTGGGTCACTGGCGCTGTTGGCAACCCTGTGCCTGGATTGTGGCCTGAAGGCACACTCTGGGCTTGGGTTAATGGCCGTGAAACACACTGGGCCTGGGTGACTGGCCCTGAAAGCACACCCTGGGCCTGGGTCACTGCCCCTAGTGTATAACCTGGGCTTGGTTTTATAGTGCTGAAGGCACACCCTCGTTCTTTGTCACTGACACTGAAGACAGACACGGGCCTGGGTCACTGGCCCCGAAGACACACACTGGGCCTGGGTCATGGCCCTGGTGGCACACCCTGGACCTAGGTCATTGGCCCTAAAGGCCCACCCTGGGCCTGGGTCACTGGCCCTGCTGACACACCTTTGGCCTGGGTCACTGGCCCTGAAGGCACCCGCTGGGCCTGGGTCACGGGCCCTGAAGGCACACTCTTGGCCTGGGTCACTGGCACTGAAGGGACACCTTGGGCCTGTTTCTCTGGGTTTGAAGGCACACACTGGCCCTGTTTCACTGGCCTTGAAGACACACTGTGGGCTTGAGTGAATGGCCCTGAAGGGACACCCTGGATCTCTGTCTCTCGCCCTCAAGGCAATGCTAGGCCTAGGTCTCTGGCCTTGAACACACACCTTTGGCCTGGGTCACTGGCCCTGAACACGCACGGGGCCTGGGTCACTGGCACAGAAGTAACACGCTGGGCTTGGGTCACTGGGGCTGAGGGCACACCCTGGGCCTGGGTAACTTGCCCTGAAGACACACTCTTGGCCTTGGTCACTGGCCCTGAAGACACACTTGGCCCGGGTCACTGACCCAGACAAACGTAAGAAATTCAAAGTAATCTGACTAGGAAACCAACCCCCAAAACTAAACTTGAAGGTCAGTGTCTGCACTGAACAGACCTCCCTTGAGGATGTAGGATTTGTGTTTTCCACCAGAATGTTACCAAGGACTTAAGATGTGTGGCATCCTTCAGTGTGTTATTTTAAGAAAGCTGTTATAAGTACCAGTTACAGTAGAGCACAGCCAGCTTCAGGTCAAGGACTCCATCACATAATCAGAGAGTGCTGCTGTTGTGGTGCTTGGAACAAGTCTTCTTATCCCTCCCCCCTTCTCCTGGCCCTCCCCCATGCACTGGGTACGTGGATCTTCTTCAAGGCCAGATTCTTTCATGTTGCCAAACTCCTGCAGGAAATGCATTAACCATGCCTCGCTGTGCTCATTATCCCCTGCGTTGTCGGTTTTCAGGTAGGACTGAAAACCGCATGGCTTTGGCCTCCAGGAGTAACTGGCTCCATCCCGCACTGTCACCTAAGACAGTTCCTCCAAGAATGTTGGCCAGGTAGAGGATCTGATAGCCTAGTGTATAGATGGGGAAGGTGATGGTTCTCAGGTTGAGGTTACTATTCATTTTCCAGGCGAACAAGTGAATGTCTCAGTGAATACCCAAATACACTGCTTGGCATTCACCTGAAAAGAAGCAGGACCTTGTACACCAACTCCCTTGTTTATAGAAAAGTTGGAGTCTCCCAGGCCTCCCTACGCCTTAGAAGAGCAGACTCAAACAGTTGGTTAGGACTAGCCTGCAGGCATGACCGCCTACCTCAATGATTAACTGAGATTACTCCCCCATTGTCCTTTAGAACTTTCAGGGCTGAACATCTTTAGAGATGGTTTTTGGGGGACGGATACTCGGTCTACCAGACTGCGGCCATTCTGGTTAAGTGCTTTCTTGCTTGTTACCAAGGCTGTTGCCCCCAGGATCATATCCCCGCCCCTCCCTCCACCAGAAGCCAACTACTCTTGAGACATGAGGGAAGGGGGCATGGCACAGCCATTCAAGGAATGACAGCAATTTAACACCAAAGTGGTGGAAGAGTCAACTCCCAGCTGGCCTTGAGGATGATGGTGGGAGGTTTGACGTCTAGTGGACCTTGAGCTTCACTGTGTGCTCATTGTAACAGCATGATGATAACGTGCCCGCAGGCGCCATGACGGTCCCAAGGCTAACAGAAAAAGGCCGAAGAATGGGCAGTGGCCCAATTCCTGGGAATCCCAGCCCCCTCCCCAGGGTAGTTGGAATGGTCCCACCTGTAGGCACGTGAAGCTACGTGAAGCCCATAAAAACTGGCAACACCACACTTAGCGGGCCTTTTTTCACTCCCTCTCCTTCGGAGACGGCCTGCACTCCGTCTGTGGAGTGTGTACCTACTTTCACTTTAACCTGAGCACCCAATTCCCACACCTCTTTCCTTGCCTTTCTCTTGCCTGACACTCTACACAGCGTGTATCTCTCTACATAAATCTACCTTTACTCAGCGGTGGCTCGCACTTGAATTCTTTCCTGCACAAAGCCAAGGACCCACACCTGGTGGGGCACGTCCCAGGGACTCAACTGAGACCTGGGACATGGCCCTCCCCTAGCCCCACATTCGTTTTTCCTGCATCACCTTCAAGGAAACAAATAATCACGTCCAGTGGTGTAAACAAAGACTGTAAATAACTTTACATCTGTTTGGGTCAGGTTTTGCCTCCAGTTGAACTAAGAAAGTCTTTGGATTCTCAGACTTTGTGGATTTTGGACCTGCATTAGAGGCTCCGTTTGACAGATAAAGAGAATGCGGCACAGCAAGATTAGGTAGCTTGTCCAAGGTCAGGTAACTAAGCAGTGGCGGGAGTATCCAACGCTTCAGGAGCAGGTGGGTCCGGAGAAAACTACCCCCACCGGTTCCTCTACCAGAAACGCACCTCCCACCTCCCCACTCCGCGGGGCGGGGCAGCCTTGTGTATGACCCCTCCAATCCTATCCCCTCCCTGCTAAGAGTTTCTCTTGTATTCATTTTCTCTCTCTCATATGGTTTAAAACAGCAGAAGCCATTTAGAGTTGGCTCACCCCAGACACTTCTAACAGGCTCAGTCAGGGAGGGCCCCTGGGGAACTGGGTCTGAGGCAGGTGCTGATTTGCTAGCCCTCCCTGCCCTGCTCTGGGGGTTAACCTCAGGGTGGTGCTAAGGGTTGGGCAGGGAAAGCGGCTGGAACAGGAGGTCTAAATGGAGGAATTGAACCCTTCAGGATACCAGGAGAGGGCACGTCAGTCTTTTCCTGTGCGGCTTAGGATTTCTTTCTTTTTTCCCCGTTTATGCCTAACCGGTGATCAGCTGGAACGCGCAGCAACGTGTTTTGTATCCCGCTGATTTGGGCAGCATCAGCCCCTTCATTCATAAACCAAGTTCTTCCCCCATGTGACGTCCTTGTTTTTCAGCACAAACCTGCTCTCAGACCCTCTCTCCATAGCTTCCTGGGACCCCGCCCTAAATTCTGTTTTCTTGTTCTGCAGAAAGGGCCTGTTGCCCAGAGAATCGGGGGCACTTGCTTGGCGAGACTTTGACCTCGTGGTCAGATGCCTTGTGCCGCCCGTACCCACGTCCTTGCTTATCCCTTCTCGCGGTGCTTTGGATGCAAACTAGGGCGGCTCTCCCTCCCTTCTCATCTTGTTTCCTCCCTTTTCACTAGTCCTGTAGCATCTGCCCTTCTCCGGTACAGTAGATCAGTACTTCTGCTTTCCATATACAACCCGGTTCAATCCAGTAATCCCACCTGTCCACAGCACCTGAAGCATCCGCGTGTCAACGGTTGGTCTGTTCCCCAGGAACGAGAGGCCCAAAAGCATCCTGCAGGCTTTATGTTTTTAATTAAAGGTCTATTTTAAGGGCAAAATCGGGTGCAAAGGCGCGCATGCTCAGGTTTCTAGCTGTAAGGTCTTTAACAGAGATAGAGGGCTGGCTTCAAAGATGCCTTGAACAACTCCCCTCTTTCCATGGGGCGCAGCGACCCCTATAGCTCTGGACTCCTTGCGGACCCCGCAGCGGGGAAGACCGAGTCGTCACATTTCATTTAATTAATAATTTATTTTAATTAACACCGTACGTCACGGTTGTCACACTGATCCCTTTGTGCAACCCGCATTAACCCACCTGCCGGCCTTGAAGCTGCCTGAGCAGCCGGCTTGGGAGGCTGTGGGCGGGGCAAGAGAGCTGAGGGGCGGGGCCTGAGGGGACGGGGCCTCGGAGGGCGGGGCGCGGGAAATTCCCCAGTGGAGGTGGGGAGGCCAGTCAGCTGTGCAGCGCTGGGCGGGGTCGCGTGGCAGCGCGTCGGCCCAAGGCTCCCGAGCTGCAACCGCCGCCGCCCCCACCCCCCGCCGGTCCCCTGATAGGAGTCTGCATCCGGATCCGGAGCCTTATCCCAGGGGCACGATGCCGAGGAAGCAGTGACCCCGAAGGAGGCCGAAGCCTGGGCGCCGGGTGAGCGGGGACAGGGGGCGGGAAGGGGCTCGGCGAGGCGGGTGACTCCCTGTCCGTCCTGGAAGCTATTCCCGCAGCTCGCTTCCCTGCGACCCGGAGCCAGTAGAGGTGGGGGTGGGGGGGTCTGGGGGATGGCGGCGCTGGGAGGGTTTCCAGGACCCGACGGATCCTGACCCTGTGCGAGAGGGCAGCGCGGGCGTCCATCCCAAAGCGCCCTTCCCCCTTTTTTACCCGCCTGGCTGGCGGCAGGTGACTTCCTTTGTAGGTTAAGGGTGCCAACCTCCCGCCGGTCGGGAATGATTATATATCCAGTTCCTCACCAAACGGGAAGTGGTTAAGGGCACACTTTTGAAAGGCGTAAAAACTACTCTCGCTTTATGAGACTGCCCGGGACACTAAAGAACTGGTTACTGCTCTGAGGTGGTGGGATTACCGAACAGCCGAAAGGAATCTTCATAAACCGTTGTGTCTAGGAGAGCATGTGTGTGTGTATATTTAGATACATACATAGAGAGTATGAATATTTGATGAGGCTGAGAACCTCAAAGGAATTGTTTGTGTTGTCGGTAATGTGTTAAGCTGGAGGCAGTAAACATCTTAAGAGAAAGTGAAACCTAGGTTCGTCCACCTGGAAAACTGTATAGAAATACATGCCACAGAACTGTTTAAGGATGAGATGGAAAATGAGACTTAGAACATCAAAGGCCTTGAATGTGGTTAAACAAGAAGAACCATTGCCCCTTTCTCTTTGCGTGAGGAAGAGAAGAGCTGGAGGCCCTGGCCAGTCCCCACCCCCTATCCTGGGACATGCCCAGTCTGTAGTGGGCTGGAGAGGTTCAGTCGCCGTGGCCAGTCCAGGGACTGCCCGGTAATGGACTGGGCAAGAGGAGTTTCAGTGTAGCCAGGAGCAAGAGGACAGTGATTAGAGAGTCTTCCAGGTGATGGGTCAGTTTTTCTATTTATGTATTGTGTACAACATTAGGAAAGTGGGGTTTGTTGGGTTTTTCCGAGTAACTGACCTCTAGCTGCATATTATGCTATGGAATCCAACTAAACTCTCCAAAACAAAACAAAACTTTACTCCTGAAAGGAATTAGTCACTGTATTACCTTCCTGTGGAATCCACACCCTTAGGTAGAGGCACATCTCTGTGTATTGAAAATAAAATGTATTTCATTCAGAAAGGAAAAAAGATTATATTAAAAGTTCTCATTGTTTTCACTTTGATATGTGTATGTGGATTGAGTAATGGAATATATGTTATGAAATGATATCCAGATGTCTTTGTAGAGATATTTTTAAAATAGTACTAATTTTCAAAGTAAGTCTTAAAAGTTGAGTTCAAAATCTGGAAATAAGTCCCACAGAACTATAGGAAAAACATATACTAGCATGTCAGGTTTGTCATCTACAAAGCAGAAAATGTTTTACAAATGTAAGACTTTAAAGTACCTTGTTACACTGTATTTTCATTTCATTTCAACAGACATTTACTGAGCCCTGTTCTTGGTGTGCCAGTCTCTAGAAAGAAATAGAATAGAGACCCTCACTTAGGTTTGATGGGAGGATAGACTGGCCTGGGATGATTACGGTACTTTGCAGAACAGGACTAAGGAGGTGAGACACAGAGTGCCACTGAGTGCTCAGAGGAAGGAACAGGTCATTTTACAAAGGACATCTATTTGAGCTGGACATTAAACTGCCCAGTAGGTGTTTGCCAGGGAACAAGTGGGTCATAGCATCTCAGGGAGGGTCGAAAAGCAAAGGAAGGCAGGGAACTGTGAGCTATTTAATGTGCCTCAGGGCTGAGTGGCATGGTGACAGGAGATGATATGAGTGGCTAAATGGGGGCTGGACTCTGAAAGGCCGTGTTTGTCTTGCTCGGGAGCTGGAACTCTGTCTGTATAGGAACGGCTTTAAGCAAGCGGATGCCCTGGTACTAGGAAAGAAACCATGGAGGTCATGGGGCTGCAATGGAAAGAGAGGAGTCAGACCATGGGGGAAACTATGAAAATTCTTCAGTAAGTATTTGTTGAACTCACATGTATGTCAGGTAATGTTCTAGGTGCTAGGGACCCAGCGCTGGACAATACAGGCAAAAATCCTCTGCTCTGTGGAGAACAACACTGCTGTAGTCCAGACAAGACCAGAAGGGCCCCACCTGAACTGGTGGGGATTGAGAGGAGGGGGAAGTAGTGGGACCCGTTAGACTTGGGGGGAAGAGGAAACAGGAAGAATCAAGCATAATTCCCAGGTGCCTGCCTTGGGTGATAAGAGTTAAATCTGTTTCCATATTCTGGATATTAGCAGTTACAAAGTCCAACTACCATTTCTGGCATTAAAAGGCAGGGTTTCTTTTACCTCCTTAACAGGATATACACTTTACTTCTGTTTCCAGAGTGATGATGAGCTTAGCTGGTGCAATCTTGGAATCTTCCTCAGTCCCCTTGAAAACCCAGACTAGAATTTGCCAATAGCCAACTATTGTGTCTGATCAGGTCTTCACTGTTTAAAACTAATTATCCATGGGGGGTTGAACTTACGAATACTTAATCAGCAAATTTGGCGACTCAGCCACCCTAGGGTAAGGGCCTGCCTTTGTTCCATGTTACTCCTGCTGGTCCAATTTCCAGTGGGTGGAGGTCCCTTTCAGGCAGATTTCTGTTTGATACAAAATGACTTTCTGGCAGTAAGAACTGTCCTGTGACAGAACGGGCGGTTGCCTGCTAAGGTCATGTGCTCATTTTCTCTGTCACTGAGGTCATTCAAGCCTGGTCTGTAAGACCATCTACCACGGAAATTAGACATTCTTGCACTGAATAAGAAGATGTGCTGGATCATTTTTAAGACCAACTCAGGAATGAGACTGAAGCTCATGACTATGAAGTCAAGTCACTGCTATGATTACTTGACTTCTACAATTAAGAAGGATAATTGTAATCAGGAATTCAAATAGCAGATCCGAGGATAAAATCTAGATTTTGCTTTTGCTAGTCCACCCTTTCGGGTAGTTCCCATTCTTCCTCGTTGGTGAAATCTTGACAAATCCTGTGCTAAATAAATTCACCCTTCTGTCGGTCAAAAATATCTTTGCTTAGAAATGATGCATTTCAGATCTAGATTGATTGGATTTTTATGAGAAATCCTGTTATTAGATAGAAACTTGGAGTAAATGGCTTAGTTCCAGTTTCTGTAACCTTTGAAGATGTGTGCAAGGCTTTATAATGCATCTCTGTGTTTCTCAATTGAAAATGGGTCAAGGTAATGCTAAGAATTTAGAGAACTCAGCTTTTCTCTAATGGGCATTCTACCAGTAGACACCTCATATATGCACTGAACTGTGATAGCTCCTAATGACACCCCCCTCAAATAATCTAAAATCGTAAGATGCGCTTAGAGTCACCAAAAATCAATTAAATTGCTTTTCGTAAAAGTTTGGCTTATAGTATTTATGTGCTTATGTTTGGCATTTATGCTTTTTATTTACTATGGCATTTGAATTACCAAATAATTTTTCCTGAAAATGCTGCATAACAAAGAGTCCACTCTAACTGGGACGGGCATGGGTATCAGTGAGAGAGAGCAGCATGGCCATGAAGGCACTGAGGCGGATGTGGTGAACAGTCGAGGCTGGACTGTGATCTTCCTAGAATCTTAAGAATAATTTTCACAGAGCTTCTGAGCTGAAAGCAACCATAATGATCACCATTTGCTAGGCAAGTCAGTAAATCATCACCAGAGGTCAGGTGAGTTCTCAAGGTCACACATCTGGCTAGTGGCACCCAGTTTATTTTTCTACTATCTCCCTTAGGATAACCCTGCTTTTTTTTTTTTTTTTTTTCTCATGTCCTTATAAATTCTGGGCAACTGGAAAAAGTTGATAACTAGAACCAGTTTTAACTGTTATGGTTGTGCCTCAAGTGTGGGTGGAGATATAAGGGAAAGTCAAGGAGGAAAAATACCTGAAGGGACTATCTCCTCTCCCCTCCCCTTCACCTCTCCTCTCCCCCTTTCCTCACCCGTCCCCTCCCGTCTCTTCTCTCCCCCTCCTCTCCTTATGTCCCTTTCCTCTCTCTTGGAAAAGCCATTAAGGAGAAATGTGTGCCTATAATAAAATGAAACCAGACACATCTCTAGATATCTGCTTAGATAGTTAAAAAAAAACAAACCTGTTAAATGCTTCCATTTACTTTTGCAAAGCATAGTCTAATCATTGAATACCTGAGGAAATTTAATGTTGACAACTGAATGATACACATTACAAGCATTTTATCTTTGTCTGTGTTATTTAGTAAAAATCCTTTTTTATGAAATGTTAGCTCCAACATCATAACTGTGCAAAAATGAGTTTAACGGAAAGCCAGAAACTGATTTTATTCAAATTATTTTATCCAAATTATTTTATAGGGGAAAACAAAAGCAGTCTATTCTGGTCACCTAACGTGAAGAGGTGACACACTTCGCCCTGTACCTCAGCTGCTCTAGAGATGTCACACAGGCCGCAGTGCCAGGGGCGGGGGCGTTGGGCTGACAGGAGGACAAGTACTTTCAGACCAAGAGCAGGTCGCCAGGCTGTGGGTTCCAGGAGGCCTCCAGAGAGCCCAGGGATTGCATGCTGTCGGAATGGGGGGTTCTCTGCACTCCCAGGGACTGGTGTGTTGTAATATATGGGCACTAACATATGGTGGCTTCACCAGCTTCTGCCCTAACAGGCACAGGGACTTAAAAATCATAATGGATGCTTCCCTTGTGGTCTCTTAGAGAAACAGCCATTTGTCCTCTGCCCTCCTGGTGGTGGTGGCAGGTTCTACTGGTGTATGTGGGAACTTCTAGGGACAAGGTTCTTTGGACAAAGTGAAAATTCAAGTCAGTAGTAAATTCTTTGCAAGCAATTCATTTACTCTTATTGCTGAGAAGAAATAGGACAAAAAAACATCCTTCTGGTGGCCTTGGTTATTTCTTTAAGATTTTTGATAGTGTGCGATGGCTGAATGGAGTGGAATGTGGACTCTGGGCGAGTTACGTGGGCCAGTCTCCCATGTTCATCTAGGGAGCGCTCACAGGGTTGTGAGGCTGTGACACAGGACGGATCGGAGAGCACTGCGCTCTCCTCATCCTCCAGTGATGGATGCAGTGACTTTGCAGTTCCTCATGAAAAGGCATAATCATCATCTTCGTGAAAAAGAAAATGTGTGCCCGCAGCATTAGATTTCAACGTTTGCCCAGGTGGTAGGCCAGAGAGTAGGACAGTTGGGGTACACCCGTGTATCTTATTTATGGACACATTGACTGCTCTACAAAATAAAGTGGAATGCTTAAACTGCTCTCAGAATAGGCAGCCACTAAGCCAGACCTTCTGTCTTTTCAGTGTGCTTTGCAGAAGTATCGCATATGGAAGCCTAAGTATCCAGTGGTACGTTCACCGTATGACAGGACTGGGTTTGGGAACCATCCTGAATGCTCCATTGAGCTTCTAAGTGACCTTGGATGACCCATAAAGCGTCTGTGAGCTCAGCTCCATCACTCAAATAGCTGTTTAGTTGAGTTTTAGTGAGGATTAGAAACTGACCCTCTGGTGCACTGAATCAGCTCACAATAAGCATCCAAAATATGTCAGTTCTCCATTTCCTTTTAGCCAAAAATACAAGAAATAAAATGTGGAGTTTTTTAAATAGTCAATTATTGAGATATGATCCACATCCTATACAATTCACCCAAAATGTGGAGATTTGAGCTTAAAGATTTTCTTGGGAAAATCGATTTAATTTGCCCATATCTACAAATATATCATAGAAACCCTCTTGAACGCCTCACATTAGGATTCCTGGTCATCATATTATACCCATCTCTTCCTGCTCCATCTCCCACATCCTCACTTTATATCCCTTTCTATGCCCTTATACACAGACATACAAACTGAAGCTAGGATGGACCTTTGTTGTTTAAAAGAAAGAATCAAGATTGTTTGAGATATGATGAGAGAGAAAGTCCGCACCTTCTAGGATACTTACCAGTGCCCGCATGTGGGTTTGTGGGACTTGTGGGGACCCCTTGCAGAGGGGGATGTTTCTACTTTGTGGCTTTTCCGTAGAAACTGCTGCCATGTCCCACCAACCACTCAGCTGGCTGACCGAAAAGGGGGACAGCCCCAGCGAGACCACAGGAAATGGACCCCCCAATCTGGCTCACCCAAACCTGGACACGTTCACCCCGCATGAGCTACTGCAGCAGATGAGAGAGCTTCTAATCGAGAACCATCAGCTCAAAGGTGAGCGACACCTGGCCCAGGTGTCTCCACTCCCCCTGGGCCTTCGGAACGCCATCCCTTGGTCATAGGCTTGTAGGCGAGCTCCCTTCTCTGCACCTGGTTCCCTGTGGGGAGAAAGAGCATAGAATTGCTTTTAATGCTAAAACTACTCCCACTGTTTACTTTTGGATGCAGGTAGGAATTAAAGTACTGTATGTATCTCAGGGAAATGACATAATGACATTTAGCCCATTTAAAAGGAAAAAGGAAAAAAGGCTGCTATTCTTACAGAGTCAGTCCTAAATATCACCTTAAGAGAAAGTATTCTAGTATCTCCAGCCATGGCTTTCAGCAGGACCAGTGTTGGAATCCAGGAGTGATGGACCTCAGTCTATCTAGCTGTTCATAGGCATTTTGTTACAATAAATCAGCAAAATCCATTTTATTTTCTTGGACTTTTGAGGACTAGAAATGACATTAGACCTGCTAGTCCTGTCTGGAAGCAGAAACCACTCATCTTGCTACACAGTCTTTCCAGCTGACCCTTGGGCCCAGGCCGAGCTTGGCGTTGTGAGATGCAGAGCTACATGGTGATATGGTCTCCAGGGAGGTCCTGTTCATGACACCAAGTCCAGTCCCCTGGTGTGTGACACTCTCCCTCTGAACCCCATGCAGAAGCCATGAAGCTAAATAATCAAGCTATGAAAGGGCGATTCGAGGAACTTTCAGCCTGGACAGAGAAGCAGAAGGAAAAACGCCTCTTTTTTGAGACCCAGAGCAAAGAAGCCAAAGAGCACCTAACAGCTCTGAGTCGTGAAAATGAAAAACTGAAGCAAGAACTTGGAAAGCTAAAAGAGAAAACAGAAAGGTCCTTCCAGGTGAGCAGACCAATCAGTCGTGGTTTTATTCTGTTAATATGTGTAGTGGGATCTTACTTGTCTAGACGTCTAGATCAAAACCGTTCATAGTTCAGACTAGATGGATGTTATGCATTATCTTCAAAGAAGAGTTCTTGATGAGAAGATTGGTTGCAATTTTTTTTTAAGTACAGTCAGTTACAATGTGTCAATTTCTAGTGCACAGCACAGTGTCCCAATTATGCATGTATGTACATCTATTCATTTTCATATTCTTTTTCATTAAAGGTTATTACAAGATACTGAATATAGTTCCCTGTGCTATGCAGAAGAAACTTGTTTTTTTAAATCTATTTTTATATATAGTGGCTAACATTTGCAAATCTCAAACTCCCAAATTTATCCCTTCCCACCTCCTTTTCCTGGTAACCATAAGATTGTTTACTATGTCTGTGAGTCTGTTTCTGTTTTATAGATGAGTTCATAGTGTCCTTTTTTTCTCTTTTTTTTAAGATTCCACATATGAGTGATGTTATATGATACTTTTCTTTCTCTTTCTGGCTTAGTTCACTTAGAATGTTGATCTCTGGGTCCATCCATGTTGCTGCAAATGGCATTATTTTATTCTTTTTATGGCTGAGTAGTATTCCGTTGTATAAATGTACCACAGCTTCTTTATCCAGTCGTCTGTCAACGGACATTTAGGTTGCTTCAGTGTCTTGGCTATTGTATATAGTGCTGCTGTGAACATTGAGGGAGACTGGCTACAACTTTAAGGGTGATATATAAGCTCTGATGGAGGAAAGAAATGTGAAAAGCTTTGACCATGTTGATTAGAGTCAAAAGAGTGTTATGGTTTAAATCAATATTTTGGATTCATTATTGATAGTATGGAAGGACCTCTACCTCGAACCATCCAAGTGTTAGTTTTTAGTTTATGTCTTTGATATAGAATTGCATTTAAAGAATCTGTTACTCAGAATTTTCTCGTATCGACTTTGTCCTTTCTCTCAGTCTAAAATAGATTCCTTACTTTATGCTTTACATTTACTTTTTGAAAATGGTTTGACAACTGTCATGTTGTGACATGAGGCTATAGGATTGCCACATTTCCACTGACCCAGAGAACCTGAGAAATGTGCTCACACCTGAGAATGGGTATCAGTGATGTTACTGAAAAAGCAAATCAGAGCACATTTGAATCCTCTGCTCATAGGTTAAGGCTTACTGGGTATTTGTTTAGATGAACATCTGAGGTTCATTTTCTTCCAAACCTAGAAGTTAACAGCTTTAGGGAGGATGGAGCACTGAGTTGATTCTTGGATAGCAGTGATTTTTCTTTATTTTTTATTTGGCTTACAATATTCTGTTAGTTTCAGGTGTACAGCAGAGTGATTCAGATATATATATATATATATATATATTCAGATATATATATATATATATACTTTTTTCAGATTATTTTCCATTATTGGTTATTGTAGGATATTGAGTATAGTTCCCTGTGCTCTACAGTAAATCCTTGGTGCTTCTCTATTTTATGTATGGTGGTTTGTATCTGTTAATCCCATACTCCTAATTTATCCCTCCCCTCTTCAGTGATTTTTCTTGAGACTTTACCTTGAGCTTTGTCGATGACGAATTTCTTAAATGGGTAAAGAATACAAGCAAAGAAATAAAATGGAAAGAAAATTATGAAAAGGGGATAACAGAATAATCTAAGGAATTAAAAGTTGTTTAGAAAAAAATCATAGCTTATATCAAGCATCTTACTCCAACTCCTGCTCATGGGACAGTGAAAACATTCTGCTTTAATAAATTTGTGTTTGTATTGGAAATGTTTCACTGTTGGTAAGATTTGTCACATCTGAGGCTTCAACTTGTCTTACAGTTCAAAGAGCATTAAACTACTTCTTTGAGGGAAACCTCTCATTGTCTAAATATTCTTGGGGTAGAATACTTGAAGAAATGACCATCTGGGGTATATGAGTAATTTTCTGCTCTCTGGAAGAAGACATCTTAATTGTTTTCCTCTCTTGGCTTTTGGGATATGTGGGCTCACAGTTGGCTTCAGCCTGCTGGGGCCTACCACACTGAAGCCAAACTTCCAGAAGCAGTTCATCTGTCTGAGATAGTCTACCTGGAGGTCTTCTTAAAAGGTCCCAGAATTGGAAGAAGTTGAGATTAGAAGCTGGAGCTCTGGACAGCTTCTCTCAATGCAGGGGATCAGCTGAAGCAAGTTACAAGCAGGACTCAGAAATGAGTCATTGGGACAAAGAGACACTCAGGACTCTTAAAAACCATTGGTCATTGTGGGTTCATCACCAGTCATGGGTTCTGGCTGGCAGAAGTCCCACTGAGACAGAATGAATTACTTGAGACTCTGTGGAAAAAGTCAAGAGAGCAAGAGGGAGTCGGGAGCCAACTCCACGAACCTCTCAAATGCTCCCACATTTATTGTGTACAATCAAAGAAGAAATCACTAACAGTTGTGTGATGGAATGCAGGAATTTAGGGAAAGACAGGGTGGGATCGAGATTGTAGAGTCTGGCTCAAGGTCAGAAGACCCTTTATGTTTTGGTAAGTCATGTTCGCGTTGGCACCAGCGAGCCTTACAGCTTATCAGGGCGGAATGTATGAGAAGCAGCTGCTTAACAACACTTTTCTTGGACTCAGGTGGCTGTGCCTGTCTTAGGTTGCCCCCCTCAGGGGATCTTACCCGTAATTGGCTAACCAGCCTTCTCACCTCTGAGTTTGAAGCTTTTTATAACTTGTTTACCATTCCGGCCCAAGACTCATTCCTTTGGTCCCACAGTCGGGGGCCTACAGTTTACCTTTAGGAAAGTCATGGGAAGAAGGGAGTAAGATACATCCTTATAGATATGTTAGAGCAGACCAAGAGACCAGCCAGTTCCTTGCTTTGGGGATAGAAGACTATCTAACAGCAGGCACGCCCAGCATTTATAGCTGAGGGCTTGAGTCATTGCTTTGCAACAGCAGAGTGCTATCCAAAACCTCAACTATGCAAGCAAGGCAGTTACTAAGGACATTTGCTCTTCTTTAAGGAGACAAGCGGCTGGGGTCTGTTATAATTTGTTAACCCAATCTTGGGCTCCCACAGGTCATCAGCTTTCTCCCCACAAACTGCCTCCCAGGCCCACCGCTTGCCTCTCTGGCTCTTTTCTAATTTTTGTTTCATGTACAACTTGTGGTGATTTTTAAAGTTTAGGCCCTCATCTTCCTGATTTACTAAGGCTCTCAAGGCCTCAGATTTTCCTCTCTCATGCTGGCGCCTCTTTGCTGCTTCTTCTGCAAGGACTCCCCCAAGCCACAAGGGCCTCATGCGTGTTCTGCGCCACACAAGGGAAGAGAAGGGGGAATCTCCTTAGGAGATCTGCCTTCTGATCCCCAGGGTGAGGCCGAGGCATGTTCTGTCCTGATTTCACTGCACTGTACATCATGATCTCTGAAGAGTACTTTTTAACTTTTAACTACAGATTGCTAGGTGAAGGTCGTTAGAAAGACTTATTTTTGGATTACAGAGTGGCATGTCAGCCTGAGCACATTTCCAGGACAGCCAGGCACAAAGACAGAGAAATTGTTGTTTCACAAAAGCCAATCAATTTTAAGTGCACAAAGTGATGAAAGACATAATAAGTAATGGAATTGGACTTGAGAAGAAACCCTGGGAGTTTAGTCCACGAAGGCAGTGGGCAGAGCCTTAACAGAGCAATGGAGAGAAATTTAAAGTGTCACACCTCACAAGGTGTTTTATAGCCAAATAAGTAGATCCACAATTTCCCACGGATGATAAGAGAGCCTCACAATTGTAAAAAAGAATTAACACGATAGCTGAGATTCTGGAGTCATGGCCTTATATCCCTGATCCTCAGACACTTATTTAAAACTCTATTTCCTTCCTTTGTGCCAAGGTGGTTTTTAAAAACCTGTTCTGCACAGCGTCCTCAGGGAGGTCGAGAGGGTGGATATGAAGATTCCTAACAAGAAATCTGACAGTCTTGCCCTTACCTGCTGCTTTCTGGTTCCAGGCTAGGCAGTGCCTTTCCCTTTAAGTCTTCAAATGTATGTTTCTTTGCTCTGAGTCATTCCCAGGAGAGACAGCACAGGCTTTGCACCTTTCCTTGCACACTTAACTCTTCAGTTTTACAATGAGTTGCTTTTTTTCTAAAGCCTGTGGGAGTTTCCTAGCAAGGGAATGCTCCAGATAAAGGCAGAGTCCAATCCCACTGGGGTGAGGGGCACGTCCATGCTGCAAGTTACTACCTACCCCTCACCTTTGCATACTTCCTGCACTAGCTGGCTTATGGTCATGGTCCATACACATGCCTTTCTGATAATTTTTTGATCCTGCTGTGAGCCTTTGGGCCTGTGCACTGTTCATGAGGAAATCTACAGGGTGTGGGTGTGTGAATTTTCTGTGTGTTGCAATCCTCTGATATCTCAAGTGTACATATTTCTGGTGGCACCTTGTCCATGAGAGCAGTGAGGGGAGAAATCAGAGGGGCCGAGAAGGGCACAGCTGGAAGAGACCAGAAGAGATCATGTGGTATCATGTCTTTCTTTCTGACCCAAGATAACTGAAGCCAAGACATTCAGTGAATCTTCACAAGGCAACACAGGCACTGATTAGCAGTGAGAGCTAGACTCTCCCTTCTCCCAAGTGAAAACCCCACATGGAAACAGGCGCTTTCTCACATGTCTTTGTTCCACGTAGTAACTGCAACAGGATGGACACAACGTGACATTAGGGAAATATTACTGTTTTCGTCTTTGTCTTTCAGTTTTCAGTTTTATTAGGTAGAATTGTTATAATTTGACTGTACATACACAATGTATTGCATATAAATAGAGAAATATTAATATTTATTTAGGCCGAACTTTAATTTTTCCACTTTTAGTACCAGCCTCTGAATTTTCAGTTTTCTTATTTCTCACCGGACTTATTTTCTGGCCATTTGAAAACACCAACATAGAGTATTGTGGCAACCAGACTATGCCTGGGAGAATTTCAGACATTTCGTTGTGTTTTGCCATTACTATACAGTCATGCCCTTGGTGCTCTGGCTTCTAAGCAGACATGCCAAGTGTGGGGAGGCTAGGAGTGAGTATGCATTTGTAGGGAGAAGGAAAAGGCAAGAGGTTGAGTTGTGGCAGCTGTTTGTCCTTCTTTTCTGGAATTTTTGACTACAGCTTACAAGTGGACTATTGCCAAAGTCTGTTTGGTTATTTTCTTATCAGATTATTTCAACATGATGAGGAAGCCTTTCTTGTCATGAGGTTATTTTAATTTTCTGTTATTTGCATACAATAAAATAATGTAATATTTTCCAGTTTAAATGGTATGTCAAAATCGATTGCCAAGGAAAAGCTAGAATTCCCTACTGTAAAGCATAGCTTTCTTGCCAGTGGGTGTGGGGACACTCGAGCTTGATGGCTGAGTCCTTAGTTTGACTCATTAATTACTTTGCTCCTCATCCTTTCCAGGACCTCTCTGGGGACCCCAGGGTCCCCAGAGCAGAAGCAGAACAGGAAGCAGAACAGCTGAAGGCCCAGGTGACACGCCTTCAGGCTGAAAAGGCAGATCTGCTGGGCATCGTGTCTGAATTACAGCTCAAGCTGAGCTCAGGCGGCCCTTCTGAAGACTCCTTTGTTGAAATCGGAATGGCTGTGAGTGTGGTGGTTTTGCTTTTTTCCTTTTAATTGCATTATACTCAGTTTACCGTGTTGTGTCAATCTCTGGTGCCCGGCACATGTTTTCAGTCACACGTGAATATACATATACTCGTTTGCATATTCTTTTTCACCGTGAGCTATTAGAAGATCTTGACTCTGTTTTCCCTGTGCTGTACAGTATAAACTTGTCTATCTATTCTATACCTCCCTGTCAGTATCCATAAATCTCGAACTCCCAGTCTGTCCCTTCCCATCCCCTCCCCCTGGTGGTTTTGGTTTTGTTTTAAGCAAGTTACAAACCTCACCTGGACAATTCAGGATATCGCTATTTCCTTTTGACACAAGGAAGCCAAATAGTGGGGACATTTCAGCACAGCCAACATAGATGTATAAAACAGACTGCTTATGGTTATCAGAGCTGAAATGGAAAATACTGATTACCTTTTATGACCAAAGAGATAATCCTTTTTCCCCCTAATTTGTCCTGACAAATTTATGTGACTGACCTAAAAAAAAAAGAAAAGAAAAGAAAAGAAAAAAGGCATAAACTTTTTCAGCCTAGGTCTTAAAGCTGTGTTTAGCATTTCACTTAGGTAAGCAGAATTGTGATCAGATATAGTAAAATCAAGTGGCTTTAAAACACATTCATAATAGAATCCTCTTTTCAAATAAAGTCTTAGGAGGAACCTTGGTGTATTAAAAAGTAAGAAGTGGAGAAAAAGATCAGAGCTGGTTGTAGCCCAAAGGAATGCCCTGGCTTCTCCTTCCCCTCTGAGAGCAGCTGCCGGGCAACCTCCGAGAACAGAGTCAGAAGCTGGTGTTATTAAATTGGCATTTACGCGCGGCCCCAAATGAAGTGAGCTGGGCGAGGTGGCACGTGCCCGCCCGTTCCTGATGTGAAGCAGCTATCGGGCAGGTGGCTGGTGTCTGGGCGGTCCGGCTAAAGAGCAGAGCAGGCAGATGAAGCCCAGAGAGAGCTCTCCTTCTCTGCTACTAAAAAAAAATTGAATACAGAGTGAGGGAGACGAGCACAGGAGGATAAAATCCCCCCCAGTACACACAGTCATTCCAGCTTTGTCAGAGTACACGTCTGCTACAGGAAGAGAGATTGTGTCTTTGAAAGAGAAAACCTGGCCGTGGAGATAAGTGGGGCTGGGGTGGGGTGAGGAGCACCATGCACAAAGCTGAACTACAGGGTGTGTCTGAAATATTAGTGTGTGCCTTTCTTTACTTCCTCCTTCATTCGCTGCGCTAAAGATTAACAGATTTAGCAAATGGCTCTTAATGACCTTACCACCCGTGCCCCTCATCAATTTGTAAATTTTAAGTTAATAGTGACTGAAGTCAAGAGAAGTAAAATGCTAACCGGAAAGTACACCATGTCAGAGTACTCCTTCTGCAAATGACCAAAGATTATGAAAACACAACATTGATCAGAGAGCTTTAATCTTCTGCAAATAACTGATAAAATTCAGGAAGCCCAAGGAGCTTATCAGAAGTTCCTAATGAGGCTTCTTTAGGGTGTGTGGTTAGCATAACATTCTCCCTCAGTGATGAGCGATAGTTATTTTTAGACTCAACTTGTTTTTCTTGCCCTGCTTCTGTGAATAGGAAAACACTCCCCAAGATTTAGGAACAGTGTGCACACACAAAATTATCTAGAAACATCTTTGTGTATTTTTGGAAGATCTTTTCACTAGCCCACTGGAATATAAAATTTCTTTCAGATCATTTAAGTGGTTTGAGTCTTACTGTTCCCTAAGTGGCCCAAGATGCTTACGAATTTCTGATAGGAGCCACCTTTGTGCTTTATGAGCCTTGCCCACAGAAAACAGCCCTTTTTTTCAGTGTTGCTTCAGCAAGTCTAGCACTTCGCAGTTTAAAGGACTGTATGAGCAAGGTGTGTGGAATTGTCACTAGCTCTGTGTGACCTTAACTTGGAGAAGGGAACTGCCAAGGAGAGAGAGAAGGAGATAAGCTTTCCTGTGTATGGGTCAGGGTGACTGTGCTGAAGGAGAGACCAACCTCTCGTCTCGCCTGGATATTTATAATCCTGATGGGCGGGCAGGTTGAGGGAAGGGGAAATTTCCATTCTGTTTGAGTGACCAAATTTAAACATCTCACGTTTCAATGTTTGATAGGTTTCTTGGGTTGTGAGTCATCAAAATTCTTGATCTTTCTCCTTTTTGATAAAGAATTTATCTTGCAGACATACTATGTTAAATCCCTTTCATGTCTCCTTTTATAGGAGGGAGAAGCAGATGTGGCAACAAAAGAAATCAAGACAACTCCTAGGCCCACAAGAACTGACTCCACTGACACGTATGTGAAGAAGCACTAGAGCCGTCAGAAGACACGCTGGGCAGTCTTGTCACTCTCCCAGCTCGCCACTGGGAGGCCAAACGTGGTGGGCTGAAAAAGCCACTTACTAGCTTATACCAGGACCTTTCAAGAATGTTCGGCTTGAATGCTATTTAATGTTGTAGCCAAAACTGGTGGAGAATGAAGACAATGTTTGGTGCCTTTGTAGGCTAACCCCTCACCACGCTATTTAGAGGTGTTCATCTCCATCAGATGGGAAGTGGAAACAAACTTGTCCTCAATTAAAAGACCCATGTTTCCTATTTGTTTACCAGTGCAGTCTGACCAGGCTGCCCAGCTGATAGGGTTAGATTTCCATTTTCTCTTCCCTGTTCATTTCCAAGTACAAGCCAAGGTGACTAATACTGGATAATCCGTAACAATGACCGTTGTTGCTCTGGGTGTCAGTGGCTATTTTTTGCAAGTGTCCAGATACCTGAGCTGGGCACTCAAGTAGACTTGTCCCAAGTAGATATTTGGAAGCAGACATCTTACATGGTGGGGGTACCTGGAGAAGGCAGGGGAACTGGGCACCTGAGACTCTTGCAAATAACTCTGACCCAGAATGCTCGTCCTCTGTGAGCAGGTTACTACTGTATAAATCTACTTATAAGAGATATTTATCTGAAAACTTCCCTAAGGATCTCTTCCCTCATAGGCTTTTAATTTTTTTTTCTATAACTTGATGAATGTACTTATAAAACATAAAAATGAGTTTTTTTTTTCAATTATGCTCCCAAGCCCTTGTATAAGGGAGAAAATAAAGATTAGATAATGTTCTTTCATCCATCAGGGCAGTTGGCAGAAATGAAAGTTATTTCCTTTTTCAGTTAGAAATTCCTCAGCACCCCCCCCCACCATTGCTTTTTGTAATATATCAAAACATTTTCCTGGAAGTGGTGGGAAGGAAGAAAGCCCTATTTGAAATTTCCAAGCCACTTCCTCTTCATTTATAGCCATGTAAAGACCACTTCCTCTTTTAAACCACACAGCTGTTTTTTAATAACAGCTTCTTTGCCCTGTTGGAAAGTAGTTTAAGGAGTCAGATATTGATTTAATCCTGGCTCTCTGTTAGATGTGTGAATCTGAGTAGATTACTGAAAGAGTGGCTGCCATTAGCATCAGCATAGTCGCCCAGAATGTTGAGTGACTGCAGTGGTGGTCATGGTTTTCTTTGTCATTGAACCACCTCTTGATTTAATCTGATTTTGAAATCAAGAAAAATACTTGATGTACCAACAATGCCTACATTTCTCTGCTCTCATTATTTGAAACCAAAACCAAAGATGATTTTCTTCTCCTTACCTGAGAACGTGGTGGCTTCTGTCGAGTTAGAGAAAGGCCGGTGGTGTGAACGTCACCACAGGCAGCACAAGTGCGTGTGCCCTTTGTGTGACTGTGGTCCTCTTGGGGCGAGTCCTCTAGGAAAGCTGAGCACCAAAAACCAGGGCTACCCTCTGCTCCACTGTGTCCGTGGGTCCTGTGGTCTGGTGCTGTGGACACAGTGACCATTTGGAAGAAGTGAGCACTTGCAGTGTAAGGCGAGCCTACCTGTCAGTCCCCACTCCTTCCTTGGAAAGCAAGAAAGAGTGTGGCACTGGACATCACCGGGCCATCTGTGCTCAGTCTGTAAATGAGAATTAACTGGAGACTGTTCAGGAAAGCAGTTCCTTGAAATTGGTTCATTATATTCTTAGACTCTGACATTTTTGTTTTCTCATGGAAACCTTTTAACCTTCATCTGTCTTGATGTAGGAGCAGATCTGCAGAAGGCACCAGGAATTATTTGGAATTTGAGGAATTAACTGTGAGCCAGCTCCTGCTTGGTCTAAGGGAAGGAAACCAGAAGGTGGAGAGACTTGAAATTGCACTCAAGGAAGCCAAAGAAAGGTATGAAATAAGTATTTAAACAGTTTTATCGAGATATTGAGATGTATTAAGATACCATACAATTCATCCATTTGAAGTGTACATTCCAATTTTTTAAGAAATATTCAGAGTTATGTAGCCTTTACCACATTATAATTTTAGAATGTTTTTCCCCCAAATAAGAAATCCATATCCATTACCACTCGTTCCCCATTCTTCCTAGCAATCTACTTTCTGTCTCATAGACTTATCTTTTCTGCACACTTCATATAAATGGACTCATACAGTATGTGGACTTTTGTGACTGGCTCATTTTATTTACCATCATGCTTTCAAAGTTCATCCATGGTGTAGCACGTATCAGCTCTTCATTCCTTTCTGTTGCCAAATAATACTCCATTGTGTGCCCAGACAACACTTAGTTGATCTGTTCATCATTTGATGAAGTTGGGTTGGTTCCACTTTTTGCCTATTATGAATAATGTCTGCCCTGAACATTCATGCACAATTTTTTGTGTGGAAATGTTCTTCAGATTTGCTGGGTGTATACCTAGGAGGTGAACTGCTAGGTCACATGGTAACTCTGTTTAATACTTTGAGTGATTACCAACTGTTTTCCACAGTGGCTGCACCAGTTTACATTCCAGGCAGCAGTGTATGAGGGTTCCGCTTTCTCCACATCCTTACCAACACTTGTCTTACCTTTTTGATTCTGGCCATCCTGGTGGATGTGAAGTGGCATCTCACTGTGATTTCAACTTTATCTCCTCAATGACTAATAATGTTGAGCACCTTTTCATATTGGCCATTTGTATATCTTCTTCTTTGCCCATTAAAAAAAAAACTGGATTGTCTTTTACTTACTGTGAATTATAAGAGCTCATTAATAGTCTGGAGACAGGTCCTTCATGAGGTATATGATTTGCAAATATTTTCTCCCATTGTGTGGATTATCTTTTCACTTCCTTGTTGGTATCATTTGCAGCACAAAATTTTTTTATTTTGATCTAGTCCAGTTTATCTGTTTGTTTTTTTGTCACTTGTGCTTCTGGTGTCGTATCTAAGAAACCATTGCCTAACTCATGGTCACAAAGATTCACCCCTGTGTTTTCTCCTAAGAGTTTTATAGTTTTAGCTCTTACATTTATTTAACTCTGTGATCCATTTTGAGTTCATTTTTGTTCACGTTGTGAGGTAAGGGTCCATCTTCATTCTTTTGTATGTAGATATCTAGTTGTCCCAACATGATTTGTTGAAAAGATAATTCTTTCCCTCACTGAATTGTCTTGGCACGCATGGTGTAACTCAGTTGACCATAAATGTAAAGATTAATTCCTAAATGCTCAGTGTTGTTCAGTTGATTTATATGTCTCTCCTTATGCCAATGCTGCACTGTCTTGATTAATTTAGTTTTATAGTAAATTTTGGCATTGGGAAACCTGAGTCCTCCAATTGTGTTCTTTTAAAAGATTGTTTTGGCTATTCTGGGTCCCTTGTTTTTCTATATCAATCTTAGGATAAGTTTGTTAATTTTTGGAAAAAAATCAGTGGGGAATTTGTTAGGAATTGTGCTGAATCTGGGGATTCTGATTTGGGGAGCATTGCCATCTTAATAATAGTAAGTCTTCTGATCCATGAACGTGGATGTCTTCCCATTTACTTAGGTCATCTTTAATTTCTTTCAGTGATGTGTTTTAGTTTTCAGCATACATGTTTTGGGGAAACTGGCCTCACAGAAATGTAGTATACACACAAACACTTCGGGGTAAAGTTTATCTTCCTTGTAGAGCTGTGAAGTCAACGAATTTCTACATGTGAGTGAACTCTTTAGTAGTGCTAAGTGCTAACCATATAAAACATGGGGGAGGTTATGCAGGAGTTTTAAGGTTCCAGTGACTGCAACATTTAATCACAACTATGCAACATTAAATAACAAATAAATGAAATTATATAAACAAATAATATTAAATAATAAATATGCAGCATTTAATCATAAATATGTGTATATAATATATAAATATCTTATGCCTGAGAATTCTCTCAGACATTATAAATGGCTCATTAATTTTAAAATTATAGTGTTATAAGAAGCACTTTGTAACTGAAGCAGTTGAAAATTTTAACTATAAGATCTGTTCTTGTATTGTTGGTTTTTTTAATGAGGGGTAGGTAGTTAGGTTTATTCACTGATTTCTGCTTGGAGGAGGTACTGGGGATTGAACCCAGGACCTCTTGTGCACTAGGCATGTGCTCTACCACTTGAACTATACCCTTCGCCTAGATCTGTTTTTAAAATATGAAATATAAGTTACTTATTCAGGGCGAGGTTAAGCTGGAAGACACTGGGATTTGTTCAGTGACTTATTTGATAGTCACCTCTTTTCAAAGGTGAAAAAGGTATAATGGCTATAAATTCTGTTTTTATCCCACATAAAATTTACCCCGCTGTCCCTTAGAAAGATTCAGAGAGGAGACCAGTATCATGTATTCTAATAGAGTAAAAGATCTGCCCTGCCTTTCTGACAAATCCTAAAACAAGTAATAATGCTCAGATGAATAGATAAATAAAAGCATTCCTTTTACACGTTAATTATTACAGCTGATTTCTAAAGGGAGGATGTTATGCTTTGAAAAAGACCTTTAATAGTAATGAGTAATCAGTGTGTTTCTGTTTCATTGGCACACTGACCCTCCTGAGTTCTGCACACCATCCTAAGTCAAGTTTAGGCAGTAATTCATCCTTCCTCAGTGATTACCTTTGATAATAAAAATGTAAAGTCATGAGTTTGCTGATGACATATCCTAATCTTTCATATGATCTAGTATATAATTTCTGCTTTCAAAATGATACATCTCTCTATCTGGATGTGTAGCTTTTCAGATTGCAGCTAGGAAGTCAGGCCTACCTTTGAGATGAGTGTTTCACTCTCTAACTTTGAGCTTCCTGTAAAGGGTCCCTTTCTCAATAGCATTAAATTTCCACTTTGTGAGCCAGCCTTCTTGCAGTATTTAACACCTGGCAAGTCAGTGATCTGTTGCCACAATGAATGTTCTCTATGTGAGTATTAGGGACAACCTCCTGACTAAGGTTGGGCTGAAACCAGGAAATAAAATCACCGATGCCTGGACAGCCTGGCTTGATTTACTATGTGAGATATGGTGAAAACACATTCCAAGACCTAGCATGCCTTTTTCTCAAATAATAAGTCAGTCTTCAACCATTTTCATTAGTCATAAGAAACAGAGGTATAGACAGTCTAAAACTGACTGAAAAATTTTAGGTGGTTTGTGGGGAAAGGGGACAGTAGACTTCTCTTTCTTTCCTTGTTTCATATAAATTGTGTCTTCTGAACAAACGTAAACTGATAGCCAGGAAGGAGAGAGAAATTATATAAGAAGTGTGACCCAGGAAAATCAAGAAGTAGCAGGGGAAAAGTCAGTTCAAGATGAAAATTTGCCCTAGAAAATTAAGTTGAAATTCAAATGTAGGTCAGAAGCCTGTGTCATATGTGAGTGGTGTGATCCTTCAACCTTGCACCAGCCAGCTCTTAACCCGTTTATTTGCCTAGCCAGAAACAGTGCCTGTGCACCAGTTAGGTTTGGCAATTGGCAACAGGTACCAATGCTGTTTGTTTTATGTTTTATTATTATCAAGTTCTTTTTTAAAAATCAGTTTTGCATTCATGTAAAGAAGCAGTTGTTCCACAAGCTTTTTACGGAAAGAACCAGCAGCCCCATCCGCCGCCAGCTTCTTCCTGCTTCTCACCACTTTCAACATATTTAGCTGGTTCTTTTGATATTTACTTCCATATATCAAGATTAAATTGCTACTTAATTTTTTTCCCTATTTTAGACATAATCTATTGACCACCACCCCCCCCCATTATAAAGATTTAACTGTCTGTCACTGCCACCATTGTCACCCCACACACTTCTGGACCCTTCTTTCACCCCACCCCCAACTCCAAATTTGATAATACTGAAATTTAGTTAGATCACTACTCAGCATTTATTATTATGCACACATGCACACACATGTACCCAGTTCTCTGTTGAGCTATGCTTTATGCCTTGACCACTTTTCCTTTTTTACACAATGTTTTCTTTAACCTCTATGCAAAATCACCATTTAAAAATTTACTTAGTTTCCCCATACTCTTCCCCAGTGAGGAAATCTCTCAATTACATGCAAACATGTTAGTCTAGTAGTGTTCTCTTCTTGAAGCCTTTTCTTCTGGAGTCCAGCATCATTGCTGTCTAGGTCTTGCTGTATTGCAGTCATCTTGGAATCTCCCCTTGTCACTGTCCTGCAGAATTCCTTCAGCTCTACTCTGTTGATTGCCTATTTCCTGAATCCAATGCCTTTCTTACTCTCTAAATATCTCTACTAACTTACTAATAAAGATTATACAGAGAGGATATTTTCTGAGATCTGCATATCCAAAAATCTCTCTTTCTACCTTTATACTTAACAGATAGTTTGGCTAGATTTAGAATTCTACATTGGATATAATTTTCCCTCCAGATTTTAAAAGCATTACTTCATTGGATTCTGACTTCTAGTGTTAATGCTGAGAAATTCATTGCCATTCTGATTCTTAATCTTTTGGGATAAAACTTTTGTTTTTCCTTTTCCCAGAAGATTCTTTGCTCCATCCCAGGTTTTCTGAAATTTCACATGTGCTTTGGTGTGAGCCTGTTTTCCTTCACGTGATCTAGACACTCTCGGCTTCTTTCATTCTGCAAACTCATGTCCTTCAGCTCCTGAAAAATGATCTTGAATTAATTGAGGGATAGTCTCTTACCCTCAGTTTTCTCTGTTCCCTCATTCTAGCACTACTGTTATTTTGAATTGGACCTCCTGGGCCAGTCCTCAGATTTTCTTAACTCAGTAGTCATTCCTCTTCTCTGTCGCTGTCTCTCTCACATTTTCACTCTTTCTCTTTCTCTCTTTTTCTGCTTTCTGGTACATTTGCTCAACTTTCATTTTCTTTTTTGGCGGGGGTGGCAGTTCCTTTGAACGCTCCTGTTCCATTTTATTATGGTAGTAATATGTTTCTGTCTCCAAGGATATTGATAGTTTTTTGAAGTTTATTTCCCTTGGCATATTCTGATTTCAGTAAGTTTTTTTTTTTTTCTGGTTTACTTTTATCTTCATTTTAAGGTTTTCCTGAAATGTCTGGTAATCTTGCCTGTTTGACCAGAGTTAATAGTTGGGGTGCTGGGGGCTACATGGGCTACATGCTGACTGAAGCGCTGTGTGCACGTGTAGGGAGATCTGACCGGGAGCTTTCCCTGGGGAAGCCGCATGTCAAAAAACTTTAAATCCTTTCCTTATTCTGATCAGATTCCCCAGAGGAGACTCCTCCTGTCTCCTGTCTGAAGGGTACTGTTCTAGATGCCAGCCTTGAGATGAGTAGGAAAAGAAGGCTGAGGGTCTCAGTACCCTGTGTGTGAGGTCCCCTCTTTTCAGTAGGGAACACAAGTCCTCAACTCTGATCAGTGTCTCTGAGTTCAGGGATCCTTTAGTTTATGATCTTCTAGTCCTTCTTAAACAGGTCCCAACTTTATCCCTACGTCCAGAGGTGCCTGGTGCCACTGATTCCTGAGCCTTTGGGGTCCCACAGTGTGAACTGGGTTCCATCCTGGCTCTCCCGACTGTTGGCTCAGATCCGGCCTTGGAGGGCTGCCAAGTCAGTTCCCACTCACACCTGTGCTTCCCAAATCTTGCTATTATTCCCTCTCCCCTTCTCTCTGTTCTTGTCAGTATATAGCTTTTTAAAGTCATTTTAGTGGTGTTCGGGGTGGGAGAAAGATTACATGCATATATTTAATTTAATCGACCATCTTAAATCACAAACCTCTTTTTGTTTCATTTGTATTGGGTTAGCTTTCATATGTGATTCAGTGTTAAGAATGTTGCCATATTTGTTTGTTTTCAGGAACTTGTGAACATAGATGGGTCCAGAAAAACAAGTTTTCCCCTTTCTGCTGGACCCTTTTAAAGGGGACACCCACTCTCACGTAGCACACGTGCAGTGTTCAAGATAAATTATCGCTCTTATACCTCTGTCTGCATTCATCCCTTAATCAGTTCTAGCCAACTTCAGGTTGAAAGCAAAACCAAAGCTAATACAGTGAATGGGAGAAATTTTTGAAAATGTTGATCCTTTATCCAGATTTTGAACTTTTTTTTTAAGTGCGTCTGCAATTGTTATTCTGGAAACCAAAGAGAGAGTAACTCTTCTATATTCTGTAATTTTTCAGAATTTCAGACTTTGAAAAGAAAGTTAAGGATCGTTCTGAGATTGAGACCCAGACAGAGGGGCGCGCAGAACAAGAGAAAGAAGAGGAGAAAGGCACAGAAAGTGTGGGTACTAAGAGTCTAAGACTGTTTTCACAACCCTGAGGGGCAGAGCCAAGTACAGGAGCTGGAGCCAAGTCTTGTGATGTGTTACTGGCTTTAGAAATACAGAAATAATTTCAATGTTGAATATTTTCTGTTTCTCTTACATTTCCTTGGCTTAATCTGAATTTCATTCATTGTAAATTGTAGTGAGTGTATTCCTAGTGATTCTAGGAAATAACTCCTCTATCTCTTCTTGACTGATTTTTCTTTCCCAAATTCCTAAATGAACAGACTCACTAATTGAGAAAGGAATTTTGTCCCTTTTATCATTTGAGGATGTGACCCAATTCCACTTAAGGTGGAATTGAAAGCTCTTGGTTCTGTTCCACTACTGATCTGAATAAAATAGCTTGAGTGAAAAAGGGTCATGTTTATATACATGTCTGTTCTGAGACAACTCAGAGAAGTGCCTGGCAGCCTGCAAACCCAGCCTTAACTCTTGGAGAAAGCTGAAGAGGGCAGGAAGTTGTAAGACCCACTGTAGCCAACACATAAGGCATTTACATAAAATGCTCGCTTTAGCTGATTTATTTATTCAACAAATATATATCAGATGCCTACAGTGTGCCATGCTCTGCGTTGACCCCCTACTTTCAAGAGAATGGAGAACATTTAAAAAACTGAGCTGAAGAGGCCACCTATGAGTAACAGTCCCTGTTGATTAAAACTAATCAGAGGTAATAAAGACATACTGGGATTTCCATGGCTCCACAGAACTCACTGGCAGAAACTCTAGAGCCGCCAGGGAAAAGCCAGTACAGAAACAGTCGCTGAGTAAACTGGTAACTTAAATCAGCCAGGGAACATGGCGTGAGCTGCTGGCTGGGTAAATTAGATTGTGCTTTGACATCACTGTGATCTGTGATCCCCGGAACCATGATCAGGCCTGAATTCATTTTGATTATGATAAAGTCATTATCACAAGTGCATCCAGATTGATCAGTTAATGCTCTATAAGGAAACAGTTGTATCCAAAGCATTTCTTTTCATACAAGATATTTGGGGCATTAGTTCTCAAAAGTTTAATCAATTCACCCATCAGTCTTAATTGCACACCAGTGGTTCACACTGTTCTCACAAAGAGGTTCATTCAACCTCTGATAAATGCATGTTTGGGATTTCCTGGATGACAGGTTGGAAGTGAGGTGGAAACGCTGAGCCTTCAGGTGACAACCCTATTTAAAGAGCTTCAGGAAGCTCACACGAAACTCAGTGAAGCTGAGCTGATGAAGAAGAGACTTCAAGAAAAGTAAGAAAGAGTGATAAATTTTATCCTCCTTTGAAAAGTTTACATTTTTACAAAATATGTTACTATACAAAAACATAGTTTTTTTTACTGTGTTAGTAAATTAAGAAAAAGAGACCTACTTAAACTATGAATTCAGAAAACATTAATGTTCAGGTTAATATATAAACATGAATTTCTTGTGGTAATATAGGGGAGTGGGCCCAGGGGACTCTGATTTTGCTGTTTTGGGGGCACTTGCTAAGCATATAGGAGGAGCTGTAAAAAGCAGTGAGCCAGGCTTCCTGTGATTTACCTGAGCTGACAACACTGATGGGAACGAACATAAAAGAAAGCTACAAAGAACACGAACTTGAGTGGGATTTATCCAGGAAAAAATGTTTCCATTTTCAGTCAGTTATGAAGGCTAATATATACATTGGGAAAATTTTGCATTTGCTTGTTTCTCTTGATGTAAGAAGTTACCCCAAATTTAGGAAGGCCAAATCGATGCTGTTGTTTTGGATGAGTCAGCAAATATATTTCAGACACAGCAAACAAGTGTGTGTTTCTGTGGAGGTCCACTGACCAGGGAGTCACAGGATTGTGGACCTGGTTCAGCACAGCAGCAGATGCTGAGGACTGTGGATAAACACACCTGTGTCAAAATACAGATCTACCACTTATCTGTGGTATTACCTTGTGCAAGTTATTTATTTAACCTCTCTGGGCCTCCCAGTTTTATCATTTGTAAACTGTGTGTCATAGTTCCAGCTTTGTAATGTATTAAGTGAGCTAATGTTTAATATGCTTTGTGTTAGTGCCTTGCAGTTGGCTATTGTTGGCTCATATTTGCTATTATTATACTGAAATTCTGTCTCTGATATGTAGGAGGACTCAAAGCACTTCCTTCTCCCCTCTTGAATCTTTGTCAGAAGTCCTATTTTTGGTGCTTAACAGAGCCCATAACTTTTAAAGACATTAAAGAAAGCCATGGATCACTATATATGGGAAGCACTTCTAGCCAATTACTACCTTGGTCTGTGTCTAAATAACAAAAATATATTTGCATGACTAGTCAAAACAGTTACTCCAAGTGGGCAGTAGCTTTTGTGATCTTAGATCCGGACTTGCTTATGTGAGGCATAAGGGTTCAGAAATACGTAAATTTCTTTTACAAAAAAAATCTGTATTTTTTTATATACAGGCATCAGGGTTCAGAAATACTTGCTTCTAGTAAAGAAGCAGGGAGGATAAAATATTTAATTTTGTACTGTTAAATTTGTGAAAAGTAGAATCCTCAAGTTCTTTGTATTTGCAGCATAATCTTGGGGTTTGTTTGAAAGCCATTGAGAAATGAAGGAGCATTGTTTGTCCTCATGAAATTTTGATCTTTCTTAGATGTCAGGCCCTCGAAAGGAAAAATTCTGCAACCCCATCAGAGCTGAATGAAAAGCAAGAGCTCGTTTATAATAACAAAAAGTTAGAGCTCCAAGTGGAAAGCATGCGATCAGAAATCAAAATGGAGCAAGCCAAGACAGAAGACGAAAAGTGAGTACGCGGTGCCTGAACGGCTGCTTGCTCAAAGAAGACAGAATAGCTCCTTTATGCAGATTGGAATCAGGATTTGAGAGTAAAGTAAATTTTTTTCTCTTTTATCTATTTGAAAGGAGTACTAGGACACTTTTCTGAGGAGATAAAATTTAGGTCTTCTTATAACAATTATGAAACCTGTGTGTAATCTACCTTGATGGGGGAACTGTTTCCTTTGAGAGTAAGAACGTGCTAGTAGGTGGTGGGATGACGAAGGTGGGAGAGATTTCGCTACTTGCGGGTTCAGAAGCAGGTTGGGAGGCAAGACTAAGTGTCTACGATATTTTCCCCAAGGTTCCACTTTTTAATTTCTTTTTATATAGGGTCAAATTAGCAACTCTACAGTTGACACACAACAGGCTACTTCTAGAATATAATAACGCACTGAAGACAATTGAGGAACTAAAAAGGAGAGAGGTACTTGTAAAAAAAATTACTTTCATAGCCTAGTCATGAACAGAACTATTGAACATTTTATATAAATATGTAAAGTATTTGTGTTCATCCTCAGCTGTCTGATTTCAAGGGTTGTTTTTCCATTTATAATTGATTTCTTGTGTCTAAGTGTTTATAACTCCTGATGGTCCACATATGTATAATGTGCTTTGTGTACAAAGATGATGCTAATGTCCTGCGGTCAGGGAGTAGGCGTTCAGCATTTCTAACAGCAGGTGGGATTGCAGGAGAGCTGAGCATGGACCCCTCTGTGAGTAATGCATAGTGAGCTGCTGGCTGGCGCTGGAGGGGCTTGTCTGCTGCCTGGGGCCGTCACATGGCTGGCTTGCCAGCTGTCACTGAACTTGAGACCCTGGACTTACTAGGCTGTCACTTAAATTAGTAATAATGCCCAGCATGGTGTGATAATTTAAACACCGTGGATGGATATGTGAGGTCACAGATGTGTTAATTCACCCAATGGTGGCAATCCTTTCACAGTGCATACAGAAATCATCATGTTGTACACTTTAAATATTTTACAGTTTTGTCAGTTTTACCTCAATAAAGCTGGACTAGATAAAGGCCACAGAAGCTTTGAATTAGAAAGGGTCTCCGGGTTTATATTCTTAGAAATATACTTCTTGTTTTTCATTTATTTTTAGTAGAATATTGTTCCTCTCTAGGACCTAGCAAATTTTTAATTTAAACATTCCACTGACTTCATAAAGTAAGAGTAACGTGAGTGGAAGAAGAGAAGTGTCAGCAAATTACAACCTCACTGCGATCGGGGTCTGTCATTTACCTCCCTTATTTTAATGTTTTCCTTTTCTTCTAATCATTGTTTTAAATTAGGAAATTACTATTTGCAAGCCATAAGTTAAATGAATGCAAGTTTCTGATTAAGTTATCATTGATGATTAACAGACCAATTTAGAGCCAATCATTTAAAATAATCCTTTACCTAATATTTTACTAAAATAGGTCAAATTATTTCAAAACCACTTCTAGCATAAGCTTGTCTTTTTCAGTCAGAAAAAGTGGATAAGGTGGTGCTGCAGGAACTAAATGGAAAGCTGGAACTGGCAGAGAAGGCCCTGGCTTCCAAGCAGCTCCAGATGGACGAGATGAAGCAGACCATCGCCAAACAGGAGAAGGACCTGGAAACCATGGCCGTTCTCAGGGCTCAGGTAGGCGGCATTCCTGGGCATGAGTGAGGGAGGCCAACTCTGATTATGTTCTCAAACAGGAAGGTGATAGTGTTTAAAATATTTTTTTTAATTTATATTTTTTCCATCAGCTTTTTTTTTTTAAACCTTCTTACTGAAGTATATCACATGTAGAAAGTGCCCCAGACCTGTAGGTGTATTACTCACTGAATGTATCCATTCTACAGGTGATGGACAGCTGGATTGCTTCCAGCTTGGGGCACTGTGATTACTGTTGCTCTGACAGTCTTTTGCACGTCTTCCTTGTTGCCCTGTGCATTCATTTCTGTTGGGTACACACCGAGGAGTGGAACTGCTTGTTCACAGAGTACACAGTTTACTCAGTTTTAACAGATGATGCCAAAGAGGTTTCCAAAGTGGTTGTACCAGTTTCCACGCCCATCAGCAGGTAGTTCCTACTGCTCTACGTCCTAACGCATGTGTATTATCGGTCTTTTTACTTTTACTATTAACCATTTCTGGTGGGTTTATAATGGTGTCTCATTTAATTTGCATTTCCCTCATGACTAATGAAATTGTTTTCCAAATGTTTATTGGCCTTTGAAGTATCTCCTTTTGTGAAGGTTTGCCCAACTTTCTTCTGGTTTGCTGGCTTTTTCTTGATTTTATGGTTCTTTATATATTCCAGCTACAAGCCCTGGCCAGTTATTCTTTTTGCAGATTTTGTCACTCTATGATTTGCCTTTCCACTCTCATGAAGGTGTCTTTTTATGAACAGAAATTCTTAATTTTAATGTAGTCCAATTTATCAGTCTTTTAATTTATGAATAGTCCTTTCTGTGTCCTGTTTTTAAAACTTTCCCTACCTCAGGGCCATGAGCGTATTCTCTTAGGTGGTCTTCTCAAAGTTTTATGGGTTTGCCTTTTACATTAAGATCAACAAACCATCTGGAATTAGCTTTTCTATATGGAGTGAGGTAAGGGTAAAGATTAATATTTTTTCTATATGAATATCCTATTCGTTAGGAACCATTTATTTAAAAGGCCATCTTTTCTTAAGAACTCTGCTGCCCTCTGTCACATACTGTGTCCGTGTACCCATGGGTCTATTTCTGCACTCCACACTGTTCTGTTAGGCTATTTGTATATCCTTATTCTGGTACCATACTGTCTTATAGAGAATCCACAGTTTTGATATCTGGTAAAGTCTTCCTACCTCATTGATATTCTTCATGAGGGCCTTAGATTTTCCTTCCTTTTTTCCTTTTCTTATAAATTTCAGAATCTGCTTGATATTTTCCACACAGAAAAAATACCTACTGGGATTTTGATTAGAATTATATTAAATATATATAAATCAGTTCAGAGATAACTGGCGTCTTTACCAGTTTAGCATTGACTCTCCCCTTTCATTGACATGACATATCTTCTTTCATTCTTCTCAGTAATATTTTCAATCTTCTTAGTAAAGATTTTGTTCATCTTTTACTAGATTATTCCTAGATATCTTTTATTTTTATGATACTATTATGAATAGCATCCTTTTAAAAACTTCATTTTCTAATGGTTGCTGAATATAGAAATACAACTGATTTTTAGATATTGACTTTGTATGCAGTAAACTTGTTCAACTCACATTTTAATTCTAATAATTTTTCTGAATATTCTTTTGGACTTGGTGCATTAATAATCATACCATTTGAATAGTGACTGTTTTATTTTTTTTTTCCCTTTCCGGTTCATTCTGTGTTTTTCTTTCCTTTTCTTGCCTTACTACACTGGCCTTACTGCACTGGCTGGGACCCCAGTCCAGTGCTGGGCAGCAGTGGAGACAGCAGGCCACCTGGTCTTGCTCCCAGTCTCAGAGGTGTGATGTTTGCTAACGGCTTTTTATGGATATCACTTAACAGATTAAGGAAATTCCCTTCTCTCCCTTATTTGCCAAAAATATTTATTTTGAGTGGATGTTGAATTTTATTTAGGAGATTTTTTTTCTCCATATAATGACATAATTAGATAATTATATGCCTTTTTCCTTAAACTTGGTAAATTGCACTGATTTTTAAGATATTAAACTTTGCATTTCTTGAATTATCCTCATATACATTGTTGCATTTGGTTTACTCATATTTTGCTTAGGATTTTTGCATTTATATTCTTGAGGAAGATTAGTCTAGAATTTTCCTTTTGCTCATGACCTTGTTGGCTTTTTAGTCCAGGGTTTTACTAGCCTCATAAAAACAAGTCTGGGCACATTTCTTTTTTCACTGTTCTCTAGAAGAGATTGTGCACAGGTGGCTGGTTGTGACCATTTTGGCCCACTCTTGATGCTGGTGGGCGGAATCCCTGGAGGAGCATTTACTAGTGAAACTGCCTCCTGCCTGAGATCTAAAATCACCAGAAAGAGGGCGGAGGAAATCTTTTTGTTTGTTTCTGTTTGTTTGCTTAATTAAAACTGGGATCTTGCTGTATCTTTTGTACTGCTTTTTCACTCCTGATGTATCTTGGTTATCTCTCCACGTTATTACTCATAGCCATATGTACTTTTTTTTTAAACAGTCATACAGTGTTCCAATGTGTGCACCAGCTGATAGATTTAACCAGTCCTCTATTAATGGACATGTAGGTTGTACCAGTATTTTTGCTGTTGTCAACAGTGCTGAACTAAACATTCTTGGATGCATGTCTTTGTGCACTTGTATAATCTCTAGTAAGATACAGAAATGGAATGGTCTGGCCATTGAGTGTGCCTGTTTTAAGTAAGTATCACCAAGTTGTCATCCAACAACGCATAATCAAAACTATTCTCTCTCCAAAAGCAGATGAGAGCTCCTACTTCCCCACTTCCTTGCATCAATCTTTTAAAGTTTACAATCTCATAAAGATAAAAAGACTATTTTTAATACAACAATGCCCAAAGTTTATTATTCCCTGTATACATACCCATTATGAACTCTGCAGAGTGGCAGGCTCGATGAAATATGGAGGTGGGTGACTGGACTTACAGCTCTAGTTTTATTTCTACAGGAAATGAATTTCAACCTGAACTGTTTAAGGCATTTCCTTTGTTTGGGCATGATAATGTAGTCACGTACTTTTTGCCACATTCTGTACAGAGTCATCTGTTTTGTCTTGATCGATACACTTGTCCATTCATTCAGCACCTCTTTTTTGAGCACCTGTAATCTGTCAGACACTGTTCTCACTGCAGGGGATATAGGAATGGACAAAGCAAAGACCCAGTTCTTACTGGCTCACAGCTAACAAGTGATAGAAGTGAGATTCTAGCTCAAGTTTAGGTCTGACTTAAAAAAGCCCATGATATCTATCAACGATACCGTAAAATGTTGGTCCACTCATAAATGGCAGGAAGTCCTTTAAAATTCTCTCTTTACTTCATGCCTTTTTTGTAACTACAAGTGTGATTAGAGTATTTAAATTTTTATTAATTTTACTTTTTAAAGTAATGGATAGAAGTTTGTACCCTAGAACCACTAAATTTGAAAAGAAAACCCTAATTTTAAATATACAAAGTTAAAAACTGGTTAATTATTAAATTTGAAACTTTAAACTAAATTTTAAGTATTTAAATAATGCCCAATTGACTATTAAGGTGTTCATTTTTACTTTATAATTTTATAACAGTGAAGAAATTGCTATCATGGCATAATATTCATTCATTCATTCATTCATTCATTCCTAACAAATTATTCTCCAAATGTAGCAGCTAAAACAAGCATTTGTTTTCACACAGTTGCTATGGGTCAGGAATCCAGGAGCAGCTTAGCAGGGTGACTCTGGCTCAGAGTCTCTCATGAGGCTGCACGCAATATAGACTGCAAGATCCATTTCCAAGACGCCTCACACACAAGGCTGTGGGCGGGAGGCCTCAGTTCCTGATCATGTGTGCCTTTCCATTAGTGCTGCTTGAACAGCCTCATGACATGACAGCTGGCTTCCCCTAGAGCAAGTGACCCAGGAGCGAACAAGGCAGAAGCCATAGTCTTTTATGATCTGGTCTTAGGAACTGCACATCATCACTTCTGTAATATCCTAGTGGGTACATGGGTTGGCCCATTCATTGTGGGAGGGGACCACATGAGGGTATGATTACCAAGAGGAAAGGGTCACAGGAGCCATCTTGGAGGCTGGTTACCACTGCAGGAAGCCAGCACGGTTTATGGAAGAGTCCATGATGTATGGGCTTCAGTCTGGGTTCAAATGCTGGTTTAAGCACTTAACTAATTTCCTCAAGATTAAGGGCTACTAAACTTATAAATGTAAAATGAACAGAGCAATTCTACATTCCCAGGATTTTTGATAGAGAGAAACAAAATGGTCAGTATAGGCATCCAACACAGGAACCCACACATGTTTGAAATTCAACAAATAGCATCTATTTATTGTTATTTTAAAGTTGGCTTAAGACCAGCCTTCATAAATAGACCTGACAGGGTAAATATAAACCATTTACTATATGAAGCTAATGCTGAATGTTATTTTTTAAAAAGAGATCAGAGAATTTTATTGAATTAATGATACATACAGTATTTCAGCTGCCTGTATCAGTGTAATTGCTGAGCCCTAACTGTTTAAATGCATACACATACATAACTTGTGTCTTCTGTTTGAAGGCAGTTAGAAAGTCATGGTCATTACACTGGTTTCTGGCAGGAACACGTATCTGTTGTTGACAAGGCATATCACAGGGTCAGCACTGCCACTTCACCTCCTCAACAGGTGAGCTGCAGAGAATCCACATTCCTCTGGGTAGTAACTTTTGGCTCTTTTCCCTCTAACAGATGGAGGTTTATTGTTCTGACTTTCATGCTGAAAGGGCAGCGAGAGAGAAGATTCATGAAGAAAAGGAGCAACTGGCATTGCAGCTGGCAGTTTTGCTGAAAGAGAGTGATGCTTTTGAAGACGGAGGCAGGTAAAGATGAGGGGAAGGCTTAGAGCTTTTACCAGCACAGGCTGTGAGAGCGGTGCCCCAGTGTTTCCTAATCTGAGCTGCAAGAATTGCTGAGTGCACTTCACCTGATGGTGTTCCTAACACTTAGTTTGCCTTACAAGGCTTGGCAGCATCTTGTGGGAACCTGATTGAGTTCTTTCCTTTTACATAAATTGTAAAAACCTAACATTATGTGTTCTGAAGTCATATCCCACCATTGCCATGGATAGAATATTCCTAAGAGTTTAAATAATTCTGTAATATGTTTTAAAGAAAATACTGCTAAAGTTACTTTGCCTTTAAAATTTTCATTTTGAGAAAAATTTGAAAAACGGAGGAATAGAAATAGAAAAATACAGAGAATAAAATAACACACACCAATCTGCACCCATCCAGAATTGGCAGTTACTAACATTTCTTTTATTTGCTTCAAGTGTATTTTTATTAAAAGAAAAAAGGGAGTTGGAGATGAAGTTGTGGGCTCCTTTCTCTACCCCTCATCATAGTCCTCTCTTCTCTTCCACACCCTGCCTGGCAGCATCCCTGTCTGTTCTATGTTTTTGCATATATACACGTGTAAATACTATCTTAAGATAAGGTAACATAATTTTTTTTTTACTTTTTTAGAGATAATATTAACTTTTTTAAAACAAAGTGCATAGGTTACAAAGTGATTGCTCTAGGTATCCTGCAACTTGCCTTCCATAACTGATTTTGAACTGTGTATATATATGTATACATACAGATTTAATTCATTGTATTTAATTGCTCTGTTTTGTGTTTAGAAATACGCCACTTTTTTCTAATCTATTCCCCTGTCAATTGACATTCTGTTCACTTACTGGATTTTAAAAATTTTACTTAACTACTTTTACTGCACCGTGTCCCAGTGCCAGTAGTATTTAAAGTTCAAATTACTCTTAAGTTTTGGTTTTTATGACACTTGGCTTTGTACTTTAGCCCTTTTTTTCTCATGCTTCTCTTGAATGTCTGCTTAATGCTGTCACATTTCAAGGTTTCACATACAGTGTTGCTTTTAATCCCAGTAGGCAGTCCTTGATGGAAATGCAGAACCGTCATGGGGCCAGAGCAAGTGATGCTGACCAGCAGCAGGCTTACCTCGTTCAAAGAGGTGAGTCATGTGTGATTCTAGGCTGTCAGGGTTCCAGGGAATATCTATCCTCTCAAGAAGACATTTAAAGAAAAATTTCACTACATTCTATACAATGGATTCTAAATCAAGCTACCAAAAATAGAGCAGTTATCAGTCTTATTTCCACTGAACCCCAGACTCCATCCATTCCCTACTGAATCCAAACCAGACTCTTCGCACTGGCAGTTCAAGGCGTGGCATAGGCGATCTTTTGATCTTCTCTATTCCCCTGTAGGTGTTAGCCAAGGGAATCGCTCCTTCCTTGTTCCTTGAACTTGTCCTAAGCTTATATACTTGCCTACGCTTGCTCATGTGGTATCCTTCACATAGATGCCCTACCCTCATTCATATCTTTCTCTTCCTACAGTCTCTTTCCAGTAAACTCTTACCCTATCTTTAAAATCCATTTCAAATACCATCCCCATGACTCCAACAGAATGTGACCTCCCCCTCCTGAAATTCCAAACTATTTTATTCCTGCTTTTGTACTTATCTGCAGTTTTATAATTATTTATGTGTTCTAAATATGTACTTAAATATTCTATTAAATAAGCTTCCTTGGAGCTTATATCCTCACCCACCACCTAGTGTTACACACATAGTAATGTTACCATTTATTGAGAATTTACTATGCACAGGTGCTGTGTAGATCACTTCAGACACATTATTTTATAGGATCCTCATAGAATTCCACGAGGCATATATTATCACCATCTTCCAGAAGACAAGTTAAATAACCCAGGATCTCAAGGCTAGTTAGGGGGTAGAGCTGGACTCGGAACCTGAGGTTATCTGACTCTTCACCACTGCACGGCACTGCGTGTAATGGACTGTCAGTTATGTACTGCATCCCTGAGTGAAACTGATCATGATACTCATGCAAGGTGTGGTGCTGTGTTCATTACGTGGTTTTAATACTCTAGTAATGATGTTCTGTCATTTACAGTAAATTACATCACTGAAAGGGAAGTATTATCCTTGAGTCTAGATACGGGGAAAAAAATTCAAAGGATCAAGGACTGCTAGAACTAGACAAAAAGTGAATAGCAATGCTACTAAGAGAATCAGGGTTTAAGATGTCACCCAAATTTCACATAAAACTAGTTAGCTATTTTTTTAATGCTGGATTTATCTAAGTCCTTTCCACAAGCCAGCTGACTACTGAGATGGAACTATCCCAGTGTTATCAGCAGCAAGGAAGCAGTATCAGTATGTCTAGTTAGCTGTTAAACCCTGGGGCAATTCCTCTGAGTATCCTTTTGCCTCCCATCTACCCCAGGGCCCTCACCAACGTTCTTTTTACAAGATAAAATAGATTAAAGTAAATATTAGAGGTAGTAATTCAGGTTAAAAATACACAGTATTCATGGGGCCTATGCAGAAGTAGCACATGGACTGACATAAATACTGGCCTCAGGCATTTCCCAGCATCATCAGGTAAAGCGTGTCCTCTGAAAGCTGTATCTACCCACTTGAGCACTGCCAGGCCTTTTCCGTAACCTGAATTTAAATATCTGAGGAACACGCATATCCCTCATATATAAAGTGCCTCCAAGCTTGTCTTGGTTCAAAAAGGACCATCTCTTAAACCTAGATTGCATAGGGGAAGAGTGTCCTTCCTCGTAACTAGGTAAGGCAAATACCTGTTTACACTAAAAAACAGAACAGCAAAGAACTGGTCACACACTCTTAACTTATATTTATAATCTAAAAATTGCCACGAAGTGTGAAAGTATTCATAATTATTCCTAATAGACTTTTTTTCTTATGTAAAACAATATTCCAAACAGATTAAGATTTTGTTTGTTTCCTAACAAAGCTGCCTTGCGGGGGAGGGCTTAGCTCAAGTGGCAGAGTGCACGCTTGGCGTGCATGAGGCCTCGCGTTCAGTCCCCACACCTCCTCTAAGAATAGGCCTAATTACCTCCCCCCATGAAAAAAATGATAATAATTTAAAAATAATAATAACAAAGCTGCCTTAATAGCCCCTCTCGATATACTTCATCATGGCTGATGAAGTATCTGCAGCCATCTAAGTGTCTCCTGTGGTCTGGGGCACTTGGCGAAGCACAAGGAAGCGAATGGGCATAAGGCACCGTCAGGCCGTGAAGGCCTGTGGTCTAGTTAGAGACAGGATGTGCATGTGAGATAAAAGAAAAGGATGACCCCTGAGGGCTGGGGGTGGGGGTTGAGAAAGGCCTTGAAAAGAAGTGACTTTAAGCTTGACCTTGAAGCCAGGATTTAGGTAAGTACAGTATGAGAATAAAAGGGCAAAGGCAGAAATGAGTGTGATGTGTTGATAATGAAAACTGACTAAGCTTATTTAAGAGCCAGGAGGTGGAGGGAACCCATTAGCTGGCTGATGTAACAGCCCAAGTCTGCATTGTGAAACCTAGACCAGGACAAAAAGAAAGGCACAGATAGACATGATAAAGTTTAAAGGGAAGAATTCGCCCCTGATGTATGGCTGGTTGTCACCTGGGGCAGGGTTTGGCAAGCTGCAGCCCACAGGCCAAATCTGATATAAAGGTTTATTACAACATAGTCATGCCCACTTGCTGACATACTGTCTGGCTGCTTTCATGCTACAGTGGCAGAGTTGAGTAGTTGTGACAGAAATTTATGACCTGTAAAGCTAAAATATTTACTCTCTGGCTGGCCCTTTACAGGAATAGTTCCCTTACCCCTGATCTAAAACAGTTAGAAAGCTCGCTGCTTCAGAAATCATGCCTTGTGAGCAGTATTTCTGTTTAAGGGTAATTCCAAAGTTTGCTGGACACCAACTATCCATAACGGTCTCATGTTATTCGATTTAAATAATATGCTCCACAATTAAACCATGTTAAATAACCAAACAAATTAATAAACCATAGCAAATAACCATGTTAAAACTTAACCTCCATTATCATCTTCCAGAAACAAAATTTTGAGGGGGCTGAATAAATGTCTAGAGACCTAGGCAGACATGCTTAAAAACCAAAATGGCGCACATTGGTGCAGAAAGGTCAGATCAAGGAGATGTTCTGGGAACCAGAAATCATTTCCAGCACTGATCATTTGCACACTTAGGACCTGCCAAGAATCAAGGTTTCTTTTGAGGATTCTTCCATTTAGACTTGAACCTCAGTCCAACTCCAACTTCAATTCTTTCTCCCCACTTAACTTTGCCTGGATAACTCTTAATCATTCTTAAGACTCCTCTCAAGTGGAACTGGTCTCATCCAGAGCAATCTGAGCCAGGCACCTTTCTCTGCCCTCCACGAAACCACCTTGTGCACGACATGGCCACAGCGCTGCTCTCCCATGCCACTGCTGTCACTTTTCTTGCCTGATGTCCGCACTGTGTCTGTATCCCTCTCTCCCACCTCCCAGGTGCTCAAACATATCTGCTGAATGACCGTAATTGTCTCTGCTGCTGAGAAGGTACTACTGTTTCAGGATCCCCCTCCATGGGATTGTCTCCTCGACTTTCTCTTTTTGTCCTTAGCTTAACATCCTCATCTCTCTCTTTTTTTTCTCTCAAATATTCTAATTTTTACTAGAACATATCTTGTACCTAGAACTGAAACCATATATTTTCACTTACTTAGAACCTGGAATAGAGCCTAAATCTTAATATGACATGGACGCAGGTACTATTTTTGGAGATTTTTTTCTGTGTAGATTACTTCAGTTAAAGAACAAAAACAAACAAAAAACCAACCCTGTATTCACTTCCCATGGGCATTGATTACAGAGTTTAACTGGTGTTAAAATTAGTATCTGTTACTAAACTCAAACCAAACTGCTTGCAACATGAAAGGAATGGAGTAACATTTCGTTTAATGCTTATTCCCAGAAGCCGAGGATAGAAATTGGCTGCAGGAGCAACAGCGGAATATTCCAATTCATTCTTGCCCCAAATGTGGAGAAGTTCTGCCCGACATAGATACACTACTGATCCATGTTACGGACTGCATCATTTAAGTGTTGATGTTGCACCTCCCCCAGACTGTTGGTAAATGTCAGATTTTTTTCCTCCAAGAGTTGTACTTTTGTGTTACTTGTTTCACTCAAATATTTTGGCTCATTATTTTAGGAGAAAGAAAAGTGTTGTGTTCTAAATAGGACAATTTTTTGTGTGTGGATTTCCATGAACTCACAAAATAGAATCCTTAACATAGCACTCTTCTGACAATAGGTTCTTTTTCTTCTTTTAATTCAGTTTACACGAGCACTGAACTGTTCATGCAGGTAGTGAGTGTGTGACATCATGGACACAGTAAGAGTGGCAATAAGATGGATGAAGCCTAGCTGATTAAGAACGTTCTAAGGAGGTAGGGAAAATGATGCAGTCACAGAGTTAATCAAGAAAAGTGTCTTTGAAGTTTTTTTTTATAATAAATTATATTGTTATTTTTCTTTATCCATTTAAGACAGGTCTGCATATGTATATATCTTACAGTTTTATTTCAGCCACAGCACCAAAGTTATGATGTGGCTCTTTTCATATGAGCCCTGTGAGCGTTTACTTGATCATCAGGACACATGAAAAACATATGAGCCTACACGAAGCAGATACATTTAGTTCACTGGATTTCCTGTAACTGTTGACAGTATAAAGCTCTCTTTTTCTTTCGTTGTGCTGCAGGCATATTTCTGTCTGCTATTCAGTTACCTACTGAATAGTTTATTAATACTGAATAGTCTATTAACTTCTAAAAAGAACAGCTATCTATTAATTTTCTTCCTGGATCAGGCTCTATATTCGTAATCACAAAAATAGTTGTTTCAAAATAAAATTTTGCTTCTGACTCTTTCACATTGTCCATATGTGACTGGCTAATTTCATAGGATGTATGTTTTTCTGTATTCCGCTTCATATAAGCTTAATACTTTTTCAGAACTATCTTGTTAATTCCACGAATATGAGCAAATCCCTTTACTAGAAACTAGTAAGTGTTGTTTGAATTAGAAACTGTTCTTTCTAAGGAGGAGAAAAGATAGGGATTTGCCATATTTTGTAAACATACAGTTTAACCAGATTAGCTAATATTGGACCAGCCGTGAAAGTTATTAATGTCCTTATGTATCTATATCAAAAAACATTTAACAGAAAAATGTTAAATCTCCTCTGTTTGGCTTTGTTGTAAGACTTATCTCCTAGACAAACTTGACTTGTGTGTGTATGTATGTGTGTATGTATATGTATATTTTAAAACAGGAATCAAAATAGTTCATTACAGCTTTATGTCAAGAGAACACATTGCACAAATTCAACAGCAAAAACAGAGATTCCACCACCTCACCCCATGGAGAATGTTTGTTAAAGACATTTCTAAAATAAGTATGAAATTTTACTTCTAATTTCTTATTTAGAGTTTCTAGTTTAAAATTTTTTCCTTACTATTTTATATTGGAGAAGACAGATTTCTAAAGTATCTTAAATTGAAAAGCAAATCACATGGTTCCATATTTAAGTTATTGAGAATATCCTTTTTCTTTGTTCAGGTAAAAGTATTAAGCTGATCCCAATGTGAAATAACAGTGTGAATATGCTTATTAAGCCTGTGATCAGACTGTTTACTTGGTAATTAGAAGGACTACAGATGAAGGCAGGTTCATGTGGTCAGTTTAAATTAAGGCTATTGTTTTAGGAGAATCAAATGGTTTGGTAAACAACTTGTGAAGTCTGTACATGTCTTATCCAGTTAATTCAGTCTTCAAAGGACTCATTCCATGTTACCAGTTAACTACACCTCATCAGAATTTTGGCCCCTCTTCTGGGGCCAGCCATGCTGTATTCTTTTTTTTTTTTTTTAATGTTTATTGAAGTATAGTCAGTTTACAGTGTTGTATCAATTTCTGCTGTACAGCATAGTAATTCAGTCATACATATACATACATGTATTTGTTTTCATATCCTTGTATGGCTAAATGGGAGCAACAGAAAGATGGGAATTCTGAAGAAATACGAATGAACAAGGGAAAATTTCACAGCTAATAATTTTACAAAATTAGGTCTTCTAATATTATATTTAAAAATAATTTTGATCTGGTCTGGCATGTTAAGGAACTTGGAAGTCATCACTCCTATCCTTGTAACAAGAAAAATGGCTGAACAGACTTAACATCATCAACTCTTTAAATATCCTTCAGAGAACTGAGGTCACAGGGCAAACTTCTACCCCCAAATTGGAGAGACAGGGAGATAAAGAGAGTCACAGATTACCAGCTCAGGGCCTCAGGAGCAGAAACCACAGCCAGAGCCGAGTACCTGAGTAGGAAAACTTAAACTATAACTGAAGAATTGCATAAGCCTCAGTGTGGATGAGCTTGAGACTTAACTCCAGGGGGAGACTAGTCTTACGGGGACCCCTGCACTTGTGACTTTTACCTCCAGGAGCCCTACCAGATTCTTACACTGAAGATCAGCAAAAATTCCCACATACTCCCAGCAGGGGGAGGGGAAAAGTAGACATTTTGAAATACACCAGAGCATTCTGTTCCTCTTAAGAAGGTCTGCCCTCAAGAGAAACTATTTTGCCAGAGCCTAACTTGCTGGGATATTAGCAGAGCCTAACCAAACTGGGGGGGAAAAATACCCAACTTTGGCCCCCTCTAGCCTTACTCTTAACACCTAAGTTACAGAAAAGGGTAACATACGTGCAATGAGAATACCAGAGGAAAAGAAGGAGAGAAGGGGTCAGAGGAATGTCTGAAGTAATAATGGCTGAGAATTTTCAAAAATTAACAACAGACACCAAACCACAGATCCAGGAAGCTCAGAGAACACTAAGCAGGATAAATGTCCAAAAAAAAAAAAAAATCTTCACCTAATATGTCATGTGAAAACTGCAGAAAATCAAAGACAACAAGAAAAATTTGAAGGAAGCCTGAAGGGGAAAAAAACCTTACTTGTAGGGGAGCAAGGATAAGAAATATATTAGACCTCTCTTCAGAAACCACACAAGTAAGAAGAAAGCCGAGAGAGAAAAACCACCAACCTACATTCTGTGTCTATGGAAACTATCCTTCAAAGTGCAGGAGAAGTAGACTTTATTAGACAAACAAAAATTGATGGAATTTGTTGCCAGTAAACCTGCTTTGCAAAAAATGTTAAAAGTTCTTCAGAGAAAGGGAAAATTATATAGATCAGAAACACAGATCTGAGTAAAGAAGCGAAAGGCATTAGAGAAAGAACACATGAAGATAAAAGAGTCTTTTATTTTTCTTATAACTAACTAACAGGTAACAGTTTGTTCAAAGTAACAATAGCCACAAGTATTTGGTGATTCTAGCTAATGGATAAATGAAATAATTGAGAACAATGTTATAAGGTATGGGTGGGAAGAATTGGGAATACTCTGTTACAGGGCATTTTCACTACCTATGGGAAGAGGAAAACCCTTCAGAGGAGAGATTTGGATAATGCAATAGAAGCTGTGGATGAATTTGCTTTTCAGGAGGGGACTTTGGATTGATTGCTGAGCTGGGCAGTTCTGTGAGCCTGCACCTGCATCCTTCAGCCAGGACCTCTGCAGGCTTCTGCTTTGAAGAACAGTCTTTGGAATCCTGTACTTATACCCTTTTCCTGTCCTACCTTCAACCTAAGCCTGGATATGCAGAGATTCACCTGTTACCTTTTCTCTACAAGGTCTTCCACTGCTGTGTCTTCCATTTTTGGCCTGGATTACAGCTGCTGCTACTTGCAGTAGAGATACAGAAAGTGATTTGTGTAGGTGGCTTCATGAATCGTAAGGACCAAATAGAGGTATCTGACAACTTCAGCCTAGTGTGTTTTATAATCTTGCCTTGTTCTTGCCCCCATGATTGGAGAGACACCTCACCTAGTCACAGATCTTTCTCATCTTCCCTGCCAGCCATTGTAAACCTCTGTCTTCCATTTATTTGTTCCTTTTTTTTTTTAAAGCTCATCAGCAGAATGTGGTTCCAGAATTTGCAAGGTGCCACTTAAGGTCTTCAGAGGTCAAGTAAATGTGATCCTAGATTTAAAATCAGTGAAAAAATTTTAGCAGCTTTATTGAGATGTAATTCACCGACCACACAATTTGCCCATTTAAAGTATACATTTCAGTAGTCCTTAGTATATTCACAGATGTGTACAACCTTTGCTACAGTCAATTTTCGAACATTGTTAATGGAATTACGGGTGTTATTTTGTGTCTGGCTTCTCTCACTTAGATAATGTTTTTAAGGTTTATGTTATAGCATATATCAGTACCCATTCCTTTATTTTTTAACTTGTAGAAAATATACATAACATAAAATTTACCATTTTAACCATTAAAAAATAAAAATAAAAAAACACTAGAGCACCCCTACCCTCCAAGAAGTTAAAAAAAAAAAAGAAATATAATTGTTATTGCTAATAGAGGAGAGAAAATGGAATAACATAAAATGCCAAGTTAAAACCAGAAAAGCCAGAAATAGAATGAAAGACAACAGAAAAAACAAAGAACAATAGCAGTGAATAGAAAACATTTTTTTATAAAAAGGTAGATGTTAATCCAATTATATCAATAATCACTTTAAATACCATTGGTCTAAATATACCAATTAAAAGATGGAAACTCTGAGAGTGGATTAAAAAAAAAAAAAGACCCATCTATATGCTGCCTACAAGAAACCTACTTTAAATATAAAGACACGTGTGGATTAAAGTGAAGAGATGGAGAAAGATAAGAGTATGTTAACACTAATCAAAAGAAAGCTGGAGTAGCTATATTAATTTCAGACAAAGAGAACTACAAAGGAAGAAAAATTATTAGGGAAAAAGGGGCACTGCAAGTGATAAAGGGGTCAATTTTCCAAGAAGACATAACAATCCCTAATGTATATGTACCTAAAAACAGAGCCTCAAAATACATCAGGCAAAAACTGACAGAACTGCAAGGAAGAATATATGAATCCACTAGTACAGTTGGAGACTTCACAATACCCTCTATCAGTATGATTAACAGACCCAATAGGCAAAAAAATTATTAAGGACATGATTAAATTGAATAGCACTGTCAATCAACTAGATCTAACTGAAATTTATAGAATATTTCATATTCCACATATGACCGAATACACATTCTTCTCAGGCTCATGCAGAACATCTACCATGACAGACCACATTCTGAGCCATAAAACACAGCTTAAGAAATTTAAAACAACAGAAATCATACACAGTATGTTCTCACACCACAGTGGAATTAAACTAGAAATCATTAATAGAAAGATACCTGGAAACCCTCCAAACACTTGGAGAGTAAGCACACTTGTAAATAACAGGTTAAAGGAGAAGTCTAAAAAATTTAAATATATTTTAAACTAAATGAAATTAATATATAACATCAAAATTTGGGGATGAAGTGAAAGCAGTGTTCAGCAGGAAATGTTTAGCTCTGGATGCATACATAGTAAAGAAAAAGGATCTAAAACCAATAATTAAAGCTTCTTTTAAAAAAAACTAGAAAAAGTGGCAATTAAACACAAAATAAGCAGAAGAAAAAAAATAATAAAAATTAGAGCAGAAATCAATGAAATTTAAGCCAGGAAATCAATAGAAAAGAATCAATGAAACCAAAAACTGGTTCTTTGAAAAAACTGATAAACCTCTAAGCCATGTTAACTAAGAAAACAGAAGACAAAAATTACTAATATCAGCAATGCCATGAACAACTTGGAACTTGAAATTTTAAAAACACTGTGACATCTACATTAACACCAAAAAATGAAATTCTTAGTTATAAATCTAATAAAATATGTGTAAGATCTGATGAAAGAAATTAAAGAACTAAATAAATGGAGAGATACTCCACGTTCCTGTACATGAAGACTCAATATTGTTAAGATGTCAGTTCTTCAGACCTGATTTACAGATTCAACGCCAATTCCAATCAAAATCTCAAGTTCTTTTGCAGCTGTCAACAAACTGATCCTAAAGTTTATATGGAGAGGCAAAAGACGAGAATAGCCAACACAACACTGAATGAGAAGAACGAAGCTGGAGGACAGACACTACCCAACTTCAAGACTTACTATAAAACTACAGTAATTAATACAGTGTGGTACTGGTGAAAGAACAGATAAATATATGAAGAGAACAAAACAGAAAGCACAGAAATAGACCCAGAGAGTCCTCTGGGCTTTGACAAAGGAACAATAAGCAGTTCAATGGAGAAAGGATAGTATTATCAACAAATGGTACTGGTACAACTGAACAGCCACGTGCAAAAAAAAAAAAAAAAAGAATCTAAGAGACACAGACCTTACACCTTTCACAAAAACTAACGCCACAGACTAGGAATAAATCTGCATCTGAAACATGCATCTGAAAAAGGGCTGGTATCAAAATATCCAAAGAACTCTTAAAATGCAACAATAAGAAAACATCCCACTTTTTAAAAGGGCAAAAGATAACAGATACCTCACTAAAAATGTACAGTTGGCAAATAAAGATACAAAAAGTTGCTAAACATCATGTGTCATTAGGGAATTGCCAATTTCAACAAGATACCGTTACACATAATAGAATGGCTACAATTCAAAACAATAACACCACCAAGTGCTGGGGAGGATGTGGAACAGTAGGAATTCTCAATAATTGCTGGTGGAAATGCAGAATGGTACTTTGGAAGACAGTTCGGCAGTTTGTTGCAAAACTAAGCATACATCCATCCTTCATATTTACCCAAATGAACTGAAAACATATCCACACAAAACCTGCACATGAATTTTCAAAATAGCTTTACTCATAATTGCCAAAACCTGGAAGCAACCGAGATGTCAATAGGTAGATGGATAATCAAACTGCGGTACATCCATACAATGGAATATTAGCCAGTGCTAAGAAGAAATAAGCTATCAAACCACAAAAAGACTTGGAGGAACCTTAAATGCATATTGCCAAGTGAAAGAAATCAATCTGAAAAGGCTACATATTGTATCATTCGAACTGTATGACACTCTGGGAAAAGCAAAACTACGGAGTCAGGTCTGCAAGTAAAGTTCCTGAATGGCAAGGAGTTGGAGATTTATAGGCACCAAATGGCTACAGATGAATTTTGATCAGGGAACAGCCAGGCCAAGATTTTGCTGTAAATGGAGCAACAAGGGAAATGGGTTGAAGGTGGTTGAGACTGGAAGTAGGCCAGTTAGAGGTAAATAGGAGAGAAAGGATGAGAGCAGAGGTGACAAGGAATGTACTTAGCGATATGGCCCAGTGGCATCTGGGGGAAAGAGGCTTGAGGCAGCCTAACCTTAACTCTCTTTGCGGCCTGTTTCCCTCTTATTCTGTGATACGTTTTAAAAGTCCCTCCCAGTGATTCTGATGCACTGTAGTTTCAGAACCACTGCTATAGAAAGATGCAGTAACTACAAAGGCTAAACACAGAATATTGGGTCCCACCCTTAGTTTCTGATTCAGTAGGTCTGGCATGGGGCCCAAGCATTTGATTTCTAACAAGTTCCCAGGTGGTGCTGATGCTGCTGGTCTGGGGGCCACTGAGAACCCCTGCTTGAGAGCACTGACAGTTACTACTTCCTTCTTAAAACTCGCCTTCCTTGGCATCCTGTGCCATTTTCCTACAGGCCCACCCCTCACACTGGAAAACTCTGGGGCAAGAATACAAATGGAGGCCCACATATCTGATGTATAGAGTTTTAAAGTTTTATAGATAAAACTAAAATCTCCTTGGAGCTTCACACTGAAACAGGACATCTTGAGAAGTGGCCCCCAGCCCTGCAAATCCTGCTTCTCTTCCCACCTGGACTCAGTTCTGTGCTGCTTGGCGGCCTCTCCCCAAGACTGGGGACACCCCAACCTGCTATCCAGGCACCCTGCACCACCACCCTCAAACGCCACCCCTTAGAGGGATCTACCATCAGAAGGACAAGGAGAGGCCCACAGAGGTCCTTGAAGCCCAGTTAGGACCCATGAGTAAAAAATTCCAGGGTCCCAGGACCTACAGCTTTGGCTTCAAGGGGCTTTCAGTATCTGGATAGGGACATCCCCTCAGCTCTGGGACTCTTCACCCTGTGGAGAGGGCAGAGGAAGAGGACCAGACCGGGGCCATATGAAGGGCCGGCGCAGGTAAAGGTCACCCTCTTGCGTAAGGCTAGGTGGCGGCCTGCTTTTTTGACCACTCTATCTGTTCCTGCTCAGCTTCTGTCATTGGCTCAAATTTTTGTGCTCGCCATGCTTCTGCCTTTTACAGTAGAGGTTCTTGATTTGGAGGGGTGTCTTGAGGAAAATATGTGAATCCCCCAAAGAGGTACACAAAATCGTGAATGTATGAGAGTGCATTTTTCTGGGGGCAGGGAGATGCATCATTTCTATTGAATATACAGAAAGGGATCTGTAATTGCTTCCTGTCAGAAGGGTGTAAGAACTACTACAACACTGATACTTTGTTTTAGGTTTTATTTTAGATGTATGTTAATGATGCTTAAAGATGTTGTCCGGTACAGACCTCTTCTTAAAACCTCAAAACTGGCCATCAAACTGGCTACAGGGCCTTTCTTAGTATCTTTCACACATCTCATTTTGAAATTCCAAACTAAATCTGTCGTCTCCCTAACCTGTTCTGTATTTCCTGTGCTACCTACTTCAGTGCATTGCCTCAAAAACCACCTGAATTCCCCTCTCCCTCCTTCCTTGTCTCTCCCTGTTATCTCCACATTCAGTGGGTTCTGAATTTACTCTAATTCTTTCTCAAACTCACCTCCCCCTCTTTTCTCAAAATCACCACAGTACTCATTCCAATTAATAACTGCTTGGTTCCTCACTCTAGAAAAGTTTGAGGGCTTAGATTGGTTTTGTTTCGTATTTCTTGCATGGATTGGATACAAAGTGGCCTTGGAAAGTCAAGAGGAAGAAAAGAACTTTGGAATAAGAATCAGAATTGGTCCAGGAATTTCTGCATAATGACTAAGAATAACTCCATGATGAGCCTTTATAATTAGCTGTAGAGATGCATTTAAACTCCTTTCTTCAACGGGATTACTACAGTTCCTCCATTACTATGAACTTTTCAACACTAGCAGCTTTAAAAGTGGTACTGTTCATATTTCTGGGTCATTGTAATAGGTTCAGATAATAAGGCTGAGCACCTAAATAGAGCATTAATCTCCATTAGGACACAGGGGGTAAAAAAATCAATGTAGCTGGCATTAGGATAGTTTATTTTCCAGCCAATCTAATGCTGATTTTAATTTTTCTGAAAATGAAGGTAAATACAGTGGACAGAGATGCCACCTTGTATAAAATGATTAGTGGGGGAATGCAGTGCCCGAATAGTGTCTACAAGGGAAAAAAAAATTTTTTTTTAATGGTAAAATGGTCGTTTGATCCATCCAAAACTCTTCTGCTTTGAATTCTTTGAAATTACATAGAAGCTATGTTTTTACTGTGTATCTAGAAACTGCGTTCTTGGATTTATGTACAGACACTTTTTAGGATGTAAATACATTTTAAAAATCTGCATTTCTGTGTAAAATGTGCTCTCCTGACCAGTTGTTCCCAGCTCTGACTCCAGGTACAATTCTCAAAGTCTATGGACCACGAACTCCTCTGGAAATAGTGGTTTCTACCGTGTCTAGCCTTTTTTTTTTCAAATTTTACAGACGGTGAAGATGTTACTACTTCCCCAAGGTCAGACGGAGTTTTTTGTTTGTTTGTTTGGGGGCCCAATTATCTCAACTGAACACAAAGCTGTAAAATAATCAACTAACTGAAATAATTAACCAGCTTGTTCAGACGTGTATACAGTCAGCGCAACCAGAGCACATTCGTGAGGGCGGGGGCGAGGTTTGCAGTGGGCTCTGCGGTTTGAGCGCCAAAGTGCAGGGTTACTCTACACCTCACAGGAACCGAAAATGAGGCTATGGACTGGATGGTACAGTCAGTCCCGGAAGGTGTCAGGAACTGACTTATGACCTCCCGTAAAAATACCGGACGGGAACACTTCTACTTCCCGGCGCCGGTGGGGACGCTACATTTACCCGAAGGAGGTCCGGGCTGCACCGACCGGACGTTCCCTTGCCCCCAACTAAGATGGCGCCGGTCACGTGAGCCAATCAGATCACTCTACGCAAGGACCGTCAATCGCTCGCTCCCCCCCGGTTGCTTCCGCCCAGAGCTCGGACATAGCCAATCAGTGCCGCTCCGAGCCGACGTGCGCCTGACGTCAGCGGCGGGGGGCGGAGCCAATTTGGGATTTTTGGCGGGTCTGGCTGTGGGAAGGAAAGGACTGAGGAGCCGGTAAGGAGAGAAGCGGGTCTGGGTGTATGGGTGGCGGTGAGAGGGCCTGAGGCGCGAGTCTGCGAGAGAGTTTTGTGAGCTCCGAGGGCGGGAGGCGCGGAGCCCGGGGACGCTCAGGTTTACTCGGCTGGAATTGGGCGAACGGTGGGGCCGAGCGCGGGGCCTGCGCGGGGTCGGCGGCGGGATGGGCGCTGAGTCCAGAGGGACGGAGGGAGTCGGGGCGGGGGGCTGCGGACACCTACGAAACGCACCGTGAGGTGCCAGGAGTCCCGCAGTCTACGCTGTTTAAGGGTCCAGTTTTTCGTTTTTACAGGTAGCCTTTTAAAACGCTTGCTAAGTGCGTGCCGTTTGGACTTTCTCTTATTCATTTATTTATTTGCTTAAATTCATGATTTGCTAATAGTTACTGAATGCGTGCCATGTGCGGGGCTCCAAACACCCATCACTTCTGCCCTCGTGAAGTTTATAGTTTAAAGAGGATAGTGGGTAACAGACAGGTACCCCTTAGTAGTGTGTACGGTGAAGTCGTGAAAAGGCTGAGGTGAGAGATTATCAACAGGGCCTGGTCACATAGGGTGGTCTGGAAAGGCTTAGAAAAACTGATACTTCAGCAGAGACTGAAAGATGAGAAGGAGCTAGGGGAGAGCTTTCCAAAGAGCCTGAGGCCTGCAAGCACTCGAGTGTTCAAGAAGTTGAAAGCAGGCTAGTGTGGTTGAAGCTTGGTTTGGGGGGTGAGTAGAGTTGGGTGGAGCAGACCCACAGAAAAGATGAGGAAGTACAAGTAGGCAGGAGAGAGTAGCCATGGCCTCTTGGGCTTTGTAAATTTTGTTCTAAGGGCAATGGAAAAATCATTTAAAAAGTTTTATGGAGGAAATACCACAATGTGACCTATGTTCCTAAAAGATTGTCAAGGAAAGCAAAGATTACTGTAGCCGTTATACAGAGGATAAATGACAGGGGGATAGAGAGACTAGTGCAGGAAGCTAACACGGTGGTCCAGGTGAAGGATTGATGGTTGCTTGGACTAGGCTTTTGGTGGTGAAACTGGGGAGAAATGAAAGATTTGAACACTATATTGGAGGTAGAATCCATAGCACTTGTTGGATGGTCCTAGATGTGAGGGTGAGAAAGAGTGCATATGTTTGGGGAGGGAATAGAGGGTTGGTTATAGAAATGAACACGACAGTTTGCTCTCACCTAACCTTCAGGAAGTTTACAATCCAACAGATTCCCCAGTAGACAACATAGCACAGGGCACATGATGGGTCCATGGAAATATTTGTTGAATAAATAAAAACAAAGCACCATAATCATTACTTGATGTTGGCCTTACCAGGGTCACATATATTATAGAGCACGTACAAGTTAAATAATAAGCTAGAAAAATTTACACTTTTTGCTTGTAGTTTTAAAAATCATTTTAAATTAAAAAAGGAAGGGGCACAGAATGACATGAATTTATCATAATTAACTATGCCAACTATTCCTCTTGAGTTTTACTAACTTGTACTGAATCAAAATCTTCATGTGACTAAGGCTGCAACTAAGTAGAACTTTCATGGATAATGAAGACATCAAACGAGTTACAAGAAACAAAACAGATAGTAGCCCTGATATTTAGACCAGCCTTAATAATACCTGTTCCCAATTTGTCTCATCTGTGTAATCTAGTGTCATACCAACTACTCTATACCTCAGTTGAGTTTCTATAACCATTGCTTGGAGATAAGAAAAAGGGACTGCTTCCATCCTAGGAGGCAGATGGTGGTGGTGGTGGAGTGAGAAATGGCCAGAGTCTTGATGAATTCTGAGCTTAAGGCCCTAGAATTTGGAGGATTCTGGATTTGTTGGATATGCAATGTGAGAGAGAAGAATCAAGGGTGACTTTTGTAATGTTGCTTTCACACAGCCAAGACTGCATCACTGCCATCTTCTGGGCACCTGATCCTCCTTTAGTGGTTCTCCATCACCGCTGTTCTCTGGACAGCATGGATGGTAAGTCCTGGCAGTTTTCTCAGTTTCTCTTTGTTTCATGGGAAACCACCCTTTTGTCTATGGGCTTGTTATTTATTCCACTTATAAAATAGTGAAAATTGCTACCCTACCCTCAAGTATTATCTGAATGGTTCAAAAGAAATCTCACTTCAGTCAATGAATGTTACTTGTTTTAATGAGGTGAGATTTCCCTTCCTAACAGCAGTGATTGTCTTTAACAATAATGATAGTTGGCATGCACTTACTGTGTGCCAGGTGCTGCTCTAAGATCTTACAATCAGCCCTTCATATCTGAGGGTTCTGCATCTGTGGATTCAACCAACCGTGGATAGAAAATACTCGAGAGAAAAAAAATTTCAGAAAGTTCCAAAAAGCAGCACTTGAATTTGCTGAGCCCTGGCAACTATTTACATAGCATTTACATTGTATTAGATATTATAAGTAATCTAGAGATGATATAAATGTACAGGAGGGTGTGTGTAGCTTATATTCAAGTACATTTTATTTATGGGACTTGAGCATCTGCAGATTTTGGTATCTGCTTGGGGTCCTGGAACAAATGCCCTGTGGATGACGGGGACGACTATATTAACTGATTTAATCCTCACAGCAACCGTATTTTATAGACAGGAAGACATGTTTGGTAACTTTTCACAGGTGAAACTGTGAGAGCAGGGATTTGAACCCAGGCAGTGTGACTTTAGAGTTCACATTTGATATTGAAATCTGTTGAAGTGGTTTTAGTCAAGCTCTGACTTAAATTCTTACAGTCCTTTGAAAGTTTATTTTACAGAGATGTGTGCAAAATATTTACCTAGTAAAGAGATATTGCTCCAGTTAGCAAAGCTTAGCCTGAGAGCAGCACAGAAATGATTGTGCTGGCTATGAAAAGACCTTAACAAACATTATTTTTCTGGTTGTGCAATTTTAACGTCCAAGTTTATTATACTTTGCTCTTTAAAAAGAAAATTAAAACCAAATGTTAAAATTCATCATACTGTGACAATATGTGAAATTGATTACACCTTTAATATAATGGTAGTTTCCTGTTTCCTAAAATCACCTAATTACCTACAGAGCCATTGATGTAATACAAACTGTAAGTTTTTGCTTTGAGATGGTCATGAGAATAAGTAGTAAATGGGTCTGTGTTCTCTAAGAAATCATTGTATTTAATGAAATCTCATTTGTTTGGCATGGCTTCACAGTTTGTTCCAGTATAGACAAAATAAAAAAGTTTACCGAAACTAGGTGCTGTTGAATGACATCCCTGCTTACATGCTAGTAGAGAGAGCAAGATAATAACAAATAAGTGAGAAAATATGAGGTAGTTGGTAATATGGGAGACACTGGAATGAGTTTGGATGCTGAGAAGAATGCACCCTGTATGACAGTGATTGCCATGGGGCCTGGAGGCAGTGGTAAGGAGCTGGCATAGATTTGACATAATAAACTTCTAAAAAAAATTTTTTAAACGAACTAAAGGCCAGAAGCAAACATGACCAAATGTTAATGTTGGCTAATTTAGGGTGGTGAGATATGAGTACTTTTTTATTTTTTTTTGAGTTGTAGTCAGTTTACAGTGTGTCAATTTCCAGTGCAAAGCACAGTTTTTCAGTCATGCGTGAACATACATGTATTCGTTGTCACATTCTTTTTCACCGTGAGCTACCACAAGATCTTGTATATATTTCCCTGTGCTATACAGTATAATCTTTTCTATCTATTCTACATATGCCTGTCAGTAAGCTAAGAGTGCTTTTAATATAATTCATTGTACTTTTCTATATTTAAAAAAATTGCTCAAACAATTAAAAAGTGAGGGAATATGTACATTTAGGACCTAAATGTATGCTTAGTGTGTTCTTTCCATTATTCCCTTGTGGGTTGAATTTCATATGCAGGAAGTTGTCTGATTAGCTGACGTAGCTCAGATAAAGAGACCTAGCCCAGTGCCTGGCCCACTGTGGTTAGTAAGCAGATATTGGTCCTTTTTCCTTAGCCCCGTGCTCTCTGAGAAGCACTTGGAGAGAGGAGAAATGGAATCAAGAACAATAATTATACCAGGCAAAACGGTGAATCTGCGGAGTCATTTTAACTGCCTTTTGAATGTTGAATGTTTAAACTCTGTCAACAGTGGTTTTTCACGGGTAGGCTTCCTTTCTTTCCTTTTTCCTATAGGGGAGGAAGATGATTTGTCTCTGCTGACTGCACTGCTGGAGGAGAATGAGTTGGCCTTGGATTGTAATTCACAGGAGAGTCAGCCCTTGACGCAGGATGTTGGTGAACCCGACTCATTCGATGAGCTCTTTGACACTGATGGTGACGGTGAATCTTACACAGAGGAGGCTAATGATGAAGCGGAAAAGCCTGAAGACCAAAAGGAGAATCTGGCTGCACTCTTTGGAGACACAGAAGACTTAACTGATGAGGAGGAAGTTCCTATGTTGCAGTCAGCTGAAAAGAGGGTCCTCCCAGCTCCTGCTCCCAGACAAGGAAAGACTAACCAGGAGTTGCAAGGTGCCTTAACTACTTGCTTTCTCTAATTTCTTTATGATAGACCAGATGAAGACCATCTGTTGGACAGCTTTCTTCCAAATAGCTGCTGAGTCAGGGGTAGAGATAAATGGCTTTGCCAAAAAAATTGTATAAGTTAGTGGATCAAACATTTCAAGCCAGCATTTGAGCATACAGAGAACCCCTTATATCAGTGTCAGCTGGCTGTGATTGATCCTCTGCTGAATGGTTCTAACATTTCTCACGCTTATTAAGGAAAAATATTATTTTAGGATTTATGTGCACATGGAGGCAAGGACAAGACTACAAAGCTGGCACACATTCTTTTTGAGCAGAAGACCATGTCTAAACAGACAAATGGAGGAGCGCCCTTTTCTTATTCCTGGCGTCTTCTGTTACATATTTTTAAATTACATACAATAAAATGCAATTTCAGCCAACCAACTGTTTATTCTAATACAGGAGCCAGAATTTATTGTATTATGATAATTTATGGAATGTGTAATCATTTCTTGACTCCTAAAAGCTTGTTAGCTATGAATATGTGTCTATGATATCTGTCAATAGTACAAATTTGTAACCAGGTTTGGTATTAGAGGTTTAATTGCTGGAAATAAAATGCTTATTTCTCTGAGGGGACCACTTTGAAGTGCCCGAGTTAATTGCGAGTTCTTGGCATGGATTATATTGTGGGTCTTGAGGCTTTGGGGGAACGATGGGTGGACACCAAAAGTAGTTCCAGCACTCTCATCATGTGTAATGTTTCCTCTGGTCTGGTTCATAAATCAGTGTATTTCTCTTTCCTAGATGAATTAAAGAAGTTGCAAGAGCAAATGAAATCCTTACAAGAACAGCTAAAGCTAACGACAATTAAACCACCCGCCAGTCCAGTCCTTCTGCGTAAATCCCCAGGTAATCAGACTCATTCTAGGAATTCTAATTCATACATTTATAATTCATTACTTCTGCATCCAACTCCTGATAAAACAGCTGCTGAGCCCCTTTCTCAATTTTCGTTACTAATTTCTTTTACTTTTAATCAAGTAGATAAGGCTCCACGTCCCCCTCTTAAGGAGAAGAAAGTTCAGAGAATTCAGGAGTCAGCATGCCTTTCTGCGGAGCTCGATGTCCTTGCTGCACCAAACCCCAGGCAGGTGGCCCGGGCACCGAAGCTTTCACCAGCAGGTGGAGTACTCAAGGCCTCCCTGGCTTCTCACTGCTTGGGCTCTGTTTAACATACATTTCGGCAGTGTCATGTGTGCATGTGTGTTTCGGTCTGTCTTACCTACATGTTGAGAAAAGTAAGTTTCTTAGAAATGGGAACCATATGCTGTATTTTGTACTCTTTTCTCTGCATCTCATAGTGCTTACAAAATCCTTAGGCAGAGGGTAGGTATTTACTAAATACTTAATTGGTTAAATTATTTTTAACTCTTTAGTCCTGTAGTTGACTTGAATTCTAGTAAGTATAACCACTGGGTGAGTCCTCTCTTGAACCAGAGGGTCTATTCTTTAGAAAAGGCTTCTTAGCCAGGAGTATAGAATGATACTCAGATAAAATCCTATTTCAGCAACCACATATATACACACAAAATAAAATGAAGAGGATTTGTAAGCACTGTGTATTGCTTTTGTTGTACTGTCTTTTTGCCCAAAGTGATTATTCTTTGGAAGATCTAAGACAAAATGGTCTGGAGATAATATAGCTTGGAGTGAGCAGCATTTTATTGATCACACATGTTCAAAGAGGCCCTTTTGACTACTTATGACATCTGACACAGCAGTACAGAATAGTTGCAAGCTCGGAGTGTTCATATGTTTTGGCAACAAATTATATATTCCCTGTATTCACTTATGAATAGTGTCCATCCCCTTAGCACCTTTAATATTACTATGGTGTTTCATTAAGCAGTGTCCAAAGTTTGGTTTTGAAAGGACAATGCAGGGATATGGTTTCCAGAGACTCTGAAGTTCTTGGGTTGCCCTGGTACCTAGCTTGGGAGCAGTGATCCATAGTCACTTTGAGGGTAAACAGCAATCTTACTCAAGAGAGAGTGATGTATTCTTAAGGAGGATATCCCAGCTTTCTAACCTTCAGAAGCATTATCAAATGCTTCTAAAGTATGAAAAGTAACCACATCAGTAGAATAACCCTGGTCCCCTCTGATTTCTCCCCACCCCACAAATAATATGGAACAGATTGAAATGAAATAAGAAAAGAAAGCAGAGCTAACTTTAGATTTTTTTCCAGGGAGAATTTGATCTGTGCAAAAATGTCCATTAATTACTGATTTCTAAAGCGGGGCTCTTACTCCCTTGTGACATCTACCGTGGTGCTCCGTGTAGGGTGAACACACAATAAATGTCATTGCACAGAGGAGCAGTGTTCTAGGGCAGCACTGATACAGCAAGACACTAGACACATGTGGCTGTTTAATTTAATTAAATTAAGACACTTATTTCCTTAGAAACACTAGTCAGTTTCAAGTGACCAATGTCCACAAGTGGCTGGTGGCCACCACGTTGCACAGCACTGCTATAAAACATTTCCATATCGCAGAAAGTTCTTTTGGACTACGCTGCAGACATTTGAAGGTAGTCAGAAGTGATCCTATGAGCTTCCTTTGTTCTTTTAAGATTGGTTATTGCCTGTGTTGATTAAAAAAATAATTCCATAAAAAGTGTAGTTATCAGTGTGGAACTTAACTTTTTAATTGATTTTTTAGAGCCCAAAAGCTCATCTTCAAAGTTGACAAGTGTGCCCTCCCAACCACTCCGAACGACTCCTGGAAACAAGCCTAGTGGGATGACGAGAGATCAGAGCGCAGGGACTCCCAGGACCTCTGTGGAAATGGCTCAGACAGTGTCTGTGGAAGCCTTCTCTGGGCTTAGACTCAGGTCAGTAGCTGTAAAAGCCCACTCACTCTGTTCACATGCCTCACGAGATGCCTCTTCCTCCTCCCAGAGAGCGAGCCTTCCAGATACAGTGTGTGTGCCGCAGATCCGCCTAAGACCACCAGCTTGTGAACTTGACAGAACTTGGCTGTTGGCACTGGGTTTGACTCAGTACATTTGCATATGAAATGTCTAAGGAAGACTTTTTTCTTGTTTATACGATGAATAGCAGATATGTTTTCATAAAAAGGAATTGAATAAATATTATATTTAATCAGAAACTGACAGAAACAGTGATAGGAAAAAAAAAAAGAAACAGTGATAGAGATTATTTTTAAAAACCTAAAGTTATATACAGTTTAACCAGGATGGTAGTATCTTGTAATTGATGTTAAGAGAAATAGCTGTGCTCTTTCTCTTTCTGATAAATTTAAGGCCAGTTTATATTCTTTGCATCTGTTACATGGAGAAATCACAGGAGTAGGTCAGGGAACAGCCTGGACTTTTACGTCTTTTGTGCTTTGCATCACTCCTGCATTGTGTCTCCATGATTACTACACAGCATTAATCCTGACTCTGAAACTGAGTTGCCTTTAGTACCATCCATCTAAGTAGCCAAGAGCAACCTCTCTAGAACACCTGAACCTTGTCAATCTAAACTAAAACTGCTAAGCTCTTATATGGTGTATTATTAAGCAGGGGAGAACATGTGACTGCCAACATGCAGTAGAAGTTTATTGTAAAGACTTTGTACTCTTCAAAATTGGAAAAAATGTTCAGTATCCTAATTACATTTGAGGCAGAGCCTGAGGGATGGAATGCAGTACAAGCTCACTGAGGGGGCTTCAGGGCTCTTTTTCAAGGTAAACATGTCTCTCCTGAGACGACACTGCCTGCCCCAGCCATTTCCCAGTTGAAAGTCCGTGCGGATAATGACAGATGTTGCTGATGTGAATGTGCTGCTCATGTGAGTTGCCCGGAAGTAGACGAAATTGAAACTCTTCAGCCAAAGCTTCTGAGTGGCCTACAAATTTAGGAGGTTGCAGAATTGTTTAAGTCTCTGTAATTCTTCTACCTGAACCTCAGACTCTAAAAATACTCCTAAGGATCGTTTCCTGATAGCAACTTATTAACTCACAGAAATTAGGCAAAGAAAAGGATTTTTCCACCTATGCTGGTGTTTTCCTCTTGAATGTTCTTCATTGGTCAGAGTTAGCTCGTGGACTTTCTACTCCAGAAGACTTCTGGAAGAGTCAAAGAGTATGTTTTTTTCCTGACTGTTCTCTCTTGTCCTTGAATATGTAATATGGTCAAACATAGAACAGATATTAATATTCTACTGGAGGAAAATGACCTGCAAACTCAAAAATTTTTGGCCAGTCATTAGGAGCAAGAATATATTAATTAAAGCTGGATTCAAAGCTTTTACTTATTATGTGAAAACATGGCTTTAAAAAGATATAATTAGAACCTTTGAAATTCTTGCAGAGTTGATGGAATTGAAATATCTTATCTACTTATAGCAATTCATAACTTTGTATTAAAGTCAAGAGATTTTTTAAAAGGATATTATAACTTTATATTAGAATTCAGAAGAAGCTAAAGAATTTGTGGTCTTTATTGTCTGCGTAAAGCCTAGTTCTAGATCCAAGGAAAAGCAAACGTATCTTTAAAAATTATCTTATTTTTATCTGCTGTAAAAAGGTGCTCCTTGTCCATACTGCATAACTAAGCCTCCCTGAAAACAGGTATTTTAGAGATTTCTGTCCATAACACCTCTTCTAACCAATCTACTCCAATGCCAGGTAATCCATTATTAGGATAATAATCTGTTAATTGCTGGATTCTTGACCTAGGAAGCCTCGAGTATCCTCCACAGAAATGAACAAGAAAATGACTGGCCGGAAACTGATCAGACTATCTCAGCTCAAGGAAAAGATGGCAAGTGAGAAACTGGAAGAAATAGACTGGGTGACATTTGGGGTTATACTGAAGAAAATCACTCCCCAGAGTTCTAACAGTGTAAGCCGTTTTATTAATTTCTCAGCTGCTTCTTCACAAATTGGCAGTGGGGACTCAGGTTCTTGTTTTGTTACCCAGCGCCCATTGGTATTTCATTTGGAAATAATTGCTAGTAAGTTCCCAAGTTGCCACACCATCACTGGGTACCCAAGGGAAGGCTATGTAAGGAAGGCCCTGCTTAAAGAAGACCTGGTTGCACAGGCCTCTTGGGCTTTTCATTGTCCACATCATTCTTACTCAGTTCACTTGTTGTTTGGTGACGTGTGTGGTTGCCCCTGGGACGCTGTAATCCCTCTTGTGGGGGAGGAGCAGGTCCTCAAAGACGCCAGGTCCACAGATCCTTTGGAGAGCCTTTCTAGACATAAGATGTCAATCGCATAAGTTCCAGAATTGCTGACCTGTCCCAGTACAGGATGGCATATTTTATTTGATAGATATTACAAAAGATCTAACAGGTTTTAAAATTGCAGTTGACTGAGGCATAACAGGAACATTATTTTGTGGCCTTAGGGTAACCCTTAATCTTTCTTTAAGGACCTCGATTTCCTTATCTATAAGATGAAGGAACTGGCTTTTGATCTCAAAAGTCTCTCTGTAAAATACTGCAATTAATCATGCTCAAAACTGATTTTATTCTCTAATTTAGATCGTGGCCAACCTCAGATTTTTTGTGAGTTCTGACACCAAAGGTTGAGTTTCAGATTCTGAATCCCGTTCTAGCCCTATTCTGTCTCAGTAAATGTGAACAAGTCTGGTTTTCACTCAGGTTCTTAACTGCACTACCACTGGCTATAATGACATGGAAATAATAGGTGTGGAATTTATCTGAACTTGTCCATAGATTGTGCAAATCCACGAAAGAATAATCATAATACTGAGTCTACACAATAACTTACCGTAACCTATAACCGTACCCACTCTGGGATGCCTCTGTGAAATAGCTTGATTCAGTATTGTTTGAATTATTTTGTTTTAAAAAAAAAAATCTGTAAACATAGAAGTTGTTCGTAAGTGGCCAGCATTTTGTTGCATTTCTTCACATATTTCTTAATACTTCCAAAACTTTACAGTTAAACACAACTGGTTTTCTTTAAATGATGCTTTTTTCTTCGAAGAAAAAATTTAGAAGCATTGAGCTGAAACCTCCTTATTAATATTAATAACATAATTAATTGGTGATAAATAATAGATTTACTAAATTTATATCAGTTCTTAAATGGGAGTGCCACACTTCCCTTGTTCTTTTAACATTGTGTGTCCATGTGTGTATGTGTACTTGGGTGTGAAATCAGAAGAGCATTGCTGTCCCCTGGACTATTTAGATCCAAGAATTAGAGACGCCAGTATCAAATTTGCCCCTTAATTTATAATTAACAGGCATTCTGATGACTACATATTCAGGGTGGGTTATACTTACATCTTTCACAGTAGAAAACTTGAATCGTAAATGGAGACAGTTTAACCCATTGTTCAAAATTTATTAAAAACAAGAATAAATATTTGCTCCAGGGGAAAACATTCAGCATCTGGCGACTGAATGATCTTCGTGACCTGACGCGGTACGTGTCGCTGTTCTTGTTTGGGGAGGTTCACAAACAGCTCTGGAAGACTGAGCAGGGTACGGTCGTAGGGCTGCTCAACGCGAACCCCATGAAGCCCAAGGATGGTTCAGAAGAGGTAATACTCTTTCCACAGTTTTTTATTTTTTTTAATTTTTTTGGTCTTTACAACTTAGCTGATCAGAAATATTTTTATTGGTCTACCTCCAGGTAGTAAGTCAAGCTTTTATATTATCTCCATTAAACTTTTTGTTTGTTTGCTTGTTTATCCCTCACCTGCCAGTATTCTGAGTTGTTGGCTACTCTAGAGTATTTTGTAACAACTTTTTTCATTATATCTCCTCAAGTTCATTCCAAGGTTCCTGGAGTTTTTTCAACTCTTGGGCTCAAATCTCCTTAGATCTTGTAAATTTGCATGGCGGCACTGGGAAGGCGAGGTTTTATAGTTGAGAGAACTTTGCTCCATTCGTCAGTACCACCATAGCTGCAACCTGTGAATTTTCACCGTTTCAGGCAGCATTAGAGTTAGGGTACTACTTACTGATGCTCTAGTAAATTACAAAGCTAGATGCAGTGTGAATAGAAACAGACAAGTTCTCCACTGGGCGCAGCAAGAAGCTACTGCTTCTGTTGACAGATTATTTACCTCAGGAGGAGTGAGAATGGAAACAAATCTTCATCTGTTGGTTAGAAATGTGTTTGGCTGCAAGTAACAGAAAAACTTCACTGAAGTTTCTTTTTAATGTTAAACACTGAGGTTTATTTTTCTTAGATAGTAAAAAAAATCCAGAAATAGGCAGTGTAGTGATGCCAGGGCCAGTGTCTGTGAGTCTCAGCCTTTTCCTCTTGGTCACGAGATACCTTTGGAGTGCTAGCCATCACATCTCCATCCAAGGCAGGAAGGAGGCCAGCCTCCTCACTCTGCTTTTGTCAAGAAAGCAGCCTTCCCAGCTGCCTCCTGCTTGAGTCTCATTGGCCAGAGTGTGGTCATGTGACCATTACTAGCTGTAAAGACTGCTGGGAAAACAGATCAGGATCCATCACCTGAGGGTGGGCATTTGGATTCTAAGAGCAAAGACGCAGGAGGGAATGGACAGGGGTGGAGAACTAAGTGTGTCATCTCCACCTCCCATGTCTACAGCTATCTTACAGAGCACTGGCTTCAAATTCCTGTGCACTGATAAGATGGATAAAAAGCCTGCTTAACTCAGGCTAACTGTTGTTACATCCATTCTTGCTCATGAAAGGCCATGCCTTTGTCTGCTTTTAACTCTCTGCCTCTTTTCTCCAGGTGTGCTTATCTATTGATCATCCTCAAAAGATCTTAATTATGGGGGAAGCTCTTGACCTGGGAACCTGTAAAGCAAAGAAGAAGAATGGAGAACCATGTACACAGACCGTGAATTTGGTTGGTTTCAGCCTTCTTGGGGTGGTTTTTGCTAAAGAAAGAAACTAATAGGAATAAATTATAGGTACTTTAGCTGTAATGACCTGTTTGGAACTGAGTTTCCCACATAACAGGAAGCATCAAAGTGAGAACATTGAGTGTGTGTAATGACCAGTTTACAAAGCTGAGGGCAGGGGAAGGATTTAACCTCTTAGGAAAGGTCTTTTATTGCCAGTTGACTAGGCGGTATAAGAAGGACAATTGTAATTTGCCCTCAATTCTTTCTAGTGCCAGAGATCAAACACTAATGATGAAATACACTGAAGCCTTCTTTTAGTCAGTATTTAGCTCTATTATACCTTTTCTTAGAAATTCTTTTCTAAAAAATAAATAAGTTTATTGAGATAGAATTCATACACCAGACAATTCACTCTTGTGACTTGTGCACAATTCACCAAAAAAAAATGCACAACTTAGTAATTTTTAATTTATTCGGAGTTGTACAACCATCACCATTATATAATTTCAGAACATTTTCTTTTCTTTTTTTTTTTTCCCCAATAAGTTTATTATGAAAACAGGCTGGTGTGGAGACAACGGGACAGACAAGTCCATTTAGGTTGGGTGGCTGAGATGAAGTAGGCTTATTCACATTGATGGCATACTCGCTGAGGGCAGGGGTCAGGTCCTCCGTGGTTAGCGTTCTTACGGTCCTTGCTCTTGCTTGGGAGCTGCCAGAGGCTGTGCCCTTCATTTTGCAGGGCTGTAGGGCATCGTTGGCAGTATCTGAGGTGAATTCCTGGGCAGCTAGGGAGATGAGCCGAATTATGCATGGGTCTGAGGCCTCAAAGCCAGCATGGTTCAGGTAGTAACCAGTCACTGCATTGGGAATCATTGGCGTGTAATGCTCCAGCTGCATCAGGAAGCCCACCAGAGGCATGCTGGGTACCACCAGCTTCACGTCTCGGTTGGCCGTGCTTGGCAGCACGTAAACCCCATTAGACATGGCACCCTCTGGGGGCGCTGCGCCGTCCACCGACACTGGAGCCACCCTGCACAGCTCAGCCGGCTCCCCGGCCCGCGCCACCACAGGTCCCATGCCCCTTGCCACGGCTTCAACCCCAGGCCCCCATGCTGTCCCCACAGGGCTGGCCTTGTTCTCTGCAGCGGTGCCGGAGCAGCTGCAGCTCGTTGGGCCAGTGGGAGAAGCGGCGAACCGGAACATTTTCAATACCCTTCAAAAAAACAAAACTCATACCCACTAGCAGTTATTTCCCCATTGCCTTCTCCCCTCCGGTAACCACTAATCTACTTTCTGTCTCTGTAGATTTGCCTGTTCTGGACATTTCATACAATGGAATTGCATAATACGTGGCCTTTTGTGTCTGGCTTCTTTCACTTAGCATGTTTTTAAGATTCATCTATGCTATATCCTTGCTACAGAGCATTTATCAGCACTTTGTTCCTTTTTATGGTTGAATAATATTTCATTGTGTGGATAAACCACATTCTGCTTATCCATTCATTGGCTGATGCACAGTGAATTGGGTTGTTTTCACATTTGACTGTTAGGAATAATGCTGTAAACGTTCATGTACAGGTTTTTGTGTGGGTGTCCATTTTCAGTTCCCTCTGGCATATACCTGGGGTGGAATTGTTGGGTCTTGTGTTATCTGTTATGTTTAGGCTTTTGAGGAACCACCAAAATGACTTTCACATTCTCCGCAGCAGTATTTGAGGGTTCCAGTTTCTCTACATTCTGGCCAACACTTGTCATTGTCTGTCTTTGATTACAGCCATCCTAGTGATTGTGAAGTGGTACTTCTTAGAGCTCTTAGGAAGGATTAAATGACAGGTTTTGGTTTCATCTCTTCTTTATTTTCCTCATTCCTGTCTAACAGATGAACTAGTGAGCAGGAAATAGGAAGGAGAGAGAGAGTTGGAAAAAGAGGTCTCAGGATGAAATACTTGACAGATCTCCATATAAGCGCTAGACCATTAAAGTTCCCTAGTCACCATTTCTGAGGGTCACCTGATAGACCAATACTACGTAGTTTCTCTTTGTTCCTTTTCACTGAGGGTTAGCATTTGTCCAAGAGTCAACCATAGAAACAGACAACCTTACTAGAAACTGGTTTTCTTTTTTAACTTTTACTGAGGTAAAATTCACATTGCATATAATTAACCATTTTGAAAAGTACATACCAGTAATATTTAGTGTATTCACTTTGTTGTGCAACCACCAGCTTCTTGTAGTTTCAAAACCTTTTTGTCACCCCATAGGAACTCCCCACACCGACTAAGTAACCACTTCCCTGGTGACCTCTGATCTGCTTTCTGTCTTTGTGGAATTGTCTGCTCTGGATATTTGCTATAAAAGGAGTCATACCACATGGGACCTTTTGTGTCTGACTTCTTTCGCTTAGCATAACAATTTCAAGGTTTATCCTAGAGCTGATTGTATTTCCACTGTAGAAAGAGAGCAAAGGCAGTGAATGATACCACTTTTTCTTTAACCCAAAGTATGTGTTAAGAGGAGTTTAGGGAAAAACTTTTTTCCCTTAGTCGCTGCATAGCTATGCGTTGAGAATGGTCTCTGAAGTCAGCAGGGAGGGTTCTGCTCGCAGAATAGCTCTCTGTGAGGCTGGGAGAAAGGAGCGGTATCTGTTAACTTTGTCCCCAGCACATTGCACCAACCCTGATGCAGCCATTCCTCCTTTTTCCAGAACGACTGTGAGTACTGTCAGTATCACATCCAGGCCCAGTACAAGAAGCTGAGCGCCAGGCGAGCCGACCTGCAGTCCACCTTCTCCGGAGGCCGAATTCCAAAGAAGTTCGCCCGCAAAGGCATCAGTCTGAAGGAACGGCTGTGTCAGGATGGTTTTTACTACGGAGGCGTGTCTTCAGCCTCGTATGCAGCCTCAATGTGAGACATTCTCAGGGCTGCTTTGGGGATGAGGGTCTTGCTTGTTTTTTAAAGATAAACCCAGCGGTTGTACATTTCTGTCCCAGGCCTGGAAGACTTCAGTGGGTTTTATCTTTCTTAGCACTCTGCCTGGAACAAGGTGCATGAGGGCGTCTTCCATTCCCCGGTAGAGAGGAAAACACTGAAGAGGCGGAGATTCTGAGTCAGGTCACGGTGGTCTTTAACAGGGAGCCCATGCTTCCTCTTTGGCTTCTGACATGAATAGTGCAACTTTGTCAGGGCTGAGTGGCCATTAGAGAGTGTTAATCATAGTGTTGACATCCTTGAAATCATTTTCCTCATGACCGTTAGGCTGAGGTTGCTCATCTCTTGGAACCCACATTTAATTTAGGAAGCCTCACAGGGGACTGGGATGCTTCTGAGGCCAGTATCCATGGCCTCTCCTCAGGGGACCTCAGCCTCTCCATAGAGTCCCTGCAGTAGGTGATCGATGGCCTTGTCACCAGACTCTAGAAAGCACATCTGAGGATGTGACACATGGGACCTGGCTCAGGGGAGCTACACTTGGGTCAAAAACAAAACATAGATTTTGTTCTCAATCCAGCAGAAGTTGGGCTAGAGGACTCCTTCTCACTTCCTCTGTGCTTTGTAATATCAAGCACATTTTTAAGATTTAAAATAATTTCTGTATTTTTTTGCAAATTGCAAAAAGCAATGCACATATGTTTTTTTTTTTAATGCATGTACAGTTTAGCCAAAAGTAGACAGTGAAAACCATCTGTAATCCCACCACCTAGATAACTGTTGGTATATATGATTCTAGGTTTTTATTCCCGTATGTGGATATTTTTAATAATATAAAATGAGATCAAATTATACCTATACTTTGCAACGTTCTTTTTTCCCCACATAAGATGAGGTTTTCTTTTTTTTGGAAGATTCACTTACAGCTTTATTTTTCATGGCTACATTGTCTTCTTTTACATGGCTCTAATTCCTCATGAATAAACAATAGTATTTCCAACTTATAACAGTACAAACAAAACTTACATTAATATTCTGAATTTTTGCATAGATCTTAGGTAAATCCCAGACTATTTGATCGAAATATTGGCATATTTTTTCTCTCTTTTGCCAACTTGCTGTCCTGGAATGGTCTTCAGGCAGAGGTGTGGGCTGCCTGTTGTTTTACACCTCTGACAATCCACGCACCACGAATGCTGCGGGGCCACGTTATTATGGAAGTCTGCATACTTGGTGCGCTTTGAGAAACCTCAACAGTTTGTAATAAATGACTACTTCTGCACCTTCGTTACCTCCTGGAGCACTGAAGTTCGGTGATTTTCCTTTTTTGAGGGGGTGACTCTTGTCATTTCAGTGCAGCTGCTGTCGCGCCTAAAAAGAAGATTCAAACCACTTTGACTAATCTGGTGGTTAAGGGCACAGACTTGATCCTTCAGGAAACTCGACAAAAACTAGGTAACTAGTTTCTCGATACTATGTTTCTTTCTCTGGCTTAAATATGTAGTCAGGACTGAAAATGGTTAATTCCTACTGTAAGTTATGCTTAGTGAATGACGTGGCCTGAGCTGAAGGAACCAAGCTTGGTTGGCAGCGTCTTAAGAAAAAACAGCATATTAATCTTAGCTGTGTCTTTGCTTGGTATGCTTTTTAAAATGTCTTCTTGTATCTGGGTCTAATTCTTAGTGTCCAGCACTAGAATCAGTAATGTCAGTTCTTAGTCAAACTCATCAGTTACTTTCGCTGAAGCAGGTCTAGGTCAGAGAGTGCCACCTCCACCCTGTCCTTGGGGCTCTGTTGATAAGTGGTCAAGGTCTAGCATGGACCCATAGTGCATATTCCAGAAATAGGGTATGAATGGACCCCACAAATACTGGTATTCTAGTCAGTATTCAAAATAAGATAAATGTGTCTTACCCTTGCAGTCCTACTGGTCTGATGTTAGAGGTTAAGGATTCTCTTTTCACTTGTTATTTCATCTTCTTCATTTACAAAGGACCAAGTTACAAAAGCAGAGTTTAAAAAGTGATGTCACGCGACATAAAATAGTCTGAATTTTGAGTCCTCTAAAGCTGATGTTTGCATATTCCAGGAATACCCCAGAAGAGCTTGTCATGCTCTGAGGAATTCAGGGAACTGATGGACTTGCCTACTTGTGGAGCCAGAAACTTGAAACATCATTTAGCCAAAGCCACGCCATCAGGTAGAGTCAGCCTGTCCCTGCCCTGGTGTCCACACCTGGGTTCTCGCAGCCTCACAGAACCCCCTCAGCCTGTGGCTTGTGTTTTAGGGACCATGGGGAGCCTGAAACCTGCTTTCCAGTCTATCTCAGCATCAGCCCTCTTGAAGCAACAGAAGCAGCGTATGCTAGAGATGCGGAAAAAGAAATCAGAAGACATACAGAAACGGTGGGAGTAATAGAGTTAATATTCCTTGTTTAGATAATTCATCTCAGGAATCCTGAGAATGTCTTAATAGATTTCAAAAATGTAGCTTTGGATTTGGGGTGGTTGACTACTTCTTCACTTTGAAAGTCTTTAAAAGATAATTTTAACATAACCTAAATAGATGGCACTTAAAGTGATGTATTTCTGACTTGTGCATCCTGAGACCAAGGGCCACAGTCTGCAGTAATTAACAGCACTGTGGAAAAGAGGAAGGAGTGGTGTGTAAGGAGTTTGTGAACAGGGAAAGTAGATGTTAACCTCTTTGGCATCCGTTTCTCAGTTTTGCCCCAGGTAGGTTTTTAGTTACAGGCTAAGCCAATGTGTAGATTTTGCATTTGTTCAGGTCAGCAATGAAAATGAGGCACTGAACATGGAGAGTCTTTTTAGAGGCAAAATCAAGTGGAAATGGGTGTGGAAGGTAAACAAATCAAAGACTCTTGGCTTCAGGTTGTCTGAATAGTAATAAGAACTACTGTTTACAGCACCCAGCGTGCACTGAACACCGTGTTTTACACAGCGTACGTGTCTCGTTTGGTCCTTCCCGTAATCTACCAGGTGTTTTTATCCTTGTCTTATGACTAATGTAACTGAAAGCCAGAGAGAAGTCACACCTCCCTGTTCTCCAATGTTGAGCCATTAGCTGTCCCAACTCTGGGTGCTGAAGGACAGAATATATAGGTATGGACATAAAAATATACATGGAGCTGTGGACCTTGTAGGAAGTAAAGAGCACCTGTCAGTTTCCAGGCATTACAGTTTGAAGTTTTTCAGAATTTGCTGGCCAAACAAAACATATCTCTGGGCAGGATCTGATAGACAGTTTGCAAACTCATCCTGGAGCTTCCAGGAGTGGGTGTGTGGTCACGAAAAGAATACTGGCCCGGGGTTACCTGGTACCAGTCCTGAGCCTGTCACTTACGAGCAGTGGGGACTTCATCTTTTTTGAGGGCTTTGGGCTGGATGATTCCTGATGTTTGTTGTTTTTAAGTAGCCCTTGAAAACCATATATAAAACAGTCACCGTGTGAATTATAGCACCTTTGTGTTAGGACTTCCAAATGCATTGCATACCTCTTCTCAGTAGAGTAAACAAAATACAGAGCGATTCAGTGAGTTCCTGAAGGATCCAGCTCTAACTAGAGGGCTGGGAGCGTAGTCTGCAGCTTGCCTCAGGGCTACGCTCCATTGGCAGCACCCACTGGAAAGCCAGTCAAGACAAATAGTAATCAGTTCTAAACTGGTGAGATAATTAATTAACTGAAGAGTTAGCTGAAGATAATTAACTGAAGAGTTAATGAGGCTAGTATTGTTTTTACCGTGTGCTAATCAGAATTAGTAACCAAGGAGGGAAAATCATTTTACTTATCAGCTGGTGGCCTGCCTGCAGTCTCCCAGTCTGTATGTTTTGTGCTCACGTAGTTTGTGACTGCCTGTTTTCCTTAAAGATTTCTCCAAAGCTCGAGTGAGGCGAAGAGCCTGGCTGCGCCTTCCTCCTCTCTGCAGCCCCCTTTGCAGTCTCCCCCAGTGGGAGCTGAGTTCCCCAGGATGGAAGGAGCCCCAGCCACACAGACGCCCAAGCTTGCAAGAGGCATCTCAGAAGGAGACGACGTCCTCTTTTTTGATGAGTCACCGCCACCAAGACCGAAACTGAGTGCATTAGCAGAAGCCAAAAAGGTAGCTGGCATCTAGTTTCTTCACCACCTGAATTATCATTCTGTGAGACGTGGCTGGAGTTTCAAATTTTACATACTTGTGACCAGGAAAGACTGACACCTCATACCTATTTATTGATCATGATAATTAGAGTCAGAGGAATTTGAGATGATAATGGGTGTCAATTTAGTGCCATTAATTTAATCCAAGAAAATTAGCCATTATCTTCGGACTGTTTGCTGTCAGACTGCAGCAGGTAACCTAGAAGATACTGTTTTACAGCTGGAGACACCAGTCTTAGGGGGAAACGTGCTTGGAATTGTTGAGGCCATTGAATTGTCAAATAGTGGTTTAAAGAATCTTTCTCTAAAAGGAATCTGACACAGAAGCCTATTCTGTAGACAGATGGAAGCTAAGTTGCTCTGATTGAAGTGGGAGTTGGGGGTGGTCAGAACCCCCCGAGTCACCCTGAGTCCTTGCCTTGAGCCTGTCTCCTCTTTGTCCCAGTTAGCAGCTGGAAGCGCATGAAGGGCGGAGGCTAGCTGCAAACTAAAGCCGCCCCTGCAGTGATAATAATAGCGATGACACGTGTATATACTGTTACTCTGTGCCTGTGGCATTTGTGTACGTGCTGTGTGCAGTACGTGCTTTACCTCATTTTATCCTTACAGCCACAATCCTAAAAGGTAGGTTAGTGCTCTGCCATTCCCATTTTGTAAAGGTAGAAACCGAGGCTGAACAGTTAAGTCAGGCTATAAACTAGTTAGTGGCAGAGCTGGAACTCTGCCCTAATGCTGTCCGTCCTGAAACACACTTCCACAATGTTTATGTTGTTCCTCTGGGGGTCTGAAAGCCTACAGACTAGCTGATGTTAAACTAACTATTGATGTTTAAATATACTGAGACTTGGTTCAGTAACTTAGAGGCCTATCTTCCATTCTCTTAAACTTTAATAATTGTGTTAATAAC